>NC_136061.1:1116206186-1116838686 GCF_964261635.1 Lissotriton helveticus | reverse complement strand
TCTCTGCGTAGCCCCTCAGGCAGCTTATTCCATAGCTGAGGGACCAACACAGAGAAGGCTCTCCCTCCCTTGGTTACAAGTTTGTACCTAGGGCAGATCAGCAACTGAGAATCAGAAGATCTGAGTGTTCTTTTTGGGCTATACACTTCCAGACGGTCTCTGATATAAGCAGGTGCATGGCCATAAATTGCCTTATGGGCCGTGCATAGACTCTTAAACTCTACCCTCTCTTTTATGGGGAGCCAATGTAAGCTCTGTAATAAGGGAGAGGCCTTGGTCCTTCTGGGGAGTCTAAAACTCAGTCGCGCCGCGTCGTTCATCACAACCTGCAATCTATTAGTCAGAGTTTTAGGGAGGCCTAAATAAAGGGCATTCCCATAATCTAATCTTGAGAGAATGGTCGCCGCTACAATTGTTCGCAACATGGACTGAGAAAGAACGTGGGCTAGCTTACGTAACTGCCTGATGATATTTGTGCAGCTCCCAACAACAGAGGACATTTGGCTGCCCATTGACAAATCACAATCCAGCTTAATCCCCAAGCTCTTTACATTTGCGCTCGGCTTCGGAGTTGGACCTAACTCCTGTGGCCAATAAAGATCGCTCAGATTCTCAGTGCGAGTTCTAACACGTAGAGACCTACAAATTGGAGATAGCCACGCTTTGCGCGGTGCAATGTAGGCTGGACACACAAATAGAACATGGGCATAAGACTCTTCAGACACCTCGCAGTAAGGGCATTTGCTATCGCCCAGACTTGCCCATTTTGCCGTAAAAGATCTCAAGGGCAAGGCCCCTACTCTAAATTGTAAGTATAGGGTGTGTGGCCAAGATGGCAGGTGGATAGGATGCAAGATCGTGTCCCTCCGGCATCACCTTTTCCTAGCCTTGAATTGCGACCCATTCCTGGTCTTCAAACGCCGGCTGGGGCACCGAATACTGGCGGAGAGCAACGGAGCGCCAGATTTGTGCCCTTTTTGAAGGATATGCCACCCTCGCTGACTCGCTCCACATACCAGCGGGAGTAGAGCCAGGCCCCGATATGGGATGTGCAAGATCCGGACTGTTTGGGGACTCAGGACCGGCTGAGAGGTGAGGGCCGCTTGGGCACAGATGAGAGGAAGACAGATGGGGACTTACTGTGGTGTGCCTGCCAGTCTGCGATCCCTGAATTCGGCGACCCGATACACAGTGGCCGTCCCAAACGGTAAATCCGCAGCACCCTCCATTTTGTTGCACGGCAAACCCGACGGAGCAATCAGCAAAAGGGAGAGCTCCCACTCCGGCGAGATGGGTGCCCAGACCTGAGACGTAATCGGGTTGAGCAGTCCAGGACTCTGATCCAGACGATCGGCATACCACGGAGCCGGAGGCATAGACGCTGCATATTGTGGACCGGCAAGAGGAAGAGGAGCGGCCGTCTTCGCCTGGAGGCAGACCGATAGAGAAAAACAATCGCCTGGGACTTCTGAGGTGTGGCGAGCCTCGGAGGGCTCGCGGGCATTCTGCCCTTTGCATGCATCCAGAAAGGGGGCTACTGCCTATGATGACTCCGTTCTGAACACATCAGTGGCCCAGTAATCCAGCGTGGGACAGATGGCCTACATATAAAGCCGGCAAACGTGAGTAAGGCCATAAGGCCTATCTTCCTGGCGCCAGACTGACCGGCGAACTCATTTTGGCCCACGGCAAATCGACAGAGAGGGTGCCAGAGGGAGCAGACAAGGCGTTGGGTGGAGCGGAGAGGGTTCATCCTGGTCTGAAGCAAATAGCCTCTCCTACGCTAGAGGTAAAAGAGTGTACTGTGGACAGCAGCCACAGCTATAGGAGAGTGGTCCTCCCTTGCAGCGGCTGGCCAAGACTGCAGCACTGCCAGAAGGGCCGAGAAAACGGCCAGAAGAGTGCAGGTCGCTCTGCAAGGAACGTGGGTGAAGACCAACCCGCAACTGTCCTGCAACACACACACACACACACACACGGTCCAAGTACAGGCTTTAGCTGTAGCCTATTTGACACTTCAGTAGAGGGCCTTGGAGACCTCATCCCTGGCGGCGAGCCCCAGTGCGTTGGGGCCTCACGACTAGGTGGCCCCGGATCAGTGACTGAGGATGCCTCTGGTCAGCGCAACCGCATAGACATTGGAACTTAGGCGTGGCTACAACCTCTGGCGAAGTCGTAATTTAAGAGCACACAGAAGTGGGTCAGAATCACCTGGTTTCTCCTGAAGCGTCCCAATGGTAATGATTGGAGGAACGATCGAGGCAGCCCTAGGACGACTCTAGGGCCTCATCACTGGCTACTCAGTGTAGGCGTACCCACCGGACTGAGACAGCATTATGGCGGCGGCCCTGCAAAGAAAGACAGGACCCTGAAAGAGATGCTCCTTAAACAGCCTGGGGCCTCCAGCTACATAAGCACCGCACCTGCAGATGAGAGACCGGCAGGGGCATTGGAGGGGGCGACAGCCCGGCCACCAAGGCCTTTATGAAGGAACTTTTCTCTGCTATCAAGGAAGACATCCGGGACCTGAAGGGCTAACTTTCCGCTGATCTAAAAGAGGTCAGGGGTGACATAGACGAGGTGGGAGGACGAGTGGCAACCCTGGAAGAGCACAAGACTAGCCGGGAGGAGGAGATCCACCAGATGCAACAAGACCTGATCCGCCTACAAGAACAGCACATGGACCTGCAGGCGCATGCCGAAGATCTTGAGAATCGTTCTCGGAGAAATAATGTACAGATCCAAGATGTACCTTGGCGAATGGAAGGAGACTATCTCAGGGCTTACATTTTGCGCTTTTTCAGCATGTTCTGGGTGAAGAGGATGCAAACGACATACAAATGGACCGTGTTCACAGGATGGGCCTACCTAGAGGAGATAACCAGACATCCTAGTTTGTGTCCACAACTTTCAGCTCAAAGAACAAATAATACACATAGCCCGTGAATCTCAACCTGTTCAGTTTCGGCCCTGCACTTTTCCAGGGTCTAGCCGTGTCCACTTTGGTCAAGAGGCGAGAATTTAGGGTGGTTACCTCCCACCTTCGTGAAAAAGGAATTCTGTACTCCTGGGGCCACCCCTTGCGCAAGGGAAGCAGAGACAGATGAAGTGCTGGGCCTGGAGAGTCCTGCGACAGAGGAGCAGACGGAGGGACGTAGAGAGCGGGCTGCCCGGAGATCCTCATGTTGGCAGTTGGTTGGCAGACCGGCATCCGAACTAAAGCCTGACCCAGAAATGATGCCCAAAGAATCAGAAGCGGTGCTCACTTCCCTGTCTCAGCTCCTGGAGCGCCCGATGTAAATGTAAATGTAGTTGAGCTTATATAGCGCACAGCTACCCGCAGTGGGTTTCCCGGCGCTTGCTTAGGGAACCCTTCCTGGTATTCCCCTGCGAGATAGCAGGGTATCCACAAGGTGAAAGTCAGGCATCCCGCCGCGAGGGGCCGTTGTGGAGATTAAGCAAGCTATTGCCCAGAGTCGCAGAGTGTGAACCCGTGAGTCGAGGAGGCACCGGGGCGAGAATTATCAAGTCCGTGGAATTTTTAGCCCAAGACCCGCCGAGGCGGGGAATTGAACCCTGGTCCAGGACCGATCTCAGCTTCCGGGTCTGCTGCCTCTAACCCCTGAGCCACACTTCTCCACATCCTGATTTAGATAATCAGTCTGCTCCAGAATGGGTTCCTTGGAGGGCTGCTGGGGGGGCACGTGAGGACGTTTCCTGACCCCTGCGTGCAAAACGTTATCATGATGCAGATCCGGTATTCCGTCACACGACTCGTTGCCAGAGTCATGACCCCCTTGGGTTTTCCTCTACAGACAAACTTTTGTTTACCTTAGTCTTTAGTAGTTGGGTTACTGAAGGTTTTTTAATTGTCTTTGAATGTTATAGTTTTTCTTTTCTGGGGTTTCCGCACCAGTCAATATACATCTGACTTCTCCTCACAGTTCCACAGCTGCTGTCTGAGAACTAGTGGACCGGACACTAAGACACATAGCAGGCCATAGCATCCCTAACCGCCCACTATAGGAAAGACTGTTAAGATTGTCAGCCTTAATGTGCTGGGATTGAATAACCCTGTGAAGAGGGCAGCCATCCTTTCTTTGCTGGAAAACTCGGAGGGAGATATTTGTCTACTTCAGGAGACTCATTGCCTCTCTAGGGACACTCCCCACATGCGCTCAAGGCACTTCCCACAACAATTTTGGTCCTCGGGCCAGTCCAAGAAAAATTGGGTAACAATCTTAATCAGAGCTCACTTCCCTGGAAAAGTGGTAGCTACTTCTGTGGAAATAAAGGGGCGCTCGCTGGAGCTCCGGATACGCTGGGGAGGTACATGCATCACTCTGGCTTCTCTTTATGCACCCAACACACAACAAGAATCATTTATAATCGTAGCTCTAACAGAGGTGCTCATGTCCCAAGATACAGCGATACTGATCGGGGGAGGCTTTCTCCTCCCGGGGTTTAGACTGGCTGGCAGACAACAGACTACAGGACGTATGGCAGGCTCATCACCCTGGGGTGAAAGATTACACCTATTTTGTACTATACTCACATAAATAGATGACTTCCTTTTCTTATGCTCTTAAAAGAAAGATGGAGGTATAGGCTTTCCTTCACCCTATTTAATCAAAGAATATATAGTATCAACAAATATGATTTTACATCTAGGCCTATTACTTGGTGTAAGATTTACATTAATTCACTCACCAGTAAGAGGCCAATATTTTCAGTTTTCTAAATCGTAGCCGTTTCCTTATAAGAAGTCGGTGTTAAAAGATGATGGGGTACAGATTTCCTTGACCCTATTTAATCAATGGATATATGCACAATATAAATGAATGCATTCAGTTTTCATTTAGACCTATTTCTTAATGCAAGATTTGCGTGAATTCACTCACCCGTGAGAGACCTGTGCTTTCAAGGTCTATTTTAAATCGTGGCCTTTTTTAAAAAAACGGTTCAATTTCCCGCTTTTGAAGATACTACTGCCTTTTTTTCAATTTGGCAAGAAGTAGATTCCTAAAGTTAAAACCAAAAAACATCCAAAGGGGTGATTTTAATTAATAAATCAATCCCTATTGTGTCTCCTAATTATACTTGAAGCATATGAGTAACAACTACGCCCCTACTTGGACCCTATATTGATAGATGTTTTTTTAAAAAGGTTAAAGCGCACTCGCCATTCAATTTGTCTTGTGTGCCAGTCAGGAGTTAAGAGTCTGGCTCAAACCAATTAGGCTAGAATAACTTATTTTGCACATCCATTTATTTGTCAAAAGCACTCGAACATTTAGTACAGGTGTTTTAACAGATGCCCCTTGCTTATTTATTCTGTGGGCAGACCTTGTTGTTCTTTATTATATCACATTTGCTCAGTGATTATCACAGCCTTATCTCTAGTATCGAGTTGATTTCCCCCTAGTGGAGTCCTCACCTCAGAATTCTAATACAGATAGACTTCCCAAAATTAATAGCCATCGGCTTTTTATTTTAATAAAAATATATACAGGACAACCAAAAGGTCCATGTGCACATTACTATTCAGCTTGTGGGGCGTTGCTTTAGCATGCAAGCCCCCTTTAGTGCGTTTTTGTTAAAAGAAATTTTGCTTGCGTTCTCCGTGCAGTCAACCCCGCTAGTGCCAGTTTAAAAAGCGATACGCTTGCATACTTCGTACATTAAACTGCCCGGTAACCCCTAGGAAGCTATTAGATCTCCTTACCGTAGTAGACACCCCGCGTCTCTACTGCCGGGATTCTGATTAGTTATAGATGAGCTATCACATTTGCTGTGACTATTGTGGTACACCATATCCCAGTATCTTTCTTTTATGCTCTCTTTCGAAGGAAAAGGGTGTTCGTTGGGTTTTCCCATAAATTTACCATACCCATGTTTGTCAGAGATGCTCTTCTAACTTCACATAGCCAGCTGATCTTATGGAAAGAGTCCGCTTTGATTATATCCCTGAGGCCTTCAGCATATGGTAACAATTCTGATGTACTCCAGATTCTGCACCAATTTCCACTTGTATACAGGGGACTGATGCTGTGCAGATCATCTTGCTGTTGAATACATGCCATAAGCTAGATAGGGTAGCCAACCAAAAGATGTTGTCTGCCAATATTACTGGACTGAACATTGATATGAGTGCAAGAATAATTTGTTTACCTGTACTATCAGGTCTCCACCATGGTCACCTATACTACATTCATACAGATTAAAGATCTGTTCGTACCCACGGCGGACTTGTGGGCAGGGCCGTTTCTAGGTGTTTTGCCACCCTAGGTGAGAATTTAAAAATGCCGCCCCCTCCCTTTTACCAGTTTCAATGTCCATTGCTTAAATCCTTACAAAATATAGTTTAAAAAGACAACATCCCTGAACAAAGAGCAGCAGTACATATTTTATGAACTAAAATAAGGAAAAGAGCTGATAAGGATCACATTAAAAGTTTTCCACTCCAATCATCAACCAGGTATTACAGAACCTCCATGAATGGTGCACTTCCACACCCGGGAAAAACAATGCTGTTCAAAGATTGACAAGAAAAAGAAAGTAGCTCTTCACTGGCAAACTCTGTAAAGTGGCACTAATGTGTTTGGGTGAGAATAAAACTAATCTGGCCACTTTGCGGCCACTCTGTAATGCTTTATTTTGTTATTTATTTTTCGTATTTTGCACCTATTTTTCTTTTGGCCCTGAGGTTGCCCTTTGGAACAGAAACTTGTAAGAAAAAGAGGATATTTCCAACAGAAGTGTTTCTTACATCTTTAGATTCATTTAACAGCGGAACGAATGAAGGCAAGTAGAGGAAACGGAGGGTAAGAGACGTTTATTGAAGCTGGGATCAGGTGTTTTATGGGTAAAAGAGGTGTGTCTGTGAAAGATTCGGCGAGAGAAATGTAATGAACTGCATACGAAGTGTGGTGAACACACCCATTAGCTACATTAACGGCACAACCAGAGATGTCCCCGGGGCCTGTGGAGGAAAGGGCGGCAATGTGGAGGAACTTTCGATTTCCCGGCAGTGCGGTTACATGAACCTAGACTCTGTTCAACTGAGGGCATTTCTTTGACAAGGGCACCCATAGTATTTATTGGATAGTTTGATATTGAAGAACTGGGCTTACCTGTGCCTTAGATGTCGGTAAGTTTGCTTCCCTATTGTGTGTTGAGGGAGAAGCAAGGGACCAAGAGGGGGCCCAGTCCAGCCTTGTCCAGCCGCAGAAAGGCCCGGTTTTGGCCCGGTTTTAACTCCGCACTTGTCTGGCCGCGTTGCGCGCCTGCTCAGCCCGGTGCACTAAACTGTGCTTGCTGGTTATTGGCTCCTTCCGCCTGGGCTCATGCTGACAGCTAGAGGCTGTAGTCCCTGAAGCAGCCCCTTTTGAGAAGCAAGTACGGCGGGAACAGGTTGAAGCATGGTTTTCAGCAAGTGAGGAGCTGCGAGAGAGAGACCGAAAGGTGGACACTTCAACCACTGATCTTACCTTAATACACCTGCTGGGCACCCACGCGCAACAGAAACAGTCTGCAGGGTAGGCCAACCAGTCCTTGCCTTGATGTTCCTCACTCTGCCTCTCTTGAGCTCTAGACGACAGCACTCCGGGTCTACTGCACGGCAGTGCGCACCCGCGCAAAGAAAATGCAGGGATTCAAAAGTGGAGAGAAAAAAACGATGACAGGCCTGGCCCATGTGAGATCATTGGTCCATTCTCTCTGGAGGCAGGCCAGAAACAAGAAACAGGGCCGTCATAAGTAGCGCATTCACGCTATAAATCAGTGATGGCCCTGATTATTACAGACATCTGTGGGCGCCGCAGAAGCCACAACAAATTTTGTGTACACAAGGGCAAATGTCCTAACTTTCTTTTGCTGCCCTAGCCCTTTTGCCGCCCTAGGCAGACGCCTAGTCTTTCCTAATGGTAGAAACGGCCCTGCTTGTGGGTTTGGGATGTTTTGGAGTGATCGTTGGGTAAGGAAGTAAATCTCTGATGTACTCAAATGGATGCTATAAACTGCAAACAGACTTGGAAGTAGGGATTGGGGGACTGCAACAGATTTCTGGGTGTGGCGAGGGGAATTTCTGAAGACTAATCCACAGACAGCGACCCCTTTTTGTTTATTGGAGAAGGACTAGTGCACACTGTGAAGTGTCTCTGTAATGCGTTTTACCCTGATTTATGTCCAATTTGTTACTAGTAGTAGTAGAAAGCTTTATTCGATTTTACAACGGGATAAAATCATAAAAGCAACAATCATAATGAACATTTTCATATACAGTCATAAAAATACAGTAAAAATAGTATTAAACATTATATATGCATTCGCATAGTACAGCCATTCATAACTACAATAATTTAGATAAAAAGTTTGGACTCCACCTGCTGGTTTATGTAATATCAATCGTGGGTGCCCTGGGTGGGTTGATTTTCAGTCATTGTAATTGAACAAATGTGGACCGGATGTTCAGGCAGTTTTTAAGAAACCTAGCTATACATTTGGCATTTAATACATATCTAAATGTTGTAAAGCCATACAGGCGGGGCGGCATCTTCTCAGTCCTTGAGATAACACAATTGGAATAATCCAGCGTTTGCGTGGTAGTTCGTAGAATTTACAGAACAGAAATACATGGATATTGGACTGTTCTGAAATACCATCGCAAGGACACCGGATAATAACAGTTGACCAATCCTGTCTCCTTGGGAATGTGACCAAACGAAAAAACAAATTAAGCCTAAATCGTGTCAGCAAATATTTTTCATAGCTGGCCAGACAAAAGGTTATATACGGCTGGATGCCCTGAGTACATTGAATAGTTAAAATATGGCGATTGGAAGCTTTATTAATTTCTTGGGCCATACGTAATTCCCTTAAATGAGATAGACATAGCAATCTCAAGGCCTTTCTTGTAACGGTAGTTAATATTGCAGGTTCTTTAAAATATTTAGAAAGGCCCAAATCCCTAAGAAAATTATGTACAAAGGACAGCCACGGAACATCTGACATATTGTCTAGAGCCAAGCAATCTGCAATTAAGACACGAGTCAAGCTACACAGCTCCGTTGTCCAAATACGATGCCACAATAATATTGGCTGGATTTTTATATAGTCAGCAATATAATCCATGCCCAGTTCAATATGACAAGCAAACGTCGGAGAGCACTGCGGGACGGCCAAAAGATAACGAATAAAATTGTTCTCTACCCTCTGCAGGGTGTCTACAGATACATAGCCCCACACCCCAGCGCCATAAACGGCTACGCTATGGCACTTGGCATAGTATATTTGCAAAAGTTATTTTGGGAGAGGCTTTCCTATTTTACGGGCAAAAGCAATTAGGGCAGAAGTAGTTCTTAACCGCATGCGTGCGGGCGGCATTCCGCTCGCACGCTGAGATATGCGAAAGCGCATGTTACGTGACGAGCTGGGCTCGTCATCAGCGTAGCAGGAGGCTACCTCATGACGAGCCCAGCTCGTCATCAGCGTCGAAGGGGTTAAAAATAAAAGATGTCTACTAACAATGGCCGGTTTCCAAGTAGAGGTATTATCAAATAAAATACCTTAGTAAGGATATGTCTTAGTGCAGTCCAACTTGGCTTCTTCGATAAGTATCGATTTTTTCTTAGATTTCTTTTTACCAAAATGCATAACTAAGGTTTTTTTAATGTTAACCATTAAATCCAGTGAAGCCATGAATTTACAGTACAAGTTTAACTGGATCTGGAGTTGTAATGGGGTTCGTGCCATAATCACCGCGTCGTCCGCGTAAAGTAACGCAGGAATAGGGCAACGGGCGATTGCTGGCAAGTCCTGACTCCCCTCTAGCATGGCCTTCTCAAGGCCATTTGTATAAAGGTTGAACAAAAAGGGAGCCAGGACACACCCTTGCCTGACTCCCTTAGTAACTGCAAAGGGGGGAGTAAGTTCCCCGTTCAACCCAAATCTTACCCTGGCCGATGCGCCCGAGTACAGCTCGCGTAAGAAGGATATTATAGGAGGGTCTACTCCCAGTTCAGTTAGGATTGACCACAGCCTAGAATGTGAAACACAGTCAAAGGCTGCGGTCAAATCCACGTAGACCAAGTGGAGGTTCCCTTTCTTCGCCTGGACATACTTCCCAATTAGAAGGGAGAGATTCAGGGCCTGCTTCACAGTGCCCAGTCCCTCCCAGAAACCATATTGCAGGTCTGTCATGATGATGTTATCCTCAGACCAGACCCGCAATCTCTCCAGGATCAAGCGACCTGCAACTTTACCAAGAGAGTCCAGGAGGGAAATGGGCCTGTAGCAAGCTGGATTATTGCGGTCTCCCTTCTTAAAAATGGGAAGCAGAATGGATGTAGACCAGGTTTTTACAAGACCTCCTTTTAATGCTGCTTCAATTACTCTGGTCAGTACTGGGGACCAGAGCTCCTGGGTGTACATATAAATATCTAACGGAACGCCGTCCGGTCCGGGAGCTTTGCCAGGCTTTGTGGAAGACAAAGCATTAATTACTTCCTCATGGCTAAAAGATAATTCAAGGGGATGGGGGATATGTAAAGACTATCTTGAAGAAGGGTGAGTTAACCACTTTCCAAAACATTAAACTATCCTTCCTGTTACAACTCTCATAGAGCTTCTCCCACAGATCTTTTTTCCTATCTTTCTTACAATCTTTTTTCGCCTTATTGTAGAGCTTTCTCAGCTTCCTAATTTCAAGCTGATCCCTCTTGGGTTTATGTAAGGCTATTTTTAGAGCTGATAGGGCTTTGCGACTTTCAGAATTAAACCACCCTTTTTCCTGTGAGCCATTCTGATTTTGTTTGCGAAGTAACTCCTTGCTGATCACTTGAGTAATGTTAATAAAACTGGTCAGTATTTCATCTGCAGTGGAAAGAGGGTTTAGACATATTTCTAACATATGGGAGGCTTTGGTGATGACATTGTGTGTAATAACATCCGGGTCAACTTTAGCCCATTTGACCGAATAGCCATTAGATTTATCTAAATTCAGGGCTCTTTGATTCAGCAGGCCAAAACTACCTGTTGGGTAGCGGCCAGACGGAACTGAGATAGTCACGCTGTTAGGGAAATGATCGCTACTAACGTCGTCACCAGTAAGAAATGTTAGCATCTCATCCCTCATATGATTAGAGATCAGAATATCAATTAGAGTGTTACAACCCCTGCCGTGAAAAGTAGGGGAGAAATCAATGGGGGGTTCAACTAACTCATTCGCAAATCCCAGTCCTAGAGTAAAAAACTTTTCATTTAGAGTGTTCCCGACACTTGAGTGAGCGAAGTGGGATAGAGGTCTTCCACCCTCGTCCACAATACCACAATTTAAATTTGTATAATCATTACATAAAGGAATATTATAATCACCACCCCAGATTAATTTGAAAGGGAGGGAGGGACAGCAGTTCCGATGCTCCTCTAAAACAGAACTTATCTTATTAACAACTTTCACAAATTCCAAAGCTGACAGATTATTATAAAAGTTAACCAGAAAATATGTATGCCCTTGATTTACACAAAATTTAATTATTTGGTAATTCTCTTCAATTGCTATTTCATCAATTTTCTTAAATGAAAGGGTATTAGATACATATACTGATAATTCTCCCTTAGGTCTACCAAAAAGTGAGGGACATGCACTTGAATAATACAATCTATACCCCTGGAGATGTATTGCTGTTACCGACCATGTTTCCTGGCAACATACTATATTGTGATTTCTGATTATTTCTAACCAGTTAGGTTGCTCAACTTTCGACCGCAAACCTGCAATATTCCAAAATAAGATAGAAAGAATCAGACTACTGGACGATTAAGCCTTAGGGAAAAAGTGCGGTTGATTAAATTGAGATTGAGTTTCCGCGGTTTGCCCCTGTGGCAGCAAGAGGGAATCTTGTAATAAAATACAGGGCCCTCCAGTCCAGGCACAATTGTCCAGAACCTTATTAAAAGGGTCTGTAAGAAACGAAGTATTGCCACAATGATCTTCAAATAGAGGAAGCTTCTCCACAGTTTGCCCCTGAGACAGCAAGGAAGGATCCCGTAATTGATTACAGGGCCCATCAGTCATAGCACAATTATCCAGGGCCTTACTTGGAAAATCGATAGTGAATGAAAGGCTACCACAATTATCCTCAACTGGAGAGACCTTTCCAAATATGGTCGACCTGTCTAGGGGGCACGGGTTAAAATTATCCAGAGGGGTTAAAGTAGTTGTTAGTCATTCAATATCGTCTAAACCTGACAGAATATTAAAACGGTTCTGTGTAGGAATTAGAAACGATCCTGTTGTCGGTGGGTGATTGAAGTTGCCTTCCCAAGTAGGAAAATCGTTCCATGGTAAGGAATAGTAATCGCCTGGGAACTTGACAAAATCGTTCTGATATTGACGAGTAGGTCTGGGGTGATTAACCTGGTGTGAATATAGAGACCTAAAGGAGACGTCCTGGTTTTGCAATAGGATCTAAAATGATCGCCTCTATGGTCAGATTGTGGCCTGGTGCGAGAGACTTCTTGATGAAGTAAGGGTCTAATATCATCTTCCTGATAATGGGCCAAGGGCTTGGAATCGATAGGATGTACCATATTTTTAGGGTAGAAATAGGTCAGATCTCGAGCTGTGATTTCGCTACTGCCATTGGGAGGAAACCAATCTAAAATGTAACCAACTGCCCTAGTATCTCTGAAATTCATTATGATAATGTCCCCGTAATATTATTTATGCTAGGGCCCAACCAAGGGAGGCGCCTCACGTGTAGAATTTCACCGTTTACATTTGGAGGGAGTGGTCGATTTTTCCTAAGCCAAAATATGACTTTATTTTTACTGTTTTTTCCATCTGAGCCACCCACCAGAGCCGGAACTCCCGTGAGCACCACCACTAACGGAACTGCTTCCGGAGGCAGCTCCACGTTGGGCCTCTTAGGAGCAGATGGCCTCGATACAACCACATGGCCGGTAGTTTTATCAAATTTTCCCGGCGGGTTAGGCTTTCCATTTACCTGGGCCACTTTGTCACTACTTTTCTCCTTTGGTCGTGATGTTATGGGGGGCATTAATATTAAAGTTTCCTGTTTAGATTGGTTTGTGGATTTGGTAACTGTTAGGTCAATAGCATTAGGGGGCGACATTATAGTTGGAGACACCAGTGAGGGTACTACATAACCCCTCATTCCCCTTTGATTTAATTGATTGCCTGTTCTGAATTCCCCAATTGTTGGCCTATTTTTTGTAGTCTCTCTACCAAAGGCAATGTAAGAAACCTAACTAATTTTTCGATACTTCCAATTAAATTAACACCAAATGGATCTAATAACGGAAGGGGTGATTCAGTGGATGGGACAGATGGTGTAGGCACTTGTGATGTGGAACTCCTAAGTTTGGCACGATCAGTGTGACTGATTTTGTTAATTTGTGATCTATTGCTCCCCTTTTTCCTTCTTTTTGGGGGAGTGCCTTGCGGTCGTGGTTTTTTAAAAGATTTTATAGAGTTATTAGCAAGATCGACCGCAGAAGATGGTGGATCTACTAAAGCCCCTGCCTTTTGTGTCGTATTTCCTGGAGAGAAAGAGAGATTTATAAGCAGGTCATTATTTATGTCCAACGGTGGGGTGATGTCTTGGAGGAGTAATGAGATACTATCGCTGAGTGAGTCTACGATCCCCTCACTTTCACAATGAATACTAGGGAGTGGAGACAAGGCTAGCTGTAGTGGGCCGAGAGAAGACCGTTTGTTCTTAATTAGCTCAACAGAGCGACGTCTCTCGGCTCGACGTTCTGCAAGTGTAATGTCTCTCTCTATTCCTGTGAAAGCCCTGATAAAATAATTATCTAGTGTCCCTTGTTTATCTCCTCCTCCCACCAGAGATGGTTCAATGCGGACGGGTGAAGTCATTATAACCACTTAATTCAATGGAAGCCTAAACACAAATGAGATCACTAACATGTGGTCACGGACCTAACTGTTTGCACACGATTAACAATGCCCAAGTAACAATAAATGACGTATAACAGTGTAAACAAAACCAGCTACGGTAAATCGGGGACAGGCCTTAATAAGCAGTCATACCTCACTGTAAGAAATAACATCTTAGGGGAGAGGGCCCGGTCCGGTCTCTTCCGGCCTCTGAGGGCCTAAGAGGGCCCGCCCTTTGCCCGGGCTTAGCCCCGGGCTGCGTCCCGCGCGCGTGGGTCGAGATTATCTTAAGTTGGAGGAGTAGGTGGGGGTGGAAAGAGGACCAGCTGTGGCAGGTTAAGCTCCGCGCTGCCCGCTGGTCCTCGCAGTCCCGCTGTGGTCCACAAACAGTCTGTTCACTCCCTCACTGTGGAATCACTTTCGCACGAGCGGCGAACGCAAAGCAGAGGCCGCGAGAAGTGGTCTCAGCGTCCATGGTGCAACAGCACAGTCAGGGCAGTCCAACAATTCAGCCTCCTTCCCTGAAATCAGCAGAGGAATCCCTCTATTATTATGTACTGCATTACGACTGTATTTTTAACTCTGGTGTGAATAAGAATGTATTGCTCAAGTTCTCTACATGTGGCCCTTTGTTGACAATGCTAGCTTTGTTGCTTGTTCTTGGTAAATTGATAAAGATGGTGTGTTGTGGTAAGGTCTGCCGCCTTTCAGTTAAATGTCTTATCCAAAATCTGCCCCATGCTGACAATCGCACAATACAAGCTATTATGCCAACCAGTGGTTGTATCCAGACAGCAATATTTTATGACCGCAGAGCTAGCGTTAAGAAAAAAAGATAAAAAGGAAAAACCACCAAGTATGTGATAGACATCTTACCTTCCCATTAGCCAGCCGGACAACCAGAAACTAACTATCATGAAATGATGTCTAATCAAATTTGTAGGCCAAACAAGGAATGTCACAAGAGCAAAGCTTTGGAATGATTTTATAATAAAACCATTCAATATGGGCGTTACAATAGGGTCTGGCAAAGACTCCTCCGTCGTCTTTTATGGCTTTTCTCCCTCTGGTGAATCACTACCCACCTGTAAGTGACTCATGCGTGCCTTTCTCAGGTTTGCGTTTCTTTCACTCTACATGTAACCAATATACCTTGGACCATCTCAGTCAGCTGTTGTGGTTTGAAGATATTTATTTTCTTTCATTGAGTATTGCAAAATCACTTTTTGCATTATGTGATATGCATATTTTCTTCTATGTTCTTGTCATGTAGTGAATAATTGATGTCTGCTGTGCCTTGAAGCTAGGCTCCTGGCAATGCGCCACATTATAAATAATAAACAATCTAACCCAACACTTGATCTCAAAGAAAAACGTTACTGGCTCTTTCCCCTTCACCATAACAGTAGGGTCATGAAGACAATTTGCATGTTTTAATCATTATCAAAAGTACTTTGTTTTAACGTGTTTTTATTTTATAATCATTTAATTTTAAGTACAGATAATGTTCTAGAGTAGTTCTAATATAAGTAAGCGATTGAACATAAAAAATAGACTGAATGCAGGTGGGACTTCACTACTCACCTCCGATCGTCAGGAAAATAAGCAAATATTGGTCTGCTAGGAACAGTACATGCTGAGACAGTGATATGTTTAAGAATGTACCCATTTATGTTACAGTTTTACAAAAGTGCATTCTTAATTACTTTGGAAGTACAGAAAGCAATTTTGAGTGTTGTCACACTGCAAATCTAGACTCGTATCTAACCCAACCCCCCATGTTTCACAGCAATTCAGAGCAAGGCGGTTTTTCATAAATTACAAAAATGGAAGACACTCAGCAGGACCACCAGTACCAGTGGCGACAGCATCTGCGTCCTTTTTATAGGATTCCTTAAAAAAAATTAAAATATCATCAGCTTTTTCCTGACATTTTCAGAACGTGAAGAAATGAATATACGCTAAGGCTCAGTTCAGGAATTTTGATAAACCTCTGAAATATGTAATACTCCAAAAATTAATTTTGAAATGCTCGCTATAATTCTTCTGAATGAAAGACTCCACGTTTTTAGTAACTGCCTTGAGCAGTACCCAAGAAGTGGGATAGGGCGCAACACTAGTTCGATTGAGCTCTCCACTGGCCGCCCTAAGCACACCATGTCCAGAGAGTGCAAGATGCATCCAGGGCAACTTTGCGGGGTACAAGAAGGCTGCTGTGACTGCAACTACTGCAGGAAATCAGTGAGAGCCAGAGTAAATTGCGAGAAGTCAGAGGCAGAGGCCACACCACATGGTTAAAATTTCAGCAGAGGCCACAACAGCATAAGGAGATACCAAGCAGCTGTCCAATGGAAATAGCCATATCAAAATGGCCCCTGGTGAGTTGATTGGTCTGCTGGCTGGGTCAGAATGAAGTGGCAAGGACTAATGTTGATGGAGATCACTTGATGTCCTGGGTACTGATGCTGTTGGCAGAAGTGACACAGCTATGCACAGGCTGGCCCAAATGTGATGCAAGTATATTGAATTAAGGTACTGGCACATCAATATCATTGGTGAATGGAAACGCGTCTGCCTGGCAGATTCCCACTGCGACGAAGGGAGGTGTTTGCGTAGTGACTTGCCATTCTGTCCCACGCACCAACCAGGTTCATCTCTACTGGGGTGCACTGCAGTGGATGGAGGGGAATGTGTAGCGATTTGCCTCCCTGCTTCTGCAATGGAACTTACTGTAAGGAAATCGGGTGTATTATATGGTGTGGTTATGCAACCTCACTGTGTAATACACTTAACAACCCCTTCAGGACCCTTAGGTTCCGTCTGTCAAACAGTCATCTCAATCCTGGGTAGCTGCGGCATTAAGCTGCAAGGCTTACACAGAGTAACTAGGGTAAAACATTTAAGCAGCATCAAACCAATTGAAGAAGAATGTGACACAATACAAGAAATCTACACCAATTAATAAAAATAGACTATTTTTATAAGAATAGACACTAGAACGAAAATGATCCCCCTGGGGTTTCTTAAATATAGATTTTACAAGCATCAATAAATCAAACCAATGTCACTCAATCGCGAACAAGCTGTGGCAAAGTCAAAGGATTTTGACCCGTAGAAACACTTTAAAAGAAAACTTGGGTGTCAGTGCTGTTGATTGGAAGTTCTTTAGTTGACTAACTCATGCATGGAGCTAGTTAGGGGGAACAGCATGGTCCACCAGAACAGTTACCTTCACAGAAGAAGCAGTCCTCCAGCAGTTGCAGGCACTTAATCCGCATTTCAATGGATTCCCATGGAATGATCCTGATACAGGTGATGAAGGATGCTGAAGATGCCCAAATGATGCTGTGGATGCAAGGTGGTCGACGGGGTAATGTGGGTGGATGAGGTCTTCCTGCTGGGATTCCTCGGTCCACAAAGATAGTGAGGGGTCCTCGTTGCAGTGTCGACTTCCCCTGAGGTCACCTCCGGCCTGACCAAAGTCCATTTGCCACTGGACTACCAGTCACCCAGTGTTGCGGTCAAAGGCCAATCCTTCATGAGTCAATAACTCACCTTCTGAGGTTCCCAGCAACTCTACAACAGCTTTCCTGGCTTTAGCGAACTCAGGAGCAAATCAGTGCTCCGGGTCTTGGTCCTTGGTGCTGCACGACCGCAATAGTAGCGACTTGAAGACTTTAGCCTACCAACTTGTCCCAACAGGCTTCTTCAGCTGATGTGTCCCTGTGCTGTGAATTGGAGGCCAGTCGCCTGGCCATCAGAGTCTCTTGGCTTGACTGGGCTCTGGAGACCGCTTCTCCCTGCACAGGACACAGCAGGCACAGTCCATCTCTCCACTAGTCACCAGGTGAAGTCTTCGATGCATCCAGGCAGTCCTTTCGTTGGTCCTTCTTCCAAGTCTGTTGAGATCTGAGGTCTGGATGCCAGGGGTGCCTCCTTTATGGTCAGCAAATACCAGGAGTCAGTTGGTGGCCAATAGGCCACCAGGTTCCCTCCACCTAATGACTGCTTCCTGTGGAGTGTGGCAACTGGCTATCCCAGGATGCACCATTCTGTCCACTTTCAAGATGGCGAGACACCTCTCGGTGTACAGATCTCAGTACCCCGAACCGGGGGTGTGGCTACCTCAGGGTTTCCCCTTTCTGCTCCCCGTGCCAGCCTGTCTACCTCAACTAGGGGGCAGCCATTCCCCCCCTGGTGTTAAACATCTGCCCTTCAAAGGCGGCTTCTCCTTTGAAGCCTGGCTTTTGAGGCTAACACCCAAGTAGCACCTCCCAGGCCCGCAATCCATCATTGTCCTCCTTCCGCATAATTGCTATCACATCTTTCCATAAGGGCAGAATGTTGTTTCATGGAACAGGCTCCATGTGTGCCCAGGAAGGCACAGCAGTTTTAAAGGCAACAAAGGGCAGCTTTCCTAAAGCTGCACACTCAAATAAATTACATTAATTTCGACTTGAGATACAAGTCGGGCTTAATGTAACAAGTGGTTTGATATATCAGAGTGCCCACTTTGGGTGCACCGTTCAGGATTTAGCATAGCTGAAGGGTCAGCATCACACCTTGTACTCGCCAATTGGGAGCCCAGTCTTTCCACAGTAAAATGGTAGTTCTGTGTGTTTTGCAGTCAGGACATGTAAAGTACATGTCCTGCCTGTGACATATGTTGCACCCTCCCTTGTGAGTGAACCCTCAATTACTTAATTGCTGTTGGGGGATTTTGAGGAATGGGCAAAGGAGGTGACACTGTCGTCTTTTTTTCTAGGGTGAGACTGACCAGCTGTATCTCTGGTGTCTTCAGGACCATCGGTGTATATTTATACTTAAGATCATTTGCATACTATTCTAATGCAAACTGACACCATATCTCCGTATCATATCCGCACTGTTAACACATTTAAAAATACATTTTGTGAACAGGAAAACTAGGAATATTATTTAGGGCATCTTTCATTGGTATGAGATTTCCAGGTTCCAGTCCTGTTACAGTGTGATATCGTGTTATTGAAATTTGGTAATCAAGAAGAGCCAGACTAGCAATGCTCAGATAACAGTACAGTAAAATACCTTTTCATAGTGTATGTACTCTGTTCTGCACTCTCTCTGAAATAGTTTTTATGCGAGATTGAAACTACCTGGTAATCATTTTTTCTGCTCTTTCCAGGAATTCTGGATCGGGTATTCTTGAAGAATTCCTTAAGTCAGAAAATCCTAAAAACGTTATTGATTTTCAGTGTTTTGACAGACATCCCTTTGTCAAATGGTTTTAATTTAGACTACTGGTATTGCTATAGAGTTTGTAAACTGATAAGTGATATAATATTAATAGAGCAAAACCTTTAAAAACTGATCTGTTCGGCTAAATTGATTTTGTTAGAGAGCCTGGTTTGTGTGTTATTCTGTTTTTTTTTGTCTGATCTCACATTGATTATTTTGTTTTTCAGTACAAACTAGTTAAGGAAGCACTTCATGAGCGCGCCAACCTGCTTGAAATTGCTCCCCATCTGTCTGCACCTTTACCTATCATGCTACCTGTGTACAAGTAAGAAACATATTTTCCTTAAATACAGTGTTGTGAAATTGTTTTAATGGTTAGTAGGGTCAGCCCCTTCTTATGTCTATGAAGTAAATATATCTTTCATCTTTATTAATTTTATTTACTTTTAAACTTAATCATAATGATAAGGCAATGAAGAGCAACCAAAGAGATGTAATCAAAGCTGGATGACGCCACGAGGACTGCATGCACCTTAATCGATACATATACATTTTCATGCATCAGCACCTCTCGATAAGCATAATGGCTTATCTCCACTTGTAAGGAGGGTCAACGGAAAAGATGAAAAATGACAAGACTACGATCATAACACCAACAAACAGACCACAAAAAGAGTAGCAATAGTCATAATAAATGCCAAGCACAGCATTTATGAAGCACGCAGCCAACAGGAAGATAAATAAGCACTATACCAACAAGTTAACAAAGTGGCCTCATTTTGTTTATATCAGTTATGGCTATTGAAATCAATTAGATAACAATCAGACAAATAGAATTGAAGCTGCATATTGGCAAATCAAAGCAACAGAACTGTTTAGACTACTCTAGTCATATATGTTGAAAATCTTGCCCAAACTAGTTTGTGACCACCATCCATACCCCTCTGGGAGAGTAAAACTCTAATCTATGGCAGCCATTTCTCGTACGTCAGAGTTTCATCCCTCAAATTCGAGTTTTTTCTTCCAATTGTGCAGAACTATTGCTCTACCGCATGGAATCGCGTTTTGAGTTCTCAACATGTTGTTTAAATTGGAAATCACACGCTTACATAGTTGTATATAATGGATTATGGAACATACCTTATCTCAATACCCACAACTAGAAATATTGTTTCCAAAGTGTCTTTCAACAGCTCTAAAACTAGTGGTCATGAGAAAAACTAATTGTGTAAATGATCCTTTTACCTTGAGACATCTCCAGCAAATGTCACTTTAACACTGTTTCAGTAGTTTCTTCACAGTCCGGAGTCCAATGTAGAAGAGAGCATTTTTGTTGCATCCTGCTCAAAGGCACAACAATGTCTACTTTATAAACCTTTCGTGATAATATTTATTAATTGCCAGACCAAAACCAGACATGACCTAATTCATCACTGGCTTTTTTTCTCTTATATATTAAGCCTTTAAATACGTCATCTATTTTGAAATAGATTCTTTTGTCAAAATTTGCAAATTGTTCAATATGTTTAAGACATTAATTTGTGGAGTAACACCATTTTGGTCAGATATATTTTTGTTTTGTCTATACTCCTGGCAAGAGACATGTCCATCTAGAATTCTATCAGTAGTGTATGCAAGTATTCATTTTTTTTGATGATCTTGGTCACCCTGTTGAACCATCTCCCAAAGTACTGAATTGAATAATCTTGTCCAAGAAATTGTACTATTTTATTTAAGATTTAGAAACTCCTGTGAAGGTTGCTATTCTCATTTTATGCCAGTTTACCTTGTAGCCAGAGCTGTTACTGAAGTTTATGGTTCTCAGACTGCTGGATACAGCTTTCTAGATTCTGGAAGCACGTCATGTGTGAATTATAAAGATTCCTCCTTAATGCAGCATAATTTCCATTGCCAGTTTAAAGATTACTGGTAACATAAAACAGCCTTCCTTAGCTCCTCTTGGTATTGAGAATAATTCTGACAAGTTGCTGATTGTGAATACTTGCACTTGTTCCTTTTATTTAGATTAAATTGTATTGTATTCCAAATCACATTTGATGTAGGACTTTGTACTGGTAATTTCAATCGAGGTTGTCAGCTGCTCGTTCAGGATCAAATCCAGTGTCTACCATTGGCACTGTCTTATTTTGTTTTTGTTGCTGAGATCTGGAATATCGGAGTGAAAGCATGTGCTATGTCAATATGTTTTTCACAAATCCTGTTTCCTGTTTCCTCTTTGTTGACGAGTTCTCTGTATCTAGTCTGGTATTCTATGATTTAGTCAAGACTCTTTAATGTTCATGAGGTAATTGGCCTATGGCTTTTACATTGTAACATACCTTTATCTGGGATAAAGTGTATTACAGTCTTCTTCATGTTGTAATGGAAGTTTCCAGCTACAGTATTCAGATTATAGATTTGAAGCAGTATGAGAGCTAGAAAAACGTTAAAGTACATATAGATTTACCCCCCAAAAATCTTCCTTTGCCTCATTCAAGCTTAGAATAATATTAATGAAGTTTATGAATTATCCCTAACATAGTTCCTTCTCTTATGTATTATGCTTTGTTTCTGACTTAATTTTTCCAGAAACAGTTCATCTTCTTGCACTACTTGAGTTTACTTTAAACGTTATTAAACTTGTGGCTTATTTATTTGTCTGCGATAAGGAGCTGATCACAACACAACATTGACATTGGCTTCCTACAAGAGACCCAGATACACAATCCCTCAATCCTGTTCTGCGGACCCGTGGTGTGGTGATGTCTACTCCTCCTCCTACTCCAATTATGCCAGGAGTGTGTTGATTTTGCTGCGTACAGGGCTTCCATGGTAATTGTCACACTCCCTTATAGATTCAGACGGATGATATGTCATATTTGTGGGCACCTTGCAGCGGCAGCCGGTGACAATGGCTGCTGTTTATGGACCTAATAGTGACGACCCAGAGTTTTTCTCAGATATTTAGGCCAAGATTTACCATGCCATCTGCTGTGTTGGATGACCGGTTGGACCGCTCTGGCACCTCTAGATGCTTACACCCCCATGCTTAACATGACCACACATGACAACTGCCTCCAGGATGTGTGGCACTTCTCTTACCCCCATGTTCCTGAGGGCACCTGCATTTTGACATTTCAAAAAGCTTGGCGTAGGCTGAATTTTTTGTTTTTCTCCAAGGATGTCCAGACCTGGCCGTCTAAGGTATCCCAACTGCCGCGCACCCTCTCGGACCATGCCCCGGTGCTATGAATGCTTCAAATCCCCCAGGAGACTTACTGCACCTTTACATGGCGCCTACCAGTGGGAGCGCTGCAGGATGCAGTGTTTCGGGATGAGATCCGCAAAGAATCGCCCTCTGTTCTTTGGAAGCCTTTATTTATTTATTTTTTTACTTCAAGTTTCCATGAAAGCAGAACTGATAAGGTCATAAATGCAGCAAAACAGCATATTATATGATAATATAAGGAATTTTCAGATCAGCAGCAGTCGCGTAGCACACGTAGAAATCAGTGAAGTTATTGCAATAGTGCAAAGATTCATCAGAGGCACAGTAATGCATAGCCTAACAACCCAACATGCAATGTGGAGGTACAAAAGTGTACATAGTCAGTGTAATATAACACATCTAATAGAATGCCTTGTAAAGATAGCGAAACCATAGCCAACAATCAGGATCTAGCTTTGACAAATTGTAGCGCTGGGGATCCCCAAAATCCCCAGGGGCAAGCAGTCGGCAGCAGCGTTGTGGTGTAAATTCCAGACCAATCTTTACACATTGACCTGTCCTTCAGCCAACCATGAAATGTCGGTGCCCGCTGGCTGCCCCAGTGCATTACCGCCCATGGCGGTAAACTTCCAAAATGTTTTTGGTACCTCTTTTACGTAACCCAACAGAGCCATCATGGGAACAAGGGGAAATATATTTTCAGTCATAGCTTTCAGAACTGCGGTGACGTGATTCCAAAACAATGCCACCGCTGGGCAGAACCACGCCAAATGAAAGAGTCCGCCCCCCGGGGCTTTGAGAGGCTTTCAAAGTCTTAATGCAAGCTGCTTGCAACGCAAAGCAATCTGATATCTTAAAATCTATCCAGGGGTCTTTGTTCTTGCTCGAGCAGGATATCCGTACTCAAGGACAACAATATTTACAGTGCAAGGACTCTGCTAAGCTGTCCGATATGCTTGACAAGATGTTGGAGTTTCAGGAGGTAGCCCTCCACAAGACTCATTTCCTGCATCGTGACGCCCAGGCTAGAGAGTACAGGGAGGGCGACAAACCGGGCAGAACCCTTGCGAATCTGCTAAGGAACCCGCTCGTCCAGCTATATAGCCAAACTCCTTGACTCCGAGACTAACTCTGGTTCCTCCACACTGGAGCTATTGAAAGTGATGTCCTCCTTTGTGCCCAACTTTATACTGCCACCTGATTCTGGGCTCAACAGAGCTACAGGAGTACTTCGGTACTAAAAAGTTGCTTTGGTTGGACCAACCCCACTGCGCTTATCTCGACTCCCCATGGCTAAGGAAGAGATAGAGCAGGGTTTACGTGCCCTTCCTGGAGACGAGGTCCCAGTCTTCAGTGACGGGTCCTCCTCTAAGGTGGAGGAGCATCACCCAACTGCTTTTCAGCAGTGTAAAGAAAAATAAAATAATAACTCAATGTCATTACCATTTTATTTTTTCCTGTTGCCGTGTGGCAGCTTGGCGGTGGGGCTGCTCTGCTGACAGAGCAGGGAGGAGAGGTCTTCGCTCCCTATGTACGTATGAACGTTTGGCCGGCCATCTCGGGCCTGTCAAACTTACATGTGCACTTAGCATGTTCTCCACCTAGACTGCATTACAGCCTTGGTGGAGAACGCCTAGTCGCGGCCTGAGCGCCGATCCAGGACGCTCGGACAAATCACAACACTGCATTACAGCGTTGTGATTAGTGCTTCCTGTTCCGGCCGGAGGGACGAGGAGGGGAGACGTGTGGAGGTGGAGGTGGCGAGGAGGTAATTACATTTTTTTTTTATTTACCCCTTTCCCAGTCCCGCCACCTCTGATCAGTTCTGGCCCCCACTGCCAGTCTTGATGGATGCACCCCCACCTTTTACACAGAATTCGCCTCCATGCTGGCCCCACGCTTGCTAGAAATGTTCCAAGACTCACTAAATATGGGCTTGCTGCGTGAAGCAGTTATCACACTCCTCCAGTTGGACAAACCTGCTGATTGTTATGATTCGTCCAGACCTTTCTCCTTCCTCAAGTTCAACAATAAAAATATTTTCTACGGTGCTCGCCAATCGATTATTGCCCCTCTTGCCCATGATCATGAGGCCTGATCAATGTGGCTTTATTCTGGTCTGCTTACGCCACATAACCACTGTACAATATTTGCGGTTATGCACCACCTTGACCCTCAGGTATCAGCTTTAGCTGCTTTGCTTGATGCCATTAAAGTGTAAGACTCCCAGGAATGGACATATCTCTTTCCTTGGCTTGAACCCACTCTTTATAAAACAAATACTCCTCCTATACATCCTTCCCACCACTCGTGTGAGCCTTAATGTGCTCAAATGCGATCCCTTTTTGATCACA
The DNA here is from genome assembly GCF_964261635.1 of Lissotriton helveticus. Classification (NCBI taxonomy): domain Eukaryota; kingdom Metazoa; phylum Chordata; class Amphibia; order Caudata; family Salamandridae; genus Lissotriton; species Lissotriton helveticus. The sequence continues at coordinate 1,116,813,965 of NC_136061.1, read as the reverse complement.
GGAGGCAGGGGTGCCTGCCATCACCATTACTTTTCGCCATTGCGATGGAGGTACTAGTGACGAGACTTCAGCAATGTCACTCGACTAGGGGTATTGGCTTCATTACTAGAGGCCTGGTGGTCTCTATATACTCGGATGATATCTCCCTATATGTATGTAATCCAGATACAATCTAGCCCCAGTGACACACGAGGTGATGTGGTTCAGATGTTCTGGTATCCAGGTGAGCTGGGCCAAATCCTTACTACTTCCTCTCTCAGACAATACATGTCCCTTCCCCACTGAGTACCTCCTGAAGCGGCCAAATGAGCCAGTGTAGTACTTCGGTATATGGCCATGTCGTGATCCAGAAGAACTATGGCGCTTAAACTTTAGTTGCACTATGGCCTGGCTGGAGGACCGAATACCCACGTGGTCCAAATAACTGCTCTCTCTAGCTGGCCGTATCGCAATTATGAAGATGGTCATCCTTCCCAAGTTCCTCTACCTTTTTGTAAATGTCCCCCTCCCTCTCGCGTCACAGTTCAAGCGCTTACAATCCAATTTAGTGACTCTGACATGGGCAGCTAGACTGCCGCGAGTCTCTTGGGAGCTCCTCACCCTTGCGCTCGCGCAGGGCAGACTGGGGCGCTGGACATGGCACTATATGCTTTAAGCGGCAAGGTCCAGTTTCTCCTCTACTGGCTTTAACCCACCCAGTTTATGCCCCACACATCAGTTGAAACTGATCGAGTTGCTCCATGGCCCCTATCGACCGCACTATATTTACCATACAAAGCTCCTATGGCTGAAATCAATACTGTTGAGTACTTGCAGTGGGCCTGGGAGGGTTTGCGGAAGAGAGCAGGGATGATACTTCTTTATGCTCCCTCCATCCCAGTGGCCAACAACCCCATGCCGCCTCCACTCTCAGACAAGGGTGCTATTGCTCGTACAAATGCGGCATCCGACTGTTTTCGGACCTCTACCCTGAGGACCAGTGTATCCCTGAAGGAAAGTGCCCCCACTTTTTGCCTAATATTGATGTACTTTGACAGAGTGTGCCCTGGGGTCCTGCCAACCAGGCACCCAGGGCCTATGTTATTTCCCTAAACTTTACTTTTGCAAAACCCAATTGGCAGCTCTCTGGCCACATGCAAGTCCCTTGTAAAAGGTACCATAGGTACAAAGGCACTGTGCTCAGGGAAGGCCTCTCAGGGCATCAGCACTTATTGTGCCACCCTTGGAGGCCCTGTACCATTACTCACGCAAACTGTCATCGCAGGCTGTGTGTTTTGGTGCAGAGCAAAGTGAAGAGTCGACATGGCACACATCTCTGTGTGCCATGCCTACAATCCACTGCCCTGGCATAGGTAAGCCACCTCTCTAGCTGGGGGCACTATACCAGTGGTGAGGGTACAGATGCCTGAGCTCTGTGCCCCTACTGTGTCTAAGCTTATTCGTAGACATTGTAAGTGCAGTAATGCCATAAAGAGTATATGGTGTGGGAGTTTGCCATTACGAACTCCACAGCACCATAATGGCTTTACTGAAAACTGGGAAGTTTGGTATCAAACATCTCAGCACATTAAACCCACACTTATGCCAATGTGGGATTTAATGGAAAATGGACTCAGGGGGCATCTTAGAGATGTCCCCTGACTGAAAAACGACCTAACGACTGAGTGGCTGCTCGCCAACTGTCACCACCAGACATGTTTCTGGACCCATGGGTCGAGAGCCTGTCGTTCTCGGGGTCCTGAAACAATGCACATTCTGGCACGAGGTACCAAGCCTCCTCCCCTAGGATGGGCTGGGTCCACGAAGGGGAAGCTTCAAAGGCTTGCCGCCATTGGGAGGTACCCCAGCCTTTTGCTTCTCCCAGCAACTGGCCCCCACCGGTTCTGATCCCCATTTTAGGCAGTAGAATCGGCTGGAAAGACAAGTTGAGAGGCGAGGTGTGCCCACCTTTGCCAACCCCACCACTCAGGTGGGGGTGGCGAGGTGAAGCACAACTGTCAGTCCCCGTCATCTTGAAGATGGAGGGACCCAGTCAACCAGAGTGAGGCTTATGCCACCCTTCCACTGGATAGTGGAATAATAGGGGCTGTTCCCACCCCAAGGAAGGGACCCACTGGTCCCAACCTGTACCTACCTGTAATACCCCTAAATGTAGTATATAGGGGCAACCCTGAACCTTGCCTCCTCAGACGAGAAGAAACGAGAAGGACTGAAGCGCTGTGCTAAAGAAGAAGAGGACACCAACTACTTGGCCCCAGCCCTACTGGCCTATCCCTACCTTGGACTCCTCCAGCAAACCTCTGTGTGTCCTGCAGCCAACAGCCTTCAAGAACCCGGAGACCCGGCCCTGCCTTCGGAACACAAAAGACTTTCTCCCGTCAGCATCAGTCTTGCTCAAGGTCAACCGACTCTGACTCTGTGAGTCCTCCACCACTCAGCACCCTGAGCCCGAACCCAATGGTCCAACACCCTAAGGAGGTCCCCCACGATCGTAGCCTGGGTTGCGGTGAACCTTGACCCCCACAAGCTTCTAACCCGAGCCTGCAGCCCTTATCTTGGAGGTCCCCACCAACCGCAACCGAAGCGGACACCCCAACCGTCTCTCTGACTGAAGCGGTGCAAAGAGCCCAACCGCGACCAACTGACCGACTCCGTCTGCGAGCACTTGCAGCCTCAAGGTTTCAACTCCCAAAGACCCCATTCGCCGACCTGGTAGCTGACTGCCTCCGAGGAATCCCCAACCGAATCTGCCGCTTTGACCAAGATCGAAGGCCTCTGCTGAGTGACCCTGGGATGCCAGACGACCTCATCCTACACCCGGCCGCCTCTATGCCGCTGGCCGTGTAATCCTTGTGTTGGCCATTTGGCCCTTCAGTAGCAACCTCGACACCAGGAGCTTTTTGTTCCATTCACCAGGGGGCCTGCTTGTCCACAGTCCCCAAACCAATGGCCGTGCTTAGTCCGTTGGCTAAGTGTGGTCCCTGCACTCTGCACCCGGCTGTCTCTGTGCCCCTGGCTGCGGGAGCAGAGTGTCCATCTGACCAGGTCCTACTCACAGACCGTAAATCCATGTTTGTTCTTCCAGGACTAAGAGGGCCTCATGAGTAACTCTACAAAACTGTAATTGTATTACAAAACACAATAAATTCTTCCCTTCCTTTAGGAAATGTACCAGCGTGGTATCTAGAGGTACCTCGTTGAGTAAGAAAAGTAACTATAAAGTAATTACAACTGTTTATTGCTAAAGTCTACAAACCTGTAACAAAAGCCAAGTTAATGCCAAATTTTATTTGTGATCCCTTCCCTTTCAGAGTACGATTTTGCCTATGATTTGGTTCTAGCAATAAAATAACCCTAAATAATATTTTTATGCAAACAAATTGATCTGAGTTCAGTCTTTCAGTGTGTGACATCATTTCTTGCCTCGTGTGTACAATAAATGCTTAGTCCTACCCTCTGATAAAACCTTACTGCACACCCACACTACCACAAAGAGAGAGTAAGGTTTTATCTACTTTTACCTCTGCCTACCTTTGTGATCCACTGACTCTGCACACTATACCTTACTTTGGTATAGTATATGCAGAGCCAGCTTCGTATAATCTCACTGTTTGGTGCTGCGTCGTCTCCACCCCTTACATTCCTCGACACCTTTCTGTATTACCAACAGTGTGCCAGCTGTAGCGCCCTGCAAGATACCTTCCCTTCCCCGCAACCTCTCCTTCCAGTTCACAAGCACCTCCTTGCTTCACTGTCTCCCCGCAAACTGGTTACTCGTTTCTCCAGTAATATGCAGTGCTCCTCTCCAGTTGCATCCCTGAGGGCTCAGGTAGCTTGGGACGAAGGCATCTCTCTGGGTCTATCGGACGTGCCGTGTTCCTTCAGTTGCGCCCAACTGGAGCTGCTCTCTCCCAACTATAGACTCCGGCTCATCCACTTTACATTTCTAGACCAATTATACAGCACCCCACTGCAGTTTTTCAAAATGGGTCTGGCTCTGGATCCATGCTGTCTGCAGTGCAACATTCCCTCTGCTTCCTTTCTCAAGGGGTAACATCCTTCTGGATGGAGGTTTTTGCTACCGTCCACAATCACTGCACACTCACCTCCCTTCACCCCTTTGGTGGGCCACTTGGGGGTATGTCAGATACACCCAGCTCTGTACTGTAGTTCCTATATTTCCAATAGGCTCTGCGCATTGGAATAATATATCCTATAGATGTGACGTAGGACTTAGGTCGACTAGGTCTCTATCGAATATATTAGACTTTGTGTGAGTGCCAGCTAGCTCACAGGTCACTAGAAACTTTCTCGAATAAACTAGAAGGGATTAGTTTCTGACAACCGCATAAACATGACAACTTTGTTTCCCCAAGATAAAACGTATCTTCAGAGTCGTGGAAACAATAGATAGATATTTCACTTAGTCGTTCATGCATGCTTTGTTTCACCAGAGGTGCAGAGAAATAGAGAGACGGGAGTTTTCAATAAAAGTATTTATTGAACGGAATAAAAGTACTCAACTGGTGCTTCTAAAATACGCCTACCCCGATGTACCTAACTGTGACGGGGGCGGCGGCGTGCCACTGGGCGCCTCGAAGGTGGCTACCACCCCGTGTGGGTATTTACCTTGTGACCCCCCCCCCTCCTGTCATTTCAGCCTTCCCAACCACAGGTCTGGTCGTCGGCTGAAGAACCCTACAGCTGCGATGAAGAGGAGATAGAGGACTGGCCCTTTAACTGGAAGCGTAGCAGTGAAGAGGAGGAGCCCAGACACGCCTTAAATTCGGCAGGTGAAGGTAGTCAGGTGTGCTTGTACCCCGGAGTGGAGGGCGGAGAGAAGTGAGTTGGAGAGAAAGGAGCGAAGACCGAGCGGAGAGAAGAGAACCCGGTTTTTCATCTACCGAGGGAGAGGAGGTGCTGAGAGACCCGTTGACGGCGCAGGAGCCTGGAGGCCATCGGCAACAAGAGCCGCCCAGCCGCACGCGACCTGGAGGCGTGTGGCTTAGCGAGGTACGTAATCGTATCACGGGCTGGGTTAAGAGGAGAGGAGGGACCTTAGAGTAACTTGAATCCCGTTTCCCCGCATTCCCCCGGAGACCCTTCCTGCACTCCCTCCCCGCCCCGTCACTTGATGTAAATATTCACTGGTGGTGCCGTCTCACTCCCTTCCCCTCTCGAGTGTGGCTGGAGAAAACCCTGAACTGACGAGTCCTCTCTTGTAGAGAAATCAGAAGGGGGAGGGAAGAGGTGGTGCTGGATGGCACCAAGGTGGGCACGTCCTCCTCTTACAAGAGTACTATTAATCAAAAAGGTCCACCTCAGGTAAGGTCAGTGTATATCCTGTTGTTGTTGGAATACACAACATGTTAAAATACCCCTCACACACCAAAAGGGCCCTTGGTGTCATGCTTCATCATCGGGGTCTTCCCACCCGGCTGCCGGACGGGGCAGTGCTGCGACATGCGACTACGCTGGAGCACCTTTTAAATGTGAGTGCTATGTGAGTGAATTGGAGTGAGTGTCAGTAGGGTCAGGGGTGATAGATAGGTGATGTTAAAAAATACCTGGCCTGGTGATAGAAAAAACAGTTTAATAAACACTGGCTGGTATTGTTAAAAAAAGTGATTTCGGAAAGAGTAAGCGGGTTAATGGGCTTACTTTCCTGTGCGGGTCAACATGTTTCGGGGCACCATGCCCCTTCGTCAGGACCGGGGTCAGATCCCCCTGTCACTCACTAATGTCTTTCCACAAAAAAAGTGTATGTGCAAAGTGGTGTAATGATACTATATTTATCAATGTGTATAGATATATATTTTATATTTATACAGGTCCCTTGCTAATGCAGAAATATGCTTAGGGAGGTAGGGATCAGTGCCCCATGAGCCAACACTGGACAGAAGGGTATTTGAGGGTCCAGTCAACCCCCAGCCTCGTTGTGCTTCCTCCTCTGTCCGTGGCTTCCGTGTTTGACACAAACATACATTTTTTTTGTGGAAAGACATTAGTGAGTGACAATACCAGCCAGTGTTTATTAAACAGTTTTTTCCATCACCAGGCCAGGTATTTTTTAACATCACCTATCTATATCACCCCTGACCCTACTGACACTCACTCCAATTCACTCACATAGCACTCACATTTAAAAGGTGCTCCAGCGTAGTCGCTTGTCGCAGCACTGCCCCGTCCGGAAGCCGGGCGGGAAGACCCCGATGATGAAACATGACACCAAGGGCCCTTTTGGTGTGTGAGGGGTATTTTAACATGTTTTGTGTATTCCAACAACAACAGGATATACACTGACCTTACCTGAGGTCCTCTCTTGTGTCTTCTCCCGAGGCGGCGAGAACCGTAATCGCGGAGGCAGACCAGGTGGAGACGAGGCGGAGTCCGATTCGGAGGAAGGAGGAGGCAACCCGGAGAAAACAGCGACCCGAACGAAGTTGATCGCCAAGACGGACTCATAGTAGAAAAACTTGTACTGATATCCTGTTTCAGCAATTAAAGCCTTCACGAACAAAAACTCGCCTGCTGCCCATTACTCCGCACCCCGCTACACTAACCTAAGTCTAATACGAGGGAAGGAGTAAGTGTGGTGTAGCATAAGTTTAGTATTCTTTTGCCAAGAATCTATCCAAGATTTCTCTTAGGGTCTAATAAGCTCCTTACCTTGATTTAGAATGAAGGAGGTCTGGTATCTCTTTGTCTCCGGACTTGATTTCCCAACACCCCGCGAGGGGAGCTTGGAAACACTGGGGCTGGATATCTCGGCAAGAGAAAAGACAGCATCTCTCTCAATGCGTCAGCTGAAGGGTCGGCTTCCTTCGGCACTTGCTGTAGCGAGATGCGTCGGGCAAGTAGATAGTCAAACTGCTCCAAACCACCGTGTGTTTGCAAGGGCAAGTGTGGGCATATTTATACCTTGAAGGTGCCGAGTTTGACGTAAAGGTGGACAAAATCCCGTCAGCAAAGAATCGCAGTTCTTTGAAAACTCCATGATTCTTGGACAAATCAATATTCAAGCAAGGGGAAGTCCCTAACTGCTGAAGCCGAGTTTTCCAAGAAATCATTGTGGCTTTTCGGAACTAGTGGATGTATCCATGCCTGTATTTGGACTGCATGGGCTATGTCTAAATATGGTTATGATTTCTATGCCTACATAAGGACAAGGTGATGTATACCTATATAAGGGCATGAATCGGGAAAATTACACTAGGGTCCTAAAATGCTATACAACACCCACTCCACTTTATTATGTTCGACATTACTAAATGCAAGCACTAAAACATATCTAAAGCATGTGTTTACAATCCCACCGAAAAATACATAAAAATGCATTTGAAATGGTTGTACACGAAAAATGAGCATTCGTACTATACGCCTTTGTAAGCATTGATTTTATTTTAAGCATATACTATGATATTGGTAACGCTAACTGAATGAATCATGAAAATTACATTTATGAAATGGCTCTTAAATACAGAAGAAAAAAGGTCGAGACCATCCCATAGCAGAATATATCACTGGTTTGGTTTGTGGATGACGTCAATATTGTTTCTAGGAAGTATTCAAAGAATTCTAGTTCTCTAAGAATAGTTCTACTTTAAGCTGATTACTTTGTGGCAAAGTTCAGTTTTGGAAAAAGTCAAATCAAATCATAGATGTTTTTATTTTGAAAAACGAAGGTCGAATTCAAAGTTGATAGAACGCTGTGTGCTAATTTCAAAAGTTATTCTCGGTGTCAGAAGAAAACATTAAATCTTCTAATCTGGCAAAGAAATAGTCTACCACAGTAGGTGAAAGTTGAACCACTTCATTAAGTAGATCAATCGTACACAGATGAGAACCTTCGCCGTCAGCGTCCGTTGCATTAGCAATGTTTATAGTCGATGGTACCTGTGTGCCTGTTGGTCCACGTGTCTCACCTTCAGCTGGAATTGCTGATGAGACCTCAATAAATGCCGTTATCAGGATTGGTAGCCGCTGGGGACAACACAATGCATGAGCCGTTACCGAACCAAGCATAGCGTCAACATCCGTTGACAGTGCTGACGGAAGTGTCAGACAAATATCCAACACGCATTCCTCTCCACAAAGCAGGCATCGTAGAACAGGTAAGATGCAATCTTGACAGATTGGTCTGAACGATAGGAACCACGTGGTATTCAGATCTCTCAAACGAGCCAAGCCAATAATCTGTGTTATGCGCTCACGATACTGCATTGCCAGAAGAGTGTTCTCCATGGTAATCTGGGTATCGCTGGTGACTGGACCTGCCATATTGGAGCAGAAGGAACAAGAATAGTATCCCTGCTACGAATCCGAAAATGAGAGGCAGGCCGCCGAACACAGAGTGCACGCAGTTTGGAAAAATGCCTAGGACTGCTTCAAAGGGTGCTAACAGTCCCGAAAAAATCGTCTTAAATACTACATGTACAATACCACTGGTATCAAATATGTTTAAGATACGACCTAACATTTCTGCGAAATGTATGGGGCAGTTTGTTGATAATAGGGCATGTACCTTACAACTTGCAGATCATACGTCTCTGGACGAGGTCAGTGGCACAGTTTTTTGTGAAAGATTGGCTTTCATTCTGCTTAAAGTATCAATCCGTATTGAAGAGATGTTCAGTGAAGGCCATAGCGGCGACTCCCAGTCTGTCTTAGTTTTGGGAAACAATACTTGCATACAGCAAGTGACCCTGGCTGACACACTAACGAGATCGGCTATTCCTGGCATCATTCCACAACAGCTGTGATCATTCAACATTATGTAGCTCCCATTGGATAGCTGCCCAAAAATTGGATCTACCTATGCTGCTGGACAACCTTGCAGGTGGCAGGATAAGTTGGTCGAAGAACCATCGCATGCTCCATGCAAATTAATACCCTGACATAATAGTGTACCACTCAGTGTGCTTTTGCAATTTTTACCAATAGGAAATACCTCCTTATCACCACTCCAACATTTGTGTGTGTATGGTAAATCTAAGGTCGACTTTATGTATTCTTTACCCAACCTTTCATACAGGCCTGCTGGTATGTGTTTCAAGCAATATTGAAACTGGAAAATCGTCATTGGTATCGTGAAGGTGCCATGTATTATCCATTCTACGGCTGTTTTTCAGAAACAGTTAATGGTAATCTTTCCAGTTTTTCTATGCTCAGCACCGTATAGTTTGCTCCCCTCTGTGCCAAAGAGATTTGTTTATCTGTAAGGTTAAATCCAGTAAACAGTGACGTTGTGTTAATTAGACGCCAAGGCACATAGCCTGAACGACGGTTTTGTAACGTCCAGCCTAGCAGCATTATAGAACGCAATTAAGACTGTCCATGTTGTAACATTAGCAAGTCCTGTTCCATTATGTCTATGGCAGAGGATACAATGCTTTCCAAAGAATAAATTCTGGATGACAGAGTTGTTAACCCATTATCAACCACAGAGAGAGCTTTCTCTAAATTAATACGATCAATTTCTCGTATTCGTCTGCAGTTTCCATTTGCATGACTTTCCATGCTTCATTATAAGCAGCATATATACCGGCGTATACGAAACGTTTATGATGTGGTTTACGAGGTCCTTGTAAGAAGTCTCATCCTCATCTGTAGTTCCATTACTATCAGGTGTGGATTTAGGTATGGACGGTTTGTTTAAGTCTTTTATCTTAGCCAGGCCAAGACAAGAAGTCTGTTGAACAATTTCATTTAAGAACATTATTTGTTCTGGGATGATGCAGGCTCTGAATAAGGCTTCTAAACCTTGCACCTGCCAGTCTTTTGTGCCCCAGACAGTTTTTGTGTCAATGTTGTCTTTCCAAAAGTCAAAACCTAATGTGGACAATTGAGCATAAAAGGCCGCAGAATACATTTGCTTAGTATTGGTCAACATACTTTTCATTCCTGTCTTATTAACATTTTTCAAGTAAAATTTTTTTGATTTGTGATATTAAAACCTGAGAAGTGTCAACATTTTTCATAAAATATTTTTGAGCTACCCTTTGGTAGCATCGGACAATGTTCCCGTTGATTATAAGTAAAAACATTTCTAAGGTTTGCAGATTTGTGCAAGTAGTAATGACCATAGTGATTGTAACAATACATGTGTTCATAATCTGAATAACCTTCTAAGTATTCATGTTTTGTAACTTTCTGCCATCATGTTATTAACAGTCTCAAATCCCAATCATCAGAAAATGTGCTGGGTGAAACAAAGTCACTCAAGGAAACCTTAAATTGGTGTGGAATTTTCAACAGCTCTACAGGACCTTAAATGTCATACTCAGTTCTGTCCCATGCTATACCACCAGGTATAGGAATGGCTGTGATGTTCATTGATGACAAGTCTCTTTGTTTACGATGAGATGATTTGTGTGACTTCAGGAGCAAGTTGATGTTCTTACTTGCTGTGTCCATTTTACTATATTTTCCATCTATCAGACTTAAAACGAGAATGAGCCATAGTAGGAGAAAAAGTACACCTAACACAATCCAAAATTCAACCCATGGTGAAACCAGATATGTATTTGCAAGCTGGTGACAAAGTTCTTTTACCTGTTCCTTGAAAGTTTTATTTGCTGGCGTTGTTTCGGGCTCACTGGGATCCTCAGAAAATGTATCAAAATTGATGAAATAACCAGAGGCAGTTCTGTCAATTGTTGGTATTGCATCCGGATTGTTCGAAATCGCTGGAGCTGCTTGGTCCCTTGACATATTAGTATAGTCAGATGTTACATCATTGTAGACGGGAGTTTCTTGACGAACTGTTTTTTGGGTTTCAAGAGGCACAAGTTCCATGGCTTTGTTGCATAGTCCTTCTTTTCTTACTCCAGATTCTTCAAAGGTGATGAGTCTCTCAGTTTGAACCTCTTGGATAGTAGCGAGTTTTGGTCCTCTGCTACACCTTTGGAGTCCACTGGGCCTACTACTTATTATCGGCCACATGCTGTGGTTTTACCAGGTCGATGGACACAAACCGGTTCTCCTTTCTTCTAGCAAGGGGTGGCTGTAACACTGTTCTTGATCTGTGGATTGCTAGCACAGGTACTGGTTTTCTGTAAGAAGGCCCAAATTCCTTCTTATCCGCTATTTTTTCTCTGACCAGATCCCCAATCTTTGGAATCCAGACAGGTCTTGCTGGGACAGGTGGTTTTTCTTCAGTGGTCATTGACTTCTGTAATGTGTTGCTTAGACTTCTTCTTGTTTCCTTTAGTCCTGTAAAACAGCCAAACTGTCTTTGATATCAAAGGGTTTTTGTTCTACCACTGAAGTATGACGATCGAGGTCTTCGAAAATCATTCTAGTACCAAAAAGGATTTCATAGGGAGCGATTCCACCGAGAGAATTTCTTGGCAGATTCTTAGACTACGTTGGACCCATCCGTAACCCGAGCCTTATACCCTTGCTGTTATAGATTGCTTTATGTAACGTTTTTTTTCTTTCCACAACCGAATTTCCCTCAGGATGGAATGGACTTGAGTACTGCAATGCAACGCCCAAGCTGGCCATGGTCTCTTTCTAAGCTTTGAGCTAAATACAGGACCCTGGTCAAAATGTAGCATGGCGATTGCGTATGTGCCGAGAAAGACTCGCAAATCTTTTATAACAGTTCGGCGTCAGCCGAGCGCTGAGGACATATCTAAATGAATCTTATCCTAATAGTTATTGGGACTGCATTCGTACATAGTGACGTCTGCGTGTAGAAAGTCTAGTGCTGTATAACAATGGTGTCTGTACTGGGCTGGCTAGAATGTAGTCCGGTATCTGGCGGCATTATATGCTGTGATCTCTGCAGCAGACATCGCAATTAATTGCAAATTTGTAAATGTAGGCATTCATCCCTGGCCACCAGTACGTCTCTTTTAATTCTAGTCGAGATTTTGAGATCCCTTGATGTATCAGACACTCTCCCATATGTGCTACTTGTATTAAGGCACCTCTATGTTTCCTGTTTGGAATCGCCCTATTCCCCAATCCAGGGCTTCGAGCAAAAGGAACGGAGTTTGCATCAATTATCTATGAATATTCGAGTGAATAGTTTAGAGGTAAAGCTGCACCGGTGACTTTGCTCGTGGCATTGACAGCTAGCATCGTTTCACCGTCTATTTTTGTTTTTTGAACGAGTGATTGCAGCTATGGAAGCCGTTTGCACAGATGCCTTCGTGGCTTCATCTGCCAATGAATTCCCTGCAACGTGAACGCCATCACGTTGATGACTCAGTGTATGGACCACGTGAGTCTTTTGTAGTTCTTCCTGTATTTGAACTACTTGTTCCCAAAGCATTTTATGCTTGATTGTGCCACCTTTTGCATCTTTGAAACCGTTTTGAACCCAGTTCTGCAAGTATTCATGGTAAGATTGGACCCAGTAATACGAATCGCACACTATGAGTGTGGGGAATTCGCGATTGGCAATTTCCGGCGCCATCTTGAAAACTTGTAGTTCAGCTCGCTGGGCTGCACAGTCTCCTAGAGATTGAGTTTAGTTTTGTGACCATAGGTCTGAATTTACCATCGCGCCACCGACCTTTAACAATCGCGCACGCTGCACTATAAGCATGTTTTCCCCAATTGCGGGCTGTGCTGATCCGTCTGTATAAATTATACATCCGTAATGTTCTAGAGGCAGAATCTCAGTGGGCAGAGGACATTCTTGTTCGTACTGTAGAAATTCTTGAGTTTTTATATCAGATCATCTTTTGAGGGACTACAACAGAGATCTGATATACCAACTACAGATTATTTAAAATATTTTCAAGTATATACCAACATTTGTAACTTTAAATCTACTATTAATTTAGATAGTTTTTATTTTTTTTCTATTATAGGGAAACGAGCTACTAGAATAGGTACTCTATATGATTTATTTTTCCAATCTTTTAATGATGATTTAGATAGTGTTGAGAGATCCTGGGCACAAAAACTTGGCAACCCAGATGTAGATATTAATTATTCTATAACTCTTTACACAACATTATTTTTAGCACCTAACCTTAAAGCGCAATACTTTAAAACTATCTACAACCTTTATTTTACTCCGGCTAAACTCTTCACCTGGGGTATGCGAGTAGACGACTGCTGCCCCAGATGTAGACAGGGACAAGCAAATTTAATCCACATGTTTGCCGAATGTCCGAAACTAGATAACCTACAAACAATGATTGGAGGATTTTGGACTCAAGTTTTCGGGCGGAATCTCAGATCCTCCGCTACTCTATATCTTCTAGGTCACGACGAATCCTTAGGTTACAGCTTAGAGGAACAGAGGATTGTCTTTTTGGGTACTGCCGTCTTTCGTATTATTCTTGCGGCACGCTGGAAAGATCCCAATGTACCCACCTTTCAGATGTGGCTTTGTCGATTTCTTGCCACTTATAAGCAGGAGATAGCTATATATCGCACAAGGGGTAGGAAAACTAGAGCCCGGGGCACCCAGATCTGGGCCCCAATTTCTAATTGGTACTCCAATGTAAGATCCCCCCCCTGATATGAGAAGGGCCGACATGGGCTGACATGGTAAAGACGAGGCAAACTGTGTAAATTATAATTGTCCTTCTCCCTCATTTTCTTCTATTTTTCTTCCGTATGTATTTTGTTCTTAATAATTTTTCGGATGTATTATTGCTTTATTAAGAATGTATTCCTTTTTGTAAAGAAAATGTTTTTTTTGAATACTACAGATCATGCTCAATAAAAAAAAAAAAAAAAAAAAGAAATTCTTGAGTTTTCAAGTAGGGGTCAAAGACGTATTCAACGTCAGTTGCAGCAAAATAATTAACCCATTGTATCCATCTCGGATGTAAAGCTTTTGCATTAGGAATGCTAGCTTTTGTCTCTGCCTCTAAGGCAGGTACAGGCGGAACGGCCCATATGCGTTTTCCCTGTGCCAGGGCTCTCTTTTTTGCTACTGTAGTTTGAACCGCTGTCAGAATTGTTTCTGTCGAAGTGAATTTCATTTCAGCTTGTGTGTACAAGTGTGATTTATAAGCTATTGGTACCTTTTCACCTTCATTAAAGGTTAAGTACGTGAATCCGCATCTTCCTGGGATGATTTGGATTACAAGGTTGTGTATGTTTACGCGTGTCTGTAAATGGGTTGTTGCTGAACACACTATAAGGGGTGGAGAGCACAACACAACACATATAGCAAAACAGAAAAAATAATCTGTTTTGAAAAACTGCCCTCACTCACACACCAAAGTATGTGACATGCTTCATCATTGGGCCTGCTTACAATACGCCCTGGTGTAGCCACACTCAGGGCGGAGCATAAGGGAGGGGAAAAAATAATAAAATACACAAAAAACACACAACGTAAGACCACAGAACTCAACACGTAACATACAAAGTGATAGAGCAGTGCATATCACCAAGTGACTGGAACTAGTGATGCGACATAAAGTGCAGTTAATAAGGATGTGGTTTAAAACTGTGTTGTGTTGTGCTCTCCACCCCTTATAGTGTGTTCAACTGATATTTATTGGGGGTTCAGGGTGGTAGAGGATAGTTTTTTGACCCTCTCCCCTTCTACGTGCGAAGTAATGGGTTGTTGCTAACATGTCTGTTTGCACTGAACGCAAAATTTCTGTGTGTATTTGAGTCCAATGATTTGAAATCAGGTTTGATTAGTTGGTAGAGAGGTTTAACCCTTTCTGCATAATTTAGAATGTAAGGTCTTCCGAAATTCAGGAAGCCTAGAATTGACTGTAAGTTTGTCAGTGTTTTTGGAGGTTGGAGCAGCGCACACTTTTCTAAAAAGTTTGCTGCCAGGCTTTTGCCTTCACTTGAAAGTTTATATCCTAAGAATAGGACGTTGAGGTGGGCAATTCGTGATTTCTTAAAATTGAATTTGTACCCTTCAGATGTGAAGCCAAGTATTATGGTGTTCACTCTATTCAAGTGCCTATCCAAGTCATCGTCTGTAAGATAGATGTAATCGACATAAGATAATGCCTCAACATCATTCGTTTGTAGTAACTCTGTTACTCTAGCTGAAAATAACCCTGGACTATTCTTGAATCCCTGGGGGAAGATGACAGAAGTGACGCTGTGTTCCCATAATTGACAAAAAGCGGTCAAGTACCTGCTTTCAGGTGCAATGTTTTGACAGAAGAAACCGTTAGAAATATCTAATGTGGTTTTATATTTTTTGCGCACAATGTTATTCATCAGTGCTGCACTGTGTGCATTTTGTACTGCAAAGGTTTTGCAACAAGAATTTAAATGTCTGTAGTCCAAAACCAGAGGATTGTTCATGGACGAGATGCATGTTTCAATCACCCCTTGGTATTCAAGTTGATCTAAGATCTCCCTGACCTGTTTTTTAGCTTCTTGCTTAACTGAATACTGCCTCTGAGCAGTAGGTTGATTCTTTAACTGGATCTTATGGTGAGGAGAGTCCTCATCCCATCCCACATGATTTTTATATAATGCTGGAGCCTGGGCTACAGCCCATTTTCTGGCATAGGTGTATTTTTTATGAATAGGAATAGGATTTGAGAAGGCTGGCATAATGATCTCTTTGCCATGTGGGCACTCCCTGACACAATTTGGTGGCAAGTCTTTTTCAACTAGAAGAATGTCATAACCCTTAGAGAGCTTCTCCCAAAAGAGTGCTCTTATTTTCCTAGGTATGTCCCCCTCCATCCGGCGTGTTACTTCATAAAATTTATCGGGTACACTAATCCTGGTGTCGGCAGTTTCAACTTGAATATACTCATTCAAGTCCACTGTCTCCAGATGATCCTTCAGGATCTTGCGAGCTATGGTGACTTATGCTTTTCTGTCCAGCATTGTCTGGGCCCACTCCCCGTTCTTGAGTCGTGTCCTCAAGATGCTCGTGTCTGAATTTTAGGCCTGCTACCTTCTTTTTAGTGAATTGGGTTTTCTTATTTTTTGGAACGTGTTGATCGTCTTTGGACTTCATGCGTTCTTCCTTGTGCTCGGATTGTCCTCTTCATTCTGATTTCTGTGAGGAAGTCTGAAAGGTACGAGAGGAACGTATATCGGTATCTTGATATCTATCGGGTTTTCTCAAATTATCCCTATTCCTGAGGTTATACCTCTTTTCAGAGGGCTCCCTTGAGGAGACCTACCTCTGGATTGAGAACGCATCTCTTTAGGAAGTGTCTGTCTAGTATTTTCCCACTTCTTTTTAGGAGTAGTGATTGTGTTTTTAATAAAAACCTTTTCATGATTTTCTGTTCAGGCTTCACTGGTTTCCTACCCAAATGATCTCTACCTAGTTCTTCAAGGGATTTTTCTATTATTCTGGCCAGTTTATATGGTTGCTCAGTTACATCGTTATTTTAGTTTTTGGCGGATTGCCACGGATGCTGCTTCTCCTTTAATATTAGCTAATATTATAGCTGAGACCTGTTTGAAATCCTTCAGTAACTTCATACCGAGATTTAAAGCAGGCTCTGCCCCGTATTCATTTTGAATCTGTTTCAGGACGTCTGGTATTACCGCCATGGACGGAACACCATGTGTTTTTGTGTAGATTGCAGCAAAGACTGTACCCCAAGTGTCACAGTCCTCCAGGTGTGGTGCGATCCCCCTTGGTAAACAGATTGTTAGAATCCTGTGTTTCTCACGAGGTGTACTATCAGGAAATATTGCCTCGATTTGAGTAATTTTTTGAGCTAACGAGAATGGAATTTGTTCCCTTTTTGTGGGTAATTTACCAATGACCGATTGTATAGTCTGTGGTGTAATTTTGTTTGTGTTCCCCTGATGAGGGGTGTGCTGTGGAATTCTTATAGCAGGCTAGACTGTTAGAGTTCGCATGACATAGTGAACCAATTGTCTATGTATTTTAATTAATTGTTTTAGCTGAGCAAATGGTTCTTCACTTTACTTTTTTTCAATGTCAGGATGTGGTGTATAGCTGGCTAGTACCGGACATGTTGCTCCTGGTCTACCTAGTGAACCGAGCCTGCTAATGTGATTTTGATGTTGTAGGGCGCCTTTAAACCAGAGCGCATGCTCTTGGTATGTTAATGGAATTTCAATATCCTCGAAAGGAGTGTATTCCGCTGGAGGTTCCTCTATTTTGTAGAAGTGGAACACATGTGTTCTTGGATTTGCTTCAGAGAAGATAATCAATGAATAGAATGCCTCTGTCTGCCGATATTCGTGTGCCTCTATGACAAAAATTACCCTACTACCTCTTGATAAGCCATTTTGTATAAGCTTTATAGCGATGGTTTTCCGTACGTTTTCCAGGATGATTATAGCATCCGCATCGGTTTCTAAGAAACCTGTAAGGTTTAAACCAGGTTGGTTTGCATTTATTGCATCTCCACCGTTTTCTTCGTCACTATTCAACATTTTGTAGACTGAAGGTTTGCAGTGCAAGTTTTAAGGAAACAAAGATAAGGTGCACAATATTTTGGAACACTCTATCCTTCAACGTCGAACAAAACCAGAAATTAATACATAGGATTTTCGTCCTACTCAGTTATGGCGGATATTTTATCCTCCAGACATCTATTGCAGTATTTTACGGGAAAAAGGGGTCTCTGTGAAAAGCACGCCTAAGTTACTCTAGTATCTACCGTTAAATTAGTGCCTTACCAAACTTTGGGCGCCATGTAGTGTAGTTCCTATATTCCCATTAGGCTCTGCGCATCGGAATAATATATCCTATAGATGTGACGTAGGACTTGGGTTGACTGGGTCTCTATTGAATATATTACACTTAATTGTGAGTGCCAGCTAGCTCAGAGGTCACTAGAAACTTTCTCGAATAAAAAAGAAGGGATTCGTTTCTGACAACCGCATAAACATGACAACTTTGTTTTCCCAAGATAAAACGTATCTTCAGAGTTGTGGAAACAATAGATAGATATTTCACTCAGTCATTCGTGCATGCTTCGTTTCACCAGAGGTGAAGAGAAATAGAGAGACAGGCGTTTTCAATAAAAATATTTATTGAACAGTCTTCTTTCTCATGCTGAAGAAATGAACTGCTACAATCGTAATACTGGCTATAAAGTATAATGCATACAGCAAGAAGAGTATTATAAAATAATACTGTAAAAGCATGGTATGGTTTCCAAGCCATGAAGTACATACATAAATAAATAAAGAATAAAAGTACTCAACTGGTGCTTCTAAAATACGCCTATCCCGATGTACCTAACCTAAGTCTAGTACGAGGGAAGGAGTAAGTGTGGTGTAGCATAAGTTTAGTATTCTTTTGCCAAGAATCTATCCAAGATTTCTCTTAGGGTCTAATCAGCTCCGTACCTTGGTTTAGAATGAAGGAGGTCTGGTATCTCTTTGTCTCTAGACTCGATTTCCCACCACCCCGCGATAGGAGCTTGGAAACACTGGGCTGGATTTCTCGGCAAGAGAAAAGACAGCATCTCGCTCAGTGCGTCAGCTGGAGGGTCCGCTACCTTGGGCACTTGCTGTAGCGAGATGCGTCGGGCAAGTAGATAGTCGAACTGCTCCAAACCACTGTGTGTTTGCTAGGGCAAGTGTGGGCATATTTATACCTTGAAGGTGCCGAGTTTGACGTAAAGGTGGACATAATAACGTCATCAAAGAGTCACAGTTCTTTGAAAACTCCATGAGTTCTTGGACAAATCCATATTCAAGCAAGGGGAAGTCCTTAACTGCTGAAGCCGAGTTTTCCAAGAAATCGTTGTGGCTTTTCGGAACTAGTGGAAGTATCCATGCCTATATTTGGATTGCATGGGCTATGTCTAAATATGATTATGATTTCTATGCCTTTATAAGGACAAGGTGATTTATACCTATATAAGGGCATGAATCGGGAAAATTACACAAGGGTCCTAAAATGCTATACAACAGCTCTTGTCGCCACCTAACTGCCATACTGCTTCTGCTAGCTATGCGCAGGATCGTCCCCTCCTTTAAAGCTTGGTTGAATGATGTGGTATACTACCAGGGACAATTGTATAACTAGTGGGAACTTATGCCACTGCGCTTCCACCTTAGGGATATATGGGAGCCCTTTGCTGCTTTTCTCCGCACCAGTGACTTCAATTCACCAGTGTTAGTTACAGCCGGGGGTGGAATACAATCAGATGGGGAAGTGTAAATGTCGACTGCCTCATCGTATTGCTTGTTGTTTCGCAATGTGCTACTTGTCAACCGTCAATGCCTTGTTTTCAGGTTTTTTTATGCGTTCCAAATACACCTCTTACATTATGTCTCTGTAACCCCTCTTTTATGCCATTATCTTTTTTGCACCTATCCCCTGGGCCTGTGCCTTAAGAAGTGCTGAAATTTGGCATTGTGTGGCTTAATGCAAATACTTTTTTGATTAAGATTTTGTAACTGTGGCGTGCCCCCTTGATTGTCCTTCATAACGCCCTCCTCGATCCCTTTCCTTCCCGTCCCATACTACCCCCCCACCCCCACTTCCCAATGCTGTAGGTTTTCTGTTTATATTTCAAAGCCAATAAAAACAAGTTAATTAAAAAGTCCTGGTTCTTGAACATTAAATATTTCATTTCTGAAAGTTGTGAGTTCACTTTTCGACGTCAGTTGTAGTGTAAACTGGTGCTTTGTCAGTAATATATGGATATTTTATAACTTTGAAGATAAAAATGACAGTTAAGAATTGAATACATGTTTTTAATCTAGTTATGAATATTTAAAGAGGTGTGAAAATAATCATGGTTAGAACTTGGTATGAATAAGGAAAACATTGTACTGTGGCATCTGAAATCTCTCCTCTCCTAGGAATGTTGTGGAATTCTTTGGCAATGAGTGTATGTGAAAGCACTCTTGTGCCTCTAATTCTATTTTAGGGCCCCTCCTTTTCCCCAGTATAACCAAGTTAATGTTGGGTTGCAGTATGAAAATGGTAAATTTACAGTACACTTCGTGGTATTACCACTGTTGACGGCAGAATGTATTATCAATTATAATTTAACTCCTGCTAATTCACCATGATCCTATGCACCAATGAGCACTTTTAGCATTACAAATACATCAAGCAGTAGTCGAAATAATTTGTAATTGATAACTAGACATTTAAGCACAAATAACACCAGCGGTAGTAGCAATAATGGCAACCTGGTAGATAACCAATAATGACCAGTCAATTAACAATAATTACCCCAAGCTCTGGTTGCAAAAATTGCATTTGAGTCTATTAGCAATATTTGATTACAGGTCATAAGTGAAATAATGGCAACATATTGTATAAGCAATATTGGCCAGAAGCTGTAAAAACAATAAAGCCTACTACAAGGGAGATACCACAATACCTTACATTGATTGCTATGTTTTTGCCCTTTTTGGGAGGAAACGTGATCGAAGAAATTTTCAAATATAACCAGCCCTTCAGTGAAGTACTGAAGTGGATCACTAAATAACATTTTGAAGTTCTGTCAGCAAGTTACAGAATGGCAAGCCACAGGTCGCCAGAATATAATTAAATCAGGGATGTTGAAATATGTCGTAGCTTGATGGTTAACATGCTTTAATTCATGCATTTTCTTCATAGAATCTGATATGTATCCTGAAGTGGTACCTACCTCAGTAGTCACCCTCATTAACAAACTATAACAGCTGAAGCAGACTTAATCAGGTAGATGAATTATGTGGAATCTGCCTGTTTTCCCTGGGATTTAGTGGCCACTCGGAGAGACACACTGCAGACTTCTCAACTGACCTCCCTGCTCTTTAGCAGTTTTGGGGAGGGAGCGGGTGCCAGTAAGGAAAGTGCAACAGCCAGGAAAGGTCTTACTTTTGATGGATGTATTTGTGTGTATTCAAGCCTAGTGAGCACACAACCAGGCATCATACTCTGTAGCAAGCAGAGCACAATTGAATGCCATGTTTTAAACAAAAAAAAGTACGAAAAAAGCACGTTGGGTTTAGTTGGAAGGGGTGGGGGGCTTCATCTGAATTCATCTCTAAATGGAAGATAATCTAGAGATTCCTTATTAATGGTGAGAAACCGTTGATGGTTTTTCAGAGTATTCCTTTGAGGACCTGAATAATGCTGTGCTAGTACATTGGTATTTACGCTCGTCACTCAAACTGTCCCTTTATTAATTACATTTAAAAATCACAATATGCTTGCAAAAGAATCCTTTAACTCTCTGAGTGCTGAGGCCGTTCTCTCCAAATGCTGCACTGGTTTTTTTGGGTGAGGGAGGCAGTTTGCGCTTAAGCTCATGGTTGCAGTTTGTTATTTTCGAGTGTGGTGTAAAAAATTAAATCCAAAACAACAGTAGAGGAAGTGTAGAGGTAATGATAGAATCACCCTCCTTACTGATCTGTATAAACAGGATTCTATCAATGTGTGTAGGTGAATATTTTAAATAATAAAGATTGCAATCTAAAGAGTGAAAGGAGGCCCTCTTGTACTGACAAGATGAGGGCACTATGTGCTTTTAAAATACCCCTCACGAGGGGCGTGGCCAAGATGGCGGAGTGAGAGGACGCTTCTCTTCGCGGCTCCCCGTCCCGATCCGGCCCAAGCCCTAAAACGCAGCTTTTTCTCCCCCCGCTGGCGTCCAGCGGTGACGGGAGAGGTGGTGGCACCTTACACGACGACTTGGCCGCAAGAATTGGCCTTGGAGAGGTCCCAGCGCGTCCAGCCGGACGACGCCGGTGAACGGCCCCAGAGACAGAGGTAGCGGAGGCCGCCCGCCGCAAATCAGGAAGAAGCGACCCGACCGCCCGCGCATCGCGCTGACCCCTGGCCCGGCGTGACACGTGGGGAGGAGAAGGACTCTGCGGCGCCGGGATTGCCCGGGATCCGGCTTGTGCCCCGTTGGGTGATTCGGCGCTGGGGGAGTCGCCTGAGGCAGTAATCGAGGCCGCGGCTGCGGCCTAGCAGATTGAACACTCGCCTGAAGCGGCCGGAGACCGGCGGAGGCGAGACCTGGAGACCGACCCTGGACCAGAGGCCTAAACTCCCTGCGGGGCTGCCCCCGGGCGGGGAGGCAACGAGGGGACAGAGAGGGTCCCGGGAGGCCCATAGAGCGCCGGCGGTGGGGCCTGATCCACACTGGCCGGCGAGCGGCTGCAGCACGGCGAGCGCCGAGGCGCGGCGGCGCCAACACAGTCGCAGGGAGGACCGCCCCGAGCGGCCGCTGGCTGCCTACCTTCCCGAGAGTGCCGGGGCGGGTCCAAAGGCCCCCGGGACTACGACCGCATCTAGTGCCTGAAGGGGCCCGGTTGGGACAACGGACCGAGCGACAGCAACGGGGACCGCGGCTGCGGCCTACCAGCAAGGCCTCTGCAGGAGGCACATCAGTGGGGAGCGCGCCCGCCAACCCGGGTATCTGCTGTTTCGACGACCGGCGGAGCCCGGCTGTCGGGACTGACAGAGCAACGGACCTCGGAGTCACGACTGCGGCCCGCAACGGAGCTCCCGGGGCATGTTGAGCAGAAGCTGAATGCCGGAGGTATGGCCCTGGTGCATGGCTGAGTGGACACTGTATGAGTGCGAGAGAAGACCCCTGAGCCCCGGCCTAGAGAGGAAACACTGCCATGCATGGTCAGATTTGAACGCGAAATGGAGGGCACCCTCAGTGTTGACGGGGCGTAACAGCCGCGGCACCCAGCGAACCGCGCCGGACTAGAGGGACCCACAGAACACAGGAGCACGGCCCTAATTACAGAAAGGCTGGTGAGACCTGAAAACGTGTTGAGGCGGCTCAGAAGGACTATCACGGAGGAGCGACGCTGTGAGCCGGACTTGTCCTATCACGAAGCCACCACCCAACGAGGGGTCCCCGAACTGCCTCAGGCCTAGAGACCTGTCCCTAGTATTCCGGCTTGCGACAGACACCGCCGCCGCGTTCCCTGGCGGCGCAGTAGCGAGCCGACTGCTTGGTGGCGACCAGACGGTCGACCTACGTCTGGAGCTTCCCGCCAACAATCCCTGAACGGCAGATTGGGGCCAGATCTGACCCTCGGGCCCTAATGGTCTGGGGGCACTTTTCCCAGCCACAGTGAGAGTCGAGATCGGTGGTGTTTGGAAGAGCTTTTTCGGTAGATCACGGGAGACGTCTGGAGAACCTACCGTGGCATTGCGGGCGTAGCGAGGGATCTAGCCCACATCCTGGCCACGATGGCAAGCAACACAGGCGTCAAGAAGGGTGATCGCACACTCCCAGAGATGCTCAATCGGACCCAGCACAGGGGAGACAGGGGACACCCATCACCGAACTCCGCCGGAGGCTCTCAGATCATGCACGATGGAGAACCACCAGTCACTAGATCCTTCCTGGAATCCCTCTTTAGCACCCTCAGGGACGATTTTCAAACTCTAAAGCAGGAAGTCGCGGGAGAAGTGCGAGAAATACGCAAAGATGTAGACGACCTGGGAGAACGAGTGGCCACCGTAGAGAGCACGAACCACCGAATTGATGACGAAATTGTACAACTGCAACAGGAGGTGGTACGCCTCCGAGACCAACACCTGGACCTTCAAATGCACAACGAAGACCTCGAAAACCGGTCTCGGCGCAACAACATCCGTGTCCGCGGAGTTCCATCCACAGAAGAGGGCACGGATGTGGCCGGTTACTTACGAGACCTGTTCAGAGAACTCCTGGGAAAGCCGGCGGATTTTCCCATTCGGATTGACAGGGCGCACAGGGTGGGACCACCGAGACGTGCGTCGGCACCACCTCCAGATATTTTGGCCTTTTCCCCCAGACTTCCCGTTGAAGGAACGCATCTTGGCGGAAGCGCGAAAGAAACCATCCTTTACTTTTTGCGGCCACTCTGTTGCTCTGTACCAGGACTTGTCCGCAATCACCCTTCAGAAACGCAAAGCATTTAAGATAGTGACAGATTTTTTGAGAGAGCACGAAACGTCCTATACCTGGGGCCACCCCTTCCGCCTTATCTTTAAGTGGAATGGCACGATGCACCAGCTAAGATCACTGCGGGAGACCTGCGAGGTTCTAGGGATCACCACGGAGGAAGATGATACCACCACGCCACGCCCAAGGCGTAACTCCAGGGACGGCTGGCAAAAAGTGTCGAGGAGGCGGGCGCCTACCACCCCCTTGCAACCAGACTCACCCACCATTAGAGCCAGCATGGCGAATGCTGTGTCCGAAGTGGCCAGAGACACAGCTCCTATCGATGATGTCGCGTTGACAGCGTAAAGAAGCTCCGGGGGGAGAACTTCATAGCCTTACTGATATTGCGGGTTTGGGTCCGGGGTGGGGGGCTGTGGGAAGAAGACATTGGCTGGACGTCCATACAGGTAATTCACCACAGACTTGTCCACCGGGACATGATTGGGACTACAAGTTGCTGGGGTTCCGGGGGTGCAACGGGGGGGGAGGGAGAGAGGGGTTGGGAAGGGCCGGTTGTTTCCATGAGGGGAATGTTGCCTGGGGAGCGGGAGAGGGGGAGGGAGGGGTGGGGAAGGGCGGTTCAGGGACAGTTCATGGGGAGTTTGGGGGGGGGGCGGGACAGGGTTGTCCAGTGCTTTTGATGCATCTACTTGGGCCTGACAGGGCACCTGCACGCTGCTTATGCCAGAGCCACCCTACCCGGGTTCCGATTCAAAGCTTGCACTACAGTTGCCCCTACAATAATGACAGTCCTTAAGGTAGTAACCCTTAATGTGAAAGGGTTGAATAATCCAGTCAAGAGAAGAGCGGTCTTGTCCCTGCTAGAAAGTACACAGGCGGATATCTGTCTCTTACAAGAGACGCACTTGCTAGCCCGTGATTGCCATAGGATGCGATCACACAAATTTCCAACACAATTCTTTTCCTCCAGCACCACCAAGACAGCGGGGGTGGCAATCCTAGTGTCCCGAACATTTAAAGGGGAGGTTTTACATAAGTTGGTAGAACGGAAAGGGCAATTTCTAATGTACAGGGTTAAGTTAGGGGGTCTTGTGTTCACCATAGGATCGATATATAGCCCCAACGAGCATCAGGAGCGATTTTTTAACTCGGCCTTGGTGGATGTTACAGCCACTTCAGATAGACACATTATCATAGGTGGGGACCTGAACATGGTATTCGACTCATCACTAGACAGGTCAGCGCAGAGGCACCCGCAAACGGGAGAGATTTTGCAAGGGGGTAAATCCCAACTAAAGGACCTAGATCTTCACGATCTCTGGCACCGCCTCCACCCCACCGACAGGGACTACTCTTATGCACATAAGACATATGCGAGATTAGACCACCTCTTGGTCACGGGGGCAGTCTGTGACCTAGCTACAGCATCTGAAATGGGGGTTCTCTCCTTATCTGACCATGCGCCTGTGACAGGCACCTTTCGCTTACCGCCGGTGTCCACGTCGCGTGGGGTTTGGCGCCTCCGGGATACACTGCTGCATAAAAAAACGGTAGTGAAACACATCATAGACTCGGTCCGCGATTTCCAAACCCACAATGATAATACCGACACCTCATTGGCGACGCAATGGGCAGTCTTAAAGGCAGTGCTCCGAGAAGAATTTATAGCGATATCGTCCGCGGAGAATAGAGTGCGCCAGCTCTAACGAGACGAGCTCACACACAAAGTGCGCGAGTTGGAGCAGGTACATCAGCGCACGGGAGCCCCTAGAGTATGGAGGCAACTTAAGGCTGCGAGGAAACTCTTGTCGGCCTTGGATATGGACAGAGCGGAGTATGCGGCGTTGCGTCTGAAACATGCGTATTACACAGGGGGGGACAGATGCGGCCGGCTGCTCGTGAATAAACTCCGAGTGGCGCAGCAACGGCAATTAGTAAAGGAGCTTTTGGTCTCCGATGGCGAGACGGTTACGGAGGATGACCGCATAGCGGAGACCTTCCGTCAATATTATGCGGAATTATATGCCAGTGAACCCCCGTCACCACATGCGGAGGCTAGCTATCTGGACTCGGTCACCCTCCCTTCCTTGGCTCCGGAGCAAGCAGAATACCTGGAAAGGGACATTCGAGTTGAAGAGGTAATTACACCCATCTCTAAACTTAAAAATGGGAAAGCCCCGGGCCCGGACGGCTACACATCGCTTTTCTATAAAACGTTTTGCTCCGTGCTGGCCCCTGTCCTTACCCGGCTCTTTAACTCCTTCTTCACCCCCGGAGCTATCCCACCTGATCTACTCCAGGCGACCGTGTCGGTCATCCCTAAACCAGGGAAGGGCCGGGCTCATTGCAGCTCGTACAGACCAATCTCTCTCCTGAACATTGATATCAAGCTGTACACTGGGATCCTTGCGACTCGGCTGGCACTTCATTTGCCAGGACTAGTCGACCCGGACCAGGCAGGATTTGTCCCAGGGAGGCAGACAGTGGACAACACCAAGAGAGTGGTGCACGTCCTAGAGAAAGCTTCCCGGATCCCCGGGGAAAGAATGCTGTTAGCTGTAGACGCAGAGAAGGCGTTCGACCGGGTGCATTGGCCTTACCTGGAGCAGGTCCTGGCGAAGGTGGGCATTGGGGAGAAATTCCGCACCCTAGTGTTCAATTGCTATAGATTCCCGTCGGCAGTAGTGCGGGTGAACGGTTGCAGGTCCCGGAGGTTCTCAATAGAGAGGGGCACCAGGCAAGGGTGCCCATTATCCCCACTGCTATTTGCTTTATATATGGAGCCTCTGGCCCAAAGGATACGTCAGAACCCGAACGCGACGGGAGTGAAGATGGGGAGATATGCCCACACGATTAGCCTTTACGCGGACGACATTATACTGACGCTAGCTGACCCGAAGGTGGCACTCCCGTCATGTGTTGCAGAACTGGAAGCTTTCTCGTCAGTAACGGGATTCAAAATGAATATGGGGAAATCCGTAGCCCTTGATATCTCGTTGAATGCTGCCACGAGAACTGAACTCCAGAACCACTTCCCCGTGCACTGGTCTTCGGATCTGGTACCTTATCTGGGCATCCTTTTGGCGCCCACCCTGCCTGCTATGGTGACCGCCAACTACACGGCCTTAGGGAAGAAAATTAAGGAGGAACTGGGACGCTGGAACAAAGGCACTCTGTCCTGGCTAGGCAGGATAGCAGCAATTAAGATGACGATTCTACCGCAGTTCTATATCTGTTCCGGGCCCTACCGCTTCAACCTCCCAAGGGGTGGATTCAACAGATGCAGGCAGATCTTGCACGCTTTATTTGGCAGGGCCGCAAACCTAGGCTGAAGAGGGCTCTCAGTACGCTAGCCCCTGAAGCAGGGAGTCTGGGTATACCAGATTTGCGCAAGCGGCACAACTGCGATATCTCGTGGAGTGGAGCAGATGGGAGTCAGATAAACACTGGCTCTTCCAAGACCAGGCGGTAGCGGGCCGACCTCTACAGGAGCTACCCTTTCTGCGTAGGGCACACCGCCCCCCCAATTTGTATGCGTCTTTCATCACGCGAGTCCCACTGCGGGTATGGGATGCCACTAGTGTTGTTCATGAGCTCACCATGTTCCCCTCACCGTTTACACCGTTAGTCGAGAACCCGGATTTTACCCCCAGGATGGGCCAGAGTGCCTTTCGGCGCTGGCGGACTGCGGGGTGCCGGGCGCTGTTCCATATGTATGCTCCAGAAGGCGGCATTCCATTTCAGGACATCAAGCGCGAATATCACTTCCCTGAAACGGAGAGAATGCGGTATCTACAGGTGCGCCACTGGGCGCTGCAACCGCAGGTGCGTGAATTAGCAGACAGGCGGCTTTTACCTTATGAGAAGTGGCTTGTGACACGCACTTCGGATGCGAAACTGATCTCGGACCTCTACAAATTTTTGCAGCCCCCTTCCTCTCATATTTACAACCCGGGCAGGGTGCGTTGGGAACGGGAGCTGGGAAGGACATTAAGCCATACAGAGTGGGACCAGATTTCATATCGGGCGTGACATTCCGCATATCACACGGGGCTCACCGAAACATTTACTAAGGTGACTACCTACTGGTACCAAACCCCAGAAAGACTGCACAAAATGAATCGTGGTATTGAGAATACATGTTGGCGGGCTTGTGGGCAGGTAGGCACACTTACACATGTGTTGTGGGATTGCCCTTTGCTAAGCCCCTACTGGAAAGTGATTTTGGACGAGATTGACACACACTTTGACATTGAACTGCCACGCTTCCCCGCGTATATACTGCTGGGCTTGCCCAACCGGCTGATGTACCCCCTAAAGTCCCGAAAAGGCAGACAGATAGCAATAGCGCTGGGTTCGGCTTTTCAAAATATTCTCATACACTGGCGCACCACCACGCTCCCCCCCATCACGGGCTGGCTGCATAGATTATGGCATGTCCTGGGCATGGAAAAGTTATCACTCACAGTGGCAGGAGACGTGGAGCAGTTTCACGACCTGTGGCAACCGTTTCATTCACTGCTGGTTACGGAATTTAGGGAACTCACGTGTCCACGATATCTTCGACTCTTGAGACTGACGTCACTTGCAGATTCAACTGCTTGATGAGGCTTGGCATGGGATTAACCGGAGGGGGGAAGCGGAGAGGGAGGAGTGAAGCACGGGGGCACACTTGGCACTGGACGGGGGAGGGAAGGGAGGGGATAGAAGGGGTAAGAGGGGTGGGGGGAGTTTTGTAAGGGGGTTGTTTATTTGTGTATTATTGTCGCTGTATGCGCATCAAGCGACGAACCCGGATGGGCACTTAGGCTGCAGAGACTTTACGCACTATTGCGCTCCTGACTGGCTGTATTATCACGCGCATCCTTGGCGACCACTGTTTTCTTGCTTTTGTAAATGTCTTAATAAAATGCTTTAAACCTAAAATACCCCTCACACACTAAGAATCCCTTAGTGTCATGCTTCATCATAGGGGTCTTCCCGTCCCTCTACGGGGCATGGCGTGCTGCGACCTACGAACTACGTGGGAGCACTGGTTGGTGTGACGACAGGAGGCTATGTGTGGTGCAGTGTAGGTGATATCAGTGACGTGTAGGGACCTATATATGTGAATGCAAAGTTTAAAAATTCCCTGGCTAGTAGAAAAAAATGAAATTTATTAACTTCTCTGGCTGGGAACGTTGAAAAGGGGTTTTGTTGGTAGAGCAATTTGCTGGCTACCTGGTCAACATGTTTCGTAAGTAGTCCCCTGCTACTTACTCATCAGGACCTCTGGTGGTCCCTACAGAAAAAATACTCAATTTTGAATTCTAAAGAATATATGCCTGTAGTCCTATAACTAAGTAGCAAAAATCGGCTACCAAGTTATGCTTCCGGGCTTGAGCGGGCCCATGGGGAAGCGCGAAAAAATCTGACCTATTCTGGTCTCTGTAATGAGAAAAAGGGGAAAAAACACAAAAACATATAAATCAATGTTATACTTGTCTATTCATATAGTTCTCCACGTTTATTAACTGCGAGGAACACACTGTCATTGCGTGTTTTTGTTAAACATAAGCTTACGTGATTTGCTTACTGTGGGAAGAGACACAAAGTTATTACACTATAATAGGTGGATGTCTCGGTCGTAGTGGAAAAGTCGCCATACGGTTCATTTATACTTTTGGCTACATAATCTGTAGATGAGCTCATCTCAAAGACGCACACACACATGTCTCAATGCACCAGATACACGCTCCTAACGTGGGAATACAAAGAATGTTTTAGCCAATAGTTGTAGGTGATGGCTGGGGATTTTAAAAAGGGAAAATACGGGGAAAATGGTTTACTTTCTTTCAATGATTAGCTGTAAAAATTTCACATAAAAACGTGGTTGTCACGTGTGACTGAATAAAGCAAATTATACATACTGAAAAGACACATCTATCGTGCCTCATGAGCTGGCAAGCGAAGGGTTTTCCCCGCAGTATACTGAAAAGAAAAACGGCATCTCACAGTCATTTCACGGTACTCGCAAGTTATTGTTGCCATTGTAATGTACGCAACCAATGTTTAAAGACTCGTGGTCAGAGTCTATTACTTACGTTACCGCTTTGTGGAGCAATGCCTTAATCCTACCCTTGTGCCGCTCCGAGGGATGTGGTGGCCGTATCTCTGCCGTCTTTTGACTGAGTAGAGAAAATGATTAGTCATCCATTCTTCGTGTGAGACTGTGGAGACTAGAACGCTCACCCAAGATGGCCGTTGGTAATAGCACAACAGTGTGAAAAAAAATGTGTTTGTTGAGTCTTTCTACTATTATTATGACAAAATTCGATGTTTCGAGATTAGTTGGTTTTCTGGTGATGGTGGAGACAGTATTAATCAAGAAGTAGGGTTTACCAAAAGTGGTTGACTTCCCTGCATTCAAGTAAAACTTTTTAACGTATTGGCATGTACCAATATTGGGATCGGGTAGGTCATGCATGCTCTGTATGTTCACCCAGAGTATTACCATTTTCGTATTAGGTGAACCAAAGTGCCCCATGGTGGGTATAGCCCTCGTGGATGTTATTAGTGAGCATAGATTATAGTTGTCCCCATGGGATTTCATCGTTCAGACCAGTTTTGTTTGAGTTGATGCGGAACACCCATCTCTGTTCCTTCTCCAAGAGGTGTTTTTCATGCACCACCGATTCAATTATTGTCCAAGTGATCTCCTCAGGCTTATGACCGCTCTCTAGGAAGTGGGTGGTCAACTTGGTACTGGCTTTTTTGCATTTTATTGTGCTTTTATGTTCTCCTATTCTGGTCTTTATGGCCCTGCTGGTCATACCAACGTATTCCAAGTTGCAGGGACAAGTGATGAGGTATACCACGTTGAGGCTGTTACAGTTTGTGAAGCATTTCTGCTCCCACGTGGTCCCATTCCTGAAAGTCAGTTTTTTGCTACTTTTGGTTAAACAGCAGACTTTGCAGTTCCCACAGGGGTGGTGTCCTTGCACAAAATTTGGGTTTTTGTCGTGTTTTCTTTCAGATTTTGGTCTTGTGTGGACCAATATATCCCTTATGCTTCGCCCTTTTCTGTGGGAGAAAATCGGTTTAGGCATCTGGAGTCCTGCACTGTTGAGGATCCTCCAATTTTTATTAAAAAATTTGGTAACCTGGTTAGAACTGGTGTTGTATGTAGTTATGCAAATGGGTCTCAGTTCTTCCTCTTTAGGTAACTTCTTCTCCAGAAGACTTTCTCTGCAGTTGTTTCTCACCCTCTTATAGGCCTGGTTGATGATTCTGTCAGGATATTGGCGGGTTTCCAATTTTTTCTTTAGATCTTTTGACTGGAGTTTGAAATTTTCAATATCTGTGCAGTTTCTCCGCAGGCGCAGAAATTGGCCATAGGGTAAATTGTCTCGCAGATGTTTAGGATGGAAACTCTGGTACATCAGGAGGTAATTTTTTGAGGTATTTTTGAAATGGGTGGTGGTCATCAGTTTGCCATCCTTGGGGAAGATGTCCAAGTCAAGGAATACAAGGTTACTGTTTGAGCTGGTGCTGGTGAATTTTAGGAAATCATCCTGGAGGTTCAACCAGGTTAGGAATTGTTGGGAGGTTCTTTCATCTCCATTCCAGATGAGAAGGATATCATCAATGTACCTCTTCCAGGTCTTGATGTTGCCTCTGAAAGGGTTTCTGGGGTTCAGTATTCTGGTGACCTCTAGGTGGTGCACGTAGAGGCCCGCTATACTAGGAGCAAACGTGCTTCCCATGCTGGTCCCGTGCTGTTGTAAGTATAGGGTACCATTGTATTAAAAAAAAAATCCTTTAGGGCCAGGGAGCAGCACTCCATAATCACGTTTCTAGGTGTTTGATACTCCCAGTCGTCTTCAAACAGGACATCCTCAATGATGGTGAGAGTTGCATCGTGTGGGAGGCTAGTGTAAAGACTCTCCACGTCACAGCTCATTAGGAGCTGAGTATTGGGATCAAAAGTCAAGTTCTCCAGAAGGTTCAGTACATCTTTTGTATCCCTGAGGTAAGTCGACGTCCGTTGGACCATCGGTCTTAGGAAAGCGTCAGCGAACTTCGAGACCGGTTCCAGGACAGAACCAATACCGGACACAATGGGACGTCCCAGGGGATTGTCCAGACGTTTGTGTATCTTAGGTAAGGTATATTTATATGGGGTTCTGGGGTTCTTCTGGCATAGGAACTCACCTTCTTTCTTGGTGATCCAATTGTGGGCTAGTGCCTCTTCCACCATTGTGTTTATCTTTACCTTGATACTCTCAGTGGGGTCAGTGTGGAGAATTTTGTAATTCCGTTGATCCTGTGGGAGTCGCATACACTCGTTGCTGTATTGTATTTTAATTACAAAAAGGGGGTGGTGATGGACAGAGTATCTGAGTTAATCAGAACACTCCTACCCAGTCAACAGATCAGGGCTTGATCCATCACCTTTTTTTAGCTCACTGCACCATCCCAGTTCAGAACCTGGCTAAATGCAAATTAGTCTGTCCCTGGCCCAGTGCATTATGGGAACAGGGCAGACCAAACTACCAAGCCAATTCTTCACTGGAAAGGAAACAAGCTTCCGGGGACCGGTTTCTGGCATTACAGCCGTCTTCGGCCCGGCTTGCTTGAATCCTGATGGTGCAATGAGCAAGGGACTCACGTCTGAGCATACCCTTCCACACTCATGGTGGCCAAAATAATTACAAAAAGGGGGTGGTGATGGACACTTGGCCACTGGATTCAAGATAGCCTAGCTGATGAGGATTATTAATCCGAAACCGGTCCCAGGATGCTTGTTTCCGGTCCAGGGAAGACATGGCTTGGCAGTTCGGGCTGGACTGTTCCCATAAGGCACAGGGTCAGACTGATTTGCATATAGCCATGTCTGAACTGGGGTGGCTGAGTGAACTAAAGAATGGTGATGGATTAAACCCAGATCAGTTGACTGGGGGTGAGTGTTTGATTTGTTCAACCGCTCCGTCCATCATCCCCTTTTGTATCGTATTGTATTTTAGTCTGTATCACCGTGGCCCCACCTTTGTCCGCTGGTTTTATCACTATTTTGCTGTTATTACTCATTTCCTGTAATGCTTTTCGCTCTTTATTCGAAACCTTCTGAAACACTCGTTTATTTAATGGATCAAGTTCCTCTAGATCTCTCATTACCGCTTTTTCAAAGGTAAGGAGTTCGATAGGTAGTGTGTTATCCATTGGAGTAAATTTTGATTTAGGTTTTAGTCCAGTGTCTCCTTGTTCAGTAGTGTTTTCCTTATCTTTGAAGAAAATCTGAAGTTTATGGCGTCTCATAAATTCTTGCACTTCTTTACAGAGCAGGAATTTGTCCATGTTGGCAGTGGGACATATCCTAAGCCCTTCTCCAATACTCTTTTCTGGGTTTCAGACAACTTGATGTCAGTGAGGTTGACCACTAGGCTCATTTCTGGTTCTTTGATGCTCCTGTCATGCTCCTCGTGGCCACCCTTGGAGGTTCTTCCTCTCCGGTGTTCCAGTGTACATTGGTTCCTCTCCGGTTTCTTCCTTTGTTCCGTCCTCGGCGTGTACCTAAAAAAGACGTTTGGTCAAAATAGCTATAGTCCTGTTGTTGGTAACCCCATGGTGGGTATAAACCTTGTGGATGTTGGAATGGCGCTGGGCCATATTGCTGTGGTGGATACATCACTTGTGGTGGATAGTTGTACCATCCTCTCGCACCACGGTAGTTAGGGCATCGGAAGTTTTGTCTCGTGCCTTGGTATCTAGGACATCTGCCCCTGCTAGAGTCTGAACTGCTGGATCCTGTCTCCGATGCATCATCTTCTGTGACATTGTCGCGTGACGATCTATAGTCGTCTTTGATATAGGGGTAGATTTTCTCTTTTGTCCCAACGGTTTGTGTCTTTTTTTAGTTTTTCATATTTGCTATGTTTCAGTGATGTCTCAAAATCATTGAGTGTTTTATTTAGTTCCTCTAGATGTTTTATTTGCAGGAGATTCATAGCTTTTTAGCCGTACTTCAATGGCTTGTATCTCAACTTTTAGTTCTGATGCTATTCTGCTCGCAGTTTTGATTATAAGTACAATCCAGTCTCGTGTACATCGCCAGGAAATCTGTGACCAATCTAATTTGAAGGTTTTGTCATCAAAAAAGATGAAAGGTTCGTTGCGAGCTACTAGACCCGAGGGAGCTGTGTTCACTCTTAGATATTCGGACATAAGCAATCCATGGATAGCGGTCTTGATCTGGGTTCTTCTTAGTTCCTCTAACTCATCCCAATCATTGTTGCTGGCGGAGGGGCCCACTGAATTCAAACCCTCAAAGGTCCACAAGCCGCCATGAGATTAGAGATTTCTTCTTCGGTGAATGCAAGGCCCAGGTCGGCCATTATTGAAAAAAAGGTATTTCCCTTTAGTTCCACTCTTTAGGCGTATTTTGGATGCAGATCCACGAGGTGTGGTTGAGATGGAGTATTCAATGACTTCCGCAGCTGTACGCTGCCAGTAACTCCAAAACAACAGTAGAGGAAGTGTAGAGGTAATGTTAGAATCACCCTCCTTACTGATCTGTATAAACAACAGGATTCTATCAATGTGTGTAGGTGAATATTTTAAATAATAAAGATTGCAATCTAAAGAGTGAATGGAGGCCCTCTCTTGTGCTGACAAGATGAGGGCACTATGTGCTTTTAAAATACCCCTCACACACTAAGAATCCCTTAGTGTCATGCTTCATCATAGGGGTCTTCCCGTCCCTCTACGGGGCGGGCGTGCTGCGACCTACGAACTACGTGGGAGCACTGGTTGGTATGACGACAGGCTATGTGTGGTGCAGTGTTGGTGATATCAGTGACGTGTAGGGACCTATATATGTGAATGCAAAGTTTTAAAATTCCCTGGCTAGTAGAAAAAAATGAAATGTATTAACGTCTCTGGCTGGGATACCTAAACCGATTTTCTCCCACAGAAAAGGGCGAAGCATAAGGGATATATTGGTCCACACAAGACCAAAATCTGAAAGAAAACACGACAAAAACCCAAATTTTGTGCAAGGACACCACCCCTGTGGGAACTGCAAAGTCTGCTGTTTAACCAAAAGGAGCAAATAACTGACTTTCCGGAATGGGACCACGTGGGAGCAGAGATGCTTCACAAACTGTAACAGCCTCAACGTGGTATACCTCATCACTTGTCCCTGCAACTTGGAATACGTTGGTATGACCAGCAAGGGCCATAAAGACCAGAATAGGAGAACATAAAAGCACAATAAATAACAATAATTGAATCGGTGGTGCATGAAAAACACCTCTTGGAGAAGGAACAGAGATGGGTGTTCCGCATCAACTCAAACAAAACTGGTCTGAATGATGAAATCCCATGGGGACAACTATAATCTATGCTCACTAATAACATCCACGAGGGCTATACCCACCATGGGGCACTTTGGTTCACCTAATATGAAAATGGTAATACTCTGGGTGAACATACAGAGCATGCATGACCTACCCGATCCCAATATTGGATATGCCAATACGTTAAAAAGTTTTACTTGAATGCAGGGAAGTCAACCACTTTTGGTAAACCCTACTTCTTGATTAATACTGTCTCCACCATCACCAGAAAACCAACTAATCTCGAAACATCGAATTTTGTCATAATAATAGTAGAAAGACTCAACAAACACATTTTTTTCACACTGTTGTGCTATTACCAACGGCCATCTTGGGTGAGCGTTCTAGTCTCCACAGTCTCACACGAAGAATGGATGACTAATCATTTTCTCTACTTAGTCAAAAGACGGCAGAGATACGGCCACCACATCCCTCGGAGCGGCACAAGGGTAGGATTAAGGCATTGCTCCACAAAGCAGTAAGGTAAGTAATAGACTCTGACCACGAGTCTTTAAACATTGGTCGCGTACATTACAATGGCAACAATAACTTGCGAGTACCGTTAAATCACTGTGAGATGCGGTTTTTCTTTTCAGTATACCGCGGGGAACACCCTTCGCTTGCCAGCTCATGAGGCACGATAGATGTGTCTTATCAGTATGTATAATTTGTTTTATTCAGTCACACGTGACAACCACGTTTTTATGTGAAACTTTTACAGCTAATCATTGAAAGAAAGTAAACGATTTTCCCCGTATTTTTTCTTTTTAAAATCCTCAGCCATTACCTACAAGTATTGGCTAAAACATTCTTTGTATTCCCTCGTTAGGAGCATGTATCGGGTGCATTGAGACATGTGTGTGTGCGTCTTTGAGATGAGCTCATCTACAGATTATGTAGCCAAAAGTATAAATGAACCGTATGGCGACTTTTCCACTACGACCGAGACATCCACCTATTATAGTGTAATAACTTTGTGTCTCTTCCCACAGTAAGCAAATCCCGTAAGCTTATGTTTAACAAAAACACACAATGACAGTGTGTTCCTCGCAGTTAATAAACGTGAAGAACTATATGAATAGACAAGTATAACATTGATATATATGTTTTTGTGTTTTTTCCCCTTTTTCTCATTACAGAGACCAGAATAGGTCAGATTTTTTCGCGCTTCCCCATGGGCCCACTCAAGCCCGGAAGCTTAACTTGGTAGCCGATTGTTGCTACTTAGTTATAGGACTACTGGCATATATTCTTTAGAATTCAAAATTTAGTATTTTTTCTGTAGGGACCACCAGAGGTCCTGATGAGTAAGTAACAGGGGACTACTTACAAAACATGTTGACCAGGTAGCCAGCAAATTGTTCTA
Organism: Lissotriton helveticus; assembly: GCF_964261635.1. NCBI lineage: Eukaryota > Metazoa > Chordata > Amphibia > Caudata > Salamandridae > Lissotriton > Lissotriton helveticus. The sequence goes on along the minus strand of NC_136061.1, from coordinate 1,116,777,450 downwards.
CCAACAAAACCCCTTTGTTCGAGGCATGTGGGCTGCTGAATTCATATCTATAGCATAGATCGCCGCCTAGTGTTGTGTCCCAATGATTGCACATTGTTGTCCTGGAAGAGTCTTCGAAGTATCACGAGATAGGTGGCTCCTCCCCTGGACTACAGTGCGCATGGGCATCGACTCTATCCCCAGATTGTTTTTTTCGCCATTGGGTTCGGATGCCTATTTGATCACTCCAGTTCGAATTCAATAAAAACTTTCTTTTCGGCCCGCAGGCCTTCCTATATCGTCGGTATTGTTTGCGTTCGGTGCCCAGCTCTGTTCCGGCTCAGTTCCCGAGCGCTCACTGTACAAGAGCCATTCATACAAATTCACTCCAACCGGGTGCTGCTGCGCAGTAACCCTAAATTTCTTCCAAAGGTGGTTTCACAGTTCCATGTCAATCAAACTATTGAACTGCCTGTGTTCTTCCAAAATCCAGAGACAATTGCTGAAAGAATGCTCCACACTCTCGACGTCAAACGAGCTTTGATGTACTACATTGATAGGACCAAAGATTTTAGGAAGACAAAACAACTCTTTGTTGCCTTTTCAGCACAACACAAGGGTAATCCCATTTCCAAAGCAGGTATAGCCAGGTGGATCGTTAAGTGTTTTCAAATCTGCTATCAAAAGGCTAAGCGCACTTTAACGATCCCCCCAAGAGCCCACTCCACCCGTAAGTTGGGGGCCTTCATGGCTTTCCTTGGGAATATACCTTTGGAAGACATTTGTAGAGCAGCCACATGGTCTACCACACACACATTTACAAAACAGTACTGTGTAGATGTGCACTCCAAGCAGCAGGCAGCTGTAGGGCAGGCTGTTCTAAAAACACTTTTTCAAACGTCTGCAGCTGGCACAGGCGGCCGCCGCTAATGGAGGGACTGCTGTATATTCTATGCTATACATATGAATTCAGCAGCCCACATGCCTCGAACTGAATATGCTACTTACCAGTATGCATCTGTTCTTGGCATGTAGGGCTGCTGACATTCATATCGCCCACCCTCCTCCCCGGCGCCTGTAGCGGCTGCAGAATTTACACTTACTCTTAGCATGGTCATCATTCACAGTGTTACACTCCATCTTCGCCACAATGGCTAAAAACAATCTGGGGATGGAGTCGATGCCCATGCGCACTGTAGTCCAGGGGAGGAGCCACCTATCTTGTGATACTTCGAAGACTCTTCCAGGACAACAATGTGCAATCATCCGAACCCAACACTAGGCGGCGATCTATGCTATAGATATGAATGTCTACAAAAAAATTGCCAACTTCCTTACTTGACACCTCCCAATTGAGGAAAACAAACCAGTATTACTATATGGTCTGTTTGGTATATTTACTTAATACCTTTTTGCTTTTTATTTCATTATATTAAAAAAAGTTTAGGTACAAAAAAGACACTTAAATACATTCAACAATTCCAACATAAATTTTCAAAGCAAATTACATTCCACATTGCATATATAAACACCGCATAAATTACATTACATATAAACACCATATTCATTTGGATCAACAATTAGACTCACATAAATGATATCTAACTAAACAAAGGACAAAGTGAACATTTAGATACTATTATTAAACAAGTGGCAAATTAATGCATATTAAATTTGTCAAAGTCATTAAATGTGCTGCAAATTAATGCATTCCTGATTCAAAAGCTAGATATGAATGTCAGCAGCCCTACATGCCAAGAACAGATGCATACTGGTAAGTAGCATATTCATTAACGTTCCCAGCCAGAGAAGTTAATAAATTTCATTTTTTTCTACTAGCCAGGGAATTTTTAAACTTTGCATTCACCTATATAGGTCCCTACACGTCACTGATATCACCTACACTGCACCACACATAGCCTGTCGTCACACCAACCAGTGCTCCCACGTAGTTTGTAGGTCGCAGCATGCCCCGCCCCGTAGAGGGACGGGAAGACCCCAATGATGAAGCATGACACTAAGGGATTCTTAGTGTGTGAGGGGTATTTTAAAAGCACATAGTGCCCTCATCTTGTCAGCACAAGAGAGGGCCTCCTTTCACTCTTTAGATTGCAATCTTTATTATTTAAAATATTCACCTTCACACATTGACAGAATCCTGTTGTTTATACACGTAAAAAATTAAATGTCATGTTATACAAGCCTTACATTTCTAAAAACTAGAGAAATTTTTTATTTCAGCAAGAGGTCATTTCTATTGGTTGCTCTCTGTTTTGGCAAATACACGTGTTGGTGAAATGAAGAAATAACGTACGTAGAAACAAAGAGAAATAGGTGAAAATATTTTAAAATGAATGTTTTTGTAATGAAGAATAATCTATAAAAGTAACGTTGTTCTGTCCCCCATACTTCTCTGGTCGTTGTGAGGTAGTGTTTCCTAGTTGTCCAAAAACCCATGATACTCAGAACCATCAATCGAGCTGTAGTTCATAATGATTTTTCATTGTTTTTCGACCATTCATCAATTCGTAATGAAAAATCTACATGAATAGGAACGAAAATTATTTCCAAGAATCTGAGTTTAATACTCGTCTTTTGTACCACTCTGAATTACCCATAATATTAATTGATCCATAGAGTGTTATTCAAAATGTATTTTTGTGCACACACTTACTTATAATGAGAAGACAAAAAAAGAGCGCCAAAGAGAATAGCAGATGGCCTCCCATTTTACTGTCCACACCACTGAACAAACAGTACCCCCCTACATGTGTGAATGGGCCTGTTGAATGGGACTGGAAACGCTCAAAAACGCAACGGTATGACAAAAAGGATGTTTAGCTAAGGTATACTATGTGGTCTTGATTGTTTGCCATATCTGGTCTTGGGGTCACATAGCAGCCACGGAAACCTACCCCCTCCCAACATTTCTGAAAGTTAGACATCCCGGGGTTTCCAGGAAGCTGTGGCTTGGAATTTCATCACACTTTCTTTCCCACCACACATTCTTTTCCACAGTACCTTGCAAATGTCAAACGTTGACTGAAATCACTAATTTCTTAACTTTTTGTGTGAGGCAAAGTTCTGGAATATGAAGGGAATGACCAGTCTTACTACTTGCGTCCACACAGTTACCTCGATTAAAATGGTACCACACCTTGGGTTGGGGCTATTCTCATGGACAGGAATGGCCCCAGAATGTACTGTAGAAATATCAAGATTTTGACTCCAGATGCAGTCATTCAGGAAATGTGGCTGGCTGTGGTATATATGGGTTTTCGGTCAGTCAGCACCAAGAGAAATCTACTACCTCCAGACATTTCTAAAAACTAGACACATGGGAGACCTGGATGGTTTAGATTGCATGGATTATACCACTTTTTCGTACCCAGAATTTCCCCACAGACATCAAAACTGTGCATAAAAATACCTAATTTCCTTACTACTTTCATTGTTAAGGACTGCACAATTTGGTTCCCTGGTAGGCCTTCGCCCAGGGAACCCTACCAATCTTGGGCAATTCTAAAAACTAGGGACTGGCATAATTCAAGGTGAGTTGCATTCCTCAGTATTTTCCCTTCCCAGAATTCAATAACAAAACAATTATCATAAACTTATGTTAAAGAAATCCCCAGCACAAACCTAACCATCCTGCAACCCCGCACTTCTCCTGATGAAATCAGACCACCACATTTGTGGGCCGAATTCTTGAACAAAATCCAGACTTTAAAACGTGCATTGTATTGGTGACCACTGGTCAGTTTTATCTACTCCAGTTAGAGTATTGTTATAATCAAGTATGCAGTTACCTTGCTCATGTCTGCCAGCTGATCATGTATGGTGCCTTTGCTAGCTGTACTGAAATTTACTAGTCATGAAGAACATTTTAAATAAGTTGTCTGCACAAGTAATGAATCTGACTTCGGTGGATGCCTTTCTGTGTGTTATGTGTAGTTTAACAGGGGTGTTCAGGTTGAGATTGGATGACATAGAGTGAGCAGGTGCGAATCGGAGCTACTGTAGCGAAGAGTGTGCATGGATTTTGGGAGAAAAATAACCTTGCCCAACTCAGAATTTATTTACCCACTGTAGTGCATTACATCTGGGGGATTGTTCGACCTGAGTAAAGGAATGCAAACCTGGTTTGGGAATTAAATATTAATATGAATTCTCGTACTTGAACAACCAGTAGTGCACTTGAGGCATCATGCACACCGGTTTGTATTTAATTCTATTGGTGATGCATATCCAGGTGAAAGATTTTTGATAGGAACCTTTACAAGAGTCCTGGAAAAACCATTGTGAAGAGTGTTAAAATAATCAATCCTGGAATTTGTCTTATAGGTTTGAAGTATAATGGCGCTTTCCTCATTAATGACAGACTTATTGTATTCTGTACATACTCTAAACTTACTAAAGGGGCTTTGCTTCAGACTATTTAAGCCCTTGTATTCTTTGGTTCAAGACTCCTTAGCCATTGGGTTGAGACCTTGTCATTCTAATCTTGGATCAGTCCACAGCAATATTTTACTCACTATTTTTGGATGTTTGGGTGTGTCCTTCAGCTTCCATAAGATGCATGAAAGGACTAGTTTACTTCTTAAAACTACACTAAACCTTTACATGTACACATTGCAATATTGTTTTGCACTGCATGCAGCATTTTACGTTTTTTGTTAATTGCAAGCCTTACTCTCATGTGTTCCTTGCGTTTCTCTTGCAAATCGAGCGGCCATCTTTTGGTTAGGCCGTTCTATGTGAAGGACACAATTATTGTTATTATTAATAGTTTATTGTTGAGTTAGTTAAAACCATAACTATTTTACATACACAATTTCCTTCACTCAAAACATTTTTAAAGTTACATTTTTTTACGATATAAATCATCATAAAACGTACAAACAGTATTAAAAATAGCCTTTCCCTGTTCAAGTTAGCTCTTTAAAGTGCTTTTGCTTTCAGTGCTTCTTCATGAGTGCGTAAAAACTTTATCAATTTACTATTCATTTTGGGATCGGTTGAGTCCAGTCCACTTATGATGTACAAATGTATTTCTCTGTCCAAGAACGCTCTCCTTAAGAAGGTGATTCGCGCTGGTTGCAGTTTCTTACAGTAACATACAAGATTAATAAAATCTTCATTTTTACTGCTACAGAGATGGCATTCTTTGTTCTCCATGTGTTTCCAGTGCGGCGCATCCGCCAAAGTGGGGAACTTCCCTAACCGCAATGCCATTAGTTGTCTTTTGATATGAATAGAAAAAGTAGAATTTAGGTAGGCTTCTTGTTTCAGGATTTTATAGTTATTGATCACTGTCCAGGAGTGAGATCGTTTGGCAAAGATGCCTTTGTCAACTAGCAGCGAATGGAACTTTTTGGCTTTATTTAGTGCTAGCTTGAATATTGGAAAAAGCATGTTTTTATTCCACAGATCAATAATGCTAGTAGCCTTAGCATGTATTCCAAAAATTGGTTGGCCGGCAATTTTGTTTCCTTTTCTAGTTCCAACCATAATGATTAATTGCGGATATATTTTCTCTGTGTTTTGTTTTATCCGGTACCACACCTTTATGTATGTGTAAAGTCTGCCCAGTGTTTCATTCATTAGCCCAAATTCTAAGCGCATTTGCACTGGTGAGGCGGTCCTGGGGGGCTGAGGAACATTTTTATAAATCATTGTTATCAAGTATTTAAGAGTCTCTGAGATCTTCCCATATATAGCGGCACTGGGGTAAGATAAGGTTGGCAGTGCTTTGGCAGATATAGTTGCCAGGTGCGGTCTTAATGATGCCCCCCCCCCAATTTCTTTGCCAGTGACCTGAATGCAAATGTTAAGGCCCCCGCTCGCTGTGTCATGTAGTTTTTCTGATCAGGAAGATATAACTTGTCATCTATATAAAATCCCAAATACTTGTAGCAGGATACATTCTCCAATAGTTTGCCTTTTAGCCAGATCTTATGTTGAGGGGTTAGTCGCTTTGTAATATGCGTTGTTTTGGTTTTGGATGTATTGAGTTCCAGCCTATTTGTGGACAGAAATTCAGAGAGTTCGTTTAATAGTCTTGGCAAACCAACCTTAGTTAGACTCAAGAGAACAATGTCATCTGCGTAGTCAAGGTGCTATAATTGCAGCTTACCTAAGTTTGGTGAATGTGAATCAATTCCATTGAGCTTTCCAGATAGGTCTGAGATAAATAAGTTAAACAGGTGTGGGGCCAGCACGCACCCCGGTTTAGGCCTGTGGTGGTATACACTTTTCTGGAGATTCTAGCACTATCCCCATGCTTCACTCGAACCCAGGTATCTGTATAGAACAACAGTAGACCCCTTAATATTTATCCTCTCCTGTATGTCCCAGGCTTTTAATTTTGCCCACAGTAATATCCGGTCTACGCTGACAAGTGCAGCTTTTAGATCTATGAAGCACAGGTGCAGATCCTGTTATTTGTTCTTACACTTTTCTGCTATAAGTGTGATTAACAGAATGTTAGAAATCGTTCCGATCCCCTTTCTAAATCCTGTTTGATTTTTTGGGATTGAATTGTGTTTCTGGAACTTGATTATTGATCTCAACATCCGCGTAAAGCTTCTCTAGATGTGTGCTCTAATATTCCGAGTCATGTTTGAATGTGGCTTGCGGGATGCCATTCAGGCCAGGAGCTCCGTCGTTTTTTCCTTTGTTTATTATTTTTATTATATTCTCTGTTGTGTAATGTGAACAATTTATTGATGGGACCAATTCATACACTGATCACTGAACCACGGCCAGTGATTGACAGTCGCCCATGTCTTGGGGTTGTTTCTGTTTAAATTTCTCCATGAGAAAGTTAACCCATGGTTTCTCTTGAATGTTTGATGTTAAGATGTTTCAATGTCGGGTCAGTTTATTTATTGTCTGCCAAAATGTATTCGAATTTGGATGTCTTGCGTTCTGTAGTAGGGGACCTCTGTGTATAGTCATAATCTAGTGAATAGTCCCGCTCATGTGCGTGGACCCCGGCAATCAAAAATAATCTCTTAAGTTGTCAAAAAATGCAGAACTGCAAAGACACTTAAGAGAGAATTTAAAGACAAATAATGCAGCCTATATCCACAGGCTACACTGTCCAGTACCTCAATTAGAAATTCCACCAAAAACAACCACACAAACAGCACAGCCTGCCCAGTTTCTTCTACAGAAAAACTTGCCTCTACCAGTAAAAGCCTCTGGAATGATAGAGAGGAAGGCATGGACAGACAAGCCCCATAGGCTGCCATTATGTGGCTTAAATAGAATACTGTGCCTTTAAGAGAACTTTCCAGAACTTCTCCCAGTATCCCAGAATGCACTGCAGGTCCCTTTTATTTTCAGTTCTTTTATCCGGCTCCTGCTAACAGGACCCTGGTGCATTGAGCTCTCCCTTTTTCAAGGGTTTATTGAAATTCTGTGCACTTTTTTGCTTAAATGTGTTTCAGTTTGTGTACTTGGTGTTTCCCTTCACTCCTGTGTGTTTGTTCAGGCTTTTTAGGGCTCTAAAATGCCTGCTCTTTTCGACAAGTGCCCAGCATGTGGAAGGAAGAAGGCCAAGACTGATCCACACGATGTCTGTATCCTCTGTCTCCCTGAAGCACATGTCCCTGAAGAATGTGACATCTGTCAGACCTTATCAAAAACAAGAGGGGGAGGTAGAGCTAATCGTTGGATTTATGCTCCACTGGGTATTCAAATAAACAAGAGAAATCCAACATTAAGTGGGAAAAGGAGAGTGATCAATGGATATTGAAGCACTCAGTGTTTGTGAAAATACCCCTCACACACCAAAAGGCCCCTTGGTGTCATGCTTCATCATCGGGGTCTTCGCACCCCTCTATCGGGATGCGGCGTGCTGCGACCGACGACTACGAGGGAGCACTTACAAAGTTGGCTATGTGTGGTGTACAGTGTGTGGGTTGTGTTACAAGTGAGTAGGGAGTGTTGTGAAAAGTTTTAAAAGGTACCTGGCACTAGAGCGGAAAAGAAAAAAAGTTTTATTCTGTGCTCTGGCTGGTACCGTTAAAAAGAAAGTGCAGGGCGAGGTCAATCTGTTGTATTAATGAACAGGACCTCTGATGTGCTTATGTGTCGACATGTTTCGGAGACAGGCTCCTTCTTCAGGACAGGGGCACAAACTCCCTTCCCTACTCACGTCTTTTGCTACGTAAAACTGTGTATTTACAGAAAAGTGAATTTTACTTTAAATAGGCTAAGTGTGCCTACAGCGGTCTGCTACAAGCACAATGACCTGTAGAAAGACAAAAAAAGAGATTTGCCTAATGGTTACCCATGTAACGGGTAGTTCATGCAGGTGCAGTCACCTGGAACCTCACCATTTGCTTAGCGATAAGCTTCCATAAAAAAGACTCACTACACATACAACATAAAACATATAGAGCACTAGGATTTTTTGTAAACCTGAAATTCGTACTTGTGAAGCTTAGTTGTGGGCTTCATGAGCAAGATAGGAACGTCGGGGTGTTGCTAAACCCCGACGTTCCTACCCGTTACATGGGTAACCATTAGGCAAATCTCTTTTTTTGTCTTTCTACAGGTCATTGTGCTTGTAGCAGACCGCTGTAGGCACACTTAGCCTATTTAAAGTAAAATTCACTTTTCTGTAAATACACAGTTTTACGTAGCAAAAGACGTGAGTAGGGAAGGGAGTTTGTGCCCCTGTCCTGAAGAAGGAGCCTGTCTCCGAAACATGTCGACACATAAGCACATCAGAGGTCCTGTTCATTAATACAACAGATTGACCTCGCCCTGCACTTTCTTTTTAACGGTACCAGCCAGAGCACAGAATAAAACTTTTTTTCTTTTCCGCTCTAGTGCCAGGTACCTTTTAAAACTTTTCACAACACTCCCTACTCACTTGTAACACAACCCACACACTGTACACCACACATAGCCAACTTTGTAAGTGCTCCCTCGTAGTCGTCGGTCGCAGCACGCCGCATCCCGATAGAGGGGTGCGAAGACCCCGATGATGAAGCATGACACCAAGGGGCCTTTTGGTGTGTGAGGGGTATTTTCACAAACACAGAGTGCTTCAATATCCATTGATCACTCTCCTTTTCCCACTTAATGTTGGATTTCTCTTGTTTATCTGTCAGACCTTTTCATCAAGGACCCTGAGGGACAGGCTGAAGATTAGGCTCCAAGACCTAGAGGAGAGACGGCTGCAGGCTGCAGGTGGGTCTGGGCAGGCTGGGAAGACTCCCTCTGCTGAGGCCTCTGAGGGGCTCCCCAGAGGCAGGAAACCCAGCAAACGGTCCCGGTCTCCGTCGACGTCGATTGCTTCGACGACGTCGAGAGGGATGACGACGGTGTGTTCCCCATCTCCCGGGGCTCCGGGTCGAGACGGCGTGAGAAGTCGACACCGGAAGGCCTGGGTAGGCCGCCGTCGAAGTCACCGTCGACGGCGTCTTCGCCGTCGACGTAAACGTCAAGACATCGACGTCGAAGAAGGACTGACAGGCATCGGCGCTCGCCGTCGAAGCGACACCGCCGGTCGCCTTCGAGTGATCGGTCTGCGTCGAGGGGCTCCTCGACGTCGAGCACCTCGGGCAAACGGTCGGCGCCGAGGAGGCATCAACGCTCATCGTCGAGGACTGCACGTTCGACATCGCGGAAGCGAAGGTCGGCGTCGAGGAAGAAGCGCTCGACGTCGCGGAGGCGGCGCTCGACGTCGCGGAGGCGGCGTTCGACGCCGGTGTCGCGGAGGCGACGTTCGACGCCGAAGAAGCGACGCTCGACGTCGAGAAGAAAGAGGTCGGCGTCTTCGAGGCTTTCCAGCTCTCCTAAGCAGCGCAGAAGGATTTCTGACGCCAGAAGTCACGCTGGGTCGGGTGGAGGACACCGGAGACGGCGGTCACCTACTGGAGGGGCTGAGTCGCAGTCCCCTCCCCCGAAGAAGTCACCGGGCTCGGTGTACTCGGTGGAGTATACATCACCTCGGCCTAAGACCCCTCCTCCTCCTTTACCTCGAGAGGATCCTCCCATCAATCCTCCTCTTCCACCACTTCCTCCCACAGGGCAACCACCACCACCACTTCCGCCACGTGGGCCTGCTCCTCGGTCGGAGATGCCTTTTCCTCCTCCGAGGTCGGTGTCTCTGCCTCCGCTACCTACGCCGCTTAAGGGGACTCCAACACCTCTACCCCAGGATAGGCCAAGGAAGACGCCTCCACAGAGACCTGCGGAGCGTCCACGTACTGGGAGATTGCGATCTCGCTCCAGGAGAAGGGAACGATCGCGCAACAGGTCATCCACACGGTCGAGACGACGCCACAGGAGGCGCAGGTCTCGTTCACAGACAAGGTCCTCGGGGACCAGGGACTATTCTCCGACGTTGTCGGAGTCACCGGGGACAAGGGTGTCACCGGTTGACGATCTGCTGTCCTTTCATGATGTCCTTTTACGAGGTGCAGCGAAGTTGGGCATTTCATTGACAGTGCCCACGCCCAAGACATCGGTGATATTCGAGACGCTTCACCAGAAACATCTGTCTCGGCCCTTACTATCACTGGTACCGGGCCTGGTGGAGCCAACCATGGACCTTTTTCTCACCCTGGCGGTGACTATGGCGGCCCCCTCGAGACTGCAGAAAAAATACCAGGCTCCAGACTCGGATCCGGCTTTTCTAAGGGTGGAACCCCCTCCAGACTCTGTGATAGTGACGGCGGCTCGGAAACAGCACGCCACCACTCCGTCATCTACAGTCCCACCAGATAAGGAATCTAGATGGCTGGATTCTGCTGGGAGGAAGGTTTGTGGGACATCGGCGACTTCCATGAAGGCTGCGAGTGCCACCGCCTTGTTGGGGCGGTATGACCGAACCCTCTGGGAATCCCTCCAGCAGTTTTTGGAACTCCTGCCTCGCGACAAGAGAGAAGATTTCCAGGAGGTGTTGAATGAGGGGATGCTGGTGGCGAATCAGGTCATCAGTGCTGCAGCCGATTCTTCCTTACTGGCGGCGCATGGCTTCTGCCATGGGATTAACCAGCAAAGACACGCTTGGCTCCGCCGCACGTCACTAGAACCTGACGCACAACAAAGGGTGGCCAATCTACCATTCTCAGGCGAAACCCTGTTTGGAAAACACGCCGACGACGAAATGGCCCGAATGAAGGCGGAGGCCGAAACGCTCACGGCGGTGGGCCTGGAAAAGCCCAAGGATACCAAGAAATCGTACCGCCCGTTCCAGAGAAAGTTTGGTGGACAGGGCAGAGGGCGTGGCCAGGCTTCGGGACAGCAACAGCAGCAACAGCAGCAGTTCCGAAGGCCGTTCCAGAAGCGCCAGAGAGGAAGAGGCGGCCAACAGTCGGCAACAGCGACTAAAGGCCCGGCCGGGTCTAGGCCCTGAGCGCTTACTTCCCCTACATCCGTTACCCACTCCGGTGGGGGGAAACGTTCAATCTTTTCTGGCAGAGTGGAGAAAAATTACTCAGGACAAGTGGGTGCTGAATATTGTTTGCAATGGATACAGTCTTCGGTTCGGCCTCCAGCAATTCCACCGGTCAGCTCGCAGTTTCAGCTGCGCGAGCTCCAGGCGGAGGCCGATATCCTGTTAAGGAAAAGGGCGATAGAAGACGTTCCTCGGTCTCAAAGAGGAAGAGGTCTGTACTCCCGGTTCTTCCTGGTTCGCAAGAAGGACAAGAACGAGTTCAGGCCCATTCTGGACTTGCGACAGGCAAACAAGTGGATTCGCAGAAAAAAGTTTCGCATGCTGTCGTTGCATCAGATTTATCCTCAGTTGCAACAGGGGGACTGGCTATGTGCTATAGACCTGCAAGATGCGTACTTCCATGTGCCCATTGCACACAAACACAGGAAGTTCCTGCGATTCCAAGTCGGCGCCAATCATTATCAATACACAGTACTGCCATTCGGACTGAAGTCTGCGCCGAGAACATTCTCGAAGTGCATGGCGGTGGTAGCAGCGCACCTGAGAAAGAACAAGGTGTTCGTCTAACTGTACCTGGACGATTGGTTGATCAAGGCCTCCTCCTTCTCGGAAGCGCAAGCCCACTTCCTGAAGACGTGCGTTCTCTTGAACAAACTGGGGTTGCACATCAACATGTCCAAGTCTGTCCCGACTCCGGTCCAGTGCATACAGTACCTGGGAGCCACCCTCAATACGCTGTCAGCAAGCGTGTCTCCTTTGGAGGAGAGACGGTTATCACTCCTTCGGAATGCTCAGGCTCTTATGACCACTCCATCTACAACAGTGAGGACGGTGTCTTCTCTACTGGGATCGATGGCCTCTTGTATCTTCCTAACGCCACACGCACGGCTGCACATGAGATCGTTGCAGGAGTGCTTGGAGGACCAGTGAGATCAGAGGAAAGGATCTTGGGACGACAAGATAAGACTGTCTCTGCATGCTCTTCAGTCTCTGAAGTGGTGGTGTTCAGCGGAGAATCTCCTCAGAGGGGTCCCTTTCCACAAGGATATTCCCACTCAGACTGTCGTGACGGATGCTTCTCTCCAAGGATGGGGGGCGCACTCCGGAGAGTTACAGATTCAGGGAACGTGGTCCCCGATGGAGGCCACGTATCACATCAATTTCCTGGAACTCAGAGCTGTTCACTTGGCACTGAAGGCCTTTTATCCGTCCTTTCAGACCAACTCGCTGCTTGTACAGACGGACAATACGACCACAATGTATTACCTCAACAAGCAGGGGGGTTCGAGATCACGCACCCTGTCTCAGGAGGCGCAGGCCATCTGGCATTAGCTTCTGGCCAGAGACTGACGATAACGGCTACCCATCTGCCGGGTGTGCAAAATGTTCAGGCGGACGCACTGAGCAGACTGCTCCAGGAAAACCACGAATGGGTCATAAACGACGAAGTACTAGGAGAAGTCTTCGCAAGGTGGGGGACTCCAGACGTAGATCTGTTCGCCACCGCCGAAAACAGCAAATGCCGAGACTTCGCCTCCAGGTACTACCAGCGGGGGACGCTGGGGAATGCGCTATGCATCGACTGGTCGAACAGCTTTCTGTACGCTTTTCCACCCATTCCCCTGATTCCGGCGGTACTCATCAAGCTGGCCCGGTCCAGGGCGCGGATGATACTTATCGCTCCGGAATGGCCCAGGCAGTGGTGGTTCACGGACCTGCTTCACCGGTCTCTCCTTCCTCACATGCGGCTGCCGTGCAGGCCGGACCTTCTCACGAAGTTCGGGGGACAGATGCTGCACCCCAACCTCTCGTCTTTGAGTTTGGCTGCATGGCTCCTAAGATAGTGCAATGTGGCCATTTGAATCTGCCCGAAGATTGTATGGACATACTGAAGGAGTCTAAACGACCTTCCACTCGGACTTCCTATGCTTACAAGTGGAAGAGGTTCTGTATCTGGTGCAAGTCCAAGAACTATGACCCGACGACGTGCAAGGAGGATGTCATTCTTCCTTACCTTCTACATTTGGTGTAGTCTGGCCTTAATGTTCATTCCATTAAGGTTCATCTGGCTGCATTGACTGCCTACAGGAAATGCCCTTTACAGACTTCCTTCTTCCAGATCCCTGTGATCAAAGATTTTCTGGAAGGTTTGAAGAAAGTATTCCCTCCTGTCAGGCTTCCTTCGCCTTCATGGGAATTGAATTTGGTGCTGTCCAGATTGATGAAGGAGCCTTTGAACCTATTCATAAGGCTTCGTTGCAGCACTTGTCCTGGAAGGCGGCGTTCCTCGTGGCCAATACATCGACCCGCAGGGTGAGTGAAATTCAGGCGTTGTGTTGCCAAGAACCTTATACTGTATTTCATGCTGCTAAGGTTGTTATGCGTACTCACCCTAAATTTCTTCCCAAGGTTATTTCTGATTTTCAGGTCAACCAGACGATAACTTTGCCTACGTTTTTTCAGAATCCTTCATCTCCAGCGGAAAGGTCCTTACATTCCCTGTATGTTAGGAGGGTGTTGAAATTTTATCTGGATAAAACCAAAGATATTCGTAGGTCAGACCAATTGTTTATCAATTATGGATCGGTCAGGACGGGTCTTGCGACCTCGAAGCAGTCCATCTCTAGGTGGATTGTGTCCTGCATACAGCTGTGTTACCAAAAAGCTAATAAGACCTTAGGGGGTAAACCTAAGGCTCATTCCACCAGGGGCAAAGCTGCCACGACTGCTTTGCTACGTAATGTTCCAATTGCAGAAATCTGCAAGGCGGCCACTTGGAAGTCGGTTCATACCTTTGCTAAGCATTATTGCCTGGACACTGATGCCAGGGCAGACGCTCAGGTTGGGCAGGCTTCGCTGCGAAATCTGTTCGCACAATAGTGGTGTTATTTCTCCTTTCTCCACCTCCGCTTTGGTGTGGGGATGGGCTTGCCATTCTATTCACTATATTATGACTATACACAGAGATAACCTACTACAGAAGGAGTAGTTTCTGTCCTGTAACTCCAGTTCTGTAGTAGGGATATCTCTGTTATAGTCATAAGCGCCCGCCCTCCTCCCTGGTGGAGAGTGATATTCATGTAAGGAATGCTACAGGTCTGGCGTGTTACGCCTTCAAAAAGAACTGAAAGTAAAATGGACCTGCAGTGCATTCTGGGATACTGGGAGAAGTTCTGGAAAGTTCTCTTAAAGGCACAGTATCCTATTTAAGCCACATAATGGCAGCCTATGGGGCTTGTCTGTCCATGCCTTCCTCTCTATCATTCCAGAGGCTTTTACTGGTAGAGGCAAGTTTTTCTGTAGAAGAAACTGGGCAGGCTGTGCTGTTTGTGTGGTTGTTTTTGGTGGAATTTCTAGTTGAAGTACTGGACAGTGTAGCCTGTGGATATAGGCTGCATTATTGGTCTTTAAATTCTCTCTTAAGTGTCTTTGCAGTTGTAAATTTTTTGACAATTTAAGAGATTATTTTTAATTGCCGGGGTCCACGCACATGAGCAGGACTATTCACTAGATTATGACTATAACAGAGATACCCCTACTACAGAACTGGAGTTACAGGATAGAAACTACTTCTTATAGATTAATTTGGACCAAAACCTGTCCATTTTCGCTTTTTTAAAATTCCAAATCCTCTTTTTATATTGTTTCCTAAATTGTCGAAATGTCGCCCATATTATTCCTTCGGTCTTGTCTAAGTGCAATTTCCTTTGTGTTCTTTTTAGATCTCTTTTTAGCTTTTGTAGATCATTTGGTAGGTCTTTAGTTTGATCATATCTTTTAACCTTGACTTCGGGTTCTTTCATTTTTTTTTCTATTGTTTTTTAAAAAGCGGGATTAAGCTTGGATTCTATTCATGGGTTCAATTGTTAGTTCAGCCAGGAGATCTTTTATTATTGAGAACACGTCTGTTTTAGTTATGTTTATCAATTTTAGGCATTTTTAATTTGTTGAAATGATTTGGCCCTCTGGTATACTAGTAGCATGAAATCTTGGCATGTTTAGATTAAATATGATGTGTTGCATCAAGTGAGCGCTCAAGGTGGTGTACTCTATGAAAAAACAGGCCAGTAGTGGCATTAGGGGAAGTGTTATAATTGTAAAATCTAGTGTCGTTTGCACCCTTTGGCCGTGGTATGTTTTTCTCGGCAGGCGATCTTCTTCCGTTCTTCCACTAAGCACTCGCATACCTTGGAATTCAAGGTCTGTTGGTAGTTGCTGACCTGTGCGGTCCACGCGACTCGTCCCAGCATTAGATTGCTGTTTAACACACCAATATTTATTATCTGCTGTTAAGATTTCATCTTCATCCGGCGTGAATATCAAAATAGAATTGAAATCTCCGGTCACTACTAGATTCCACTTGAGCTCAGCACAACTTAGATGTGATATTGTTTCATTTAGAAGAGCGTTTTTCTCCTTTTTAGTTCGAAACTTCAGTTTTGTGTAGTAATTAATTAAGATCATTGTATTTCTTTTACCTAAGTATTGTTCATAGTATTTAACAAGTTGTATGCTAGGATCAGAGGATTTCAACTGTTCAGTTATAATTTTTTTAAGCTGAGGATACGTATACTATCAATCTACCTATTGCATGGCCATATTGCTTGCATTTTTCCACAGCTACTGTGTAGTGACTAAAGCCTGCTATCAGTATTTCTTCCTGCAACCAAGTCTCTTGCAGGGCTACTATGTCGCATTTTGCCCACTCCTTAATAGGAAGGCCCTCCTCAAGTAATGAATTGCCTAGTCCCAGCTGTATTCCTGGATAGCATGTGTGTAGCACCACTTTCAGAGCTAACAACCCTAACTTATTTTGTCAATCACTACTTTTATTACTACGTGCACTGGGTAGCCACCTCCATTGATCTTGATTTAGTTAAATCTCCCTGTGTATTTCTGTGACTGGTCTATGTAAGGTCCGGACTGTACCACTCCTACCTTTTGCATTTTGTAAAATTGAGTAGACCTGTGTGTATACTGCCATCTGATTTACTTTCCTTTTGGTATGTTCCATTATAGTTTCTTTCAATGGAAATGGGTAGCAGGGTATTACAGGTGCTGATATTTGTATTCCCCAGGCTGAAAATCGATCAGAGCTACTTAGTATTAAGTGTGCTAACTCTGACGTCGCCCATGTGGTTAATGTTTGTTCTATTATTGTATTGATGTCTCCTGGAAGAAATTGGACTGCTACAAGGTCTAACGATTGTATGTGTTTTAGTTCCTGGATTTCTGCCATAAGTTTCATATATTGCTTCTATTTAAGATGTGATAACTGCCCTGCGTTTTATATTCTGGTGTCCATATTATCTGTTGAGTTCCCTGGATACTTTGCGTTTTTCCCCTTCTTATGTCTTTTTCCCCGTAATCCTTAGAATGAGGTTTAATTTAATTGGTAATACGAAAACTTAGTTGGCCGTAAGAGGAGCATAGCTGCTGTATTGCAGTATGCCGTTGTGTTGGGTTTTGAGATACTTCTGGACTGTATTGATCTATCACTTCATTTACTGACTGTTGAGGTAAGGATGTTATGTCTGCTTTCTTGGCAAAACCAAAGTGGATGATGGACGGAGTGTTAAACATTGCAAGCACTCACCCCCAGTCAACTGATCTGGGTTTAATCCATCATCATTCTTTAGCTCACTCCGCCACCCAGTTCAGACATGGCCATATGCAAATCAGTCTGACCCTGTGCCTTATGGGAACAGTCCAGCCTGAACTGCCAAACCATGTCTTCCGTGGGCCGGAAACAAGCATCCTGGGACCAGTTTCTGGCTAATCCGCCGTCCTCAGCCAATCTAGCTTGAATCCAGTGGCAAAGTAAGCGAGGGACCCACGTCTGGGCATACCCTGCCAACTTCGGGCGAACAAAGCAAAATCAAAGGGGATGATGGATGGAGTGTTGAACATTGCAAGCACTCGCCCTCAGTCAACTGATCTGGGTTTAATCCATCATCATTCTTTAGCTCACTCAGCCACCCCAGTTCAGACATGGCCATATGCAAATCAGTCTGACCCTGTGCCTCATGGGAACAGTCCAGCACCGAACTGCCAAGCCATGTCTTCCCTGGACCGGAAACAAGCATACTGGGACCGGTTTCTGGCTAACCAGCCATCCTCAGCTAGGCTGGCTTGAATCCCCCTTTGGTTTTGCTTTGTTTGCCGCAAGTTGGCTGGGTATGTCCAGGCATGGGTCCCTTGCTCACCTTACCTCGGGATTCAAGCTAGCCTGGCTGGAAAATATATGGTGCACCAGCAAGGACACGACAGACAAGGCTGCCTATAGGACAGCCCTCAACCTCTACCTGAGACAGTTGAGAGAATCGAAGAAAAAATGCCTTAGCCTTACGCATCGAATCAAGTTCCCATAACAGCAAAGAACTGTTCAACTTTATCAAAGAATTCTCCAACCCCCTCAGCTGCAACAAACACCATTACCCCCTCACAGGAACTCTGGGTAACCTTGCAAACTTTTTCCACAACAAAATCACCAACATCTACAGAAACTTCAAACCCCAGCCCAAGGCCACCGTCTTCTTAAACCAACACAATGACCCCCACTACTAACAATGAAATCCAACTAACAGGAGGGGGCTGCCTTGCTCCACAGAGCACCGCCTTCATCATGTACTCGATCCATTCAGGGGCCCAATCGACCTATGTCCTCACATTTAAAAAAGAAAACTTTTAATTGAGTTTTGAACTTATAACACACCCAGTTTTGGTACAGTTCCAACATCTTCAACCTTGGCGAAGCCAGAATAAACCATATACTCACCGATTTATTCAACACTCAATTGCCATGCCCACCTTCTCCAAGGCCTGGAAAAAAGCAAAACTCAACGCCCTATTAAAGAAACCATCGTCAGACCCCAGCGAACTTTACAAATAGCAACCGAGCTCCCTGCTCCCAGACAAAGTATTAAAAAAAGCCATGAACCAACTACTCTCCTCGCGTGTGGAACTGAAACTGCTACTCAAATTTTCCCAATCCAGATTCCGCAGCAGATACAGGACTGAGACAGCCCTCATCACAGCTAATAGTGACATCAGCACCGTACTCGACCAAGGAGAGAATGCAGCTCTGATCCTCCTAGTCCTCTCTTCACCCTTTGATACGGTCTCCCGTCACACACTCATCACCGCTCTACACAACATAGGTATCCAAAGAGCCGCTCTCAGATAGATTGCCTCTTTCCTCACTGCAAGAATGCAAAAAGTTAATTTTCACCTCCGAATCCAAGGAAATATTCTGTGTAGTACCCCAAGGATCCTCCCTCAGCCTCATCCTCTTTAACACTTATGACACCCCTGGCCAGAATCTCCGAAACCCATGGGCTCAACATCCTATTTATGCCAACGACACAAAGCAAATCCTCTCCCTCTCTGAATATACCACCAACGCCAACTTCAACAACTACATGACAGACTTCGCCAAGTGGATAAAGGACAACTGCCTGAAGTTCAACACGAACAAGACAGAAGTTCTGATTTTCGGAAACAAAAGCTCTTCTTGGGGTGCATCCTGGTGGCCCACAGAACTCTGTCCTACTCCTACCCCCACTGACCACACTAGGAACCTAGGCATCATCCTGAACAACAAGCTAACCATGATGACTCCGGTCAACTCTGTCTCCTCCTCCTGCTTCTTCATCCTCGGCATGCTTCGTAAGATATTAACATTCCACCCAAAGCTCACGATGCACCATCACCCAGGCCCTCCTCTCCAGCTGACTGGACAACGACAATGCTCTCTAAGCAGGGATCTCAGCTCACTTCCTCCAAATACTACAGACTGTATAGAATGCCACAGCCAGACTCGCTGGGCCTCCATAGATGAACCCACATCGCCCCCTACCTGCGGAAACTACACTGGATCTCTGCCCGGAAAATATGCTAGTTCAGGCTCCTGACCCACGCATACAAGGACCTACACAACTGTGGACCCGCTTACTTAAACCACTTCCTGCCCTTCCATCAGCCCACCAGACACCTCCACTCCGCGTCCCTTTCTCTAACTCTCACCCCTGGCATCCTACGTAGCAGATGCAGAGGGCCCTTCTTATCCTACCTAGCAGCGAAGACATGGAACAAGCAACCCCCTTATCTACAGACATCCCCATCTTGTCCAGAGTTCCGAAGATCCCTGAAGATCTGGCCAATTATGTGCACCCTGGCAGCCCCTGAATACCCTCATGGGCGACCAGAAGCACTCTACAAATGTACTGGTTGATTGATTGATTGATTCATTGATTGATTGATTGATGGGGTAGAGTCATAAAAACTCTAACTCTGCTTAGCCTTGTGTTACTCCAGAACTGCTCATCATCCCTCTATGAATAGAATCAGACTTCACTATGCAGATTACTCCAGAATAAGGTCAATACAAAGGTCACTCACTGTGTGTTGAAAAATCCATTTTATGTAGATTGCATGAGTTCGCTCTTCCCTGATGGAATTTGTACTCTTGCAGTTGCATACAGGCCAATATGTCAGATCCGGAGATTGCGAGAATTAAAAAAACACAATCTGGGGAATGTCTTTAACCCACTGAGTTCTATTGAACCAGAATCAATATAAGTTGGAAAACAGCTGAAGTAAAGCCATTATTGGCAGTGGCAGTTAGCATGGAAGGAGGGTGGTGAGGCGGGTGGGGACAAAAATAAAAGTATCAATCCATTTAACTTCTTCCTGCTGCGACGTCCTCCTCCTAGCTCGGGGTGTCTCTCCGGATGGGCAGGCAGACTTCAGGAAGTTGTAGGAGCCAATCCTGGTGCTGCTATCATGCTGCATGAGAGCAGCACCAGGATTGGAGGGAGCAGCCTCTCCGCTCCTGAGGCGCTGGAGCCCTGCGCAGTCTCAAACTCAGCTGTTTTAAGACAGCTGGGTTAGAAAAGTTTGAACTGTGCATGCCTGGCTGGCTGTCGCTAGACGTCCGGCCAAAAAGACATGTGCACTTTAAACCCAAGTGCCCTGCCTACCACTGCTATTTGCTGCTGCTTGACTGGCAGCAGCAGAAATCAGAAAGCCCCGCCCCGCCCCCTGTCCTTACGCTTGGCTCAGGACGGGGTTTGAAAAATAAAATGGTAATACATTAACTTTATTACTATTTTATTTTTCTATCTTTAGGGGCACTTATTTAGTGGGGCGACGAGCTGACCCTTGTTGGCATAAAAACAATTTAGGGTGGGCAACCGCTAAAATATAGCCATTTTTGGCTTTAAAAAATCGATTCTCCCGGCCTCTCTGGTCTATTGTCATGTGAGCAGATGGCCTTTGCAGGTCTTTGGTACTGGAGGGTTGAGTTTAAATGTTACACATTAAGGGTGTTTTATGGATTTGCAAGTAATCTGTCCAACAAATAAGTTGGAATCAACGTGATCTTTATTTTCTTTAAATGTGGCAAATTACACTTGCTAACAGTTCTTAAAATCTCAAATACTTTGCATTTGTCTTAGGCTTTGTATCCAGGTTGTCACAGCTGCCTACCCACTTCACGTGTTTCATCACTTGCAGCGTTAGTTCAACGTTTACCATAGAAAAGCCAAACATGTAGGTTTTACCAGTGTTTGCTTCCCATTACAACAGCTGACTCTGCTATGTTCAGCTGCACCGTATTGAATAATATTAAAAGCAGCAAGGAGTATCTGTAGGCATATAAATTCATTAACTGGGAGACACAATTTAAGAGCATTCCTGTGTTGGTTGGGAACGAACTCCAAACGTTGTAAATATACCGGCGGTGTCAACAAGATTGTCATAGGAGCAGCTTTGTGCTTCCGGCAGACCGTTCAAATAAACCAAAAGTGGTGCTTCAGCAAACATATTATGTGCTTATTTACAGCATTACTAGGAATTAGGAAGCGTTTCTCTCAGGTGTTGTGGCCTCATTAAGTTCCCCTTTGTGCCCTGGGCGCGTTTGTGTCTCCTCCCTGCACACACTGAAAGGGACAGAAAAAGAACAGCTTACAAACTCCAGAAGCCGCATTGCACTTGTCGGCTTTCTTTCACTGGGAAGGGAATATCCCCGAGTACACGCCAAAGCGAAGCATAGGGAATTACTTCGTGTCGCTTTTGTGGTTTGAATTCTACCGGAGAGCGTAGAACATTATTCTCAATACAGGCAGCTTATTAATATTTTATTACAGATCAGTGTTATGAGATATTTAAATCTTTCCTAATTGAAATTTGCCTGTTCTGCTTTAGGTGGTGGCAGCTGCCTTATTACTGGGTTGGAATAAAAGCTTATGACCTTGTGGCTGGAAGTCAGTGTCTGAAAAGCAGCTATATTCTCAGCAAATCAAAAGCCCTGGAGCTCTTCCCAATGCTAAGAAAAGACAAGCTTGTTGGAGCCATTGTCTACTATGATGGTATGTTTCCTTGCATCTCCTACTTTGATTAGATGAATGACACTTGTGTGTCATACTGTTTTGCATATTAATCTACTCAAGTGGATCTTACAGCAAAAAGTGTGTTTCAAGGAAGCTACTTGATGTCATGAGTAGCTTACTCTGGTTAAGTGCAATTTGAGTTTGAAATTAATGTATGCAAATTGCATTAATGTTTGGTTTGTTCTAGCCAAGTCTTCAGAGTCTGTGTGTGTGTGTGTGTGTGTGTGTGTGTGTATATGTATGTATGTATATATATATATATATATGTATATATATATATGTATATATATATATAATGTATATGTGTGGGTATGTACATATTGTAGAAAAATTTCTCTACTTTCTGAAAGTGAAGTTGAATGCACTAAATTGGTTTCATAATGTTCCTTTCAATATGATTTATTTAAATTGTACTAGCATATAATCAGCAATATTTTTGTATACAGTCCTGCTATTCACTACAAGATATTAGATAGCCATATCATTAATTAAGACCCTTCCTTGCCTCAAAATATGGTTGCGGGCAAGGAAATGTTTTTTATTTTTTTATTTACTACGTTCTCTTGCAGGGCAATTGTGTGTAAGAATTAAAATAAAACGATTCTTATTCAACAGGTGCACCACAAGCATCGTAGAGGGTAGCAGCTATGGTGAACTACAGAGCTCTATAACCATCCCCATATCGATGTGGCACATATCAGCAGAGTTTATGTTACATTACCACTCTCCTGACAAATGATGGTGCCATAGAAGTCATGAAGATTTAGCCCACAGTGCATGCTTGTTCATATGTATTCCCTTGACCTCCCTTCCTTTCAGTGCACTATCAAGGAGACAGCACGCAGACCGAGGTATTTAGTGGAGGAAGGAATTTGGTGAATCAAACATTTTTAAAAGTGTACTTCCTCTTTAAGAGAATGAGGTCTACTTTGGGATCATTCTGTATTTGAAAATGATCTTTCAACCCATTATTTCTATTGAATTCTAACATCGTTTTCACACGTTATCACTTGTGGTAGATGTTTGCACGGGTCTTGATTGAGCGTAATCTGTTTTCAGCATTTTTCTTTCTTCGCACAATGTTTTATTCTACTTCTGGATCAAAGTCAACAGTGCACTGTCTTCCAAGATGCTCAATTCTCGCCACAAACGTAAGAACGTTTGCTACAGGAAAATTATTTTCGTTTGCGGGTTTGCTGTTGGGTGCTCTTATTAATGAAATATTTGTGTCCCATAGATGTTTTTGCTGGGAACTCCTAAAAATTCTTATGCGCGGTTTGCTTATACTCTTTCCTGCACCCGATGAGGAAGACTGGGTGTCCACATCATACTCCAGTTGCCTTTAAACTGCCTAATAAAGTTCAGTTATGCAAAGGCCTAAAAAGCTCAGTTTCCCCCTAATTCTGGTGCCTTATGCTGAAATAAATGTGTTTTATTTACAAAATATATGCCTTGAGGAATTATTTATATCCAAAATAAGTTTTTTGACTTGTTCACAGTCACGCATGTGATCCAATTAGTAAATCGCAAAAAAAGGTTACATTCACGGATGTATTCAAAATACAAATGATTTTACTTCATTTATATTGAACTCATATTTAATTCATTATACAAAACATTAAAAAAATGTAAACAAGCCGTATATACAAATAGCAACACTGATGCTACCAAAACAATCCCTTCAACTTTCTCAACTTTTATCAAGATATTGATGGGAGTGTAATCACCCTTTTTACCTAAGACAATGTGGACAACATCTAACAGCCCATTAGATCAAACCTTAAAATATTTACATAAATTGGATATATAACTAAAATTAATTTGTGATATTCCAACTAAATAAGGGTGCGTTGTCGACGTTTCAGTCTTTTATGGCCAAATTGGTCCTCAAGACCATCTTCAGGACTCAGCGTTGCACAAAGAATAATGACTCCTGTAAATACTTATGCTGAAATAAGGCGTTGAAGTTGAAGATGTATAGATGTGATAATGTGCTAACTTGTTAAGACTTTTTGAGAGTTATTCTTATTTTGAGTCTTTGGTTAACAATGATGGTGTTTGAGTCTTTCCAATTTCCGGAGCCTAAGCATGCTCCATTTTTATTATTTTTCTTATGTACTGTTGGTTTAAAAAGCTTTTGTTATGAACCTAATTGATAACATTTTGGAAAAAGCGTGACTTTGCATGTACCAAACAGTTGTTTTTCCTCTGTGGTGCTAGAACGATGGAAGGGTGAGAACCAGATTTCGCATGCTAATCTTACTGGACAATACACATAAACTGGTAATGATTAATCAACCAAATCTGTAAATAAACTGACATGTAAATGACCTTTTACATGTTGGCTAATTAGGATTCATGTCCCATATCAACTTGTGTTTTTGTAGATTTTAATTGGCAACATATCAGTTTTTGTGTTACTTGAGACCTGTATCAGAAATACACAATTAGGCTTTGTAACATTTCGAGTATTCTGTTTTTTCTTGAGTAATAGATTTCCTGATGGGCGAGGTAAATATGGTTTTAGGTAGGACTACTTCTTGTGTTAAATTCACCTGTATTGCATGTGTTCCCGTCACTATAAGTATTGTACATATCTTGTTTCTGTCAAGAATTATGCTAAACAATCAGCTTCTATGAACATTTGATGTTCAAGATGAAGAGACTTGCTTCTTGCTGGTTAATTCTTTTTTTGGAACCGATGATTAAGCTGCTTAGAGAACCAGTCAATTTCAGTATAGCATTATAGCCTGCTTCTGATGGCTTTGATGGTTGTTAAATGTACAGGGTTATGAGCCACAGGCTTTTTGAGAAAACTCCCAATATTTCAATATAACCTTAGAGCCCGCAGTAGTCGGATTCTCCAAGCCATTAAAGTCCCGCTCTTTTAACATGGGAGCGGGCCTTTATTGGCTGGTAGAGACCCTACGAAGGGCTCTAAGGCTATTGGAACATTCTGCCCCTAGAGGGCAGAATGTTCTAAACAAAGGCCTCACAGAGGCAGAGGGAGTTGAAATCCCCTCGGCTCTGTGAGGCCTTTGTTCACAGCTGTTGATGTGAACAAACATTGGCATGTTGAAGCTCCAGGCTTCTACCAGCCATTAGAACCCCGGAGCACTCCATTGTCTTCAAGAGGTGGGGAGAGGGGGTTCCACAACACATACTCACAGAGTCCTCAGCTGTTTAGAAAATGAATTGATAGCAAATGAATAAAGAATACATACATAAAAAAGCAAAACTGGCCATTGAAAAAGCTAAAACGTGGTGTAAATGTGAAGGAATCTGGAAAAAACTGTGTAAACGTGAAGGAATTTGAAATTGGATGTTTATCTCGATTTGTGGGAGAAGCACAAGCAGCGCAAAAGGAATATAGTAAGAACGATTAGTGACCGCAAATGAAGAAATAGCATACAGCCACAAAAAGAGAGCATGCATTGGAGCAAAAAAGACAGAATGATAATCTAGCAAGCCGAATATCTCAATTTTTTTACAAATGAAACTATAATTTTTAAACACTACAACATGCTGGTTACAATTTCGATATTAGCACTTTTTTGTTTGTGTTTGCTATACACATGTTTCTTTGTATTGTTTGGTGTTCAGATCATAAAAATGTCTTAGTTGGGGGTTCTCACTTTCCAGTAATGAGCCAGTGGGGGCCAAAGAAGACAAGGTAAAAAAACAAAACGCTGATGTAGA
Source organism: Lissotriton helveticus (assembly GCF_964261635.1). Classification (NCBI taxonomy): domain Eukaryota; kingdom Metazoa; phylum Chordata; class Amphibia; order Caudata; family Salamandridae; genus Lissotriton; species Lissotriton helveticus. The sequence continues at coordinate 1,116,751,959 of NC_136061.1, read as the reverse complement.
GATTCTGTGAAGAAGGGAGGAATGACGCATTTCTAAAATGACTTGTTTATTTTGCGATTTGTTTCTACAGTTTCTAGTCTATACAAATGCAGCTGCTTTCTTATATTTTGTTTGCCCTCCAAGTGGTGGGGTAAACAATGTGCTCTAAAACTAGGACAATATCGCTGAAGTGCTGTGAATACTAAAAGAGGGGCCCGACGGGGAGCTCATTTCAGATGGACACTGACCTCAACCCTTCAAATCTGTCAGCTGCTTTGGCTTAGCTCTCATAATGTGAACACGGCTAGTTTATAGTGCCTGACCACCTCATCCCTGTAACTAAACATCCCACGTGTATTAAACAGTGTAAAGGTGTTTAGTCCTATGGTCAGCAGATGGTCTTGAAAAGTCTTGGTTATGGGCTGACTGAAACTGTTTATTCTGCCGTGTCAAGCCAGATTTCTATTGGGAAGATGGAATGAGCCTGACTCTTTAAACCAGGTGTCTCCAACCGGTCAATCTCCAGCTTCTGGTAGCTCGCCAACACTGTCTGGGTTGCTTGCAGCCTTACCAGCTTCACCGACATGGCCCGTCATGTCTATAATTAAATATCACTGCATTTTATATTTGAAAAGGCATCTGATGCTATATCGAGGTAATTTCGTGTTTGTCCACTCTCACTCATACCAGTTGCTGCAAGGGGCGGGTTACGCGTTTTAAACCCCCGTCATTACATGGTGCCGCTAGATGTACCTTACGTTGCACAGAACTGCGCTCAGGGACTCTTCATGACCGTGCCTGCAGCAACCTTCAACATAGATACCAAGGTTTCAGATTGCCTATGTGTGACATTTTCATAATTTCAATGTAATTGAGTAACATTTAACGGCTATGAGTGACACTTTCTCACAAGCAAAATCAAGCAATGAAGACGAGCAAAACATATAAATATCAGAAATCACACCCATTTGAGCTATGAAAAACTTTAGGATCTTAAAACTGCTTCAAAGCACCAGAATTGGAAGGGCACTGTGGGACCCAACTGTACCAAATAGGATGTGAGAGGCCATACAGCCTGCAAATGAGCCTCATGTGCCATAATACCATAGCTGCCAAGTTTCCAGATTTCCTATGTGTGATATTTTTATGGATTAAGTGCATTTATGATTGACATTCAACTGCCAAATGTAAGACTTGGGTTTCATGGTGCTGGGGGATAGGGTGGGGGTATGAGGCTGCTCGTCCATCTGCTCTACGGTGTTCTCAAAATCTCTATGCGTGACTAATGCATTCTAATGCGGACATCCGCATTAAAGTGTGTTAGTCTAACCCCGGATGCATAGTACTTGGCATGGCTGCTTCAAGCTTCTGCTGGGTTCTGACTTGCTTTAAGGCTCGAGTGGAACCAAGCAGCAGGACAGCACTGGAGTCCTGGAATAGGCCCGGGATTGTGGCTATTGCCAGCGGCCTGCATAGATCCCAATCTTTTGGCTTACACAGCAGCCAGCAGGAAGCAGTGCAAGGAGTCTCTCCAGGGAGCCTGAATCTGCTTTGTAAGTTGATCCCAAGGTAGTTGCTCTGATATTTGGAGGAGCAGCTTAGCTGAGGCGCTTCACAAAATAAATACAAAGAATGCGAGTTGTTTAATTATCAATGGAAGCATGATTAAAATATCAATGGGAGCGTGTCTACCGGCAACAAGGTGCTTAAATGGGAGAAAATTGAAATGAAGAGCTTATTTGGGATTTATAAGGAATATTTTAACTCCTCACTTTAAATTTCTTCTATCTAAAACGCGTCTGAATTTTTCAGTTATGAACGTAATGGTGGCCCATATGGGGAAAGATCGGTTAGGTGCCATAAGCATAGGTACACTGCTGTGGACTACAGTGATTCTCCCTCTCTGTTATATTTTGCCTGCTTCAACAGTTTTTATTGCCAGGGAAAAATGTAATGAGCAGCCAGTGATTGGAATGCTGGCTGCATGTATTGGGTATCAGGGGCACTGCTTTCCCGCAGTTTGGCGATTTAGTCTTACATCATACATTTTTTTAAATGTATCTATAGAAGCGCCTAGAGGCCGACCTATTCTCCAACCTTACCAGCCATAGCCTGCTACAACTCCCTGTGGGTGTCTGTGTTAGGGGACCTCTGTCCCTTTGTTACCTTCATTCGATGTAGCCCATCTGGTGTTCTTCTCTTGCTCCCGCAAAAGGCAGTCTAGTCTAGTCTGATTTCGTGCCCAGCACTCTCTTGGTGCTTCAAACAAAGACATGCACACTTATTGGCCAAGGGTGGATGGTATGATCAGCCTTTGCCTTCCCACCAAAGCTACAGATAAGTGCTCCGGGGGTCATCTGGACTAACAAAGGCGGGCAATGTGACACTGCTGCCTCAACAAGACATCTGTTTCTTTATCCCCACACAGAAAGGCTTCTTGGGTAGTGCCAAGATGAGAATTTTGACCATGCTTGTGCACCAAGGCACTCGCCTCCACAATATGCAAGCGCTGTTACATATGGTGCAAAATTGCTTCAGAGTCCATCAGCATTGTGGCGCCTGGGCCGTCCCTTACTATGGCCTCTAAGGTACAAAATGTGAGAGGGCGCATTATTGTCAAGGGGGCATGAGGGGCATGGAGGCCTGCTGCCCTCACATAGTATTGTCCTCCACAGTGGCATTTGTGAGACAGCACCATATCGTTGAGGGTTGCTTGATAGGCATAGAAGATAATACATCACTTCTGTAGTGATCCCTGATTACCCAGAATTAATCTAAGCCTCCTATTGAGTGCTTCCAAACAGAGCTCTCCAAAGCACAAAAACAGTGATCATAGCAGTAAATGATAAAGGAAGAACAAAACAAAGTTTGGCAAAGCAATAGTTCAGGCATTGGAAGTCAGCCTTTTTTCTTTGCTATGCCAGCTTTGTTCTGACATGATTTATGTAAAACTTTAGTACGGAAGCTGCTGGGACCTCATCTATCTTACAAAATAGCCAACCGCAAAATTATCTTTTTGATCTTAAAGTGCCCATTTCATAGTAGTCTCTGGCACGCAGTGGGAACTACATTGTGAGTGTATGTGCTCCTTGTGAAAGGTTGCAATGTCTTCACTCAGTGAAGTTAACCTGTGTCTGAAGTAGGCAGATACTGCATACTTTTGTGGGTGGAAGAAAAACATGAACGACACTGTAACATACCAATAGTTGGGGGGGCGTGGCTTGAGGCTCGGCGAAAGGGCCGCACTGTAGTGTTGCTCTGCCGGCCACCTACAGACAGCCTGCAGCTATCCTCTTCCCACTCGGATGAACTGGCGTAATTTTGTTAGGACTGTGCTCCTGAGCCCAAGCGCTATCCATTGAGGTGCGGCGATCCCAGGGCAGCGCTCATCAAAGCTTCGCTGAGAGCCACGCGGAAGACGCAGGGGCTCGTGAAATGGCAGCCTGAGGACAGCGGCGGAGATCCTTTTGCTACACAGGACTACAGTGCATGAAGTGGGCGGACGGTGCTGCAGAGTGCTGCTACGGACCGAGGGCTCCTGGACAACAGCAAGTAGGCTAAGGGGGTAGCTTGTGGAGCTGGGCTGCCGTGGGCGCTGACATCGGTGGGGGGTCTCTGCCGGGCACGTCTCCCAACGCTAGCGCCCGGCGTAAAGGTGCAGAACGGGCCACGTTGCACCGCTGACCCACCCCCGCCGCCCTGTGCGGTTCAGTTTCCCGTTGACCCCCAGCTCTACCCGGACCTACGCTGACGTCCCTGCATGCGAGACGGAGGCTCACCACGCTGACACGGCGCGGAGCGGATCCTGGGGCTGCGGTGTGAGCGGATAGTTGGGAGCAGGGCCGTGCTGACCGGCCGCCTGCAGGAACAGCGATCTCCTCCCCTGGCTGTCTGCATCGGAAGGGGCCGCGACTGGCAATACCCTACCTGGCTATAAGCGCAGGACACTAGTGGCATTCCCTGGCGCAACCACGCTGCATTGCCTGAGCTGTCGGGGCTCCGGCCGCCATTTTGGGAGTTGTGGGACTCAACGTGCAGTTACTGTCGGTGGGCGCATGAACTTGCAGCCATATATGCCAAACGGTATTGAAAGGTATCAGGGACCTGAGGAGACATCCATGACCTTGCCTATTCTGCGAACTATGCCGGAATCAGTGTGAGAGGGGATTGATGTGCCTCGGAGGAACATCCTTTAAGGGAACACTGCTGCGCATAAGGGCATAGACTGCCACTTTTCCGCTCTTGCGTCACGTTGGGACACTCTGGAGGGATAGGAAGCTCTGCTCCCACCAGATACGGGACGAACTCACAGTAAGCAGATTTACACCTCTTTTCCGCAGCCAACTAGCTCCTGCCGTCCCTGGAATTGGGCGCACACGAGGAGAGATCCGCCACACTCACTCTGCGTCTGGGCTAAATACACTTCGTGGGAGTCATGGGTAAACCTGATAAGTCCCAGCCCCGACTTACGTTTGAACTGCGGAAAGGGACGAAACCCGGTCAGAACTCTGCATCGGACACTGAGGCGGACGCGCCTACGGGATTCTCCACTGCGCTGGAGAAATCTTTGGCAGCCATTCAGGCGAGCCTACAGGCCATAGATGGCAAAATTGAGGCCTTAAACGGACGAATGGGCCACTTCTCATCCAAATTGGATAAACAGGCGACGCGGATTGGGGAGGCTGAACAACGTATTTCGGATGCGGAAGATGGGCTTCAGCAAGTTGCAGCAAAGACCTCAGATATCTCCAAGCTACTCGAAGTTATTCATGCCAAGAATGAGGACATCGAAGCGCGCTCGCGCCGGAATAACATCTGCATTTTGGGCCTGCCGGAGTCAACGAATGTGGGGCGCCTTGAAGAGTATGTAGAGGAGATGCTCCGGGACATATGCGGGAAGGATGAACTGTCCCCCCTCTTTGACATCGAACGTGCGCACCGATCGCTTGCAGCGCGCCCGCCTCCAGGTGCCCCCCCGAGGCCCATTATTGCACGGCTTCTCAACTTCAGAGACCGGGACACTGTTCTCCGTACCACCAGACTGAAGGGCTCCATCAACTATCAGGGAAATGCGTTGTCATTTTACCCTGACTTCACGGCAACAGTGCAGGCAGCCCGCAAGGAATTCCAGGCCGTCTAGAAGCTCCTTCAGACAGAACAGATCCAGTACGCAATGTTGTATCCAGCATCGGCACCATGGAAAAAGGCAAAATCTTCGCGACGCCCAAGCAGGCGATGGAGCACGCAAAAAATCTAAGACGCCAGAGACAGCAATTATCGGCCTCTCCAACGTCGGACATTGATGATTGAATAGTAAGGAGGCTACTGCACCCCCTTAACAGGGCACGCCTTGGTCTGATTGGGGTGGGGGCGGATGGACAATAATGCCCTTGGAGAGACTCTGTACTAGGCACTTAATGCGCTAGGATCCGAGAGGGGAGGCACGAATGTAACTATGGTGGCACCACTCCCGCTCACATCTGGGAGTGGCTATGGCCAACACGACCCCCCAATGGGTGATCCCCAATGGACCTCTTGTTTACTTCATTGAGGGATATGTCTTTAGCAGGTTGGGTATGCTGAAGTGGGTGGAGGGCGGGGGGATGTTATTGTTTATTGTATGCCAAAGTTACATGCTACACAACACTACACGTTGCACTACTATGTCTTCTGGACGCTTCCCACTATTTTCGCACAGACTGTCTGGGCTGGGAACTGACGCGAGATATATAGCCGGGTCCACATACAGCTGGGCCACATGGAATGTCAGGGGGCTTAATTCGCCCAAAAAAAATCAGACATGTACTAGCACAATTAGCTAGACACCACGTACACCTAGCATTCCTCCAAGAGACACACCTGACGAAATTAATGGAAGGCAGAGTGGCCAAGCGCTGGGCGGCATACTGACTAGCCTCCTCGTATTTCTCTTACGCTCGGGGGGTCCTTATATTGGTGAAGCAGGGAGTGGCTTTCACAGCTCTGCGCTCGCAAACGGACCAGGAGGGCCACTGGGCGATCGTGATGGGCAAATTAGGTAATACATTGGTGACACTGGTCAATGTTTATGGCCCCGTGGTGGACGATGCAATGGTGTACTTACAATTATTTGGGGCGCTTCGAGAGTGGCCGGACACGGAACTTATACTAGGGGGGGACCTCAACACTTACCTTGACCTCAGGTTGGACAAATCTAACCTGTTGAGTACTAGGATGGCACGTGTTGCACAATGTGTGAATGATGGTATGCTGGTGTTTGAGTTGATTGATGCATGGAGGCATAGAATTAAGGGGGCCACTGGGGGGGACACACATCACACCAGCAAACAATGGGTGGTCTCGTCTAGATTACTGGCTAGTAAGCGCAGGAGCACACACGTGGGTTACGGACGTCCACATTCTTCCACGAACGCTGTCAGATCACAACCCGGTAGTCCTGACTTTACACATTCCGCACAACCCGCACAAACCGTTCACTTGGCGCTTCAGGGCGGAATCCCTTTTAGACCCGATATACACCGACACCATCCATAAGCCCATAGTGCAATATTTTGAGCATAATGTCGGATCGGTGGACAGTCAGGAAACTCTGTGGGAGGCCTTCAAGGTCACTACTAGGGGCGCATGCAGCACATCTGCTGGTATACTAAAAGACATCAGAGGGCGCATCTCCATAGTTGAGGCGAAGCTGCACGAACTTGAAACACATTATGATCTTGCACCGTCTGCTGATCTTCTTGCTTCCATACGTGCACATATAGATGAATACAACACCCTTGCAGACACTGAGGTGAACTACTTATCCAAGAGACACATAGCTCGGCGATACGGGGAAGGTGGGAGACCGGGTAGAAACCTGGCAGGTCGACTATCAATGAGATCCTATCAGCCTCCTGTAGATCATATTGTAGACGATACTGGTCAGGCGCATTATTCCTCCGTGGCCATAGTGGAGCAATTCCGTACTTTTTACTCTACTCTATACCCGTCTGTGGGCGACATGGCTGAGTCAGCAATGGATGATTATCTTGACGACGTCGCTTGTGCATGGTTGTCGGATATGCATCGCAAGTACTTGAGCCTCCCAATTGATGTAGAGGATGTCACCAATGCCATTAAGGCGTTACCAAACGGGAAAGCTCCTGGGCCGGATGGCCTGACGGCTGAATTTTATAAACAGTTTGCTGATATTTTGGCGCCTCATCTCCTGGAGATGTACGCTGAGGCGCACGACACTGGTCGCATCCCCCCCACGTTGCGCCAAGTGCTGATAATTACTTTGTTGAAGAAAGACAAGCCCCCCGACCGCTGCAATTCGTATCGCCCACTATCCCTCATTAATTTGGATGCTAAAATTCTAGCTAAAATACTCTCCACAAAATTTTAACCTCTAATGCTGCTCCTTGTGCTACCGGATCAAGCCGGGTTCATTCCGGACCGTTCCAGCTCCCTAAATCTACGCACTATTTTTTCTATGCTTCATGTTTTGAACCCAAATCTTCCAGCAGTTGCAGTTCTGCTCGATGCCGTGAAGGCATTCGATTCCATAGAATGGCGATACATGAGGCACACATTGCGTAGAATGGGCTTCCCCCTATTTTCCTGCAGATATTGTATACGGAACCGACTGCGAGGGTTCGGGTGGGCGGGGATACCTCGGAGCCATTCGCGGTGTGCAGAGGCACCAGGCAGGGGTGCCCACTCTCCCCACTCCTATTGCCCATCGCGCTGGAACTGCTGGCTTGTAAGATCCGTCAGCTACACAGAGCAGCGGCCCTAAATTTACACAATCGGCCGGTAGGGATCTCGTTATATGCGGACGATATGGTCCTATACATTCGAGAGCCCAGCACCTATTGTCCCCCATTCTACGGGAATATGTTAAATTTGGCTTATTTTCAGGCTTACATATTAACTGGGACAAATCGGTAATCATCCCTCTAACAGACATAACCATCCCCCCCGCGGTTGAATATCCATTGATATGGTCAGCTGACCCTGTTAAATATTTAGGCATATGGATACACAGAGACCCTCAAACAGTCATAACCGCAAACTATGGTGTAGCATATACGGCCCTTGTTGCGCAGCTAGACCGATGGCAGAATCTCCCGCTGTCTCTGGCGGACCGCATTCCCATTATAAAGATGGTGGTGCTACCTACATTTTTATACTTATTCTGTAATATCCCGGTCCCGCTAACTTTCCATTTTTTCAAAACATTACAGACGCAGTTGCTGCGATTGGTCTGGGGAGCCAAACCACTGCGGATTGGCTGGAAAACCTTATCTTTATCCTATGATAGGGGGGGATTTAACGCACCTGATTTCTATGTGTACTATCTGTGCTGCCAGGCTCATCACGCATTCTACTGGTACAAGCCTCATGAGTTCACCCCACATGTTGCAGTCGAGGAAGGAGATGCCCACCCTGTCCCTCTCCGCGGCATTCTATCGCACACTCACAGGCACACGCCCAAGATAGAAATCAATACCATCGACACCACGTTGGCAGCGTTGCAGGCGATCGGGCGCCGGACACAAAGGCTTCCATTATATGCGCCTGCAATGCCAATAGAGGGCCACGCGGCACTGTCGGTTGCCAGCGACAAGAGTGCGGTCAGAGCACTCAGGGAAGCGGGCTTCACGCTTTTGGGCGACTTGTTTCCGTACAGCATGTACATTTCAGTGGACGACATAGCATACATTCAAAACCCTACACTGGTGTTTCACTTCACATGTTTCAGATTGTGGCGCGCGATGAGGGAACTGTACACGTGTTTCCCAGACGAACCCCCAACACTTTCCGCCCTACAACAGACTATTACGGCACTCACGAAGTGTAAGCTAGTCACTAAGCTGTACACGACCGTTCAGAAGGATACGCCCCATGACTCTGCCCCTAGCTTAACACGTTGGAGGGCTGCAGTTGATCTTCCCATAACGGAGGAGGAATGGACACGCATTTGCTCGATCACGGGACGCTTGACATCCAACAGTAACCTGCGTATTATACATCTTAAACTCCTCCATCAAACATACCACACCCCCCACAAACTTTGGAAAATTGGCCTGAGGGCGACTTCAGACTGAGGTGATGTGGAATGGGGGAGGCAGGTTTTGTGCATTTAGCATGGCAATGTCAAAGAGTTTTTCAGTACTGGGAGAAAGTAGTGGGTTTAATCAATGCGATGACGGGCTTGGATTTATGTAACGCTCCAGCGCTATGCCTACTGGGCTATGGTCCCCACCTGCGGGGGGTAGTGGGGAGGTTTGTGCAACTGGCCTTGCTTCTGGCAAAGAGATGTATCCTATTCACGTGGGATAGTAAACTGTGTCCGAAAGCAGAGGACTGGCTGAAAGATATGGTGTATTGTCGAGACCAACTGGAAACTTATGCTGAGGAACTGCCTGGTGTCTTTCGTCCGAGGGATATCTGGGCCCCCCTGCTTGAATATCTCCTTGCTCAGGTGGAGTTGGACTCTGTGTGACTCTGTTGCATTGGAAGGACCTGGATGGCGCGATGAATATGTGGGCACTTGATGCTATGCTGTATTTATATTTCAGGGAGGAGCGCGCCGGTTTAGACACCTGGACCTGTCGGGTTTATACAACTTGTAGTGATTACGATGCAACAATATGAGAGTTGTCTCTTTGGCACTGTTTATGTTTGATTTTTCTTTCACTTTACGGTGTTTGCAGATCGACTGTTCATGAGCGCTTTGCTTTTGTGCAAGGCTTAATGAAGATACATGCTCACTGTATGTTTACTAAGTGCTCAATAAAATTTGTTTTACAAATAAAAAAAATAAAAAATAAAAAAACAGACCAATAGTTGAAAAGGGTTGGCTGAAAGCCCCTGTTAGACTTCGCTTTTTCAGCCGGTTTACCTCCAGACTTTTTGCTTTTTTGGCCTCCTGTTTTTGTTGGTTTTAGGACTCTGGGCACTTACCACTGCCATTCAGTGCTAAAGTGCATATGCTCTCCATGAAAATAGGGTTTATGGATTGGTGATTCCATGATTGGCATATTTGATTTACAGGTGAGTCCCTAGTACCGTGCATTCTGTGTGCCCAGGGCCTGCTAGTGGGCCTGCAACACTGATTGTGTCACCCACATGAGCCGCCTGTAAATGTAACTCAGACCTGCAACAGCAGTGTCTGTGTGCAGTTTGGTACTGCCATGTTGACCTGGCAAGTGCACCCACTTGCCAGGTCCTAACCTTCCCTTTACTTACATGTAAGACACCCCTAAGGTAGGCCCAAGGTAGCCCCGCGGGCAGGGTGCAGTGTATGTGAAAGTTAGGACATGTACCGAGGTGTGTGACATGTCCTGATATTGAACTACAGTGTATTTTGTTTTTCACTATTGAAAAGCCATCTGTCCCATAGGATAGAATGGAAGTTTATTTATAAGTTCTTATAAATATAACTTCCCACTGGTATAGGATAGAAAGATGGAGTTTAGTATGCCTGAACTCAGAATATAAAAATGCATCTTTTAGTAAAGGTGATTTTTATGTTGTGTGTTTGAAAATACCCCTTTTAGGAAATTGTTGCTTAGCCATCCTGTGTGCCTCTGCTGTTTTGTGGACTGACTGTCTGACTTTGGAGCGACAGAGGCTGGGTATGTGCATTCTCTCAGACAGCCACTGTGGGTGGGGGAGGTTTTGATGTGTGGCCTGCCTTTCCTGAATGAGTCTGGGCTGGGCTAAATAGACCCGGGCTGCATTCACCGTATTGGCAGGAGTTTTCACTATCACCTGAATAGGCCTTGTCTGCATTTAGAGTGGTGGAAGGAGATTTCTCTTGCATCTGAAAAGTCCCTTTCTGCCTTGGACAATGCTGTCTCCACCGCCTGACGAGAAGCTGGACTTGAGATGACAGAAGTGGTTTTGGCTGAGCACAGATCCTCCGTACCAAGAGAGCAAAGGAATTTGCTGTATAACTATTGGGGTTAAGACCCCAGAACTTTAGATTACTGCTGAACTAAGGAACGTGCCAGAAAGCAGAGCTAGAAAAGCTGACTGGGGGAACTGCCACTTTGCTCTGTTGTGTTGGCCTGCAGCTTGCTGCTTCTGTCCGGGGCCGGGAAATTACTGGATTGTACTTTCATCATCCTGCTGATAGAGTTTTCTCCAAGGGCTTGAAGAAAAGCTTGACTCCTGTTGGAAGTTTCAGGGAGATAAAAGACTTCAGAAAACTCTTTTGAGACCGAGAAGACTGCCAAGAAGAAGAGCTAGATTAGCTGTGAGGAGTAACTACCACTTTGCTGTGTGCTTTGCTGTGGTGGCAGCTTCTGTCTTGGCAGTAAAAGGACTGGACTGCACCTTCTACTACTTATATGTGTGGGTTTCTCCAAGGGCTTGAGGTAGAGCTTGCCCCCTGTTCAAGAAGTCTCAGGAACAGCAAAGACTTCAAGTTCATCTGTTACTAGCACTCGGGACTGTTTGTTTTTTGTGCTGAAACAGAGGAAAAAGTAACCTGATGCCGTTTCGGCTGAATACGTGTCCTGAAGGCACCACAGAGGGCACTGCCGCACTTTGCACCGCAACGCTGGTTTCATCGACGACGACACCCGAGGCCGCCATAGAGCTGCTGCTTGCACTGTGAACTATGGGCTCCGCACTCCATGCCTCCTCGCTTCATGCCCCGCTCTGAAATCACTGACGACACCACTCCATGCCGACATTGACGCCGCTGCTTGCACCGTGGTTTGAGGGCACTGCTTGCAAGTTACATGACCCACCGTCCTTATCCCACACCGCAGCCTTGGCCTTCCGACTCTGAAACCATCTACAGTTTGTCATCCAAAGACAGCGCTACAACAACAACAACAACGCTGCTTACATGACCTGCCAGCACAACGATGAACACCCCTTCACTTCGCACCGCAGCCCTGGTTTCACCGATGTTGCTGGATGACTGTCCCTCAGCCGCTGCCTGCACCATGACCTGAGGGCACCACACCGCTGCACTTCACACCGCTGCACTTCACACTGCAGCCCCGACACCTGCGGACTCCGGCACTCCCGACTTCAACCGAGGAGTTCAATCTGCAACACGTGTGACCGACTCCTGCACTGACTTCCATAACCGACGCCTTCGGATGCTGGCTCTTCGGGGCTCATTGAGAAGCTGCTGACACCCTGCATTTCTAAAAGCTACTGTTTTGCAGGTCTTTCTGACACCATGCTTGCGACACCGCGTTCAGCCGGAGCTGTTTGGGTTTGTTATTCACGATGCCGTGATAGCCCCGGACTGAGCTATCGACTTCAAGGAACTGTATTTTAAGTCTATTTTTGATTATTGAGACTTCTGAGAACTGTATGGTGGATTTTTATCGCTTTTGTTCTTGTTTGTAAAGATTAAATATTGGTTATTTGTCTAAAACTGGTGTGGTGTCCTTTTGTAGTGTTTTCACTGTATTACTGTGGTAATGTGCGAATGCTTTGCACACTGCTTCTGAGATAAGCCAGACTGCTTGTGCCAAACTACCAAGGGGGTGAGCAGGCGTTATTGTAAGAGTGTATCTCCCTTATCCAGACTAGAGGAAGGGTCCCTTCTTGGACAAAGGTGCAAACGATTTCCAACTAGAGATCCTCATTTCTTACAGCCCATATAAAAATATTATACATATAATTTTAGTAAAACCTGAAGGTCTTGTCTAAAGCCAGAGATTAAAAAAAGTCTTTTGTCTTTTGATAGAATGCTGGCTAACTCAAAAGGAACCATAGGTTGTGTTTGGTTACTAGCCAAAGACTACAGGTATGCTGACAAGTTCACATTGGCCGTTCACTATCCTGGTGCCACACAATGATTTTTTAAACTTCAATTGCCTTCTCTTTGTTTTCGAACTGACCATGTACAATAGTTGTGACTGCTAGTTTTTTTGTGTGGTTTTTTTACCGTGTCAACATATCAGTGTGAGCTTGTTAAAATCTTGTTTTATTTGAATGAATTGAAAAAGTATTTTTTGAAAAGGTGGTCTGTCACGAAGAGCATACGTTTGTGCGACATAATGAGACTGTCTGCACACCGGTTCTCAGTCGTAACCCGTGAATTGTACCTAATTGATATTCCCTCTCAGTGATTTAGATTCCGGGATAAGGCATTTGTAAACTCCCTGGAGGGTCATTGGAGATTAAAGAATACAGTTTTGATGAGGGCCATCAAGAAGAAAGCACTGATGAAGGCAGCCATAATCATCCCCTTGGGCAGAGTATTGTCGTGTTTCAGAACAGATCTGTACTCTTTGTCCTTACAGGCTTTTAGCAGAGGGTAGTGATAGATTTCATACTAGTGGCTGAATACTTTGACAGTGTTAAGTGCATGTCACAGGCGCGTCCTGAACCTTCCTTTGGTGGAGTCCTTATTTGTTGTCTTTATTTTTGAAGGCACAAGTACACCCAAGTCCTTTAAGATTGAAATATTTTTTCCAGAGGAATAGAACAGCATGACCTAATGGGATCCTTTTTGACTACTATTCCAGTCCTGCTTCAATCTCTACTCTGGAACATCCGTGTTATACTTTTCTTAATGTGTGCTTTTGCTCTAATATTCCAATGATTAGCTGGAAATCTCAGATTCTTTCTATCTAAAGATGTTACTCGCTTCTATCACACACTTGTGAATATTACAACCGTTATGATTTTTGCATCTCTTACAGGAAAGATTTGAAGACGGTACTGACCATGAAGTGTCACAAAAATCTATTTTGGGAATAGGTGCTAACCTCAATCCCAGCTATTGAAACCAAGCCGTGTAAACTTTGCATAATGCTCTCTTTATTCCCAAACGTTTGGAAAAAAGAGTTGCTTAATGGCTGGTAAACAAATGTTGCTAAACTTTTTACACTACAGACCACTAAAATTGCGTGTCCCTGTCCTCTATACTTTTCCACTCCACACTTTCCAGCTCCACTTTCAGGTGCATATTTTTGCTTTGAATGAAAAGGGGGGGCCCTCGGCCCCCCCGCACGCATGGCGGCGCGGCGACCGTCGCCCCCACTGTCCCCTTGGTTGCCACTCGGCGGTGGGGGCGTGCCCTGGGGGGCGCGGCCCACCGCCGATTGGCTGGCGGCCCCCTTGACCCGGATCCTGGGAAATAGGTCCGGGTCAGGGGGGGCGGGCTAGAGGAGGGGCCACCTGGCCCCTCAGGAATAAAGAGATAGGGAGCGCCCAGGAGACCCCCTTGTCCCTGGACGCTCCCTCGCCGAAACGGTGTGCCCCGCGCTCGGGGCTGCTTTGTTTTGTCAATTTCTCTTTTTGTATTACAGGTATCGACTGATGGCTGGAGAAGGTCGTCGCGATTGGTATCGTCGGAGCCCGTGAGCCGGAAGATCTACGGCGGTACAGGAGCAAGATATGGCACAAGGAGAGTCGGAGGCCCAGACGAAGTTGAGAGCTTCCGGGAGGGCAGCGGCAAGCAGGGACAACGCCGATTCGGCAAAGGGCCCGGATGTGGGCTTAACACGGGCTCAGGGAAATCAAGGTGAGCCATTGGCCGTGGTGCTCATGCAGGCGAGGAGGGGGATTAAGGTTTGCACTCTTGGTTCTGTGATTTTGTCAATTTTGGAAGATGGGACAGAGAAAGGTTTCCCCCGTTAGCTAGCGCTGGATCCCTGATCAGCACAGCCGGGGGAGGCAGGTCGCGTGAGGAATACGGGACGGGGGTAGGGTTAGGCTACATAGAAATCGCCCTCCGTCCTGCTTTAATTAACCAATGCCGTTGCAGGCCGCATACAGGAATCTCCCTCCGCGTGGGCTAGCCGGTGCCGAAATAGCTCAGTTGGTAGAGCTTTAGACGGAAGATCTAAAGGTCCCTGGTTCGATCCCGGGTTCCGGCAATGGTGTTTTCATTTTACATGACATTTTGGAGATCCTAATTCTTAAATGAGTTTACATTTCTCTTAGGCTTATACTCTGCGAATTGTATTCACATTCAGCAAACAAAACACATTGAGAATAAGACTCAAGGTTTTCTTCGTTTCGATGTCCGAATTTCCCGAGACAGATTTTGTGGGTTTGTGCTGCTCCAGACATTCTCCGTGCGGCAAGAGAGGCAGAAACGTCTGAGGGCTAAGCCGATGGTTTTAACATCCATGCTTCTCAGATAAAGGAACAGCAGCCACATAATAAAGTTAGAACCTACTGGGCTCCTTAATCGCCGTAGTTCAGGGCGATGGAACAATACTGCATAGTCAAAACTTAACCCTCCAAAACCGGGGAAATTAAAACGCTGCGGTAGCATCAATGATTTTAACGGGACAGCCCGCGCATGAAAGGTTCGAGCCCTCGGTTCTCCTTGAATTTTTACTGACGTTTCTTTCATGTGTGGAGTTATGAGGAAATCAATCATGTAATGTCGGAAAGTGGTGTGGGGTTTTTAGAACAATCATCCGACATTACATCACATTTTGTTAACGCAAGTCAGAGTATTCATATTTAGGGGAAATATTGTAAATGGATTGAATAAATTGGCCAGACACCCCCGACCCCTAGATTAGTTACTTCTAATTATTTCATAAAGATTTAAATATTACAAGCGGCATGAAACAGTGGAGGGAACATTGGCTCTATCTATCCTTCCTGCCTGAAATAGAGACTATTTACTCAGGGGTACTTTTCAATGTTGTTCACAATGCATGTGTGTGTGAAGTACCGCGAATGAAGTAAATATTGCAAATGAGAACAAACTAAGACAGTTTTGAAACTATCGTAAGATTCTGCCCTGTGTTGCCTTTTCTTATACTAAATCCAATACTGAATTAAAAAAGCGCACAGCAGAAATGCCCGAGAGATTTTAGGAACCGGTGAGACACGTACCTAACACATTGGCACACAGACATTGGTGGCAGTTGTTAGATTTTAATTTTCTCATATTCAGTTTGTCAAGGATTGCGGTAGTGTTGACTCATCCCTCGTGAATGCACGTTTCGCGCAGCGCACTGACCGCGTGCGATTAGTGGTTAGGGACAGCTGCCCGGCGTAACGCGGAGGCGTCCGTCCACCTGTCCCCCGGAGCCTCACTTTACCTCGGCAGCTCGCTGCACACTTGAATGACTTGACTGTCCATTGGTCTGAAGATCAGTGGTGACGTCAGCTACATTACTGGCCCTAGACATACGAAATGCCCCTTTTTAACATCGTGACATCGCAGGATCGACCCCCTTGTTGGGCACCCCCTTCCCCCCTCAGCTGGCTCCTAGTTGCTGTTAGTCACCCAGGAGTGGATAATACATAATGAAAACAGTGTTCTTAAAGTGCTGTTACTGTGACAGTAAATCTGTTCTGCTTAAATTGGTCGCAAAGTCGGCATTTTAAAATATGTGGTAAGGTTAGAGCATCTGCTGCTGAGAACTTTGTGAGTCCAGTAAACGTCAACGAGAGTATTGGTAGAATAACTCTGGGGGGCTACCACATTTCCTGGAGGAATATATGTTTTCTCCAATCCCAGGGGTTAATGTTTCTCCTACACAGTGCATCTACGTAGGTAGGTTAGTGGGTAACTGCTTTTTAGCAGGGGAGAGGAGTTGGCTTAACGGCTAGGGCGCTCGACTTCTGACCTGGGGATCCGCTAACACATTCTCTACAGACCAATTCACGCCCTTCTTATATATGCTTCATCTGTGTTTACCATTTCTATTCACATTTACACTGACATATGAATTACCGCTTTCTCTTTCTTAAATAACGTGTACAGTCAATATTATGACAGTTACTTTCTCTGCTTGTGTTTCATAAAGGTGAGAGGCACAAACGAGTTTGGTTTGCTTGTAATTGCCAATTGTAAATGTGGGCGAGCTGGTTAGAGGGATTTGCACTGCTTAATTGATGCAACTACAGTAGGAGCTTCCCTATCATCAACATGTATGGTTCCAGGAAGCACTTTGTCAACAATGGCAGCTTTGTGTTCAGAGACGTGTGCAGTGTGGCTGTACTGATATTCAATCTTGTACGCAATTAATTTAAAACAATCACTACACTGTACTGCTATAAGTATTCTCCGACTGCTGTTCCAGGGAGTATTACAAAAATCAAGGGGGTCCGCACTCCGCGGCGCCTTCCGGGCGCCTTACACACGCTCAAATTACACACACTCGGCCTGTGACAGTTCAGAGTTGGGAATAGTGCACGGAATGGGGGTAGTCTTACCTTTGTGGGCCGAGCCGCTGCGCGCACCGGCCAGGTGTTTCAGTGCAAAACAGTGAGCGAGGCCTGTACTTTACCTTGCTCCGTATTACCGCTTTTCTGCAGTGGTTGAACGTGTTGTATTATGGCATGGGCTGTTTCATGTGCACTATGTTTGTAAAACATGGGCACGGTGATTACAAGTTTCCTTGGAGCACCCGGGTGCGGGCGTTAAATACATTCCTTAATAGCCGTGATGCCCGGGTTACATATGCCTTTGTTGTGTTCATCCCTGGGCCCCTTTATTGATGTGCTCCAGGCACTTGCAATATGTTATCCAAGCCATGGTGGCTGCTTACTTAGCCTACCCAAAGAACGGCCATTGACCTAAGTCAAATTTTGACGCTCTAGAATGACTATCATTGGTGTCTGCTGAGGTGATAGAACAATCATGGAAACAGTCACGAATAAGGTATAACTAATGATTTATTGCACTGTGGAGGTAAGCACCATATGAGGTGCTGTTGACTATTCTAGGGGGGGCATTGCACCAGTCCAAACATTGCACCTGTCCGTTGGACCCTTCATGGATGATAGGTTAAAGTCAACATTATTAGTGTGCTATCCTAGGGTTAGCTGTATTGCGTGCAGCCTTCAGCCATGTCATGAGGGAATATAGAGCAGCTTGTTTTTCCAGTCTTTAATCTCATGAATGAGTAAATGGAAAAGAACAGGGGTATGCCAATAAATAGGAGTAGTTGTACTAAACACACCCCTTTAGTTCAGTCGGTAAACTTATTTCACACACAAGTACATTGGCACAAGATACGTTGAGCCTATGAGGAGATTTGAGGCGAATATGCACAGTGTGGAAACTTATTTAGCACACTGTCATTTAGCACCATATACGTTGAGCTCTACGGGGGTACCAAAGCCACGTATTAATAACATGGTGGGGGAACCACGAATGGCAAGGAGACAGGGCCTAGAGCCTTTGGACAGACTAATTGGGGTCCTGATAGTGATACACACCCTGATGTCGCACCTAAAAGGGGCCCAAGAGCCTGGTTGCGGCATCAGATAGTTCTGGGGATCCACGTGATCATGTCCGGTTGGCTGGGATGATATCTCCCAGAAGCCAAAGTGGCGAGCAGAAACGGTCCTTGGGCCAGCGTATGGCCTGGCGGAGATGGGGCTGCGCTAATTCTTTTAGCTAAAGACGGGGATGCTGCACTGTTAAGTAGGCTGTCTTGTTGTGCACATAAGATCCTATGCATAAAGACGTGGGTAGAAAACCAGAATTAAGAGGCGATGTCCTCGCCCGCAGCACAACTTTCTCGTGTAACAATGATTGTGAAAATGGGAGGCCAATTTTACAGCCTACCAGGGTTAACATTTTCCGTCGACGTGTTAATGTGTGGTGACCTGGCACTAAGATTATCTAAAACTTAGCGACTGATGGTAATGTAAGTTAATGCGTGTACAGCAGTTATTGCCGGAACACTAATGGTGTGTGTCTATCTTTCCATTTTATGTATGGCCGGGTCCATGGTGAATACCTGGAGTGCCCCACATTACAATGGCTGCAACAGGTGGACAGCCCAAGGGATGCTTACGTCAGTCACGGCTGGGTCCATGGCGGATATCGGAGGTGTGCTCCACACCGCAACAGCAACAGCTGGTGGACAACAAATGGGAAGCAAACGTCGAGAAAGAGGACACCAAGGGCCCAGGTATTCCTGGCAGGTGTAAGTGCTACCCATTCCCTACGGTGGAAGTGGGAATTGTCACCCATGTTTTCTTGGTCTTTTCTTGGTTGCTGCAGTTTTTCTCAAACCTGTCACGCAGGGGAGGGACTCATCACCAGAGGTGGTGGAGCTGCAATGGGCCAGCACAAACAACCAGCTGGACGCAGGACAGGGAAGAGTTGGTTGGAGGGTCTGTGCCATGGTCAGTTCAGGAGCTTCTTTCAGGGACTTATAGCTCAGCAGCCCGACCTCCTGTCAGCGGTGATACTTCACCTAGGGGGGGCTGAATTGGCCAAACTAGGGAGGCGAATACTCATTGATGGGTTCTTCTCCACTGTGGGTGGGTCTTCAGGACTTGGGTGGCACGGTGGTAGGGTCTCAACTTATCCCGGGGTGGCAGGGACTCGGTCAGGGTGTTGAATCACTCGATAAAGGGGATCAACACACAGTGGGACAAACTATTTCAAGCCCCCACTCGGCCTGCAGATGATCCAACATGGGTGTATTGGTTCTACCTGGTAATGGGTGTATTGGCTCTGCCTGGTAACGGGAGTCCATGTGACGGAGGAAGGGAGGGTCCTGTGGTCTTCTGATGATGTCGGGGCCTGGCTGGAAGGGGTTACTAGAGGGAGAACTTTGTCGGGTAGACCTAGGCAGGGGGAGGCCAGATCGTCGGTTAACAATGCTGGCCTGTGGCGGTAAGGTCATTATCGGTGAGCACATATTTTGAGGTCTGAGGGGGCGGGCATCATCCTATGGAGGTTCCCGCCCAGGGGGAGGAGCCTGCGGGCCACTCCCACAACTCCAGGGGCAAGGTAATAGATGCTGCAAAGCAAAGGAGCGCGGGTAGGAGTAGTTCACGCTTTCCTTAGGCTGGTAGCCACCCCGCGCGCGTGGACTCATGACGCCACCGGCGCAGAGTAAGGGCCCTCCTTTAGTGGGTAAATGGAGTTCAGGGCGTAGACCGGGCAATTCCCGGGGTAACACTGCGCATGCGCACATCCAGAGGGGAGGCGCAGCTTGTAAGACCTGACACCGGTAGTGACCCTGCCATATGGCCAGAAATGTACAAAAATTCTAGATGAGGATGTTTAGTATAAGTTAGGAATAACATGTATTAGAGTTTTGTTAAAGTCAGGCTCTCAAACTTGTTGCTAAGAGTATGTACCTAAATGTCCTGCTGAATTTTTGTATAAATTGTTGATTATGCAATTAAAACCTTTTTTAATTTCATACTTTAATAAATACGGCCGGGCGACTAGCGCCCGCCTTCCAAAAAGTAAAGACGTCTCGTGTCCACGTTCCTGGGTATTGGGTGCCGGATTGGGGGGGAGGCGGCAGCTAGTCGCTGACCATGTGAAAAGGGGGGGCCCTCGGCCCCCCCGCACGCATGGCGGCGCGGCGACCGTCGCCCCCACTGTCCCCTTGGTTGCCACTCGGCGGTGGGGGCGTGCCCTGGGGGGCGCGGCCCACCGCCGATTGGCTGGCGGCCCCCTTGACCCGGATCCTGGGAAATAGGTCCGGGTCAGGGGGGGCGGGCTAGAGGAGGGGCCACCTGGCCCCTCAGGAATAAAGAGATAGGGAGCGCCCAGGAGACCCCCTTGTCCCTGGACGCTCCCTCGCCGAAACGGTGTGCCCCGCGCTCGGGGCTGCTTTGTTTTCCCACCCACCATCCCTTGGAACAAAAAGTTTGGTAGCAGTTCTTATCTCTGGTTGAAGGGTAAGTCCTGGATGTACGGTCCACGGGTCTCACAGGGTAATAGAGATGAACGGTTGGTGTATTTTGTTGATGCTTTTGTCTAGGAATTTTTCCCCCTTTTAGCAAGTCAGGTGTGAAGTGAACTGTATTTAATGCTATGTGTCTTTAGGCCCTTTTTTCCCTTTGTAGCTATACGTTGATACTGTTTGAAGTGAACTGTATTTAATGCTATGTGTCTTTAGGCCTTTTTTCCCTTTGTAGCTATACGTTGATACTGCTTGAAGGGAACTGTATTTAATGCTATGTGTCTTTAGGCCTTTTTTCCCTTTGTAGCTATACGTTGATACTGTTTGAAGTGTACTGTATTTATTGCTATATGTCTTTAGGCCTTTTTTCCCTTTGTAGCTATACGTTGATACTGTTTTATTAGCCAGTGTAGCTGTCCTTTAGAATTTTTCCCATAGGTCGTCGTATTTATTAGGTATGGGGCATGCGGTAAGGTCATTATCGGTGAGCACATATTTTGAGGTCTGAGGGGGCGGGCATCATCCTATGGAGGTTCCCGCCCAGGGGGAGGAGCCTGCGGGCCACTCCCACAACTCCAGGGGCAAGGTAATAGATGCTGCAAAGCAAAGGAGCGCGGGTAGGAGTAGTTCACGCTTTCCTTAGGCTGGTAGCCACCCCGCGCGCGTGGACTCATGACGCCACCGGCGCAGAGTAAGGGCCCTCCTTTAGTGGGTAAATGGAGTTCAGGGCGTAGACCGGGCAATTCCCGGGGTAACACTGCGCATGCGCACATCCAGAGGGGAGGCGCAGCTTGTAAGACCTGACACCGGTAGTGACCCTGCCATATGGCCAGAAATGTACAAAAATTCTAGATGAGGATGTTTAGTATAAGTTAGGAATAACATGTATTAGAGTTTTGTTAAAGTCAGGCTCTCAAACTTGTTGCTAAGAGTATGTACCTAAATGTCCTGCTGAATTTTTGTATAAATTGTTGATTATGCAATTAAAACCTTTTTTAATTTCATACTTTAATAAATACGGCCGGGCGACTAGCGCCCGCCTTCCAAAAAGTAAAGACGTCTCGTGTCCACGTTCCTGGGTATTGGGTGCCGGATTGGGGGGGAGGCGGCAGCTAGTCGCTGACCATGTCCATGTTTGGTTGTCGTTTGCAGTAAACCAGGCTTCTCCAATGAGTAGCTCTCCAGCTACTTGTAAGTAGCTCCCCTGTGTGCAGCCTACTGAATTAGCTTTTGCTCACCAGAATTGGTGTATGTATACCAATATTGTGATCAGTGTATTAGAGGCAAAAATGTGTGCATTTCCAGATGTCTAAGGCTGAAGTGTGAAAAAAAACTGGCTACATTGCCAAAATAATTTTAAAGTGGATATTTGTGATAAATCATGGGGTGTTGGATAGACTTATTGCTAATATTAGTGTCTTGGTGCCAGGGGCATTGCAGCGTTGGCTTGTATACAATACCCATGGAGAGCCATTACACATCGACAAAGCTTTGTGGGCATTGCTGCAGGTGACCATCCTGATACACTGAGGTGATTACTGCTGGTAATCCTGCATAGGGTGGCTACAAATATTTTCGTGCCTGATGTGGTCCCTTTTACAACACTAATATTAGCAGCATGGAATGGTTTTCATTGGATACAAGTAGCTCCTATTAGGGTTGGAGATCCCTGCAGTAAACTGATATTCGTGCCATACTCACAAATCTTTCATTATTACTGTGTACCCGAAGGCCTTCATTTTCCTGAAGGATGCAGTGGTTGAGTGATATTAAAAGTGGTGGAGCTGTCTCCATGGAGAATCATTGGGGGAACTCCACCCAATAAAATGTTGGAACATGTTGCTTAAATATTAAGTTTACGTGGACAGATTTCATAGAAATTTGCTAAAATGCAAGGGATTCTGAAAGGGCCCTCTTCAAATATCCTTGGTGTCAAACAAGCCTACCCAGTAATATTGCAGGCTCACCTGCTCAAAAAGATACTTTCGAAAAAATGATGGCAAATTGGTCGATTTTAATGCACATTTTAAAACGTGGCTAAAATGCCACAAGTGATAAAAAGCGGTTCAGAAATTGCAACTTCAATTGAATTTTCATTTTATTATAGCATCTATTTACACTTCAACATTTCACCTTCTTGTATATTTTTCAACCGTGCACCTATATAGTAGATTCTCCATTAGTGATCTGAATATTAATATTCAAAGGGGACGAGGTAGAGTGACCAGACATCCCAGGTTTGCCGGAACAGTCTTGGATTTTCAGGGCCTCTCCCAACAAATTTCTATAATTGTACCTCAAGTTCTGTGTTTCAAAGAGGGAAAACACAAAGGGAGAGGAGACTTCTCATGAACCCAAGCAGGATTAGTTATCAGCACTCCTCGGGAGACAATAGGAGACACTGATAATGTGTTTCAAAGATGCACTTCATCACTACATCAAGGTTCATATTGGCACGTTTGTGTCATCTGTTTTTAGATTGAGCCTAGCGGCAGCACGCATGCCCTGCTCGCTCTGCGAGACTGCTGTAGTAGAGTATGGGAGAGAAGCTGCGCCCACTCTCCCTTATTTTTTATTGGCTTGTGTCATTGTCTTTCATAAATGGAGCCTTCAGATTCGTTAATAGGCTTGTTAGTCCCTCCTTAGTTCGGCTTTGGCTTCATTTGTACCCTCCCATGGCAACTGGCCCATTTACTTCAGTTTTTACGCTGGACTTCTTTAGTCGGTAAGCACTATTTACTTTATTGAGTTTCTCTTACTGCAGGCCGGACATGCACTGCTTCAGCTGATTTTTTAAACACCACCAATAACACCACCACCAATAAATACCACCACCAATACCACTATCACCACCAGCAATGCCGCGACCACCACCAATAAAATTACCAATACCACCACCATCAATACCACCACCAATACCACCACCATCAATACCACCACCAATACCACTACCACCATCAATACTACCACCACCAATACTGCCACCACCAATAACACCAATGCCACCACCACCACTACTATTACTACTACCACCACCACCACCACCAATAAATACCAAAACCACTACCACTACCGCCACCACCAATAACACCACACCACCACCAATACCCCCACTACCACCAATTCCACCACTAATACCACCACCACCACCAATACCACCACAACACCACAACACCATCACCAATAACACCACACCACCACCAATACCACCACTAATACCACCAATACCAATGCAGCGCCTTGATGCCTTCGGGCAAAGTTTGCGCTTTATAAGGATAATATTCATTCATTCATTCAGTACCACCAATACCCCCACCACCAATATCATACCACCACTACCACCACCAATACCACCACCACCAATAACACTAACCATACCACCGCCAATACCACCTCCACCACAAATACCACCACCACCACCAGTATCACACACCACCAATACCACCACCACCACTGCCTCCAATACCACCACCACCAATACCACCACCAATAATACCACCACCAATATCACCACCAATACCACAACCACCGCTAATACCACCACCACCGCTAATACCACCACCACCACCAATACCACCATCAACACTACCAATACTACCACCACCACCGCCAATACCACCACCAATACAAATACCATGACTACCACCACCAATACAAATACCATGACTACCACCTATACCGCCACTCCCAATACCACCAGCACCACCACGCCAATACCACCAGCACCACCACCCCAATACCACCACCAATACCAATACCACCACTACCACCACCAATACCACCCCCACCAATACCACCAGCTCTGTGCCTCTCGCTGACTAGTAATAGCAGGGGCACTGTACGAGGCCAGAGCTGCAGCCGAGACCATGCCTCCCTCCTTCCATGCCTGCCACAAAGCACAGTCCACCCTGCACCAGGAGGTGAAGCCAGGGCCCTACTACAGCTGGAGTTTGTTTTATTAGGCCAAAGATAGCAATGGCATTATGCAATGCCACACTGCAGACTCAAATCATGGCGAGGGCAGGAAATGACCCCCCCCCTCCCGCTCTTCCTTCTGAGCCGTGACAGTGTAATCACAGAGCGAAAGGTGTTGGAGTGCTTTGTTTGTGTTTACAGCTCGGATCATATGCAACTCTTACTTAACACTTTGTGTCTGTGTAACTTACAACACTTACACATCTTCTTCACTGCACTATTTATCACTACTTTGAAGATGTCGTAGGCCTTTCTCTTCCTCTGATATTACACAAGGAGATGATGGACCTAGCGCTGAAACTTTTCAGACACTCACCCTCAGTCACAGATCTGGGTTGAATCCATCATCGTTCTTTAGCTCACTTCGCCACCCCAGTTCAGACACAGCTGTATGCAAATCAGTTTTGAACCTGTGCCTCATGGGAATAGACCAGCCCGAACTGCCAAGCCATGTCTTCACTGGTCCGGAAACAAGCATCCTGGGACCAGGCTAGCTTGATTCCAGTGGCAAAGTAAGCAAGGGACCCATGTCTGGGCATACCCTTCCAACTTAGGGCTAACAAAGCATACACATCTTCCTCTGATATTTACAATCTCTTAAGCGGTCGAGAAGGCCCTTTATTGCAATGCAATAGCTCTCACATTTGCGAGAGCTTAAGCTATTAGTATTGTAAATGACAATGCCTTTTATTCATGTTTTAAAACCCAAAACCTAAATAAAAGCTCAAACCTACGTGAGTGCGAGACCTGTTGCATTGCAAATGCTTGTTATATTGGTGAGTTTGGTGAATTAAGCCATTCTGTCTCTCACAACCACTGCAAAGTTGTTGTTGTGTTATGCCCTTTGTTTTTTAACATCTGGGCTTCCTAGACTGAGGAGAAGTAAATAGTTGACAAAATCATGATGTTGCATAGGTTATGGAGAACTTATAAGTTCGAACAGCATGTAGGCCAAACTAGGGTTTCAGAAAACAGTAGTGATCATCACTTAAATATCTTTTTAAAAATATACATTTTTTAAGTGCTGCCATTTTATCACAAAACACAGCTTGTGTGAAAACTGTATATTTTGCTCTAAAATGGGCTTTTAATAAAAAAAAACTTTGATCACAAAAACCAAAGGTTATCATTAATGCACTTAAATTTTTTTTTAATAAATACATGCTTGGTTTCCACACATAGGTCTGTCAATTTTCATGGAGAATTCACATGTACTAGTTCCTCACATGGATTGGTTTTGTCTGCCATTCTCGTATATTGCTCTCTAATGCTTTGGATGTTCCAGTATTCCAAGAATTTCCACTCTGCTGATAATGCTAGCAGTATAACAAGCATAGGCAATATTATGCAATGAATATCTACAAAATGCCGGACACTGCCATCGTTAGACAGGGCCAGCATTTTGCAAAAAAAAATGGTTTCATAGGGCATAGATGTTCAATGTATGATAAGAATGATCACTGTCTTGCTAAGACAGGCTTTATACCAGGGGTGGGTACCATCATGACCTGGATGCACACAATATGTAAAAAATAAAATAAAAAGGGCCATCATTTTGCCATTGCCAAGATTTCACCAGTGGTGGATGCTGTCAAGTTATTGGTTTCCACAGTATTCCATGATTTAACCTCCTTATGCCATAATCAGCATTTTACCATGGATGGGCACACCACACTTTGTTACATTCACAGATTTAATAACTGGCAGGCATGCACACATGAACACATGCTAACTCACTCAATCACAGCAGTATATTTGGTGATGATTATTTTTGGCTCCTGGCTTTGATTTTCTTGCATAGCATGGTCTGCATCACTTGATGATGCCTGTAGTCTTTGAAGGCTCTGTTCTGTCTATCACACAATAAGTAGGATGCAGGAAATGACTTTGGTTTAGGAACTCTGATGTACAGTAATCTGCTAGAGAGATGTGAATTGTACTTTAACATTGTGTATCAATACTCTAATCCCATAAACTTCTCCTATCTAATGTGTGGATCGCTGGCCCATCAGACAGGCACAGTTTGTGCTTTTTATCCTTTTCACTCTGAAGACCTGGATGTGTCCTGCAAAGCATTCCTTCAACCTTTAGACCGGTGCTTTCTTAACTTGTTAGTGGTCCACAACCGTTACTCAAGCAGACTGCGACTGTTTAGAAAAGTACATACATTAATAAAAGTATAGAAAGTGAAAGATTAAAGTTTTAAATCTCTACTTAATTAAAAATGGGAAGGTAAATTAAGTTGCTATCCTTATCTTGATTCATGGGAGCGGTGTAAGGACAACAAACTGAATCTAATATAGACACTTGGTGGCTGCAACCGAGGCAGCTCTAGTGTGCATCGACGAAAAGAGCGTCTGCACCAGGAGCAAAAAAGACCGTTTATACTCAAATCTAGCATATTGCTTCCACTTTTACAAATAAAACAACATTTTGAAAAGTTCCAACCTTCCCTTAAAATCTTGATTAAAAAAAAAAAGTGTTTACAAATTAAGATATTTCAGAATTAGTGTATTTATTTGATGTATATTTGTTGTGTATTATTTTGAGGTTCAATCTTAGAAATTGCTTAGTTGTGGGGATCCCGGATTGCACTAGTTTTTCAGTGGGAGTCAAAAGATGATGAACTGCTCCTTTAGACCCTCAAGGTTTTAGAGTAAATAGAGGATGGGGTAGAAACCAAATACCTAAGTAGGTGAACCACCTCCGTATGATGACTATGTAACCCCTGTGTGAATAGGAGGCATGTAAATAACCAATAGGTAAGCGCATTTTGATAGCTGTCATTGCTCCCTTGTCATGCTGATATTTTCAGTTTTTCAACAAGTTCCAGGCAATATCCACCTCTCACCTGATTCAAATACCTGTAGGAGGTGCAGCCGCTGTTTTTTGGGATTCCACACATTACCTTGAGAACTGCATTTTTCAGTGGGAAGGGGTTCTGCCCAATGTTTCGTGGCAGCCATTTGGTTTGGTATGTATCCTCTTCCCTATTTTTGTTTTTTTTTAACGAGGGGTGGAGCGAGTGGCCTGATCTTGCCCCAATTAAACCATATTCATGGAGTCTGCAAATGCTCTATATTGTTTTCTGGGAGCCCATGTTGTAGTTTCCCAATATCTGATTGATAACGTATGTTGTATCTCAACAACTGTTGTTGAAAGGGAAATGGTCAAACCATTATATTTGCTGTAATGTAGTTAAATGTCCCCCTCTCACTGGAGTGTTTGGAATGAAAGTGTATAAACATATTTTTATTTCCCTAAAATCTAGGGCCACTGGGGAAGAAAACCGTGCAGGCTCTCTTCTTCCTTAGCGTTCCTGCACTTAATCGAATAAGCCAGGGTTGTTGTGGGACAGGTGTCTGTGAATCTTTTATCCTCAACTTCAATTTAGACGTGCAAAAGGTAGTTGAAAGTGTTCTTGTCCCTTCCAACTTTAGTTTTGCACTTTGCCTCAAACTCCGCTCCTCTTCAAGAGTGCGATTTTCCAGAGCTACCTGAAGGCCCTATTTCCTAAAGAAAGCCATTTGCCAGTACACCCTGTGGGGAAGTGAGCTGTGGGATGCCTTTTCTCTGGGGTTGGATCAGTTGGTGTTTTACTGAGCATTATCGGAGGAGTGGCTATTACACTTGAGTTGAATAATCAAGTTAATACGTTTGTCTGTTAGTCATTACAAGGATACTGTGTCAAGACTTTCTCGAATAGGCGGTAAAGTGATTACAATCAGATAACTCCATGTTCAATCAGGGCTATTTGAAAAAAGTATGAGGTTTTTTTAACACTCGGTAATGTAGGACACTATAAATTAGCAGTAGCTCCAAAAAGTACATCTTCAAACCTTTAGTAGCTGAATGACAATATTGTATTTGCTCCCTAGTCACTACAATTCTAAGTAACATTGGTTCCCAAGACAATCAGTGGTGGTGAATATCCCCTCTCCCCCTCAGACCCTCACCCAAGATTCTGCCAAGCCACCCTTATTCTGAAGTACATATGCTGGCTACAGGTCTGTGGTAAAGTTTATTTTTATACATTTGAATTGTACAGTTATCTCTTTTTGGGAAATGTCCTACGTTCTTGCATAATTGATTATACAGTAGTCTCTCCTGCCTCATCTTCTGCACTCCTCTAACACACATAAGTTAATAGTTTCTCCTTTCAAGAAGGCAGAATGTAGCTCCTAATCTTGTGTTGTCTTGTTTCTGCTTTTTCAAAGTCACTTAAATCCAATATGAGAAATTGCCATCAGCTGATGTTGAGGGCATAATTTACCATCAATGTCACTTTCGGTCATTTGGGATTTGCCTCCGCCGTCCCTTGCACCAGGGCTGGACTGGGAACACAAAGCAGCCCTGGCAATTTTGTCAGATTGGCCCCCGGGGGTGGGAGGGTGCAAGTGTGAAGCACTGCTGATTTTGTTACTGGGGGGCAATATTGTCACCCTGTCTTGCACCACTGGATGTTTTGTGCACTCTATAAATGCTCTGCAACAGACATTAATCTGTGGATAAATGTTTGGGTGTCATTGACGGCCTTTGAATTTTTGGGTTTACTAAAATTCTTGTTTCTTTTAGTTAGTGGGGTAGAGGCACCTGACAGATGCAAAGATGTATTATTCTTACTATGATACTTTTGCCCTCCACCCTGGGTTCCTAGTGGCCCTTTGCGGACGTCTGGCTATCGCAGTGAGTATGAGGCTGTGTGGCTGAGATTCCAACTGATCAGTTCAAAAGTAAGTAATTGTAATTAAAGATGTTGACGTTAATGTTCTGAGCTAGAACACTAACACAAATGTTATTAGCTTCTTTATATAGTGCGGACTAGACCCAAAGGGTGGCAGAATGATTTGCAAAAGAGTAAATTACCATTTACCTAACAAACAGATTGCCAGTTACATGACCCTATAAAATACTAAAGCAAATGGGGTAAAAGTTAGTAACTCACAGTAAATGCATTTTGCAAGTTGAGTTAAATTGAACAAAAAACACGATAAAAAATTACATGAAGGAATATATTTAAAATGATGCACATCAGTGACCTCAGCTATGTATATTGTTCTGTCCTTTCTTGAAAAAAATGTCAATTTACTGCAATTCTATCATTCAAAGGTATGTGTGGAAAAGGTACACGTCCACACTTGGCTGGCCATAACTCTTGCAAGGATGTGAGTGACAGGAGAGCTGGAATGCAGGGCAGCAGATTCAGTCAATTCTTCATTCAGAAGACATCAAGATTACTTCTGCCAGGGGTTGAGCTGGTGTGTAAAATAACAGGCTTGCCATCTAGGCTTCCTTTAGAGGACAAAGGCATGGCCTTGCTTAACAAGAAAATGGTCCATATACTCCTTCACGCCTTTGATTTGATTTTTAGAACAGGAGGGGGGTGTTGTTATAGACTATGCAGCTATTCCTCTCCCTCCCAAAGACATTGAAATGTAAGATTCAACACAATTAAAGGATGTTATTCAGGTACTTTAATCACGCCCAACATGAAGGCAAGTCGTCCAACCACAGGCCAAGCTCCAACTGCCTTCTCTCAAGCCATACAATTAAAGGTAAAGATACAACACATTGTCACCTCAGCTCCTAAGTTTATCAAGCCGTTGAAGCCTGTCATGAAATGTGCATGTCACATGTCCAGGAGACATGGTCATCATACTTTGTATTTCTCTGTAAATTAATTTCTAACATTAATGTACAAAAATAATTTTCTTGGTAAATTGTACTGCTATGATGAAGAGTTGGGTGTTTCAGTTTCTGGTATCTCTGATCTCTTTGAGTAGTGACAAGAGTCCAAATTCTTTGACGCATATGCTGTGGTCTTGTAAGAAGTTATCTTTTTTTTGGGTTACATGTTTTGAAATTTTGAGAGATTTCTGGAAATCATCTGAAAAGATCTCTAAATTTGGTGTAATTCTATTTTATATCTCTTACCTTTTCAGGAGAAAACCTAGGTGGAACATTGTGTGTAGGGCGTTTTTAGTTACAAAGGAAAATCCTCCATCTTTGTAAATAGTGCACCAAACCAAATGTAGCTTTTTGGTTGGAATGGCTCACTAGGTTGTCTCAGTTTAGAAAGAAATGTGTTGTAGTTCCTAAACTCTGTATAAACTAGAGGTTCTTTGAAGAGTTTTGTGCTTTGTAGGATAGACCTCTCTAGCAAAACTTCTTTCATTACTACTTTCTGCTTTTGTTTTTTTACTGCTTATTCATGTTCGATATATAGTCTTGATTCGTTGTTAGAAGGTAGACTAGTGGTAGGGTGAAATTCAAAGAGTTCTCCCTTCTGAGGCTATTTATTGGTTCTGATTCAGTATCACTAGTATTTCAGATTGCGTTTGCATACAAATTGTATTAAATCACACATTAATATAACAGTTTCAAACATACATACTACTGTAAAGGTTCTGCTGTGATGAATTGGAAAGGTGTTTTAGTTGTATGATGGGGCATTATTAAAAATGTTCGGCTCATAGGGAGTTCATGGGTAAGATCAGGGAAAGTCCGTAACTATTAGGATTTTTCAAAAGAGTGCACACATTTGAAATAGGTCATCAGTCACGGATTCAGTTTGTGTTTTGGTTGTGATAGTTTGAAAAATGAACTTGAATTTAGATATTCGAACAAGTAATATGTATCTTTTCAGGCACTCGAAAAGCCAAATTCTTGGTAAATGCCGTGACGAGCTTTTGGGACCCAGTTGTTCGGTGGGGACCAAGTACGATATGCAATGGTTGGCTGATAATATGGAGTAATCGGTGATTTACCAAGAGTGGTCATACAGAGGTAGGTGTGAACTTTAGTTTACTACAGAATGCAGTTCAGTCAAAATCATAACCAGAGAAGCATGATGACTGTGAGACAGAGGGACCCATTAGGGGTCAGCCAAGTCATAATGCACTGGACCCTGGTTTAGACCTTTGAACCCCTCCACCATTGGCAAGCGAATCACCTGGGCTTTACCACCAAGTGGAACTGGTCACAATCCTACTGTTGAACAGGCTGCTTAGCAGTGTGTGATATGTGCATGAAATGTTTTTGGTATCAGCTCTCACTCCAAAGTGGCTTAAAATATGGCTACTTCACTTAGGGTTTAAAATATGGCCCAGTCTACCACAATGGTGTACATAATATACATTAGCCGGTGGAGGTGTATTGGCAGCAGGAGCATGGCCTTGCAGAAAAATGAATAGTTGGAATCAGGACATCCCCAGTGTGGTTTGGATGGGGTGGAATGATGACCATCTCAAAATGTTTTATTGGGTATGTTCAACACATACTCCAGTAGCATCAGCCAAAAAGTGGAACATCCTCCAGAATGAAACTGATAAGACAGTGCTGCTATGTGTCACAGTGACATGAAGTAATTTAATAGAAGATGTGCATTGTCCCCTCTACTATTTCCGTCTCTTGTGCTGCTGCTATCCACTTTTCACCTCTGCATTAGATGAATTCCAAGACGGGTCTGCGTTTAAGCACTGTTAGTCTTGCTATTGTCAGATTGTATCATCTGATCTTTACCCTGCTATTCATGTTTTTATTACAATCAATCACTTGAAAATTGCTCTGATTTTATGTATAATACAGTCAGTGTACCCAGGACGTATATCCAATGCAAGTGCAGATATACCATACTAAGTTCCACTTCAAGTGGTGGGTTGAGCCTGTTATCTAATATTTTCATATAGCTCTTCACACTAAGCACATGAATGGAATGAATAATTCTTGGATCATAATTTTGATTGCTTATTTGTGAAGGAATCCGAGCTAAAAGAGCACTCTGCCAGAAATGTCTTTAGCAATGCCTTCAGGTTACCAGGTTAAGAGCATAAACAGTTGAAGCAAGGAGAGGGCAGTTGCATCTAAAGATAACTTGGATATTTCTCTAGATAACACCCCTTCTCCCCCACCACCCCCACCCCAATATCCCAGTGCTGCCCGTTGTCCTGTGCTAGTCTACAGACCACCAGGACCACTACTGTGTTTTTTGAGGCAGCCTTGACTCGACTGATACATACTAATTGGTTTATAGTCTTAGATTTTACCATACATCTCTAAGACAAGTCTGATAGAGATGTGTTAGAATTTCACTAGTTCACATTATTTGAGGCCTCAGATCTTATAGGCCTTGAATACAGGACCAACTCATGAAGCAGGTTACAGATCAGATGATGTTCTGAGACCCACCTCCTCCCTCCTCCTCATCTTGGGTACTCTTTAATGACTGTATTCCTCTTTGATAAAAAAGAATATAAAATGTATTTTAAGGTCAATGAAAATCATTCAGATGTGGGAGAAGGCTCTTTCCCCTGTTTTGACTCTTCTGATGCGTGTGGTTGCGGCGAGGGTGAGGTAGGCGGATCGGAGGTGTCTTTTGGGTACGTGGAAGGTAATTCTTTCATTGAGGTATTGGGGTCTGGTATTGTACAGGCTTTTGTAGGCGTGGGTGAGTAGCTTAAAAGTGATTCTCTTCTCAATGGGGAGCCAGTTGAGATTCCGTAGGTGTTGGCTGGTGTGCTTGTGTCGAGGTACACCGAAGACGAGAATGGCTGCAGTGTTCTGTATCGTCTGGAGTTTGCAAAGTAGGGACTTGTTTATGCCGGCATCGAGGGCGTTTCCGTAGTCCAGTTTGCTGGTAATGAGTGCGTGGGTGACTGTCTTCCTTGACTCGGGGGGCGGGGGGGGAATCCATTTGAAAGTCTTACGTAGGGTGTTGAAACAGCTGGAGGTGACAGCGTTAAACTGTTGGTTCATGGAGAGGGAGGAGTTGAGTACAATGCAGAGGTTTCTGGCGTGGTCTGTGGGGGTCGGGGCTGCCGAGGGCGGTGGGTCACCAGGTGTTGTTCCAGGCCAATAGGGTGGTTCCGAGGACAAGGACTTCGGTCTTCTCCGAGTTGAGCTCTTCAGGTGGCTGTTGCTCATCCAGGTTGCTACGTCCTGCATTCCTTCCTGGAAGTTGAGTCTGGTGGGGTCCTTGGTGAGGGAGAGGATGAGCTGGGTGTTGTCGGCATAGAATACTATGCTGAGGCCGTGCTGTCGGAGGAAGGCGGCCAAGGGGGGCCATGTAGATGTTGAAGAGGATTGGGCTGAGCGATGTTCCCTGGGACACTCCGCAGTTGATTTCTGTGGGTTTGGAGAGGAAGGGTGGCAGTCTGATCCTTTGGCTTCTGCCGGTGAGGAATGATCGGATCCAGTCGAGGGCGGTTCCTTATATGCCGGTGGTGTGTAGTCTGGCGGTGGCTGTGCGGTGGGAGACGGTGTTGAATGCTGGCGATAGATCGAGTAGAATCAGAGCTGCAGTGTGGCCTTGATCGAGGAGGGTGCGGATGTCGTCTGTGGCGGCGAGTAGGGCAGTCTCCGGTCTGTGGTTGCTGCGGAATCCGGATTGAGAAGGGTCAATTACATTAGTGGCCACCACTTGTAAGATTACCGGTAGTGGCCACCTCCATGCATCAGGCAGATTTTCAAACAGTAATGTAAAAAAAAAGGCTTTATCAATTTAGAATGCCTCTACATAAGTTATACCTGATAACCATACCTACAATGTCCCTAGCACCAAAGTAATAGTATTTGTAATACGTTTCCCCAACACTGCTTAATTTAACACTCAAACATCAGCTATAAATATATTTTGGAAATACATTTTTCTCCAAGCAGCACTTTATGAACACATGCTTTCATTCATAATACATGTTTTTCAATTTTAGAATACATATACTAGTTCAACTAAGCAAAAGTTCATAATTAATTAGTCTGGACCTCCCACAGGAGAGCTTCTTACAGGGGCTGGAAAGCTACCAGAGGCTCGCTAGTTACTCGTGGGAGAAGCCTCCTTTAGTCCAATCGCTAAAAAAATTACTACTGGGGTCCCTCTGGGATCTGTTTTGAGCCTTCCTTTGTTTAATTTCAGTTGGCCCCCTTGTCGAGCTTAATTGAATTCTTTAGCATTACCTTTTAATTGTATACCGACGACACACAAATGATTACCAGACTGGAAGAAAATCCAGTTTATATAGTTAGTAATTTTAGGAGTTTTTCTTCAAGAGGTTGTCGATTGAATTAGTGTAAAAATCCTTTTCCGAACAGAGAAAAAACGGATTGTTTTTTGGGGTCAGGAGCCTTCTGGTAACAAGAATGCTGGACGGAATCAAATCGTGAGTCCTTCCAGCCCCGTCCCATCAAGCTCGTAACTTGGTCAGTTGGGTGGACTCTGATCTATCTTTCATGGAGCATATTAAAATCAACTAAACCACACAACAGGACTTAGGCTGTTGGAAGTCACCAGGAAGATGCTTTCATTTTACTCCTGCATAGATTGCATCTGCTTCAAAATGCAGCAGCTAGACTAGCCTTGGGTCTTAAGAAGTCTATGCCCATTTCTAATGAACTGGCAAAATTGCTCTGGCACCCCTTCCTTAAAAGGTGTCAACTTAAAGGTCTGTGTCATAAATTGCTTTACAATCCGGTCCAGCAATTGTATATGTCCTCATTGTTTGCCTTGTTCCAGCCAGCATGGGATTTGAAATCCCTCAATGATCACCTGAACAAAATCTCCAAGTTCAAGAAAACTTCAAAAGGTGCCCTTTCTCTGCCACCCCCTCCATCCTTGTGTGCCCAACAACATTTTAGCTCTTTCAGACACCAGTTCAAAACGTTCTGTTTGCAATAATATGTAGGCCTCCAGTTTTTGTGCCATGGAGGACTAGGATTAATTGCCTGTCTGTTTTCTTCTGGTTGTCATATTAGTGCCAGGACACTTTGTTCCTGAAGTAGCTGGTTAACGCTGTATGAAAGGGCTTAAAAAATGTATTGCTATTACTCAGTATAATAGTAACAGTTTCAGTGCTTACCTTTAAACTTGCTAAGCCTTCCTGCCAGTTTATTAAGTACCCAATTCTGTGTGCCTCTCTGTTATTGGCACTAGTGCTAAGTTAAAATATACTCTTTCAGTTAGGCATAACCATGTTCTCTGTGCCAGTGCGAGGGGCATGTTGAAATAGATGGAATTCTTCTGCTGTCATGATTA
Organism: Lissotriton helveticus; assembly: GCF_964261635.1. NCBI lineage: Eukaryota > Metazoa > Chordata > Amphibia > Caudata > Salamandridae > Lissotriton > Lissotriton helveticus. The sequence goes on along the minus strand of NC_136061.1, from coordinate 1,116,716,376 downwards.
AGACAAAGGTGGTGCCGCTCGAGACAGTCTTGTACTTGGGGAAGCTTCAGCACGCTACAGGAGTAGCTCTCTCAGTCCCTACCTTCCTGGAGCCTTGGGCGGAGTGACAGCGTTACCGGAGGCTGGCCGCAGTGGAGGTGAGAGGCACGGCGAGCGGGACTGCGAGGACCAGCATTCTTGCTGAACACCGCCAGCTGGTTCCTCTTCCCGCCCGCGCCGCGCCCCCTCCCAGTGCCACGCCCCCCGCCTGAACGCATTTCACCTCTCGCGGCCCCCGCTCCGCGGGAGCCGCTCGAGACAGTCTTGTACTTGGGGAAGCTTCAGCACGCTACAGGAGTAGCTCTCTCAGTCCCTACCTTCCTGGAGCCTTGGGCGGAGTGACAGCGTTACCGGAGGCTGGCCGCAGTGGAGGTGAGAGGCACGGCGAGCGGGACTGCGAGGACCAGCATTCTTGCTGAACACCGCCAGCTGGTTCCTCTTCCCGCCCGCGCCGCGCCCCCTCCCAGTGCCACGCCCCCCTGCTATTCTTAAGAGCCTTGGTTACGCGCATCGCGGGATGCGCGCGGGGCGGTCCCCGGGGCGAAGACCGGGCAAAGAGCGGGCCGTTAGAGGCCGGGAGAGACCGGACCGGGCCCCCCCTCTGACGTCTTGCCTGTCCCAAGTCTTTGCCCTTGCCTTCTCCAGCCTGCTCTCCCTGATCGTACCCTCCCTATGGCTTCCAGAGTATCTAGGAGTAAGTCTGCCCAACAGTGCTCTAATACACTCGAAAAATTTTTCCCCAAGGCCAGTGCTGCGGTCAAGAAAGGTCACACAGTGCCAGACACTCTGCCTGAGGTGAACATTGAAAATGTGTCTGTGGGCCTTTCGGACTCCTCTTCAATTGATGTCAGTACTCCAATACCCCTCCATAATACCCATTTATCACTCTTGGACAGTATTGATGAGACAATTGAGTCAGTCCTCCAACAACTTAGGACCCCGACAACTCTACCAAGGGATAGTGAGTCCTTGCGTCCTTCCGGGGTAGTGGAGACCACTCCCTATGTGAATTGTGTGGAAATGACCGAGTCATTGGAGGGGGGCCAAGCTATAGTGCTAACGGACCCCGTAGGTAGTAGAATGGTCCATCCGCCGAAAAGGAAAAGGTCAAGGGAGCTAACAGGGGCAAAAAGGGCTAAAGTGGACATAACCAATCCAATACTGGATGCCAGCACGGATATCTCGGCATCTCCCGATAGCATTTCCCCGGGTATTGGGTCTGGTCAATCAGGTTCGCCATTTGTCACAGCTGTACCAGGGTGCTCAGGGCCATTTATATTTGGCGGACCCCCACCTAATTTCACAGATGCTCTAATTAGTTCACTTACAGTCATCCTCAAGAACCTACTGGAACCGCTATCTGTAAAATTGGACTCTATAGACGCTAGACTTATAGCTATAGAAAATGCATACAATAGAAACAGTTCTAGCGGGGGGTTGGGCTCAAGCGCACAGATGGCTCCCCGAGAACCTGTGGGGAACGGACCTCCTACTTTTGAAACATGTACACAGGCCCAGATTGGGGCACAACATAGTATTATAGATAGTCATGTCCCCCTACTCCCCCCTTCACAAACCCGCAGGCCCCCTGTCCCTGCACCTAGAAGATCCAAGCCACCGACACCACCCCAACCAAGGAGTGTGGGGTGTGATATTAATGAACATACTGGTCACTCTATTACTTCTAATACTAGGCGCAGGGCGGTTAATCTGCCCCCTGAGGCAGTGCCCTATACAGCGATTATGGTGGGAGTTCCTGAGCTCACTGGCGACACTAGAGAGCCACAGGACTCACTTCGCAATAAGGTAATTAGCTGGCTCAATATTAACAGGCCCCTCCCCCCTAACATCAAAGGAGATGTGCTGATGGTTAGAAGGATCCCATGGATCGGAGTTACCCCCAAGAATAGGGAAGGGGACTGTATTATAATCAGTTTTAAAAGCCCACTGGTTGCCCCTTATATCTGTAACTGGCTGGTAAGGCCGGATAAGTCCAATATAGATCTAGTATCCCTCTCAGACTTTTATCCAAATGTCTCTAATTTAGCTATGGGGAGGGAACAGAGCTGGACTAGAGTGGGCTTCGCAATTGATGGTTCACGGTACAGACCCAAGCACAACACACTTCCCGCTCATGGCAACTTCATTCACCAGAACAGATTTTCTTGCCTGGACCAAGTAGATTGACCACAACGGGGAGATATACTACAACATTCTGCAAAATCTCCCCTTGGGGTTTCAGTCAGGGGGGAGGGTATACCTCATCCCGTAAATGACACAAAGATCCAGGTCTCTTTCAATGAGGGGGGGACCTTCTTGGGAGGTATCCAAGTACAAGTTGAGGAACTATCAGGCACACGCACTGCTGTTACACTGCAATCGGAGGAGCTTGTTGTACTACCCATCCCGTCGCCCACCATAACCGGGTTGGGTGTTCCGGTAAAGCACGCACACGACATCTTGCCCGCACTAAGTGAAGTAGGTTCGCAACCTCAAGGCTCAGGGTTGAGTATTCTCTCGTGGAATGTGGCAGGCATTATGAATAAGGTGGGCACCCTGGAGTGGGAAACCCTGGTCAACAAAAGTGATATCCTCCTCTTCCAGGAGACGTGGGCAAGGGAACCGCAGTCTAGGAGGGGGTATGATATTTCTGAAATCCCGGCAAAGTGGAATGGGAGGGGGAGACCTTCGGGTGGTCTAGCAATCTGGGTGGCAAGCCACATTGGGTGTCAGGTGGAAAGGATGGACACACTCTCTCAGGACATTCAGTGTGTGCTCCTCAGTTGGCCCGGTAAAAGGACCTGGGCCATTGTTAATGTTTATTCACGACCAGTCGCTGTGGGCAATGAATCCTCTACCCTAGTTGAACTCTCATCCTTTCTAGGTCAACTACCAGCTGACCTGAAAATAGTGATGGGAGGGGACTTCAATTGCCACTTTGAACCCCTGGAGGGTCTAATGGAGGGTCCCTTCACAGCCGAGGATGATCACTGGGGAGTTCCACCCTCCTCCTCACCTCACCCCAAAGCTTGGTCTCCGTTGGCAATACAACTTACTTCCCTCACTCTGAACTTTGCACTGAGGGCGTGCAATGGGCGCACTCCTTCCGATACTCCTTCGGTGTGTACATTCAATAGAAAGGGTCATGAGTCAAGGCTGGATTACATATTAATTGATATCTCCCTGTGGTCTAAAGTTCAAGACTTTAAAGTGGTACCGAGAACAGACAGTGACCACAATTCCCTCTTGTTGGAGATTCAGCACCCAGCCCCTGCAGCAGGGCCGACAACTACTGACACTGGAGTTGACCAGGGGGATATACTCCTCACTACAAGCAGGCGTCGGGTGAAATGGGGGAAGTTGGTTAATAAAGAAAAAGCTATTAACAAGCTATATGGCATAGCACTCCCCAGGTTCCAGGAGGTGGATGCTCTCGTCGACCAACCAAGACCCTCTGATTATAATGAGACTTTCTGGCATCCATCAGGCTTTGGTCAGGGACCTTGCAGATGTTTTCAACCCGGTGGTGCCCTTAAGAAGGAAAGTCACTCGTACTGCGACTTGGTACACCTCTACTTGCAGGAAAACTAAATCTGACCTACTTTCCGCCATTAAAGAAGGTAGTGACAAGGAGAGGGTTGTAACCCTTAGGAGGGAGTATAAGTTAGCATTAGCCAGCGCAAGGGCAGAGTGGGACTGGAACCACTGGCACGAACTGATTGAAGCCCTGAAATCCAAAGACTCTAGAAAATTCTGGGCCCTGGTTAACAACGGAACAGGGGAGCTTACATCCGCAGTAGAACCCAATATTGCCCCCCCTATCTGGGAGGCTCACTTCGGAGCATTATACCAAGAAACCACTCTATGGCCCGAAGGGATGGCGGCGGAGTTCCCCTGCCCTCCAGATATGGCCCTGGAATTTTCCTTAGGTGAGGTGAAGACCGCACTGGAGCGCCTGGCGCTGGGGAAGGCACCGGGGCTGGACAAGCTACCCGGTGATCTGTTTAGACACCATCCTGACATCTGGGGCCCGTACCTTCTTGTTCTTTTTAATGCTATATTAGGAGGTATGGCGGTCCCTCCCTCCTGGTTAGGGGCTGAAATAGTGCCGATCCACAAGAAAGGGTCCCCTCTGAATCCGGCAAACTACAGGCCAATTAGCCTTATAGATGTCCCCCAAAAGCTTTTCACGCGTCTTATTTTGAACCATCTGTTAGACTGGGTAGAGGATAATGACATCATGAGTCCCCTGCAGGCTGGCTTCAGGAAGAACACGTCAACCATGGACCAGATCTTCCGCCTCGTCCTCCTCTACTGGAAGACGGTGAGGATCGAGGGGGGAAGATTGTACATGGTCTTCGTGGATCTGAGGTCAGCCTTTGACCTAGTCCCGCACAGGAAACTGTGGGAGGTGCTGGAAAAGCTAGGAGTCCCCCCCCAGCTACTTAACATCTTAGCCAGGCTGCATGAGAACAACTATGCGCAGGTTAGGTGTGGGAGAGATGGCAATTTATCATCCAGGTTCCCCGTCCGTCGAGGGGTGAGGCAGGGTTGTGTCCTGGCACCAACCCTGTTTTGCTTATTCATCAACAATGTCATCTCCCACCTGGAAAATGTCAAGAACAACGACGCCCCATGTCTGGCAGGAAGGAGGGTACCGGCAATTATGTTTGCCGATGATACCCTCCTCCTTTCCAAATCTCCCATGGGGATCCAGAGGATCCTGGATGGATTTGGTCTTTTCTGTCGTCAGCACGGGTTGGAGGTGAACACAGAGAAGACCAAGTTTATGATCTTTAATCCACCTATTAAAACCAGGCCTAATCCCACCCTGGGGACTGTTAGCCTCGAGAGGGTGTCTACCTTCACATATCTGGGGGTAACATTGCAGGAAAACTTATCTTGGGACCGCCAGATAGTACGATCTAGGGTTAAACTGTCCCATCTGTCGGGTGCAATTTTGAAGGTGGCCAATACTTCTTCCTTCAAGCCCATAAGTCCGGCCCTTGAAACTTATAGGTCCCAGGCCAAGGCAGCGGCCAACTATGGCAGCGAACTGTGGGGGCATAAAGCGGTGAAGGACTTATCAACAGTTGAAAACAGTTTTTTAAGGCGCCTATTGGCTCTCCCACGTGCCACGCCACTTCTGCCCCTGAGAATGGACTTGGGCCTCCCCCCTATTGCAGAGGAGCTTGTGTCAAAGCCAGTGAAGTTCTGGCACAGGCTCTGGTCTACGAATGAACTTCATCACTATAGGGAGGATCTTACCCACGTCATGAGCTTCAACTGCAGTGGCAAAATCCCCTGGCTTGCCTCTGTGAAAAACGAACTGATTGCCATGAATCTCCGCGACCTCTGGGAGGACCCTGCGCGAGGCTGCCAAGCAATCTCGCGCAAAGCCCTGTCAAAATATTTTAAAGATAGGTCCCTTGCACACTTAATGGACGCTCAAAACAGCGGCACCCTTACCTTGCGATTTTTAGAATCCAAAAATTCATATGCTTTTGAACCTTTTATGGATTCTATCTTCCCTATCCTGGCGAGGAAACTGTTTGTCCATTGGAGGCTTGGCACACTCCCTATTAACTCGTATACATGCAAGTGGACCAACGCGGACGATAAAACCTGTCCCTGCTGTAACAGCCACTTGGAAGATGATCTTCACATTTTGTTTGTGTGCCCCGTTTACCAAAGGCCTAGGAAACACTGGATAGCGCCATTATGCAAGAACCTAGGGTTCAGAGAGTATGCACAGGCATACAGGATTCTGAAAACCAGTACCCTGGGCCATATTGTGTTCGCTGTTTCCAAATTTCTTATGGCTATATGGTTGATCAGAAAGAAAAAAACCTCTGAAGCCTCTTGAACTTTCTAGTGTTTTTACTATTTCCCCGCTGGGCGAGTGGATTTTTATAATATGTATTTTTAAAAAAATGTATTCTATTGTATGTAATGTTTTGTACTGCATCTTTTATGGTCTATATGGCCGAAATAAAGAATTTTTGGATTGGATTGGATTAAGACAAAGTTAATTGGTTATTCTTGTACGGCTCTGCACTGAATTGTCACCAACCGTGCTCTTGCTGCCAGAGTGGACAAATAGCAAACAGTAACAAAAGTGAGTTTTTATTCTTCAATGGTACATGAGGTTATTGTGATTGATGATAATGAGCTAAAGGAACAGGTTTTGAGATTAGTGCAAAAAGGTGAATTTTAGCTACATGAACCGAATGTGTTACTTAAAAATTATGCTGGATTTAGGGATGGCCAAGTATATCTGGCACAAGCTGAACAGGCTCTGTTGGGGAAGGAATGTACAGTGGGAATTTAAAGTGATAACCTAAGAATTTCCATCCCCTGTCACAACCTGGGCAAGCAAACTCACCAGTTAAGGGTCTACGGGGCACATGCATCATTGAAAATACCGGTCACAAAGGGGCGCCCCTTTCCGACCAGTATTTTTGCATTTTGGATGCATCAACCCAAATCCAATTTCGCAATTTAGGTAATCGCAAATTTTGCGATTACCTAAATTGTGAATTCATATAGGGAATCGCAAATTCCTATTCCCTAAATACAATGCATGATGCACTTCAAAATTGCGATTTCGCAATTTGGATTTGCAAATTACCATCAATTTCAAGTTGATGGGAATTTGCGAAAACTGTGAAAAATACATTTTTCAAAGTGCCATGTTGCGCACACACATGCCCTTTGGGTATGTGTATGCACAACATCTGATCACATGCTAATTTCAAGGTTGCTTCAGGATGGCCTTTTGGCTCCATTGCACCCTTGAAATTGAATGCGCAATTTGCGAGTACTTATTTGGTACTGGCAAATTGTGCATTCAATTCTCATTCATTCCTTAACTGCGATTCGCAATTTGCGATTCGCAATTAAGGAATTTGTAGGACTTGCTCATATTTTAGGGAAGCCTACCTGCATAGGCAATTGAGATTCCATAATTGCGATTCCTTAATAATCGCAATTATGGAATCGCAATTGCCTACATGTGCCCCTACAACCGTTAAAGCGCCCTTAGAAAGTTGCAGGATGATGAGTGGTCCAATCTCTGGGATATAGATTAGGATGCATTTAACCCCAGGCAACCTTAAAGTCCTCGCTTGGAATACTCATGATTTAAAATGGTTTTCAATGTTAGTGTGTTTCAATAAGGTGTTAGCTTACTATGTTGTAGATTGTTTTCGGGAGACTTGGTTGTCTGGGAGAAGTATTGTTACCAGCGGGTTCATACAGACCAGTCAAAATGCACGAAGATTGTGTACTGAACATCCCTCGGACGGGCATTTGACTGTGGTCTCAACCAGACTAGCAAAACACACTGAACAATTGAGAATGGAGTGTGACTAGGTTTAAGCATGTGTTAAAGAAAGTCACTTGAATTATGCTTCTTGTGAAAGAATTGTGGGGGTGAATATGTAAGTGGACCTTGAAGGAAAGGTATGCAGTTTTGAACAAGATCACTGGTTTAACTAGGATCATAACAGTTTAGTAGTAATATATAGTCATAGTCTAATTCTAATAATGGGAGACCTCCATATGCATTGGTCACCCATTTGAGATTATAATTTTAGGACATATTTTAACCACTTAGAACATCCCACTGTGTATCTTCTAAAATGTAATAAAACAAAATTAGCTCACGAAATGCAAAATATGCTTGTAGATGGTTTTTTCATCTGTCTCAATGGGTGTACGACCATAGAACAAACCTTTCAATGTGGTACCTTGATTGCATTTTCACGCAAGTCTGTAATTTTAAGAAATGTAATAACTTCCAGGTTCTAGACTGGGTTGGAAGTGACCATTGGCCTTTATTGGTAGAGCTAGGCATGTGTATGTTATTAAGAAACAAACACTGCCTTAGAAGGCCTCTGAGAATAATAAGCTCAGCTTTCTTCATGTCGAACCAATAACTTGCCGAGATTCCAAATGCTCTGGAAAGGTGGATGTATTCATGGATAAGATAATGGTTGTATGTGCCGGCAGTTAGTCAAATTGCTGCTGGCCTCTCCTGCAGCTGCTGCTTAATCACCTAGTCATTCATCCATGCACCTTGTCGCTCACCCATTCATCCATCGACAATCAACCACTCACATAAACCCTCTTATTCAGTGACTCACCAATTCCTACGGTCCCAACAAAAGGCAATCAGAAAATGAACAATCCTTTGCAAGCATTTTAACGTATTGCTTTGTCCTTATTGCATTGCAACATAAGCACCACGTAGGAAGCAGAAAGGTACACCAAACAGCCAATAACCTGAGGTGATGGAGAAATACTCCTGGGGGTTGGAGCCAAAGTTCACTCCAGGTATATTTTGAAGAATTGGTTACAAAAGGTTTATAAATCTCTTTGTAGCCTGACGTAATTGCCCATCGTGCATTGCAATGCAAGGACTCCATAGGAGGTGGAGTAATGCCTCAAACAGTGAATTGCAGGAGTGACAGAGAAACATTTCATTGGGGCATAGGCAAATATTATTTGGTACATGTTAAAGAAATGGTGTGAAAATGTATCCAAGGTAATGTCAGAACCCGTTCCAAGGGGAAGAGTGAAAGCAGGGAATACTCATCTGTTACCATTGTGGCTGGGGATGTTTGCCTCTAGTGTCCTGGGTCCATCCTGCCTATTGCTCTGCAAACTGGGACAAATACATTCTTTCTGAACTTGACTCTGTGTAGCAATGGCGAGCAGACTAAAGCTTTACACATAGGTAGTGTAGGGGGTACAGAATAAGAACTCAAATAGGCGGGATAAAATATTGTCCAGGCCAATGCAGTTTGTTTTATTGAAAAAGAAAAGTGGTTTAATCACACTAAAACATACTACACACAAGAAATATTAATTGCCACAATTGTGTGTAAATCTAGTGCTTGGTGTTATCTACACAGAAACCCATAAAGCTAGATTAAAGCTCAGGTGTAGGCTCACCAGGGGGGCAGATAAACAACTTCCCTGGGTTCTGTACCCATTTGTTTGGGCACAGATCTCACATAAATTTGCAGTAAAGTTTGCAGCCCTTATTCAGTTCAGGCAAATGTTGTTATCTGAGATTGTGGCTTAGCTGCATAGACGAGCTCCGCCTCCTTCTTTTTGCCAGGATCCAGGGCAGGTACAGCATCCCTAGGGAAGATGGTGCTGATCGGTCTGGTCCCCGACATTCCCTAAAGTTGGCTTCTGTCTTCTCATCCCTGGTGTGGGCCCCCAGTTTCAGTGCTCAGAAGGAAGTCAACGCAAGTCTGTTGGCCTCCTCTAGTGGTGTTCGCTGGAGTGAGCATGCTGGGATTGTTGGTGTGGCTCATGTTGCTTTTAGGTAGAAGCATCTAGATACCAAGAGACATTTGGGCATACCTTTGTAAACTGGTTACTCTCCTGCAAATTGTCTGCTCTTGTGGGCTACCCCTCTTCCAAGTTTGGCAGCTCAGCTTGTACTTCTTCGGGCATTCAACTCCTGCAAGGGAAGACATGCATCGCCAGCTGGTAAGGCAGTCCCGGGGTCACAACAATTCCTGCTAGAAGTGCAGGCTCACCTCTGGGAGACTTTCTGTCTGACCAACACGAGCCCTAGCTCTCAGCAGTTATTCAGATAATCTACAGATTACTCCCTTCCGTGGTATTAAAGAACCTGGAGCTGGAACTAAGTTTGGTTCTTTGGGTCTCATGTTTATGCAGCCTTCACAGACAGGGGATGTGATCCCCCATTTGTGTGCCCAGGAATTGATTTGGGCTATATATTTTCTGCAGCCCAGACACATTCTTTTTGAAGGTTGATCCCTCTGCTCCTAGGTTGTGATAATGCCAGCTTAAGGCTAACCCAGAGCATGAGATCAGTAATGCATACAATCTCTACACCTGGCTTTCATCCGCTTTCCTGAAGTAGCAATCACAGAGAGATGAAAGAAACAAGCCCGTCCTCAAAGCTTCCATCCATCTAACAAAATCTGCGAATTCACCCCATTCCCTACTATTAACCTCACATGGAAGTATTTAGGAAGGACTATTCAATAATCCTCTCCGAAAAAGGTCACAATAGAATTTCTAAATGTAGCCCTGTCTTCATCTTACTACACTTCAGTGTCAAAGGTTGCACACTTCAGCTCAGGAATGCAAGCAATACACTGTCTAGGGAACCTGTACCACAAACTCCATCTTCTGCACCTTACTCTCAGGGGTAATGACAAAGTAATTCAGCCATTTCTTCTCGCACTCCCATCCACTCAGTTGTGACATTGTGCACACTTTATACAACATGCACTCAAAATGCATACAGGATGTACTCTCAAAGTCGGTTTTCTCATACAAACTAAACTGTTCATGAGTGCAACCAGTAGGAAATGCCATACTTGTGAATCAGAGAACAAAATAGTCTGTTCAGTGCTAGAGGTCTAAAATGGCATGCTGTCTCTATCAAGTAATGTTGACAACCGAAAACATGAACAGTAGTCCAACAGCAAGAGGGCTCTCTTGGTACTCCCTGCCTTCATTCAGACCCATGTAATGCCAAAATGAGAAAGGACCAAATACACCTTGGTTATAGTTACTCCAAATTACTTTTTATATTTCTCAAATATATACAAAATAAATATAAACAATCGTGCGAAGTGTCCCCAGTGAAAACTGGAACCTAAAACATGGGTGACAGATTAGTGACATTTGTGATTGCTTTCCAAAGCATTTTAAAGTCGACCATTTAGAAATATATACAACATAGCCTGCGACTATATACAATGATATGCGCTGGTTTAACCCCTCCCATGCTCATGACGTCATGAGCCACGGTGGCCGTGTGCTCATGACGCTCATCATAACGGCCACAACGCTCGCACGCGGGGCTAATTTCCCCGCTGTGCTGAAGGTTCCACAGAAACGGGTGTGGCCATGACGAGCTGAGCTCGTCACGAGCATGGGGGCGCTCTGCGCACCCCCCTCCCCCCAGCACAGCGGGGGAATCAGCCCTGCAGGCAAGGGGTTAATGGTTTGCTTTAGTTTCTTTGCTGACGACGTTTCGACCCTTTGTGCAATATAGGGACATTTACAAAGAGAAGGATAGTATCAGTGTGTGGCCAGCAATCCTATTTGGCAACAGTACTTTAATTAGAATTAAGGTCTGAGGGTACCTGGTTTGATGACTACACAGCCGTGTGAGTAACAATGTGCCACGAGTGAGTGATAGAAAGAAAAGAAAAGATACTCATAATGGACCCATTCGGGTGCTGCACAAGTGAGAAATAAGATAGAATAAGTTATATTCAGTTGGAGACGGACACCATAATCATAAGGGCATGTAAATACATACAGATATTCCCCCTAGGGAACTTACCTCAAGTGAGGGTTGGGGAAGGCTGGTAGTCTGGATAGAGCACAACGCTATCAGTCAGGTATGGTGAAGATATTGTGTGGGCCTACAGCGGAGTTGTGCGAGCAATGCGGAACTCTAAGAATAATGACGACACAGTTAGTGCAAGGATACAATAGGTGACTTACAGCAAGCCCAAACACACAAACTATATAGTTACATACCAGTGTTATTGATTGATCGATATTGGTCTGTCTCTTTGATAGAAATGCCAACTGTTGTGGTTAGGCAGGCATTCGGGCGGTGATTTCCTCTAAAATCATGGGTGTGTCAGTAAAAATTAAATAACCAAAAGGGTTGAGAGCGCTGATGCTGTATACGTGTGCCTGAGTCAGTGTGGTGACTCTTACCTAATGATGAAATAGTATGATGCGTGGTTCAGTGATACCAACGCGTGACCATGGGGCTGCTCAGGTCCGATGTAGTCCCCAGTGGGTGTTATCCTGTAACCGAACAGGAATTACGGAGTTAGAATTGTGTATAGAAGGAGGATTATGGAATACGGTGTGCACGCATAACACGGGTCAAAGCGTGTCTTACCTATCAGTGATGTAGTTCCTAGGCGTGTGCCGATCCAACAGGCAGACAGCTGGACAGGATATGTCTCGCTGCTGTAGATCAAATGACAATGGGCTGGTAGACACCTCGCACTTAAATGTAATGAAGACCTGCCATAACCGGTAAAAATTCATGAATAAATAATATGAACCCAAAATGACAAAAATGTAATCATAATAGCCAGAGATACGCAGGTTTGAAGATTTCAGTGAAAATAGCACCAAAAGCACAATGTGCCAACTGTGGATATCTGATCGCTCCGGACTGGGACAAAGTCACACGTTTAGGCCAGCAGTGTGGGCCAGCTACAGGGACATTGTTAGGCCCTGCCCTGGTTTGCACTGCCCATCATAGGAGATGCATTGGTTCTGCTGGGTCCTCAGATGGGCTGGAAGAGCACCTTCAAGGTCCAGGACTGGGATGGCACCCCTTGGCAGGGTAGGACTCACAGATGGCAGAGTCCAGGTGCTGGGTTCAAAGTTGTTGAAGCCATCTGTCCCTGAGGCTCTAGTCAGGAGGCCAGCCAACTAGCCCTTGGAGTCACTTTGGGGTACTGGGTTCAACAGATGCACGTCCAGTCCATCTCACCCAGGCAAGAGAGAAGCTGGTGAGCACAACAGGCAGCAGCCCTGCAGAGTGGCAGTTCTATCAGGAGCATAGCAGGCCTTCTTCTTGGCAAAGTATCCCCAGGCCCAGAAGTGTACCACAAAGATCGTGTCTAATGTATGATATGTATACCTGGTGCCCTTCCCCTGGAAGGTGGGAGAAGCTTTTAGAGGTTTCATTTTTAGGTCCCCAGGCATCATGCCTACCCTGTCCTGGCTCTAGACTAGCTACAAGGGGTATGCATCCCATTGTGTGGAGGCAGGACCCATCCTATTCAAGTGTAAATAGGGCTGTGCCCAACTCTGCCCTCACTTTCTGCCAGTGATGACTCATCCAGGCACACCTAAGTTCTCTGTTGTGTGTGGCTGTCTAGGAGGAATATACAAAGCCCAACTGTCAGGTACAGCCAGCCATGTGATCCAGGGACAGGCTATAGGCACTAAATGGCTAAGACAGATAAACGCCAACATTCAAGTAGTGGCTTTTTTATTGTAATTTAAAATCCAACTTGACAACAAGTGGATTATTCATTACAGTTCCAAATACACCAAACATGAAGTTGTTAGCTATTCCCATTTGGAAACTTCAGCTTATAAAATGTAATAAGGTACCCCCAATGTTATCCTATGAGAAGTAGGTCTAGCATTAGTGAAGAACTATTTTAAGAGTTTTTCACTACCGGGACATGCAAAATTTAAAATTGCGTGCCTACTTTTTAAATACACTTCACCCTCCCCTCTCGGCTGTTGGGGGCCTACCCTAGGGTTGACTTGTATATATTAAAAAGGAAGGTTTGGGCCTGGCAAAATGTTTAGTTTTCCAGGTCGAAATGTCCCTTCATGAACTGCCCACCCAGGCTGCAACGGTAGGCCTGAGGCATATTTAAAGGGGCTACTTAAGTGAGTGGCACCATCAGTGCTGCAGACCCACTAGTAGCATTTAATTTACAGGCCTTGGGCACATCTAGTGCTACTTTACTAGGGCCTCATAAATATATTAATTATGCCAGTTAGGGATAAGCCAATGTTACCATGTTTTAAGAAGTGAGCACATGCAATGTAGCACTAGTTAGCAGTGGTAAAGTGCACAGAGTCCCAAGGCCAGCAAAAATGGAAAAGGAAGGCAAAATATTTGGGGGAAGACCACCCTACAGCTGACCGGTCTAACACTGCAGCATTATTCTCACTAAACATATAAAGGTGAAACCCCATCCGGTTGCTAAACAGTTTAACAACTTAGTATCTCGCCTTTCTCACTTGTTTAGTTTCACCCACCATCCAAACTGGATTAAGATATTTTAGTGTCTGCAAGGACCATACTTTGAAGAGAAGGGGTCGGGTGGAACAATAAATCAGTTCTGCCATGGTGGCCAGGGACACCTTCTCCGCATTGGCGGAGGAGCATCGCCCACTGGCTCAGAGCCATCAGCAACAAAATAAAACGATATTTCATTGTATTTTTATTTTTGAGCTGCTGGCTTTGTCAGCATGTGCAGGGAGGGGGCAGGGCCGAAATATAGGAGGATGGAGGAGTTCTACATGCACTCCCTAAGTGCTCATGTGTGTTTGGCCTACTGTCGCAGGCCGACCAAAACATACATGCAAACTTAGGTTTCTCTAACCGGGCTGCATTGAACAGCCGGGTTAGAGAAACCCCACAGATTCCCTGATGTGAGTGGACCGCCTTTCTAGCCTGCTTAGGCCAATCCCCGTGCTGATTGGACAGGGAGTCTGTGACGTAGTCAGAGTGTCTGCTGGGACAAGGAAGTCTCAGCACTGCGGGAGGCGGCAGGCAACAGGTAAGTTTATCGTTTTTTTGTCCCTAGTCCGTCCCATGCTCCCCTACCCCTCACACCACTTTTTGTATGTGGTGGCCGCCACTGAGCGAGGGCATATTGAGCCCAGCTCCAAGAGCTGAAAATGATGCTCATGTTTGCTAACCGTGAGCGGAAAGGAGAGCAGCAGTGCTTTGTTTCCAATGTGCAACGGAGTAGCTCCAATTTTCACGTCAGGAAAGAAATACGTTTTCTTTAACATTTTTCTGCTACTATAAGTTTTCATACAAAATACTTAGCACATCCGACAAACTCAATCGTCTCTAAGTGCTCAACTAACTAGGTTTTCTTCTCCATCTCAGAAGTGCTCGTTTTATAGAACTATAACGTTGAAAGACCGAGCTGTGACTATGCAGGCCGCTGAGTGAATACACTTCCTTTTTTAGGGACTTTTAAAGTTTTTGTTACAGCGCACTTCGGTCACCTGACTTTGGTACATCAGAATGAACGTCCAAATCAAACCCAAATCACTAATGAAAATATAATCTGTACAGCTTTAATAGGGAAAATGTCAAAACATTTTGGTAGTATTCTTGTATTAGTGCCTGTGTATGGTGGTGATGTGTTCTGCGAGTGGAGAGTGTCTGCATCGGGCAAAATAACCAGCTCATTTCAAGCGCTTTACCGCCTCGCACACAGGCACATAAACAAAACACTTATTTGGTAATAGCATCAGTGTGTTATGCTGTGTGTCAGTATAGGGGGCCTTCTTGAATTCTAAAATCACTTGTTTACGGTACAAAAATCCAAGGTAAGTGCAGGACAGCAGATCTGCACAACTCGCACTCCAAAAATGGTATAAGCCGCACAGGGTGCAGTACCATATAAGATTACTTTGTAAGTGTCTTGTGCAAATGTTTTTAGATCAGTAATTCATTTTTCACTTCTTTTCACCTTGGTGCTTATTGTGATAATTTTGTGATGAGATGTAGCACGTGTAAGCTCTTTAAAAGATAATCATTACCAATATTTCTTTTAAATGTGGTAAAAGTGAGCTAGGTTGGACCCAAAAAGAGCATTGTAATTCTACCTTGACCTTACAAAAGAGTTCTGGGTGGATGTTTAACTCTCCGTGGGCTATGTCAGAGCCAAAAAAGGGAAGGCTGTGCAGAAGCAGACCACCTCGCGATGGATCGTCCTGTACTTTAAGATCTGCTAGTAATTAGTCAAAAAAACAGCCCCCTGAGTGCTTGTGGGCTCATGCTACCAGAGTCAAGGCTGCTACCACTGTGTAAGTGCACAGCATTCCTCTCCTGGACATCTCTCAGGCAGTGGGGTGAGAATCACTCTCCAGGCAGCAATGATTTGTGAATGTGTGCAGTCAGCTTCGTCATGATGGACACGTCCCCTGCATGAATTTTTGGTTTAATGTGACCCACGTCTGGGGAGGCGTTGCTTAGGTATCTATTTAAAGGTAACAGATCTGCAGCTAGAAGTCTCTCTTAGATGGACAAGTTACTTACTTTCAGTAATCCCATATCTGGTTGAGACTGTCTAGCCAAAGATTCCTTACCAACTTTCCGTCATCCCCAATCTTCAAACTGGTTTCAGGTGAAAGAGACACCCTTTTCAGGGCCTTAGCCTTTTTCACACCAGTGGTCAGTTCTTATTGTGGCTCCACACTCCTAGCGTGTAAAGGTAGTAAAGTAACTGACATCAGCGCATCGAGGTTGTTTCTATATGGCATGTCACTTCCGGGGAAGACAACGCTGCTGATGCGGAGCCAAATGCTGCCACCTACCGGCACGCAGGGGTACTGCTCAAAAAATATCTGCTGTATCCAGTCCAATGCCTGGTAATTTTCAATGATAAGGAATCTGTGGCTTGATGGTCTCTACCAGATAAGGCCTTACCAAAGGTATGTAACTTGTTCATCTAAGTAACCTCGTCCCTTTTTGGAGCTATGGGTTAAAATGCATACAGAAGAGCTTTGTAATAAGCTACTTTGACTGTGAGATTTCAAGATCTCTTGACAGAAAGAAGAGGGTACCGAAAGACTAGAATAGCTTTGTCCCTTGGAAAACAATAACTCCGACTGTTGTGGTGATTTCCTTAAAATAAATATTTCACTAATTGTGAAGAAGAGTCCAACAACGAGGCCCTGGAACCCAACTACTTACTTTGTGTCGTCCCATTCTTCCGCAAGAAAGAGCTGAAACAATCTCGGATGGGAAAGAAAAAAGAAAGGAAAGGGTTCAACAATTCCTCCCTGACTCTCCTATGCAGGATGGACGAAGATCTACCCTACAGAGAAACCAGTCAGGGGCCCAGCCTGAGGGGGAAAAGGACGTCCCATCCGGAAGACCAGGAGAACCTGAAGTCTTGGGGCAGAGCTAGAGAGAACCCGAGGACGCCACGAAAGGAAGCTCAAAAGTAACACCGACTGAAGGAGCCGAGAGACCAAAGGAAGACACAGAGAATGTGGAGGACACACCCGAGGACTGGTGGACTCCCCCAGGAGATGCGCAATTGCCGCTGCAACTCAGGATAATTTTAGTCAGAACCTTGTGGGGAGCGGGGTGGAGAAATGCTGAAGAGCTGTTTTTTTTCTTTCTCTCACACCACATTGATCTCCCTGATCGTTGTGTGGGTCCTGACCAGAAGGGCTAACACTATTGTTGTTGAATATGTATTTTTTTTTCCTTCTGGTTTTTCCTTTCACTTTATTGGTACATTGGGACATGAACACGAGGGATATGAGTCAGTTCAGTTCATAGACTTTATTTCGATAGAAATATCACAAAAGTCGTTACATGACACAATAGAGGTGAAATAAAAAACAGTATAAAAATCTATAAAACAATTAAATTAGTATCAAATCACTTGAGTTTAATTAACACCAAAATATACACTAAGCACATTAAAAATCTTAATAGTACAGAGAGAGCTCCTAATGCATGAATCATTCACAACATTTCATTCACCGGCGCAGCAGAGCGGAATTACCAATGGACTATGTGCAAAAAGTGCTCAGACACAAATTTATAAAGTGCATTGTGCGGGAGACATTGTGTAGCAAATCATTTCACAGGGTAACCTGTTTGAAGTGATTAATATTCTCGCCCACCATTAGGTACTAAAATTGGACTGCAAACGAATAACCCACACCCATCCCAAAAACTTGGCGACGGCGAGCACTATCTGCTCATCCAATGAGGTGATCAGAATCCGCACTGCCTCGTTGCTCATCCTAGTTTCCATGTTCTGGCAAACTGGTTTCAGCCATCTTAGCCTTGATCTGTGATAGGCTGGGCAAGCAATTAAAATATGAGCCACCGTCTCCACCTGATCTAAGCAATAGGGACAGGCATCATCATTCAAACCTTTCCATTTCTTAGTGAAAGCCTTAGTAGGTAGAGAGCCCACCCTAAATCGGTGGTATAGTTTTTTTTCGTTTGGAACGGTAATTACGTCCCAATAGTCCTCAAGCTTGGCTTCATGTTTTTGACCAAGAAATGATGTGGACAGAGACGGCCCATTGGAAGGCACATAACGCATTGCTATGACCATTTTCCAATAGGCTGCCTTAAACCCTACCTTGGATGGAAATACTGAGCCCCTTGGATCTGTCCATAAACTGCTCATGCCCATCCCAATAAGTAAGTCCCTCACACACGTAAGCCATGGAATTTTATTTGACACATCTGAGTTCTTGACATTGTTTAGAGCCAACGCATAATGTTGTAGCTCGGGAGTCACTCATATCCTCCTCCAGTATGCGATTGGCCTAAACTTTGCCACATCCTTGATGGAGTGGCAACACAAGTCCAAGAACAATGGTAGCAGGGGAGTGGACTGGGGGAGCCCAATTAAGGACCGCAAGAACTTGTTTTGACCTAGTACCAAATTG
This sequence comes from Lissotriton helveticus, assembly GCF_964261635.1. Classification (NCBI taxonomy): domain Eukaryota; kingdom Metazoa; phylum Chordata; class Amphibia; order Caudata; family Salamandridae; genus Lissotriton; species Lissotriton helveticus. The sequence continues at coordinate 1,116,698,106 of NC_136061.1, read as the reverse complement.
TCCAATTTAGCAAAGCCCCACAATTCAGCCCCGTAGAGAATGGAAGCACTAGTTTTGGTGTTGTATATTTGGAGTACTGGGGCTATTGGTTTGGTATAAGATGATTTGTGCTCTTTGATTAGGGCACCAGACAGTTGGGCATGCTTAGCTGTAAGAAGATCAACTTGTGGTTTCCAGGTCACTTTACGGTCAATATGTACCCCCAGATATGAAAATGTATCTGTTTGTTCCAATTGGCCATCTGTCATACCGACACTACCAACAATCTGCTTGTACTTGTGCAGGACCATATACTTTGTTTTGTCCACATTAATTATTAGTTCATGGTCCCTGCAAAACAGCTCAAATCTTGTAAGGGCTCTTTGTAGGCCCATCCGAATCTTGGAGAGGATGAGGGTATCGTCGGCAAACATAAGTAGGGGGATCCTTATCCCAGCTAGGGAGGGGGCTTCTTAGGGAAAGTCCTCAAAATAACTCCCCACCCCATTTATATATAACGAAAACAACGTTGGGGCTAGGACGCACCCTTGCCTTACCCCTTTTTTGATTGGAAATGTATCTGTAAGACTCCCATCGACCCCCATCTCACCTGCGCATAACTTCAAGTGTGTAACCGTACCAGCATGACCAAAATCTCCCGAGGCATGCCTATCTCTAAAAAGCATTGCCACATCTTTCTTCGGGGGACAAGATCGAACGCTGACTTCAGGTCGACAAAGGCAGCATATAAAGTTCCACCCCCTATAATCACAACTAGAGTAGAAATCTGAACACCTGATCTATGGTGCTTGTGCAGGACCGAAACCAGCCTGCAAGTTGGACAGAATGTTATGTTCATCCAACCAATACTGGAGTCTGTTTAGGATCATTCTTGCCAGGACCTTTTGTATACAATCTAAAAGGCTAATAGGCCTGTAGTTCCCAGGCATTGAACGGTCCCCCTTTTCAAAAATGGGTCTAAAGATGTGGATCCTTTCTGCATCACAGCTGGGCTCCTCACCTGGTTTGTAACAACTTTATTGTACATTGGGACATGAACACAAGGGATATGATTCTAAAGATGTGCTAATGGTCAATGATAAGCAAATAGACAAGCATTATAAACCAAACTTTGAACCGTGTTATGTAGAATCTTTGAACCGTGAGATATGTAGAACGCTCTTCTCAGATGCCTATTTTCTTGTTGGCCTCACGGTTTTCTCCGTTGTTTCGAGGAGATTTCTCCCATTTTTTGCTCAATGAGAGTTCGTAGGAAAAGGGAAAAGAAAGGATTTACCCTACCATTCTGTTTTCACTTCTCACCTATCCCTGAAACCAGAGAGTGTGTGAACCTTTAATTTTTCCACCTCAATATTCACTCTGGGTGTGGTGAAGACTACTCTTCCAGCTCCAACTTATCAAGAGTAAAGAACCAAAAGATACTTAAAGGTGGTGTCAGAAGTGGGATCCGCGGAAATGGAGGTTGTTATGCACAAAAATGGCGGAAAATCAGGGGAAGCTGGGCAAAATAATGGAGAAGTGCCTTGCGGTGGCTGAGGAAGACTAAGAAAAGTTGCATAAAGCCCTCATGGAACACAGTCACACCCAAGATACCGTGATTGGTAAATTGGCTGAGTCACTCAGTCAACAAAGGTGTAATACTATCCTCGCCTCGGAGGTCATCAGAAATATGTCAACAGAGACGATCTGGAATTTTTTTCTCCAATTTTGAATATAATGGCAAGAGCGGCTGCATGGCCTATAGATAAATGGGGACAGTATCTTGGTCTTCTCTCTGGGGATCGCCTACCTGCATATCAAGCTGCTAATCCACTTGGTATGACACCATACGAAGATGTTAAAAGGAGTAGTCAGTCAGTCAAAATTACCTTTATTCGGCTGATTATAGCCATCAAAGTTCAAATAACAAAACAGGACAGATCAAATCTACGATCATAAAATACATAGATATAAAATCATTTAAGATCCCCCGTCTTGTAACCATGTAACAGACATAGAAAGTAAAAAAAAACTTAAAACAATTATTAATCTTAGTAGAGTCCTGCTCCACTCAGAAATCATGATCTACAGTAGAATAAAATACACTCCTTCGAGTAATACAGTAATTCGTACAAAATCGAGCACACCACTAGGGTCCATAATAAGGAAAATAACAAAAATGAGAGTACAGCCTGCCAACACATAGTTAGGCCTGGGAGTAAATAAATAGATAAAATAAAATTGGCCCAGTTTACACTTGTCCATCTTTACATATAAAAACAAAAGATAAGTTTTAGATATCGTAATCCAAAGCTGTATCCACAGGGGAGCTCATAAGTGACCTATTCCTGTGCCTAATTGCTCCTGTTAGAAAACTTGCTACCCCAAAACAGACCATAGGTGACCCTAGTATTTGTAAATATACCAGCGCCAGCCTGACTTGTTCAATGTTACAACCTCTAAGCAAAGGAATTGTACATTTTCTGTGCAGTGAATTGTAATATGCACAGAAGAATATTATGTGAAGAGTGTTCTGGCCCGAGAAATTATCACAAGGACAAGGGTTTAATGTTCCTTCATTGAAATACTCTTTAGGAAAAGCAAGGAGCCAGGGAACCATATTCAGCCTAAATCTTATCAAAACAAAGAGATGGTACGGTTTGTTTATATAAGATAAATATGGTTGCATCTGTCGACCCAGGCTCAGTGTGGCAAATATTCTCACCATGGGTTTTTTCAATTCGTTCTCCTCCCTTAATACTCTTCGTCTGTCTAAGAACTGCTGCTTGAGGTCTCTAATGGCTGGTTTACCCAGTGCTGAGGGACTAAAAAATAAATCTGGGCAGCCAAGGGTTTCCATCTGGTCCTTAATTTATCTGATCCACGGAATGTCTAATACCTGTTCTAGGGTAAGACAATCTTGGATGATCAATTGGTTAAGATTTGGAGTAGGTTGTGCCCAAATTCTCAGCCAACGCAATAGAGGGGCAACCGCAATCTGGTGAGAAATAAAACCTGCTCCTAGTTCCTCGTGTGTGTTCAAAATTGGCGTGGAAGCGGAGACCGAAAGCAATCTACGCCAAAAAGTTTTTTCGCCCTCCTGGATTTCTCTGACATCTGTGTAGCCCCAGATGTCGCTCCCATAAGTCGCCATGGGAAGACACTTAGTATTATAGACCTTCATAAGTGCGGGGAGTGGTTTTGATCCTATTCTGTTTGCAAAGTCTAGAGTATTTTGGAACGAATAGGAGTAGACTTAGAGACATGCAGGATCTGTCTCAGACAGACTCGAGAAGGTCCACAAGAAACCCCAAGAGCTCTGTATTACAGGGTACGAGACATGGCGGGCGATGACTGAAGCCCTTAACCTCCACAAAAGAAGAAATCGGAGAAAGTGTATTCAGAAAGATATCTATCTACTTTACATCCACCCATCCAAAAATGGGTCTGTCAACATACGCAACTCGGGCTGGACAGGGCAGTAGAAATTGGTAACACCTTCAGTAGAGCACAAGAAATACAAAAGGGGCGAGAATAAACACAGTGGAAATTTCCTGGGGGGGTCTGCATCCAAACCACATATAGAGCCCCTCCCATAAAGAAAACTGAAGCCTTTCCTGGACCCCAGTGTTCCCGCTCCGGTATTTTCGGACATGTCGCCCGTGTGTGCCCTCAAAAGGAGGAACCCATGGAGGTGGGACTAACAAGATCCTTCTATTGTAGACCATTGAGGCATAACCGCCCCCCCCCCCCATCATCAACAAGTGTCAGTTAATGGAGAACCCCGAAAGGCTTTAATAGACACAGGGTGTCTTTAAAGTGTCATACAACCTCAGGCTGTCCCGGGAGGAGCACAAAACACTACAGGGGTCATAAACATCCAATGCGTACACAGAGACAATAAAAAAATACCCAGCTATGGAAATACGTAACCAGCATGAGCCTTCTGTCGATCCGGTATCCCTTAAAGTAGGATTCATTCCTAAAGTACCCGAACCTCTTGTTCTGGGTAATGACTATCCATCTATGAATAGAATAATACAGAAGACCTGAACAGAGGGAGAGGAATAGAGGAAAATGCCCCCTTTTTCCCAGCTATCAGACCAGGAATGGCACCAAGGAAAACCCAGGAAGAGTAAAGGACAGAAGAGAAAAAGAAAGACTGGGTCCGGATTGCTTTAGCCCGATTCGGCATGTCCAGCATTTGGGAGCTTAATCGAGGCTTGCATGCTGCCCAAAAGGAAGACCCCACTCTTCGAGAGCCTTGGAACAGATCATCTTCCATGGAAGATTCAGACAAGCAGTGCACAGATTTTTTATAAAGAAGGGATTAATATATCGAAAACTGAAGTCGAAGGGTGGAGCTGGAGAGAGCTGGAGGAAGCTGGAGGATGTTAAAAGGAAGCTCAAGATAAACGCAGACGGAAGGAGACGAGAGACCAAAGGAAGACACCAAGGATGGGGAGGAGATGGGAGGACAGAAGTGAGGACTAGTGGACTCCCCAGGAGATGCTCAATTGCCGCCGCAACTCGGGAGAGTTGCAACACTAGCCGAGAAAGACTCAAATCGGGGTAAAGCTGAGTGGGAATTTTAAACGGGGACGAGTCAGAGCCCTGTGAGGAGTGGGGTGGAGAAACGCTGAAGAGCTGTTTTTTTTCTTTCTCTCACACCGCATTGATCTCCCCGATCGTTGTGTGGGTCTTGACCAGAAAGGCTAATACTGTTAGTGTTAAAAGCGGGTGTTTTTTTTTCTTGTTTTTCCTTTGGCTTTATTGGGACATGAGCACGAGGGATATGAGTCTAAAGATGTGGATCCTTTCCGCATCACAGCGGGCTCTTCACCCGGTTTGTAACGAATACAATGCTGTGTGTTTCGATCAACCAACGCTGATGTGTAATGTTCTTCTGATGAAGGGCTTCATTCAGCCCGAAATGCATTTGGACCAATAACTCATTAACAATTTGGGAGCAAAAACTCTTGTTAATATAAACAGAAATATTTGAAGTAATACATTCTACACAATGAGAAAAGATTAACTTGTTTTACTTTCGACCAAAGTTGGATTACACCATCGATTATATACCTTGCGACCCCTGACCCTCCTGGTAGGTCGCTCCCCCTCCACGCAGCTCCTCTGTGCCCCTGCTGGCGCTGATGAGACGTACTGGTAAGTGTGCTCATCCTCTGTTTTCTTTGATTCTGTGCCACTCGTTTTTCCCCCTCCATTGTGACCCGTTTTTCTCTGCTTCCTGTGCCACTCGTTCTCCCCCCCTTAGTGCCCCGTTTTTTTGCTCTGTGCCTCTGTCTTCCCCTCTTCTGTGCCCCATTTTTGCTTTCTGTACCACTCGTTCTCCCCGCCGCTGTGCCCCCTGCGGCCCCCCCCCCTGCCCACTCGCTGCTCCCGCCTCCCAGCTGCTCCTCCCTCCTATATAGCGCTTGTTGACGCACGCTATTCGGGAAGCCTACAAAGGATTAGTGGTGAATTAATATGGTGAAATATTAAGTAATTTCAGTGGTGGATATTAGTCAGTTACTTGGAGTGAGAAGGATAGCGGAGGGATAAAAGGGGAAGAAAGATTTGCATTCATATAGCACTTGTTACCCCTGATGGGTGTTGAAGCGCTTTTCTGGCGAGTAGCACGCCACTCTGGAACCCATAAAGAATTACTATTGAATTAGTATAGTAAAATAAATATGAAGTAATTTGAGTAGTGGATATGTTATTCAGTTATTTGGGTAGTATATTAGTATAGTTTAATATGGAATTTGAGAAGTGAACATGTTAGTCTGTTAATTTCGATTGAAAAGGATAGTGGAGGGATGAAAGAGTGACAGATTTTTTTAGGAGGAGGCTTTTGGGTGAGTAAAAAGGAGTTTTGGAGGGGAGGACTCAGAGGGAAGAGTTTAGAAAGCTTTGTTTTAGGGGATCGGTATAGTAAAAGAGGTGTCAGATGATGCAAGGAGGGTTAGAGTAGGAGAGCGTCTAGAAAGGGTTATTTTGGCAATCATAGTAGTGGTATGGGGTAAACCAGAGAGTGGATGTAGAGGATATATTGATAGATGTATAGGATCAGAGATAGGGTAGTGCATTGGAAAGAGTAGTAGAAAAGTTTGAGATGAGTCAGAAGGTTGGGCTAGAAGATATATTGTACGAAGTATAGGCTGAGAAATAGGGCAGTGTATTGGAAATGCTAAATTAGAAGAAAGTGATAAATATATAGATCCATAATTACATTGAAAGTATATAGATACATAAAGAAGGTAAATATTTGTAGATTAAAGATATTGATAGGGGCACAGGATGAGAAATAGGGTAGTGCATTGGATATGCTTTTTCAGGAGAAAAGTAACAGACACACAGATCCAAGTACTTGGAAGGTACATAGATTCACATTATTATTATTATTATTTGTTTTCTCTCAACAACGTCATTATTGAGGGAGGAGCTTTGCGGGCATCCGAGATGGCCGCGTGAGCACAGCGCTCCCCGGACCCCCGCCGCTCCCGGCATAATATCCTGTATGAATCCTGATTTTTCGCGAGGATTTATATAGAGGACGTTGGGCTGATCTACCTGGACCTTTCAGAAATTGATTTGGACACCGGGTGCCTGAGTTATGGTGAATTGAACTTTTGGGCTCCGCCCTTGAGGTGCGCCCGGGACTGGGTGAGGTTCGGTGGCCGTCTTGGAGTTGAACAACAACGGCAGGGGGATTTGACTGGTGGGTCCCCTTCTTAAGTTTCGGTTTCGATTCTGCCTCAGACTGGGAAATTGGTGAGAGGGTCGGGCCAGAACTGGTGCCAGGACACACGTCGGCTGTCGGGCCTTTGGCTGGACTATTTTCCTCGTTTGCTGCCTCTATCCTAGTGATACCCCTTGGCGGTCCTTTGGTCCCGGGGTCTCCATTTCTGGTGCCCGGTCCGTTGACCCTGCTGAATCTTCTTGTGACGCATCTTCAAAATGGCGGGCAGAGGGGACCGGGAGACGCGCAAGACGAAGACACCTCTGCGCGGGGGTCCGGTCCAATCTAATGTTATGGACCGTTATACCCACTCTAAGGGGTCCCCCGGAGCTGTCCTGCCCGGTCCCAGTGCGTCTGACCACGTAGTGGATGCGTCGACGGAGCCCTCCTTGCAGGACATCATGGGCGCCATTTCTGGCATGAGGGAGTCAATAGGCCAACAGTACGAAACCTTGGCCCACAAACTTGACACTGTGGCAATCGAGGTGAATCTGATTCGTGCCGACCTCTCCAAAACGAACGAAAAGGTGAAGTCATTGGATGTCAAATCCTCCAGCCTCACGACGGACGTCTCTGAGATACAGACGGAGATTGGCAATCTCCGTAGGGTGAACGATTTCATGACCCGGCGCTTGGAGGACTTTGAGAACAGGGCACGTCGCTGTAATGTTCGCGTGGTTGGTGTGCCGGAGAACCCAGAACCCCACTCGGTTGATCTCCTGGTTGAAGACCTGATCCAGAACCACCTATCTCCATCTGGCCTTAGTAAATTTTTCACAGTGGAGCGTGCACATCGTGTTCCGGGGGGCCAGGGTAAGCCAGGCGCCCCGCCGAGACCTATTGTTGCGAAGCTTTTCCACTATAGAGATCGGGACGCTATCCTGCAGGCTTCGCGGGTGAAGGGCCCGGTGGCCTTTGAGAATGCCACGGTGAATTTTTATCCGGACTTTTCCCAACAGGTCCAGAAGCAGCGGATGGGATTTCGTGGTGCCAAGAAGCGTCTTAGGGACATGGGGATGCGTTACTCTATGCTCTTTCCGACCAGGCTGCGGGTTGAGTATAATGACCGAACTTTCTTCTTTGATCGGCCGGATGCTGTGAATGACTGGCTGGACTCCCTGCCTAGCCGACCTCCTGAGACTGAGTCCGATGCCCACCCGGGCGGTGCTGAAGGTGGTGTAGAAAGCTGAACATTTCGTCTATACCTGGTGCCTTGTTTTGAATGACTTTTCCAGGGGTGTATGCCTATGTTCCTCTACTGCTTATGTGTTTGATGTATGTTCTTTTTCTCGTCATGGGTCTTGATCGGGGGGCGGGTGGGACGGAGCCTTTCCTCCTCCGGGGTCTTTGTGTAGAATAGGGGTTCTTGGGCGACAGGCACACTGCAGGTTGGGGTGGCTTTTTAGCTTTTTGCAGGGGTGCAGGGTGGGGGGTGTTTTCTTGTTATTTGGGGGGAGGGTGGTCGGGAAGTTTGTTGTTTGTGTGTTCTGTTTTCAAGGCGACTTTATCCTGTATTTGAAAATGTTTCTGGTGTCATGCTCATTGGTGGGGGGTTTTGGCTTTGTCGGGTGGGATGGGGGGTAGCGGGTTGAGATTTGTTTCGTGGAACGTTAACGGTCTGGGAGATCGTATCAAACGAAGTGTGGTGTTGAAATGTATACGACGTTTATCTCCTGATATTGTTTTCCTGCAGGAGACTCATTTGGTAGGCAATGTTTGTCATGCAATGAATAGGTGGGGCTATCGCCTCGTGGCACATTCGGGGTTTACCTCGGGTTCTAGGGGTGTGGGTATCCTTGTTCGGGCTTCCCTCCCCCTAGCTATTGATGATGTGATTCAGGATGACCGGGGGCGGTATGCTGTCTTTGTGGGTCGCTATGAGGGTCGTGCCCTCTCCTTATTTACTGTTTATGTGCCCCCCGGCTTACAGACTTCTACCTTTTCAGATTTGGGCCGTGTCTTGTTGGACCTCCCTGATAGTACTCTCTTTCTGGCTGGTGATTTTAATTCGGTGTTCTCTGGTCTCCACGATCGCCACCCCCCTAGAGATACTCCTGCGGCCCAACAGTGGTTGGGTGGATTTTTGGATACCTTTGGCTTGGTGGATTGCTGGAGGCTTTTGCACCCCACTCAGCTTCAGTACACCTTTCATTCTGGGGCCCATGGGAGTCTGTCTAGGCTGGATTATTTCCTGATGCCTGCGGCTCAGTCGCCAGCGGTGCGTGAGATTGTACACCTACCCAGGGGTATCTCTGACCACTCTCCGCTCTGGCTTCGTTTTGAGGTTGGAGTGGAGGCAGTGGGCCGGGTGGCTCCCATCAATCCGTGGTACCTTACCTCCCCCGAGACCCGCGGCCTTTTGCTTAAATCTTTGGACGCGTATTTTCTGGATAACGAGGGGTCTGTTTCCTCGGCTGTGTCCCTATGGGAGGCCTTTAAGACGGTGATTCGTGGGCAGGCCCTCTCCCTTATTGTTGAAGCTAAGAGGGCGAGGAATAGAGAGGTGGTGGATCTTGAGGGAGAGATTTCTGCATTGGAGGATGCTTTGGAATCTGGTGTCACGTCTGCGAAACTCCATGCCCTGGGTCTGAAACAATTTGCCTATAAGTCCATGGTCACAGATGCTGCTAAAGTGATGTTTCGGGAGCAACAGGGACGTTTGTATGATGTGGGTGACAAAGCGGGTAAATTGCTGGCATGGCTGGATAAGAAGGAGAGGGCTAATCGTGTGGTACCCGTGATTCAGTCTTTGCGTGGTGAGAGTGTGACGGACCCGATTGGAATAGTTGACCGTTTTGCTGAGTACTTCCGTGTGGTGTATACCCCTGTGTCTGTGAGAGATGTGGCTGACTCTCGCCTTCTATTGCGTGATATAGCTCTGCCCAGTGTTTCCGATTTGGATCGTGTGGCGTTGGACTCCCCCTTTACTGTTGATGAGATAGCTACTGCCATCCGTTCACTCCGTTCGGGCAAGGCATTGGGCCCGAACGGGTTGCCAATTGAACTGTACAAATTGCGCCCCGACAGGGTGGCTCCGTATCTTCGCGCCATGTTTCTAGAGTCCCGGGAACGGGGTATTCTCCCTTATGATCAGCGACTGGCCACGATAGTTGTCATCCCCAAGGATGGTAAACCGCGAGATCTTTGTTCCTCCTACAGGCCCATATCCCTGCTAAATGTTGAACCCAAGGTATTGGCGAAACTCCTGGCGTCCCGCCTCCTGACGGTCATTAGTGGCTTGGTCCATCCTGATCAATCCGGATTTATCCCGCATCGCAACACGGCTCTGAACCTACGTCGTCTTCACGGCGCGATCGCGAGGGCGGGGCTTCTGACGGAGCCGGCCATTTTGGCATCGTTGGATGCCTCAATGGCTTTTGACACGGTGGAATGGCCTTATCTTTGGGCGGCTCTTGAGAAATTTGGTTTCAGGCCTGAGTTTATTGGTTGGATCAAGTTATTATATGAGGAACCTCTGGCACAAGTAGTAGTCAATGGTAGGGTTTCGGCTCCTTTCACCCTTGGTAGAGGTACCCGTCAGGGATGCCCCTTGTCTCCGTTGCTTTTTGCACTCGCCCTGGAACCATTGGCTGCTTGGCTTCGGTGGGAACCTTCGCTCAAGGGGATTCGCTGGTCTCCGGACTTTGAGGACCGCGTTTCACTTTACGCGGACGACATTCTGTTATATCTCACCTCCCCGCGCAAATCTCTGTCTGTTTTATTTGACGTTCTTGCTTCCTTTGGTGCCAACTCAGGCCTCGTTATTAACTGGGCCAAGTCCTGCGTGTATGTTCTTTCGGGTGTTTTGCCCCCGTTGCCGAGCAGACTTCCTATCCAGGTGGTCCAGTCTGGCTTCAAATATTTAGGGATCTTTATTACGTTGGACTCCTCGCTCCGCTTTGAGCGTAATCTCCTCCCCCCGTTGCTTAGATTGCGACTGGATGTGGCCCGTTGGCGTAAGCTTCCTTTGTCTCCTCTGGGCAGGGCGGCCCTGTTTAAAATGATGTCCTTGCCGCGGTTCCTTTACGCGCTCCAGAACTCCTATGACGCAATCCCCAAGACCTATTTCCGAGAGATCGAGAGTCTTCAAAGGCAATTGATTTGGGACGGGCGTCCACGTATTGCCCTTGCGAAACTCACCATCCCTTGGTACGACGGGGGCATGGCGCTCCCCGATATCAAGCGATATTACTGGGCTTCCTAGTTGTCTACTATTAATCACGTGATGTTTTCACCGGGTCGGAATCCTGCGTTCGAGATGGATAGACTTCAGCTGCCGGGTGGGGACTTTAATAGAGCGCTTTATTCTCGATCAGCCGGGCGCCATCTTGTGGGCCCATCCAGGATTGCAGTAACTGTATGGCGAGCCGCGAATGTGAGTCTGGGATGGGAGGATCGACTGACGCTGGCGAAGCCGCTTTATGCCTCGGAACGTTTGGGCTGTCTCTGGTCTACCAAGGGTTTCGACCGCTGGGATATGATTGAGATTTGTAAGGTGGGTGATGTATGCTCGAAAGGTAGTGTGAAGTCGTTCCAGGCCCTCCAGGCGGAATATGGTTTGAATGGTAGGGAATTTTTTCGTTATCTGCAGGTCCGACACGCCCTCGCCTCAGTTTTGACTCCTGATGAGGCCCTGCCCGAGTCTTCCCCCCTCGAAGATCGTGTCCTTGATGGGCACCTGCCTGATAGCACTATTTCCCTGATCTATAAGAAGCTGATCAATAATCGGGCGGACTTATTGGCCCGACTTTGGGAGGCTTGGGTCAGCGATGGGTTGGAACTGGACGACGAAGATTGGCAATCGGCACTCTCTTCTCCCAAGGAGGTAGCCATTCCTGCCCGTCTCCGTTTGGTTCAACTTAAGATCCTTCATCGAGTGTATGTCACTGGTCCGCGTCTGGTGACGATGGGCTTTTCTTTGGATGGGTTATGTAAGCGTGGTTGTGGGTCGAGTGCTACCTTTTTACACATTCTTTGGGAGTGCCCGGTTGTGGCGGCTTACTGGACTGCTGTGCTTGAGGTGATGACTGACGTGACTGGTGTGGCCCTGCGGCCGGAGCCTCGACGATGTCTGTTGAATGTGTGGGAGCCCACTGACTACTCTGTGGCCCAGACCAGATGGGCTACCTTGGGTTACATGATTGCGAAACGGGATGTTGCGCAACTCTGGGGCGCTTCCAGGCCCCCTGAGGTCTCGAAATGGGAGGATAACATGGACTGGTCCATGTTTCGTGAGAAGACTGTTTATGTGGCCAGGGGCAGACCCAGGGCGTGGACGAGGATTTGGGGCCAGTGGAATGAATATCGTGGGGATATCTGTACCCCTCCCCTTGTAGGCCCTGCTGAGGTTATCTTATCTCCCTAGGCGAGCGTTCCCGGAACCCTTTCATGCTGTTTTTTTGCATTATCGATTCTCCCCGCTGCTCCCCTTCCCCCCCCCGACCTTGTTGGAGCCTCAGGGCTCTGGGTATGTTCTCCTGTTCGTGGACCATAACCTCCGTTCTTTGGGCTGACCTTAATTACCATGCATTCGCCTTTTTAGTGTTTGTTTTGCTTTTTGTATAAAATAAAAATTCAAAATGCTCTGTGACATGTGGGGAGTAATGCTTTATGCTGGATTTGTACCTGACCACGGGTGTACATTACTAATTCATGCCTTGTGCCTTATTATTAGCGGCCAGCCCGTGAGGTTGTAGGCCCATTCTTGTATTTTTCTATGCTTGCTCAAATAAAGGTTTTTGAAAAAGAAAAAAAAAAAAAAAAAACTTCATTATTTTACATGTTTATAAAAGTAATACACAAAGATAGGTACATATCTATAGTGAAAAAAATGGTTGTATACAGAGGGATATGCTGTAAATTTCTGTTTGCGTATGGTGCTTATGTGAGGAAGAGACAAATCTTGAGTAGTTTTCTGAAGATAAGGTGGTTGTCGGTGGACCTTATGTTGGGGGGTAACGCGTTCCATAGTTTGGCTGCTTGAACAGAAAAGGATGTGCCACCCATGTTTTTTTCTTGCATGGTGGGATTTTGAGGCGAGATGATCCTTTAGTGTGGATGTTCCTTTGTTGAATGTGTTTGGTGATTTTATTCCTGATGAAGAGTGGTCCCATTCCATGTATTGCTTTGTGGGCGATACAAAGCAGCTTGAACGTGGATCTTCTGGCAACCGGTAACCAATGCAGGGCTTTCAAGGCAGGGGAGATGTGGTCTCGCGGTTTGATATGCAAGAGTAGTCTGGCAGCCAAGTTCTGAATCCGTTGTAGTCTTTTCATGGTCCTTAAAGGTAATCTGTGGTAGAGGCTATTAGCGTAATCGAGTTTGGACAAAACAAGGGTGATGGTAGCTTGGACCTTGGGTGGAAATCCCAAATGAGGGAAAATAAGTTGCAGCGGTTTTATAGTAGCAAAGCTTGATCTTGCTGGTTTATCCTCTTGGGCATTCATCGATAGCTTGGAGTCAATCATTCCGAGGTTTCTTACTTCCTTCGATACTTTAGGCAGTGATCCCAGTTCATCAGGCCATGCAGCAAGCGGGTTGTAATGTTTCCAATCGCCACACGTGAGTATTTCAGTTTTTGAAGCATTCAATTTGAGATGGCTCCTGGTCATCCACTGATCCACGGCTCTGAGACAACTGAAAATTGGTGATTTTCCAATGTCTTTGGGGCATTCAAGTGGAAGTAGTATTTGTGTGTCTTCTGCATAGTTATAGCACGTAAGGTGAAATGTATTGATCTCAGATTGTGCTGGAACAGATATATGAAAAGGGCTGGGAAGCGCCGACCGTACGCCCCGGAGATTCCGTTGGGAATGCTCACTGCCTTGCCACACGGGGGTGATTGGTCCCAATTGTTGGAATGGGAGGACCTGGGCTTGCAGATGGTAGGTGACCTGTATGTGGATGGGGTGCTGGCCCCGTTCCAGACCTTGCAGGAGCAGTTCGGCCTGCCGGGTGGCTCCTTCTTGCTGCATGCGGCGGTGGTCGCGGCTCTGCGGAAGCACTGGGGGGGCGGATTAGCTGAACCGGAGGTGTCGGCGGTGGGCCAATATGTGGTGATGGCCGCGGGCACTGTCATGGCGGTGACCTGCCTCCACAATAGGATGCTGAACGAGGGTCTAGCTCCGTTGGTCGAGTTGAAGTCGCGTTGGGAGGCCAGCATCGGTAGACCAATTCCGGACTCTGTTTGGGGTCAGGTGCTACACAGGGCATGGAAAGAGACAAGGAATGCGAGATTCCAACAGGTGCATTATTTTGTGCTCCATAGGGCATATTTGACCCCGGAGAGGCTACGTAGACACTTCCAAGTGCTTGACGCCATGTGCCCGAGATGTTTGGAGCCCGAGGCAGATTTTGATCACATGCTGTGGGGTTGCCCGAGGTTGGGGGACTACTGGGCCGAAGTGGGAGACCTCTTGAATGTTGTCACGGATCGGGAGGTGGATTTTGATATGGCTGCGTGCCTGCTTCTTTGGTTCCCGCATACCAAAAAGACCAAGGTGACGAGTAAATTCATTGGGTTGGGTCTGATACTGGCGCAGCGAGAACTCACTTGGCATTGGAAGTCTAAAGAGGGGCCGTCTGCACGGAGGTGGAGGAACGAATTGGTGAAGTGGTCGGGCTGTGAGAGTGTGTCACGAATGCGCCTGGCGACTAGGACGGGTAATGAAAAGAGCTTGGATCTGGCACGGTCATGGGAGAGGGTGGTGCAGGCACTGAGGGATCACCTAATTGAAGGCGAGGAAACAGAACAGTTATGAACAGGGATTCCGTGTGACCGCTTGTTTGTTTAAACTTCCTGATAGTTGTCAACCTAGAGCAGGAGGGGATTGAGGATACCCGCGTTAGCAGCAGTTGGGGGGGGGGGGCTTAGAGTAGGAGTTGTGAGAAGGAGTGGGTTGCCAGCGACTTCCCGGAACCGGTTAGCCCAGGAACATAGTCGTGTTGATTTTATGATATGACGTTGAAGTGACCTGGGATTGGGTGGGGAAGGGATGGTTGGTTGTTTTGGGATAAAAGCAGAAAAGAAGTACTACACTTGACCCGTGTCCCGCATAGGGTGTGCACCGAGGTACCTCCAGCGAACTGTTTCATTGACGCGCCGCCCAGCCTCCGGGATGTGGGCTAATCGGCTGTGTATTGCATTGCTATAAGTGCTGTATGATGGGACCTGCTGGGGCATGGGTTGCTTTGTTGGTTGTGTTTCTTCCTGATTCTGCAATAAAAATATATTTAAAAAAAAAAAAAGGTGAAATGTATTGATCAGTGCCGGTAATGACTTCATGTAGATGTTGAAAAGCATGGGCGAGATGATAGAACCTTGAGGGACCCCTGCTTTTGTGGAGTAAGGTTTGGACGAGAAAGGTGGGGTATGGATGACATTAGTTCTGTTTCGAAGGTAAGACGCGATCCAGTCTAGAGCAGTTCCCTCTATGCTGGCATCATAGAGTCTTTGTTTCAGAGTGTCATGGTCAACCGTGTCAAAGGCAGCTGAGAGGTCCAAGAGGAGTAGCGCAGCAACCCAGTTGCGGTCAACTGTATTCTTTAGGTCATCCCAGATGGCAAGGAGGGCAGATTCAGTGCCTCTTCCCGGACGGAATCCTGTTTGGAAGTCTGAAAGTATGTCATTCTCTTCAATTAATTGTGACATCTGGGCGAGCGCTGCTCTTTCTATAAGTTTGCCCAAGAACGGTCCATTTGTAATGGGTCTGTAGTTTTCCGGGTTCAGCGGATCCAAGTTTGTTTTCTTCAGTAAAGGGCGTATGTATGACTTTTTGAGTTCTTCTGGAAATATTCCAGTATTTAAGGAATCATTGATTCTTCTTACTGGAGTGGCAGCAGAGGTTGTTAAAAGAATTGTCTTGAAAGTTTGTGGCGTACAGGGGTCAGAAGGGCTGCCGGCAGGCCTACTTGCTTTGACCAGGTCAATAAATTCATTGTGTGAGATGTGTTGGAAGGAACGGAGAGGCTTGATTAGAGCATTCTTGGATTGTTGGTTTGTACAAGGGTTAGTGCTGGTGCTTTGTTTCGGTTTTAAGTACGATTCCAACGTGTCTGCTTTGTCCATGAAATGATTTGCCACTTTGTGAAATCTTGAGTAAAAGGATGAGTTCCTACTAGGCAATTTGGTTTGCGAAATTCATTGAGTTCATTGAGTATTTGATAGAATTCTTTATTTGCACATTTAGCGTTTTGAATTCTGTCTGAATAGTACTTTTTCTTAGCTTTTTTGATAGCAGACTTGTATAATCTGTTAATTTTCTGTAGGTGAAGTTTGTCTTGTTTGGTGTTTGTTTTGAGCCAGGTTGCACCTTTCTAATTTGTTGTTTTATGTCTTTTATTTCTATGTTTCTCCAAGGCGCTTTTTTTGTTTTGTTCTGTTGTGTGGTTTTGAGTGGTATTAGGATGTCAAAAGCTTCCTGTAGCCACTCATATAGATTTTGAACAGAATTTATGGATTTCCAGATTTGTACTGGATGTTAGTTGTGTTTCCAAGTGTTCCAAATTGAGTTTGTTCCACGGCCGATAGGTGGATGGATGTAAGGTAGTTTTAGGTGAATCACTTAGCGTTGTTTTATGTTGGAAGGCAAGCAAGTGGTGGTCTGACCATGTGACTGGAGTTATAGTTTGAAAGGTAACTAGTTCAGTATTAGCAAAAATGACATCTAGGATATGTCCAGCGGTGTGTGTTGGATTGTGGACAATCTGATGCAGGTTCAATGCGCCTAGGCCGGTGATTATAGTTTTTGGATGGGTCATATTGGGTTTATCAAACCAAATGTTAAGGTCACCCAGAACGCATAGGTTGGAGTGTATTACCATCAGGTTTGAAGCTGTGTCTAGAAGTGCGTCTGGGAATGTTGCCTTTCTAGGTGGAGGTCTGTAAAGGAGCAGGAAGTTACAGGAGGAAGATGGTGTAGGATTGCATCTTGTTAGAAGAGCCTCACAATTCTTTATGGAGATGTCAGTTTTAGTGATATGTATTGTTTGCCTGAATACGATAGCTAGACCACCTCTTTTTTTGGCTATACGATTTTGGGTGATTATTTGATAGCCTAGAGGAATGGCTTCATGCAGGACTGGAGCCATATCTTCTCCCAACCATGATTCGGTTATGAATAGTATGTCTGGTTTTGCATCAGTGAGAAGGTCGTAGATGTAATGCTTGTTTTTAGAGAGGGATCGAGCATGTATTAGTAGACAGTTTAGTGAGTGGCCTTTGGTGATAGTGGGACTTTGTTTGGTAGAAGAGTGATCAGTATTGTGTGGGTTTGTAGCAGGTGTGTGTTTTAGTGCTAGTATTAGCTGTATTAGGATAGCAATCGTGTAGCTGTTCTGTATCTTGTTCCTCATCCAGCATGCTAAGAAGGCATTTTGATGGGTCTGCATGTGTATGGGTTGGAGATGGTGTTTGAGAGTGAGTTGGAGTGCTGTGTTGCTCTTGTGGTGTACATTGTTGTGAAGTAGACATGGGGAAGCAAAGTTGTGAGGTGTGGCATGTTGCTTATATTTTTTGCGTGTGTTAAAGTTGGAAGGTGTATGAGTCAGGAGAGGTGGTGCAGCATGTGGGTCATGTAGTAATGTTCTAAA
Organism: Lissotriton helveticus; assembly: GCF_964261635.1. Classification (NCBI taxonomy): domain Eukaryota; kingdom Metazoa; phylum Chordata; class Amphibia; order Caudata; family Salamandridae; genus Lissotriton; species Lissotriton helveticus. The sequence continues at coordinate 1,116,680,792 of NC_136061.1, read as the reverse complement.
TTATCCAATGGATGAGAGGCGGTTAGAAGAGAGGTGCTGTATTGCTGTATCTGTGTTAGGTGTGGTGGAAGAGTGAAAGCTTGGCATTGGAGTTTGTTCCTTTGTGTGGTTTGAAAGGTGGGTACATGTTTGTATTTTGTAATGGTAAGTATTATGAGTTGTTGCGCTTTGAAGATCTTTTTGTGCTGGTGTGTGTGATATGTTTTGCTTTTGAGGAGTAGTGAAAAAGGGTGCTGATGTATATGTTTCATGCAATGGATTTGGTTGTGTAGTATTGTTTGTGAGAGGAGGTTGTGACGTAGAGGGGGTGGTGATGTGTTTATGAGTAGAGTGTATGTTGTGTGTAGGAGGGAATGAAGTAGAGGTGAGAGTGTTTATCTTAGACTGGTGTGTTGCAAGAGTTACAAAGTGTGGTGGTGTGCAGTGAACAACAGCAATTTGTGTTCGTATCTATGCTATGTTTCTGGTTATTTGTATAACTCTGAGATCATTAATTACTTGGCCTCACGTTGCTTTGTCCAGACATCAGTCTGTCACTGTGATTCAACCAGGGAATGGTCTCCATTTGATTGTTTTGTTCCTGAACCACATTGATGTTGGTGTGTTCTTTAGAGGGTATGGGTTACCCTCACAATGGTGTTCTGTGAGAGGAAAGCGGGTATTGGAATGTCTCAGTTTATGTGTGAATGTCATGTTGTAGGGGCTTGTCTGTACATTGTGGTTGGCAGCGGGGTTCAGTTCTGAAGGCCCTCTGCATAGTTGATGTTAACTATGGATGTGTTGCCACAGAAGATCAACAGGCTTTGTGAACTTTCAAAAGAAGATTGTCACATGTCTGTGTTTCTAGTGTAAAGTTTGTGGATTCTCATCTGTGTATCTTTTATTAGAAATATGTTCCTTTGAGTCCTTCTTCCCTGGACTCTTTTTAGTTGCAATAGGTGGGTATATTCAAGATGAAAGTCTTCTGCCACATTAAACTTGGGCTCTGACAACGGGGTGTGTGTAGGGGTGTGTACTATGGTAATCCTGTTGTCCTCTAATATTGAATACTAAAATCCAGTTTGAGTCAGCCACTATATTCACAAAATTGGGGGTCTCTAGCAACAAAACAGTGGATATACAAGAATTGTGTTAGTATCCTGATTTTTCCTTTCAGGCGCGCTCTTTATTATATGTAAAACCTAGAAACAGAAGTCTGGTAGCACAAAAGGAAGGTGTTCTAGCAACCTAGACGGTGGATAGACCAGAATTGTTTTAGCATCCGGTTTCCCTGATCTACCGACACCTTCCTTGTCCTTCATTCCATATTCTCACCGCTTCCAGGTATTCATTTGCCATCCCCCTCAATCCCCTCTGTTCTGCCCTCCTCATTTCTTGGCCTCATATCTACTTGCCTCCTTTCTTGTATAGCACCCTTTACTCAGTAACCTGGTCCTGATGATGGTCCTATTCCGCAAGGATAGAAACGCCGACGACATTCCAGGGCAACTTGTGGCGCCTTTTACCATAGTTCACTAAATTGCCTAAATTTGTACAAAATTCATGAAAATAATTACCTGTGACCCACAAGTTCCTTTGTATCTATGTGTCACGTCTTCACTTTGTGACTTCACTGTTTTCACTTGTCACCTGCGCCGTCCACTTAGTGTCCTGAGCACTTGTGTGCACAAAGTTTGTCGAGTTACTTACGTATTCATTGCTTACAGTGCAGATACAACTGCTCCCAATTCATCCGTACCCTTCGAGCTCTTGTTTTTTCTTGTATTCATTCAAATACATGATGCCTTTGGCACATTCAACCAAACTATCAGTCTTCCTACCTTCCTTACTTGCAATGTTTTGGGTATGCCTAATTACATTTGTATATGTCAAGATACTCCCTAGACACTAACCCTGTCCATGTGGAACCCTTCTCATCTCTTCAGACCCCAGCTGGGATAAAACTGTCCCTAGCTTACCCGCAGCTTTATTCCAGCAGATTTCCTACCTGGGCGTCATGCAGGCTGTTGCACCTGTCTCAGTACAGGAGGCAGCCAATTCCCTGAACTGTTACTAGTATGCACAGCGGAATCTGCAAACGAGGTCTCAGGGACTGACTATCCGAGTTTCTCCCTTTCACTAGTTGATCATTTTTACAAGCGGTAGGTGCAGGCTTCCCTATTCTGTCTTGTTTGATACATTTATCTGTAGAGTTTAGAGTTCCAGTGATGCCTGAAAGGTATGCAAGCTTGCGGAGTGTTGGTTGCTCATTTCCCTGAAGAGTATGGGAATTTGGGAAGACGGGAACACCAGGGTAAATACCATAGGCAATCATCTGGTTGTAAAGAGACCAATCTGAATAGTCTTAAGTCCTCAGGCATCAAAATGTAGGATGCCTGACATCTTTCTCCAATCCTAGTTGTGATGGTATGTGTGCGCCCGTCAGTCTGCAGTTGTCTAGCCCCGACTAGAGTTGGGCACACTGTGGAACGCGGTAGGGGCACAATAAAGGGCACAGAACTCTGCCTGTTTCATTACAAGATTTATGGGCAAAGAGCGATGTCCGTGGCTACTTGCTACCCATCTGCAGTACTTGGGCCACAGACACTCATACATTCATTCATACAGGCACATGGAGACAACAACCTTGCCTCGTGTCTGCCATTCACTTCCATAGTGGATATTCTCCAAATCTGGAGTCCACCGTGCTAGCATCCTGCCGAAGACACGTGAGCTGCAGGGTCGCCTGCCCAGAGTAACCAGGATGTGGTAGGGGATGTTTTAAGGGCACAGGGGCGTGCAAGTGGCAACTACTCTGGCCAAGGGATCATTGAATTTGACCGCATGTGTGCGCCATTCCCATGATGATTAGATGTTAAGGACAGGAGTCTTTGGAGAACAATATTCTGTTTTTCATTCTTTGAACAAGGAGGAAACTAGTCTGCCTTTATGTATTTGCAGCATATTAAACCATATTACTCTAAATCTTCTGAGCGTTTCTCAAACTACGCCTTCCGTCCCCTCGGCTTCCTTATGAAGATCCTCAGCCTAAGCAGCCTTTTAGCTCACAAAAAAATGAGATTTAATATTGCACGAAAAATTAAAGTTTCGACTTCGTGAGACTGCCATACAGCACACTGGCTTCTGTCCTACCTGACAAACGTGCAGAAAACGATCGCCCCAAAGCCTCTGCTAGCCTTTGAGTATTTCTGGTTTGCGGCTGTGTGATTAACCACTCGTATATTTACATATCAAACCAAACAATATTTAGTTATTTGCCCTCATTGTGGGTAATACATTTTGCATGCCATTCTACTCAACCTGTTTAATAAGAAACCGCTATCGTTTTTTTTTTTAATACTCCTAGCTATATGTTCTCCTCCTACAGCTACCATACGTGCACAATTAGTTTCTCTCGAGAGCCCTAGCCTGTGCTCCGTGGGGACCTTTGATTCGGCAATCTGTCTTTTCATTAAGGAGCCTTGCTGCGCTCTAATGCAGATCCTCGCAGTGGGAGTGTGGTGCTGCAAGCAGATGGGGTGGCTGGTGCAGCACAAATGTTCCAAGCACCAGCCACGGCAAATCAGACGTTACCAGGGGCTATATATGCTTGCTCTCCCTTAGCATCTGGAAACTAAAGCATATGCTGCATGTTAGCCTGGGTGTACACAACGTGTCCTATTTACTCAAGGTTTCCTTTGAAGGCACAACTTACAAGTTTGTTTCTTGGGGGTACTTGTCAGTCTGCATTTAGCATTTGTTGGGATGCGGATACTCCCGAACAGCAAAAAGGCAACATTTTGGGGGAAGAATGCGGCTGCTATCTGAGCAGCGGCCTGTCACTTCCATTCATGTAGCTCTAGGAAAACTAGGAAGGCGGTAGTACAGCTAAATGAGAGCCGAGATGTCCATGTAATGGCGAGGATGTTGTTTGAAGCATTTTTTCAAAGAAACATTGACATTTTCAAGTATTTCTTTGTGCGCAGGTTTATAAATAATAAAATACATGTTTATATCAACAATATGGCGTCATATAAATATGAACAATATAGCCTTTAAATGTGTTAATAGGTTTTCGTAGAGTTTGTTCGATATTTCAGAGTTAGGAGAAGCGGATTAATGTGCATTTAATGCAGTTATCATGGCATACACAACACCTTTCATGAGAGAGAATTTCATGTGATTTAAAATTTGGCTAACCCTGATTGGCGGATGTTTGGGAACCTACATTTTATAACGGTATTAATACGTTCCTATTAAAACTATCTATTAGCTTCTTCGGTTAGCTGGCTGAAACTTGCAATATATCTTTTATTCATTAGTAATCCCGAAAACTCACACAAACTTGATACTTTGTAAGCATTTCCTTTTCTGTTTGTGCCTTCTCAGCATGATTTATGATCAGCAGCACTGTTGGTAGCATTTACAAGTAATTAAGTTGTTTAGAGCTCAGTAAAGGGCAGGTGGGCGTGGCTTAGCACCACTGGGAGGATTAGGATTCATTTCTGCACAACTGAAGAGTCCAGAAAACTAGCAAACTAAACTTTTCTATTCGGGTGTATTTTACTGATGTGAGACAATTTGCAACGCATAATGGCTAAATGATGTACTCCTGCAGAAAGTATTGCATAGATAGCTACCAACTGGATAGATGTTGGAGAGGTCGCCTCAGATGGAGCCAGCTATTATTTTTAGCCAACCGCTTTCTGCATGCTGGTCATTGTAAGTTCAGTGAGAAGTGAACCTACAAGTCTCTGAATCCGTTGTGCTCTTAAAGTACTCTAGTAATTAAAAAGATGAACTGGTTGAAGGGTGCCCACATGTCATGGGGCGTCTTGGTAGGCGTGGGTTTGAGATGAAATGTATAGCAGAACCCTGGATGGAATATAAACAGTTTGTTTGTGTATTAGAATGGCAGGGGACTGGGTGTCAAGTTCTGGCCATGCTGATAAGTTAGTTAAAAAGGATGAAGTTGCAGCTTAGTTTGTAGTGGAATTTAGTAAAGCAGTGGTTAACCTTTTGTCTTCTGTGCACCCCCACCCACGCATTGCTGGAACCCGTGGACCTCCACTAAATCAATATTGGAATCCGGCTGTGATTACTGGAAGCCTGGGACCACGGTCTAAGCAGTTTCGAGGATTTGAGCCACAAAATGATACACAAAAAATAGAGAATCAAGAATTCATCAAGGAAATACACAAATGATAAAATATTTTACTTAATTAAAAAAACAATTATAAAAAGAAAATCTCAATATTAATGGGAAGGATGAAGTTCTTCTAAATTTAATTGAGGCAACTCATGGTGCGTACTATATTCTGTTTGATGCGTTTGCTATGCTCCCTCCTAACTCAGCTTTCAGCCTCCCTTTTCAAACTCCTTCGCATTTACAGAAGGTTTTACAATGTTCAAGTTTCATGTTGTCTTTATTTATATACGCTTTATTAATCTGTTGATATTATTTAATCTTCTAAGCAGTCTCTGTCCCCCTGAGTAGACTTCACAGACGGACTTCCCAGGGACCCTGGACTAGAGAATTGGTCATGTTGGGGCACGTGACATGAGACCACATTGATGCACCATCTCTCCTATTCGTTGTAGTGACTGCTACCACACTTCTTTACACTTCATATACATCTCAAATCTTTATCACACTGAAAGGATTGCCACATTTAATTGGGTCAAATAGCCATAGGGTAAACAGAGTGTGTTAGCCTTCAGCAATACCCTTTGTTTAACTCCACACACACTCCCTCAATGTGTGCTAATTTGAACCTCTTTAATGCTGGCATAACAATGCTATACCAGTCACCTAAAGTAGGTAATTGTGTCTCGCCCCATCTACTGCAATTAGATGGATTGTCTGGATAACTTCACATGGGTAATCTCCCTAACTCTCTGCAGTTGAAATTGGATGCCAGATCAGGTATTCTTCTCTGAGGCGTAGGACAGATTGGTCGGTGTTTCACTAGTCTGGTCCTGAGTGGGTTCTTAGTCTATCTAGATTTACAGCCTTCATTGATACTGCACAGAAGCTGTAGTTTTATTTTTAATTAATACATGTTTTGTGATCTATAAGCAACTTTTTCCATGCTCTAATTTTTCAAGAAAAAGATGTTCAAGAAAGTATTTTTGGTCTATTTTTGTGCTTTTCTATGAGCGCCTTTTTAAATAGCATTCTTACGTAATCAGCATTAACTTTTTGCTCATCATGCTGTTGTAAATAATGTAAACTAATGCATTCCAAGAAATCGTAACTTGGGAATATTTATATTTACCTTTTGTATGTTATAAGTTTAACCTTGAATGACGAACCATTGTTTTTGATAATAATTTTCGTAATAGCCATGCTATAAATATTTCCAAACCTTTGAATTTGCAATCAAGTGTTTAGAACAATTTATCATTAAGTAGAAACTGCTTTCAAGTTCAGAGTACTCGTGTAAATTAATGAGACTTAGTACAGTGTACAGTGTCCTAATGAGCCACAGTGTGTCACACAATTTAAGCTCCCTTTCACGTGAGGAGCCAATATCACACGGTGGCAAAGAACACAGCTGGAAATCATTGCACAGTTGTGGCTTTTCAACAGTTTTTGGATGATCAGAACAGTCGAGGCCCATGAAAGGGTGCTAAAAAAACTAGACCTTGGCGGTGAACTACACTCCGTTTGCAGAGTTTGCAGAAGTTTTTTGCACTCCCCACTACGCGGAGATTGCGGAGTGCAGAAAACTGCCCCCTCTACCCTATCCACTCCCCCTTCAGTCTCTCAACTTCCACACCCATGTTCTTCGGTGTAATCTTCTATGAGCACAAATAACACAGCTAATGAAGCTAGACTTCAATGACTGAGAGTTTGAAAAATACATCCATACATATTTTTCCAAATAGCAAAGTCACTTGTTATCATGCCTTGCCCTCAGTGAACTTTTCTATTTCAACAGTTTTTTTCTGGGTCTCCTATACACACTTTTACCCTACTGGGCAAGATATTCAAATTTGTCATAGCAACTACCTTTATGCTTCCCAAAGACAATTCTACCTACCACCACCAATAGCAAGCCGGCTGTCCGCTAAGAACAGAACTCTTGTAGGCTTGAACATCAGTCTCATTTACTCCTTTCTAATGGTGAGCATGTTTTACATTGAGCCCTGCAACCTCTACTCTGTGGGCTACCTTACTGTCTGCTCTTATTGTCACCTCTGGTGCTCTAATTTCGATGCCCAAAATTGAAACAGAGAGAAGAATTCTCACGACTTGTAAAAGTTGCTACTTTGGTGCTTTTAAGGAGCTATAGAGAATGCTCTTGACAAAGCTGCAATTGTGAAATGCTGCAATATCGCAAACTCTTGGCTTATAACTGATGATCTCTGATCTTGCTGCAGGGGTCAATGCTTTTGTTGCACTGTTCTATTTTTTCCAAACATCAATTATTACTTTTGAAGGTGGGGAAAGTCCTTATGTCTTGATACATTTGGACAAATTGTTTTAAGTGCTTTTAATCATTCTAGCTTGCTGGTTTTCTCAGACTTAAGTGTGGCTTACATTAAAAGCATCTATTGCAGCAATACCAATGCCCACATCTTTAAGACCTACCTGGTTTGCTAATACATATATTCAGTCTACATTCAGTAAAGTGTTATGGAACAGAGGTGAAACATTCCAATACTAGCAGTAATTTACTTGAAGTGGATGTGTGGGAAGAGAGGCGACCAGCTCGTCATTGTACAGCATACAAATCTTAAACTTTTTCCTGTTATTCTAGGCAATGTCAGTAAAGGAGCAGCGTTGCATTGGTCACATTTGTTAAAATAATGTAAGCTTTTGATTGAAAGGTTGAAGATCTTGAAATTTGAATACAATGTGTTAAACGTTAAATAAATCTGTTCATCTTTGTAAAAACTGAGCGTACAACTAAACTCCAGAAGCTGAGCAGCTTATCTTGTTTACCATTTTTGGACACTGCACATATAATCGTTTTTAATTGTGTACTAAGAATTATTGCAATGGCGGGGCGTCGTTACAGCCGAACATGGCGGACGATTGATATCGGAGCTCCCAGCCCTTCGCTTGCATTCCCCGCCGATAATCTGTGTCAGCTGCCGATTATCGTCTGCTGACTGTCGGAGGCTGGACTAGGATGTTATCGTGTGGCGGAGCGGTCATCGACTGGCCCCTTCTGCCGGATTCCTGAAGCTAAACAGCGGTGCGGCGTGACGAAAGAAGGAGGCTAAGATGGCGGCCATCTCCTGCGCAGTTTAATTACCAGAGGACGGAGGCGCGATCAAGGGGCTTTGCACCCACTGAGAACGGATGAGCGGGCCCCCACCTTCCTGTGTAACGGTGTGGTATTGGCCCGCTCCTTTTGTTGCCTCATGTCTCTCCCGGGGCATATCTTGGATTGGGGTCACGGAGCTTCGGACTGACTGAAAGGAGCGACAAACGCGGCTGCATGGGCTGGCATCCTAACTACTTAAAAGCTATGGCGGCGTATGGAGATGCAGTGGAGGAAGCACCAGACGATGCAGTGCCTGATCTGAGTAGCGATGTACAGCGACAGGGACTAGTGCGGCGCCGCTACTGACAATAAAATGGTGGTGAGTGCTGCGGCGTAATGGGGATGCGGGGATTGAATTCCCCTATACACCGAGGATAGACCTACTTGTTAAAACCAGGGAACTGTATCCCTTTCTGCAGTGCTGATAGCCCACTAAGCTGACCTGGGCGGAGGAGTTCCATGCATTGATGTGCATGACTGTTGGGAACTGACATAGGAGATCACTGGGGCAGGAAATCCACGTCTTTGTGAATTATGCCAGGCCAACTCAAACCTCACGACGCCTCCCTCCTTATGGTGAATAACACACCCACCTGCCTACAGCACTGAAACTGTTCAACGCCAACTGAGAGCGCTTGGGTGGGGCACTGCCCAGAACAATACTGATTTTTGCTAAAGGCGAGCAATGAATACACTGGTTATCTGCTCTTCAGCTGGGGGATAATTACTGGACAAGGACAATAAAACAGGCGTGCCACTAGCTCCATTGGAAGCACCAGGTTACGCAAGGTGTAGAATGTTTAGAGGACAGAGTATTACGGGGTGATGCTTTCGCAGCGCTCTTGTTGCTCAGAGGAGGCCTGAAGTGGGTGCGCCTTTCTCCTTTTTATTACCCCCTAAAATTGTTGTTGCCACCCAGGTAGCGACAGGAAGGACTCAGTGAACTGGGTATTTCCTGACTGGAAGAACCATTAACAGAACATTGGCTCCATAGATTGTTATTGTGAGTGCAGTTGAGTCCTTGGCGAGGAGCAACAATGGGCCGCCAAAAGAGGACCAGACCGCAGGATACGGACGACGCTTCTTCATCCTCATCTAACGCCCCCTCAAATGTTGTGCCCCCCACGACGGAACCTTCGCCTCCTGACAAATTAGATGTTATTCTTCAGGAGATACGTCAATCTCGTGCTTCATTAGAACAACAATTGGGTTCACTGTTGGCTGAGGTGGCACTAATCAGGGACGATCACAGGAAGCTTTCAGATAAAGTGGCCACTAATAAAACAACATTACAAGAGCTTGTCCCGAAGCAAAAAGAGCATTCTGCTGAGATAGAAAGCCTACAACACCAAATTTTGATTATGCAAGACTGCACAGAGGATGCAGAGGGCCATTCATGCCGCATTAATGTCCGCATTATAGATGTGCCGGAGAAAGTCAGAATGCAACCTCCTTCTTGGAAGCCTGGTTGAGAACATGGTTACCAACAGAAACACTGACAAGCACCTTCTATATTGAAAGGACCCATAGAGTCCCAGCAAGGCAGAGACTACCTGGTGCACCTCCTCGTCTGATTGTTGCCAGGGTTCTCAACTGTAGAGACCGTGATCTTATATTACAAGCGGCACATGAGAAAGCTCCTCTCCAAAAGGACAATGCACGTATTTTAATTTTCCCGGATTACACTCTCCAGGTCCAGAAGCAGAGGGCTGCATACCAAGAAGTCAAGAAGCACATGCAAAATGCATATTTGAAATACGCACTGCTTTACCCTGCCAGGATTAAGAACATGCATGACCAAAAAAGTAATTTCTTTGACACCCCAAGCGAGGCATGGGAGTGGCTTGAGCATACGTTCCCTGAATTTCCTATTGATTCCGCACAGCGAAGTGGAGAGGAGGCCCTCCCTGGAACGTAATCTCCGCAACAAAGAAGCAGGAGGACTAAAACACAAAATGTCAAGCTGACTCTGGTGCAAGTAATTGATGGTCAGCGATGAGCCATTATATCTGTAACTAGCTTCCATGAATATAGGGCGGGTACAAATGAGGAACTTTCTACGGCAGACACATTACACTATGATCCGGACGCCAGTCAGTTAATTTTCTCTTCCATATCATCACACCCTAACACTGATCTACTTAACTGATGCAGGTGCCTTTGGACCCCTAGCAATGGAAATGGGTGTATTGACAAGATAAGCGGAATCAGCTCCGTCTGGTCTGAAGAAAGAAGCTTTTGTGCGTCTCCTGATTGTCCCTGATGGCTCTCTACTGAACGTTGGGGGTGGGGGGCTGTGGGGCTGTGGGGCGCGGGCTGATCTGGTGGAGCTGTGGCCTGATCTGGCGATTTTGAACATTGGCGAGCGCAGAGGTAAGCCGACTGACATTTTGGGCCACAGGACATATACTATAAGGAAGTACTTTATATGGGCATTTTATCAATTGATTTTGATGGTGGTCTGCTCTACAGATCCTTATTAAACGGGCGGGGTGCGGTCAGGTACCCGGGTCAGGGGCTGATTCTTTCCTTCTTTCATTGAGGTGTCAAGAGGGCTTCTTTAGCTCTCACATTATGGTGTAATCACCATGACCCCCAGTGCAATAGCATATTGTTTATTTGTAGAAATGTGAGTGTATGCTTTTTATTTTGTTTATGTTAATTGATCGAACATAGTTTGAAAGTTGGACCGAGTGTTGGGTAGTTTAAATGGGAAGCTGACGGGGATGTCTCACGAGTACAACGCTATGATGACACTAAAGCATAATGTACAACAGTATACTTGCCTTACTTGGAATGTACAGGCCATGGACTCTCCACATTAACGGCATAGAATTCATGCTCAGCTGGTTAGGCGTAAAACACAAATAGCTTTACTACAAGAAACGCACATGACCGCTGTAGAAATGTCCAGGTTACAGAAAAAATGGAGAGGACAGATATATAGTACGACCTACCCCGTTTTTGCTAAAGGGGTGACAGTTTGGATACGTTCAGGTGTGTACCATTCATAGTGCAAGAATAGCGTATTGATAAAGAAGGTAGATTTGTGTTACTACGAGGTGAATTGGATGGCAGACCCACGCCCCAAACACTGATCAGGAACACTTTTACAGTAGGGTGAATGCAGTGTTGGCAAATTGGACTGACTAACCATGGATCCTGGGTGGAGATTACAATGCGGTCCTGAATGTGGTCTTGGACTGTTCGCATCCCCCTACTGATGGAGCGCATGCCAGGCATCTGGCAACCTCGTTGAACAATTGGTCGAAGGGGTGGTCTCTCATAGAGGTGTGGTTGAGACACAATAGGGGATGCAAGAGTATTCCTACTACTCACCAGTGCATGACTTGCATACTAGAATTGATCACGTTTTCTGCAGTACATAAATTATAACGCAAACTACACGTTCCATATATGAGGGTAAAACAATATCTGACCATAGTGCGCTGGAAATTACATTTGAATGGGACCGGGTTCCTACTCCGGTGCCCACTTGGCTGCTGAATCCACGTCATTTAGAGGACGCATTGTTTAGTGATACACTGTCTAGCACAATAACACATTACTTTATAGAAAATTTGGGGACGGCACGGAGCACTGCCACTGAGTGGGAAGCACTTAATGTGGTGGTTAGGGGTGCAGCTATAAATGCCGTTACTGGAGCTTGACACCAGATCAATAGAGAATTATGCCTATTAGAAGACCAACTGGGTGCACTAGAGGCGCGGGTGGCATCAAATCTGACGGATATGCAGGCTTTACTAGAAGCCTGCATACAATATGCAGAATTATTAGAAGACTTAAGAATGATTGACTACCGGTCATATATACAAAAAATACATGTTAAAGCAGACCGCCCAGGTGCGCTGTTGGCACGAATCATTAGAGACGATCTCCCACGTACACCAATCGTAGAAATAATCACTCCAAATAACGCGCGTTACTTCTCATGCGGAAATAAATGACACTTTTTATCGCCATTACCAGGCTCTGTACAGAGCCTCGCCCCGGACAGACTCCATTGAATTGCACTCCTTCATAAGTAAAGTACAGTTACCCCAAATTACTGATGAAGCCAGTGAAACGCTTGATAGCCCCATATCAATTCATGAAATGCATGCAGCTATAAAGAGTCTACCCACAAACAAAACTCCTGGTTTAGACGGACTCCCGGCGGAGTTCTATGCTACATATGCACAGCAACTGTTCTCACATCTTAAAAAACTATACAAGGCAATTTATGCCACAGGCATGGTACCGCCTTCAACAGCACAGGCACTGATCACTTCCCTTCCAAAACCAGGTCGTGACCCTTCAACAGTGAATGCATATCGACCACTATCACTATTGAATACTGAATTTAAGATACTTAGCAAACTTTTGGCAACCCGGCAAACCTCTTCTGAACGACCTAACACATATTGATCAATGTGGGTTTATACCTGCACGTAATACTTCTCTCAATGTATGAAGGCTGTGCTCTGTATTATTCTGCTGCTCCAGCAAACTAGCAGGCGCTGGGTGTATGTCATCGGACATCACTCAAGCGTTTGATATGCTTAGCTGGGAAAATATGTTAACTACATTGCAGAAATTTGGGATTCCCCAAGATTACATTAAATTGGTACAGGCGCTATACCGCTAAAGAGCGTACAGGACGACATATTTCTGAACCTTTGGAAATACAGAGATGAACAAGACAGGGTTGTCCTCTTCCACCCATGTTATTTGCGTTAGCAATGGAACCTTTAGCCTGAATGATTCGATCAGATGCAGTTGATTGGGGTATCTCAATGTGTAATACACTTCATGTCATTTTATTATATGCCGACGACATTATGTTATGTGTTCGCAACTTGCGGGAGAACGTACAGTCTGTCCCGCGAACATTCAGACAGTTTGAAAGCGTAGAGGGCCTGGCGATAAATTATGAAAAATCCTGTGCATTCTTTTTTAATGATGTGATGGACGTTTTAGAGATCCCCTTTGGCACCCAACATATACCAATGGCACAATCCACTTTTCGATACTTTGGGATACAGGTGTACCGCACGGCATAGGATCTTATTGGTGGCAATCTCCTGAAGGCGATCAAATCTCTGAGATCACAAGTAGCATTCTGGAACTCCCTGCCATTGTCGCTTGAAGGCAGGCTTGCGATCTCAGAGATGGTGGTGCTGCCGCGACTGCTATATCTATTTACAAATCTGCCGGTGAAGTTTCCGACCAATATTTTTCAAACTCCCAATACATTATTGACTAGTTTTATTTGGGGAGCGGGCAGGCGACAGTTGAGCCTTAAGAAGTTGCAACTCCCGCCGAACGCGGGTGGTTTAGGTGCCCCCGACTTATATGCCTATTGTTTGGCTGCTCAGCTTCAGTGGCTGTCTTATTGGCTGGCGGGCTGAAGAGGAAATTGCATATACATCTCAAATGCTGGCACAGGGCAAATTACACCGATTGCTGTGCTCGAATGTGGATCCACCTCCTACATCTAATGTATTGCTTAGGACAGCTCTGGATTACTGGAAAAAAGCCCTCCGATATACGGCAGCTGTCACTGCATATGTACCCGATATTCCACTATTGGGTATACCCACGAACATGGAAACGTTAACAACCCGGCAGTTGAATCGTTGGGTACAATCTGGAGTGAACACAGTGGGCGACTTGTTTGGCGGTGGGACATTACTCTCACATACTGATTTTGTTAATGGACATGGAGTACCAGAAACGCTGTTTCTGACGCATGCTAGTTTGACTGCTTGTGTAAAGAAAAAATGGTCCCCCCTGGTAATAGAGGCTACTAAAATTGAACATGTTTACCTGATGTATCTTATGGGAGCAGTTAGTCATCTTTAACGCTGGTTGTATCGCAGAATACAGACACATCAACCCTCCCCTCTGGCTACTATGCATGATAAATGGGAGCAAGACCTTTGCCTGACCTTTGTCAGACAGGGAATTGAAGACCATATTAGAATATCTGAAACGTGTGTCCCGTAATACCCGATTCAAATGTATTCAGTATACTACTACCTAACGAGCCTACCTAACACCACACACTATTAACACTGTATACAAAGCCGCAAATGTTATATGTTCCAGATGCTCCGACCAAGATGCAGACCTCCTACACATGCTATGGACATTTAATAAATTGTGTGGGTATTGGGAAGAGATTGCACAAACACTAAAAGATACGATAGGTGACATGGGACCTCAATTAATAGAAGTGTATATTTTAGCAGTGTATAAAGGATGAAATTGCAGTGAATTAAAGCAAAATTTCTGGACCTGGCCTTGTTGTTGGCCAAACAAGGCATAACCTGGAGGTGGAAGTCGCCAATTGCACCTACTTATCTGACTTGGAGGGAAGAGATAACTAAATGGGGACTTGTGAAAAGCGTGATTCTTTGCGCTGAAGAAAAAAGGGGTTTACGAAAAAGGGGGTTAGGTATAGGAAATAGGCGTTCTTGGCAGGTTGAAGTAAGATGTGGGGTCATCCACAGCTAGTGTTTAGCATTCGCTGCGTTCTTTGACTGGGTGTTTCCTCGATTCACTAAATAATGATTACATTTTAGTATTTTATTTTTTTATGATGTCATGGTTGGAGTGATCCAAGGCTCTGAACAAGGAGCTGGCTGCAGAGAGTGTAGAAAAAAAACTAGTTTTCAGTGCTTCATTGAATTGTTCAAAAGATGTGGAAGTCAGTAGTGGTTTGATATTGTTGTGAATCTGTTTTTAAAATGATGGCATATAAGGAGTATATAGTATTTATGGTACCCCTGTTCAGTATTTACAGTGAGTATGGTGGAGAGATACACTATAGAAGAAGAATAAAATAGCCAGATACAGATGGAATTTAGCGGATTTCCCCAGGGACACCTCTCAAGCAACTGTGTTGCAGCCCCCCGCGCCGGATTTACTTCCTTGCCCTTAATGAAAGTCAAGAAGCACCACGCCTCCTCCTTGCACCTTTTTTAGTCAAGAAGCAAGCTGTCGTTTTCGCCTGTATGTGCAAAATCAATGGCACTCTCTCACGGCCCAAAACAAGGCATGGCTTTGGTGTTTTCTGGGTCCTTGACTGCTTCCTGGCACCCTCTGTACTCCTGTTCAGTTTACTGGTCAGAGTGGCTCCCCGTTGATAAGTTATTTCTTGTCACCACTTTCTTTTAAATGTATGGTTTGTAAGAAAACATGGCCTGCTGGCTGTTTAGCAATGATTAGTCTCCGCCTCATTCTCACGCCTTTGAGTCCCTCGAATGCTTACACATTTTATACCCCTAGCTCACCTGTTTTCTTTCTAGTATAGAGTTTAACTGCCACATGCATCAACATAAGGAATTGCAATTCCTAAATAGTGATTTTTAAGGAATCGCTATTTAGGAATCCCAGGGCCACATGCATCAATGTAGGATTTTGCATTTCCTAAATTGCAAAAATTAAGGAATCGCAATTTAGGAATTGCAAAATCCTATGCATCAAGAAATCCTAAAAGTTTTTAGGATTTCTTAATTTTCGGTATTTGCGATTCCTTAATTGCGAATGGCAATTAAGGAATGGCATTACATTGATTCCTATGGGCCTAGAGGCCCATAGGAATCAATGCCGTTTTGCACTTTTTTATTTTGCGAATCCCATTTGTTTGATGCATTGCAAGGGTGCAGAGGGGGGTCCAAAGGACCCGCACCCCTGAAATGTATTTTAAAGTGCATGTTTCACACACACATGTCCTAAGGACATGTGTGTCTGTAACATGAAAGTTTAAAAAATGCATTTTTGAGCATTTTCATAACTTTTCGCAAATTACCACGAGGTTCAACCTCGTGGTAATTTGCACCCCCTAATTGCTAATTCGCAATTTGAAAAACAATCATGCATTGCTTTTAAGGAATCGCAAATTTGCGACTCCTTAAAAGCAATCGCATTTTTGGAAATCACTTCAAATAGCGAATTTCTCAAAAATGTATGATGCATCCCAAAAACTTATTTAGGAATCGCAAACGGACGAATTTACAGATTCGCACCGTTTGCACTTCCTAAATAGGTTGATGCATGTGGCCCCCAGTTCCTTCGGCATGTAAGAATCGCAAAATAAATTGTGATTCCTAAACATTACCTAATAGCGATTTGCAAATTGTTTATCACTATTAGGTTATGTCACTCCATTCATTCCTGTGGGCCTAAAGGCCCAAAGAATGAATGGGAATGCATTCGCAAATTGCGATTACCAAATTGATAATAGCAAATTGCGAAAATCATTCCAGTGGTGCCCCCCTATGCACCTCCCAAAAAGGTAAGTGTGCACATGTGGCGAACACACACGCCCTTAGGGCATATGTGTGCACCACATGTCACTTAGATAATGCACAAATTACCATCAACTTGAGGATGATGGTAATTAGCGTTTCCTAAATGCACAGTTTGCATTTAGGAAAGGCTTGATGCATCTCATTTCGGGAATCACAAATTGCGATTCCCTAAATGCATTAGCAGTTTAGGTAATAGCCAAAAATTGCAATCACCTAGGCTGCGAATGGAAAGCCTTTGGTGCATCAGAAAAGCCCTTTTTGAGCAAAAATGCTGGTGCATGTGTCCCCAAGCCGTTCTCATAAATCACAAAGTATATAGTTACCCATGTACTAACCCATTCATGCTTAAATGTATTTACTGAGTAAACTTTTTAACGCTATGTGGAGTGGGAAGGCATTTGAATTCATAATTTAAAAAGTGTGGTGTATATAAATTATGTGGCAGTCCAGATATATGGCACGAGAAAATCGAAAAGTCTGCCCTGTCATGGAACATCTGCATGCTTATGTTCATAATATTCTTGTAAACTGCGATTTGAGGTATTTGCTACTTGCTTAGATTACATAAATGCATTAGAAATGTTATGTCTTCTACAATCCAAAGGCTTATTTGCATGCTGCAAATTTCATGTACAAGTTCAGACAAGTACATAAACACGGTAACTTGTGTCATCACTATCGTGCCACAAAATAGGCTTTTATTACACTTACTAGTTTTTAAGGCAAAACCAAATCACATTACATGTTGTATAGCGTTCAATGTTTTTTAACCTTCAAAATGCATAAAATCAGTACCTAAAAATGACTTGTGTCTTTAACCCAGTTTTTCTTCTGTCAAAGGGTACAGCAGCATTAGTATACCTGCAGGAGTTATCTTGTTTGTGCATAAC
Source organism: Lissotriton helveticus (assembly GCF_964261635.1). Taxonomy (NCBI): domain Eukaryota; kingdom Metazoa; phylum Chordata; class Amphibia; order Caudata; family Salamandridae; genus Lissotriton; species Lissotriton helveticus. The sequence continues at coordinate 1,116,663,326 of NC_136061.1, read as the reverse complement.
AAAAGGAACGCTGTGCATTCCATGGCACTGTTTGGCTGCAGGCATCGCTCCCGAAAGCATGCAGACGATAACTGCATCCCCTGCTGTACCTGTAACAATTTAATTGTATAAGTCAGCCCAGTCAAGCATCCCCGACTCATGACTGGGAGACATGAAATTCATTGTCATTATTGTCCCTGTCATTTCGGATCATTATATCCTGCTGCTGAATTTTCCTCACTCCAGTGCGTTTTTACCTCCAGGAACCAGGGATTATGGCAGAGGTTGGGGCGGGGGCAAAACTGAACTACATTTACCTCAGGGGAGCCACAGCTTAGATTGGCTTTGCTCTCTGACTTGCTGGATTCATCTATTCGTAAACTGTGAGTAGTAGGTTGGAAATTATAAAACATTCGTGATTCTATGTTTTGTTGAAGACCGAAGTAGTCTTTTTTTTTTTTGCCTGTAAATAAATTTCGCTTTCCTTTCCGCACGTTTGGTTGTGAAATTGCATTTTATCGGGCAAATATACTACCAGACTTTCACTTAATCCACAAACACACAAGCTGTCACACTGTAGAAGTAATAATGCGCTAGTTCGCTTCAGCTGGAGGAAACCCAGTGCGTGTAAATAGAGCTGGATATCGGTAGCTGACTGAATCTGTTTTTGTTGTTGGTGGGCGCATGGCTTACTGTTGACAGGCAAGCATAGTTTTTGGGGTGTTCATGGCGGACTGTGTAAAGGCGAGCATATTTTTGGGTGGGTGAGTGAATGGCCTACTGTTTAAAGGCGAGCATGTTTTTATTGTGGGAGACTTGCGTACTGTTTACAGACAGCTTACTATTTGGTGGGTGAATTACGTACTATTAAAAGGTGAGCATAGTTTTTGGTGGTTTAATGGCGTACTGTTTGAAGTCAAGCATATGGTCAAGCAGAGGTTTTTGTGGGTTAAAAGTGTACTGTGTAAAGGCGAGAATATATGTATATATTTTAACTGTCTGGAGAAGGATAACTTGACTGTAAGCTACTGGAGTACTTAACATCTATATGGAAATATGGCGTAGCTGATTTCCGAGCACAAGGCCCCTGGCGCTATGCTGTAATTTAACAACCCATAGCAATTGTGGACGAAATTCTAGAGTAATGAACAAACCCCACAAATCACAGTACAAATATCGCCCAAGCCATATAGGGAAAGCTTAATTGGTACTTTTCTGGGTACCAATTCCAGGCCCAGCTGTTTTCTAGCCCTAAACATCGATTTCATGGTGAAGTCATTATCATCTCTCTCTCTATATATATATATATATATATATCTATCTATCTATCTATCTGCCAGGAATAAAACTTTACCTGCTTAATCGATCTGTGGTCTCGTCTGATCTGTTCCATCGGATTTCATTGTCAGGAATATATATATATATATATATATCCGTATATACATACTTGTATACATATATATTTTTCCCCCCCACAAAAAAAACAAAGCTTACAGGGATGTTAGTTAGGTTCACATTTTACTCCCACAATACCAAATAAACTCGGCATTTATAGTTAGTTATCTCATGTAACTATAACTCGTGCTCTAAAGTAACTATAACTCGCGCCCCCGACATGTACAGTTTTCTCATCAATAATTTTAAAGCAAATGCTCCAGATATATTATCAATGATGGCATACAATATATGTTATGAGTGTTGTACTATGTGGGGTAATTAGCAGTGCATTGCAAGGGCGGAGTTATAGTTATCGTAAAAGACTAAAACGTTTTTGGCCTCTGGCGGGGTCTCTGTGGGACCCCAACACCAGCCCTAGGGGTTTAGGGACTTCCTACCCTGCCTCCTTTTAGTTTTGTTTGCATTTTTTTGGGACTCGGGTTAAGGCTCGAGTCCCAAGATGGCTGCCAACACTTACTGGTTGAAGTGTTGGCAGCCAATCAGATCTCATTATGAGATCTGTTGGAACTGTCACTAGATATCTATATTTCTTTTTCCTTTAGTAGCTCCAAAACTACTGAATAGATTTGCACCAAATTATGAAAAGCACTCTTTTTGGACCAGAAATTAACTTTCTGCCTGTCCGTTCAGCGGTTCAGGCTGTAATCTTGTTCAAAATCACTAAGGGAAATTGCATGAGGAAGACACGTTTTGGGGGCACCTCCTTTTTCTCTGCCCCCGCTCAACAGATCACCCCAAAACTTTCCATACAGCAGCAGACGTGATTGGCGTACTGGTTTTGAATATTTCTTCAAGATTTGTCAAACGACACCAAAGTTATTCACAAAACAAAAAGAGCTTAGTCTATGGAATCTAAGTTCTAGCTATAACTACCTACTGGCAACCGCCGGTATAGAACTCTGCTAGTTGGATCACTTTAAACCAAGAATATTACCAGTAAGAATTCTTATCGACTTAGCCTGCCTGCTGTAAAGCAACAACCTTCGAAATGAACATTGCATCTAATTCCAGTATGCATTTAGTACGCTGGTACTAAACATGAGGCAAGTTATTCCAACGAAAATCCTCAGTAGAATATTTAATGGTACTATTCTTTGTGGCTTTGAGTGATCCACCTACTAGCACTGCTTGGGCATGTCTGAGGAAGAAACATTTGCAAAGCAAAGAGTCTCAGATTGGCAGGATACTTGGTCTTTGACTGCAACAGATTATGAGATTCATGATGGCGGCACCCATTACACATGAAACCCGGATCAGAAGTTTCTATTCTCAGGCGAGTTTTAAGGGGATAATACAGACCCGTTGCAAACGATATGCTCCAGCAGCCTCCTCTGGCAATACTGCTGGTGTCTACGGTATTCTTCACCTTCATTGTTCACCCACTTGGTTTCTTACAAGAATCTGAGGACTAATGAGAAACCAGCAACCTTTTTATTTCACTTCCAGTAGCAAGTTGTAGGTCTGCTCAGTTCTGGACGACAATCTTAATAGCTAAGTTTACAGAATGACGTAAGAAAATGTTGAGAGTTAAGGTTAAATAATATTCATATGCAATTTGTATGGGTGCAAGTAAAAACCAGGCAAATTATTGAAGATTGAATTAAGTTTTATACAGGATTTTAGAATGAATTAGCACTAAAATAATATTTTTAAACCATATTAACTCTGTTTTTAAGAATGAAGACACATGAAGGCTTATGGTTCTTTATAAGATTTCCATACGAAGTTCTATCGTTTACACAAGATTGTAAATCTGGTAATTCACTGCTGTGACATAGCGACAGTTGATAACAAAACTCGTTACCCACTGCTGCAGTGTCATAAAGGAATTCCAGTCCAGGCTGACTAGGCTGTGAGACTTGAAGCAGAAAGCACACTGCAGAAGCGGGAAGGAAGGCGGGGTAGGTAGTAAGGGTATATTTCTCATTTGCTTTAGCCTAATGGTTATAAGCAGCAGCAGAATATTTTCGGGGGCATATGTAACATATAATTATGGGTAAGTGAGTTACTGGGATGTTTCACCTTTGGGTTCTGAGTGACATCATTGAAAACTCGAGCTTCTCTCTGGTTGTCTGTAAATCAGAATAAATCAGAACCCCTTGCTGAAAAATATCCCCGCAATGCAGTTACCCATGTATAATTCTGTGAACTGAAGATAGATTGAGATGTAAGATGAATTTCTTTTGTTTGTTACTATATTTATGAAGAAATGCAAAATTCTAGAATTGTAAACCATTGTGTTAAATAAAGTAAAAAATATCTATCTATACAAACGAGTATATATGTGTCTATATATCTATTTATCCATATGTATATGTGTGCATATATCCATACTAATATAATAAAGAGAGAGCCCAAACCTTTGAGGCGGGTAATCTCAGTAACCACAGCACCAATCACAACACCCAATACAGCGTTGGAAAGGGCAGTTGCAGCAGCAGGACATAGGCTATGCAGACGCCCACCATATACATTTAAAAGGTAAAAGAACCGTGCCAGCAAAGTAGTCCCTTGTGGGAGTGTGCTGGGGGCGTGACAAACGCTGGGGGTGTGTGGTACGTTCCACTCTTCATGCCATGTCTCATATTGTGTGCTGTGGTCGTGTGCTGGGGGCGCGGCATTACGAAAACGTGTGGTACGTTCCGCCCTTCATGCCATGTCTCATATCCTGTGCTGGGTGCGTGGGCGTGTGTGGGGCGCGGCATTACGGAAAAAAAAGCGAGTGTACATTCCAGCTCCAGGTGTGCTTGCCCCGCGCTCCCAGTGCCGTGCACCTGCTTTACTGTATGTAGGTCAGGCATGGCGCTGTTCCTAAGAGCCGGAAGGAGCGCAAACAGGGGCCATTGTGCAGTAAAACTAATCTCGCCTTATCGTCCGGTGACGCCTGATGTGCACACTGGAGATTTACCACTTCTGTTGCGCACAGGCCTCACGCGACTCACATCCGGAAACAAGGCCCGCCTCCACGGAAATCGCAAGAAAGGGCCTATCCCTCCCCCGGTAAGTACATTGCTGGCACGGCGGGCCACATCTCCAGCAACATACTCCTATTGTTTCACCACCCATTTGAAAAATGCACAGGTCTCTCTCATTGATGGCCAGCACCGAGATACACTTTTAGACACACCTCACGCCAGACGTTCTATGGAGGGCGCTCACATATTAAGATTTAGGCATTTGTTATGGTCATTTTTATTGGGCAATATTTCGTGTTCTGGGGGCGTGGCCAATGGGCGCGACAATCGGCCTGCAGCAATTCATACCCGGACAACGTCGGGACGGGCTGCTAGTATATATATAAAACATATAAAAGCATTTCTTTGTTCTCATACTCTTTAACTGCATATAATATCTCTTCACCTCTGCTAATGAGCTGCACCCCTCAGGTTGTAACAGCACCATTCACCCTTTAACTTTGCAATGCTTGTTGCTTCCTAATGTCTACAGCTGCTGGTTTAGACTCATCTGAGCTATTGGTGTGCAGGGTCTGACTGGCCTTTTGGCCGCTCTGGCACATGCCAGGGGGCATTCAAAGACTTAATGCATTAATGGCACAAGATTAGTTCTTATGCAGGGGAACGAAATTAACTGAACTATATTACTGACTTTACATAAATACCCGATCTGATGCTGACAGCCTGAATTTGAAGAGGAACAACTTTTTTTTTTGCAGTGTATTATGAGTGTAGAATTGTAAGCTTATGCCACTTTCTTTGTTTCTTTCTCGAAACATTTTTTAAGAGCTCTACTTTATTCTTTTCGTCATCTTTAATGTTATTCTTAGAGATTGTATTTGGATCATGGATTAAGCAAAATCATCTTTTCGGTTTGAATTCCTGCAACTGTGCTTAATGGATAATCAATGTCACAAACGTATCCGTTTGAGAGTTTGGTTAAAGTGTGTTGCTTGCATGCTCTTGCACAGTGGTGCTCGTGATGGGTCCTGTCAGCGAGAAAAAAACCTTACCCATGCCTTACAGTTTTTTGTTTTTACTTGTGCTTTGAGTGGAAGTAGCGTAGAACCCACTTTTCGGAAGAAACTTTGGCAAGAGTTTCTACTGCAGGAGATTGTGGATGAAGGATTAAGAGCCTGAAGGAACGCATCGATCAATTATGCAAATATGGCAATCACATTTACAAATTTAAGAGCACATTCAAAATAATGTGAACTGATTCAAAATGACTGTATCAAGCAAGTTTCAGTTTAGGATATGTGGCTCCATATATCTATCGTTTTGTTTCCTCGGTCAGAAAGTAGATGTATACCCTTTAGTAGACCAATAAGCACCCTTCCACTGTTTCCAAACAAGTAACTTGTCACACGCAGTTTGTCTCTTTGGTTTGAGAGGGAGTTTAGGTCAGGTTGTCAAAGCATTTTATTCTCTCACATAAAATGAATTTTTATTCACATCTTGGAGCCCTTTGTCTCTAGTTACAAAGAGCGATATTTTAAGAACAAAGATCAAGGTACAAATCCAAATAGAGCACTCCTATCTTAGTTTTATAAGAGCGGATGTTAGAACTGGACAATAAGGAGCCACTTAAAAAAAATGGTTTTATTGATTATTTCTTCTGCTTCCGCTTAATACAGGACAATAAGGCAATTTGATTAATTTCACATTAGCTTGCTCATATTCTTTTTATTTGCTACAGAAATAGTCGATAGGTGTGTTCAAACAACATTAGGTTGATGATAATAATTGAGCCCTTCCCTCCCTCCCCGAGTCACTCTGTCAGTAAGTTTCTCGTACAGTGCTGTGTCAAGTGTGTTACCAGTTCCTTAGCTGGGTGCGCAGGGTGGGGTGATGTCAGTGAAGCATGACTTTCTGTTGTCTCGTGGCAGCTGGTACCTATGCATATGCTATTGGCTGTTGACGTGTTTATGTCGGGAGCGTTACTTTTTAATTTGCTTCTCTTTTGTCATCTGGGGGCTCAGGTTCTAGGTATTCTAGGTCGTTTACTAGGGTCTCCCAAGCTCTAGCTAACTCTGTGCGCCTTAATCCCCTTTTGGCTTCTCGCATCAGTACTCTGCTTTCACATCCCGCCCACTTCAGGAGTTCTTTATGCCAGGCTATTATCCTAGGGCCTCCTCTCGCCTTCCAATTCTTGGTTATATCCTGTTTAGCTAAGATGTATACTAGGTCTTGAAATCTGCCGGTGGCCTTAGTTTTAGACGAGTGGGAAAACCAGTTCAGGAGGCAGCAGGCCGGAGTGCATGTCATTTCTTTATCTATGATCTCGCTCACTGTCTGCACTACTTGTGTCCAGAATTCCTGCAATTGGGGGCAATCCCAGAACATATGCAGTATGTAAGCCTGGGGCATGTGACATCTCGGGCAAGCCACCCCCACTACCTGAAAGTATCTACTTATGCGTTCGGGGGTCAAGTATGCTCTGTGCAGGACATAGTAGTTTTAACAATTTGGAGCGTGTGTTTCTGGAAACTTTCGGTGTCCCAGCCAGTATGTTATTCTATTCCTCAGTCGGTATAGGTATGCCCAGGTCTCCTTCCCACTGGAGGCGGACTTTCTCCAGTAGACTAGACAGTTAGTAATCCAGGCCACTGTCATCTCTCGCCTGGATTACGCGAGTTCTCTTCTCGCCGGGGCCAATCAGGCTGAGCTTACTCGATTACAACGGGTACAAAACGCCGCAGCTAGGGCGATTGTCGGCCTCCCTAAATTCTGCTCGGTGGCGAATGTTCTTCGCTCCCTACACTGGCTCCCAATAAGGAAGCGTATTCTCTTCAAGATACTCTGCCTGGCTTTTAAGATCTTGAGAGGCATAGGCCCTGAAATCTTGTCTGGCTCTCTTTCCCTTTATGTCCCTACTCGCACTCTTCGCTCCCAGGGCCAGGCCCTGGTTGTAGTCCCCAGATACAGGCTGTGCCGCATGGGCGGCCGCTCCTTTGGTGTAAAGGCGGCATCAGCCTGGAACTCTCTCCCGGTGGAATTGCGCCTGTTAGAGGATCTTATGGCGTTTAGGAAAGCCTTGAAAACATTCCTGTTTTAGTCTCTAACCCCTAGCCTGTGTTATGTATTTTAGAGTGTTCTTCCCTGGTTCTCTTTTTAGTTGTGTTATGTTTTTTAGGCACTTCCTTGTCAAATGCGCCAGGACGCTCCTTAGCTGGAGTAGCTGTGCGCACAATAAAAACCAATAACATAACATAACATAACATAGTCTTGGTCCATCTGCGTGCAGCGTCTGTATAGGCAAGACACTGCTTTGATGGTACCTGCTGATAGAGCCATATAATAGCAGGTTTGTTGCGGCGGGGGTTCCACAGATCCTGTCCGCCAGTGCTTGCGAATGGCTGTCGTTAGTGCCCAATGTAATAAAAAGTTTCCCTGCAGAAGTCCAAACACCGCCCGGAACGTTTCAAATGGCAGCATCTCAGAGTCCCTGTAGAGGTCACCTATTTTTGTCGCCCCCATTTCCATTCACTTCTCTAGGTCCTGCCAGTTCCCACCATGTGGGAGGGCTCTTAGCGCATCAAAAGGAATGTCTGTTGAGTATGCGGTCCCTACTCCCATCTGCTGCAGTCCCATACCCCAGCACTTAGATTGCACTCTGAGCCCCTAAGGGTCCCACCCGGAGGGCCTATGCACTCTGAGAAATACCCTCAGCAGATCATTCAGTACTATTCCAAGGAGCCCCACTTTTACATGCCCAAATGTCCTTTTTAAAGAAGGTACTTCAAGTTGTTCTTGGGGAGTTCTGTCCTAGGGTAAGTGCATTTGCATCATAGATCTTTATAAAAGGCTGGTGGTCATCCCAAATCATTCTCCCTCCAAAAATTTGGATTGCATTCTGATAAGTTTCTACAGGATATATTTCTGTAAAAATTCCCAGCAAAGATGTCGAAAGACATATCTAAACCGTGCCTATAATCAGGTTACATTAAACCACGCTCTAACGTTTTCGTTTTGCTAGCAATCCTGGCTGGAAAATGGGCTTTATCATGTATTTTGATTTGTTAACAACGATCAGCATTTATACTGCCCACCTGTCATATGAAAACCTATGCCACTGTATTAGGGATTATTTGCTTCTGCCTTCTTTTAAACACAAAAGTATGCCCCTCCAACAAAAACGAGGCTTATAGTGAAGCTTCCTCTGTAGAAAACAATTTCCACCTTCATTAAAATAAGTTTGTGTCTCCTGTTTAGCAGAAAATGTCACAGCAGATCAAATGGCCATGCATGTAACCTTTGCACGGTATATTTTAGGACACCGTGAAAGTGGGGAGCATCTCCACTTTAATTTTAATTCCACTTTAATGACAAAAAGCAGTGGGCCATCCTGTTTGCCTGCTGTCCACTCTTGATTGTCTCTCAATGGGTTTCGAGCAGTGTCGCTCGTTGCGCTTGACAGCCGCGGCAAACGTGCAGACATAGCCAAAGGTGCATCAAAGGAAGATCATCTAAGACATACGTGCCATTAATATTTCAGAATTACTGAGTGCCTTTCCTTTGAGGGATCCAGATGAAAATACCGTTGTATACTTTATTCCCTTGCAAGCATACCATCAAGGACTTAACAAATACTAGTGCAAAGTCTGTGCATTTAGATCAATCGCTCAAAAGTTGGTTATTTCTTTATCTTTTTTTAAATTTGTAAGGTATAAGAAAAATCCCTCATTTGACATCAACCCATTAGGTCAGCCAGTGTCAAAAAGAGCCCTGTTCTAATTGGCCATCAGCTTGCATTTCTCATTATTATTCTTTGGCAGGCTTGTCACTTGAGGGCCGTGTCAAGACTGATTCAATCAAGGATTTGGCAGCAATGATAGTCAACCTCGGGTCAGTCTCGTTTGATGAGAAGTGCAAAGCTGCAACATACAGTCATTCTAATGCATTTACAAAACACTAATGCCCTGGCGGTGTCACGCTGGGGATTTCAGGTTTGAGTAACCAGTGTTGCGCTTACTATGTTCTGAGATTTTTAAGTGCCCTTTCTCACCTTATTTTGCCTTTTCATTTCCTATTGCAATTTTTTTGTTATTCTGTTTAATGCAATGCTGGTGTCAAGGCACGTTCCTATTTAGCTTTGTTATTTCTATATTATGGATTGATATACGGCATCAAATGTTCGAGTCGAAAGAGGAGTTGCATATAATTAGACTACTAGCCTTTTATCGCTTGATTGTACAGTGCATTTTCAGTTTTTAATCGTGGATTTCAGACTATGTAGCAAACAGTTAAATGCAGCACACTTCCTAGAATGGATAAAGGGTCCAGTTCCAACATCAACAAATGCTGTATAGCTTGGTCTTTGGCTACACATCTTTACATTCACAGCCACTCTATCATTAACTATAGGTGGTTCTTAGCAGGCTGCTGCCAGGTTAGATTGGAGTTCGAACCCAATGTGCTGTTCACTCTATTTGTTACTCACTCTGGTAATTGTCGCAGGGCTATGTAATGCAGACCAGGCAATGTTGCAAGTGAGACTGATGTTAGATGTCTTTAAAATAACAAAAGTTTGCAATCCACCTGCATCCTTTAAATATGTTGTAACTGTATAAACCTACCTCCTATTATATTGTACATATGAACAGTAATGTAGTCAAGTAAACACAATGTTAATCGTTCACAATACTAAGTATAAATCGATATCTCAACACATGAACCAATTTTCCGTCCCTCCCTGTACCTGGGTAGAAACATCAGCTCCAAAAGTGATCAATTATTATTTAATACAGTTGAAGCTAAATGTGTGACTTTGACCAAAAATAAGATGCAGACGTAGTGACACTCCCAAATCTTGTGTTCGGATCAAAACCTCCCGTAATTGTGATGATAGTACACAAGTACGTATGCCAGCATTTCTACTTCATTTCCTCTTTCATATGAGAATGTAAGAGTAGAGTGATTTGCACCCTAATTTGGCCATATGTCATATGCCTGACCTATGTGGACCATGAGTCTTTCTATGTATGTTCAATTGGCTGACTAGGAGATAGTGGAAGACATTAAACTAAACACATTGCTGGTGTCCAGTGCATAATGTGAGCCTGTTGTTGCAGGTGGGACCCACAGGCACTCATTTTTGGGGGCCAGCTTTTATTTTTCCTCACCAGACTTTCACCCAGAGCAAGAGAGAGAACAAATAAAAGGGGAAGAAAGAGGAGGAGCAACGCGGGAAAATGGTGAAAAAAAAGCAGGAAGAAAAAAACAAGAAAGGGTGAGCTAAAGGGGCAGGTATTGTCTGATGGTTCATGAAACAGATATGTGAAGGACTCAAGAATAGGCAACCTGGGTGTTTGGCAGGCGCAGGGCTTCTATGGTCAACACTTTGGGTCTGACACACTTTCTTCTACAAATTAAGCACTGCAGGTGCCTTATTGGACGTGCAATTGGTGGTGTCAGAACTTGGCTCTAGGGATTTTGAGCAGATATAACCCAAAAATCTTAACTCCTACATTTTGAAATAGAACTCTCCAGGCAGATAAAATCCATATTCTTTTCACATTCGTGTGAATGGTGTAGACTTTCCATAGTTATATTTGGGAGAAAGAATATATGTTCAGGGCACTTTTTGACCGGTGGACAATAATCTTTTTGACATATATGCCCTGCTGTAAAATGTCTTGTACAACCTGATTACATTGTAAGTGGGACGAACATTCCACAGCACGAATATAGAATGCTAACTGCATGCAGCGTCAGCTGTTGACTACTCAAGTACACTCTGGAACCTCTATAGCTAGGATTGTAGTCAGTTGAGCTGAGTCCAATTTTGCTCTGTTCACGCCTGGCCACATTTGCTGCTCTTAGATAAAATTTAGCATGTCCGGGTTGTGGTGACTAGTACCCATATTTAGTATTGCCAGGCTCTAGAACCAGCCCTGCTTTACTGTTCTAGTTCCTGCTAAAGCTTGGAGAGTTTAGGTGCCTTTTACCACTCCTTTTTTGGAATTGCATATTATTGGAAGTGACAACATTGGCCAAGACAGGAGGAAATCCGGTATCTGTTTAAATGATCTACAGTGATTAGCAGGATGCTCCATGGTTTTACTTTATTATGGCTTGTCCTGCCAAATCAAGTGACTGAAAAAAGCACTAATTGCATCTGTACACCTCGTCTACATCCTGGGTAAAACCCAAAATATTAGTCAACATTGTGAAAATCTCCACTGTCCGGTGGTAAGATAACTACTTTCAAAACTCTCTGCTTCTTGTTTAAACGTCTTAATGGCTCAGAACCCACTTACTTAAAAGAAAAAAATCTGCTAGGGACATCTAGCCGCAGATTCCTTACCTCTGAATTTCCCATGCGTAAGACAGTATCCAGAATATTTTTACGTGAGCAGTTCCCCTGTCCACTGGTAGATGGTGTTGTTCGGCTCTGCATGGCGCCATCGGCTTACTTAAAAAAAAAAAAAAAAATTCTCCCTTCTAGGCCCTTTTGCCATATTGACCTCAACCTCCAATCCCTTGGTAACCCAAATTGCAAGTTCCACTGTGAGAGATGATTGTTAATGACTGAACCTTGCCCGTGGGACTACCTGCCTCAGCAACTCCAGCAAATACCTTGCATTCAGAATACGGGACCTCTACCTCTTAAGGCTCTCTCTCCATTGTTCAGGTGGTTCTCCTTGCATCCGTCCTTCTTGCGCCTAGAAGAAATTCATCTATGTGTTGCGGTCTATCCAAATTGTATTAAAATGGTATTCCGTATGCCTTGGAGACTTTGTAGGGTTAAGCACAGTAGTCTCTCCAGTCCAGAAAGTTAGACCTGACTTTGGTTAAAAAAAATAGATGATCACATACAGTGTTCACAGTGTGGTCAGGAATAGGTGGAATTTGATCATATTCTTCTGGTGAATTGGTATTTGCAGTGTGATGTATCACTAACTATACAAATAACAAGAATGAATACCAAATGCAAAATCCTATGCGTAGCTGATTTATTGAAGTTGATAAGCCAACAATTTCTGCAGTAATTGTGCACAAACAAAATAGAAAAATAGCAATGACAGTGCTTTGGTACAACAAACTATGAAGTGTTGCTAGGTCACCCAGCACGCTAGAGATCTCTTGATCACTATTGTCACAATAACATGCTCTTTTAACATTGTTAATGCTATGGATGTGCATACAAGTCCACGGAGGACCGTGGCTTCAGAAAAATTATTTATCTTGCGATTTGGTGTTTGTTGACATTGGCGGGCAGTGTTAAATTCTGACTTGATGATGCCAGTGCACTTACCTCCTCTCATTCCCCCAGTTACATACGAGATGATATCCAATGCTGTGGCTCAGGTAACCCGTTCTTGTTTTTGGATAAGCTGTATTTTTCACTCAAAAGGTTGGCTAACCATACGATATAGACTGTTATCCAAGATATTCAGAGCTCCATGTAAGCCAACGACCACTTAATGGATACTCTACATTGTTCTCATTGGGTCAAGCTTGATAACAAAACTGTCTGCTTTCCATTGTTACCAATTCCTTAAAATGTTCATAGAGTGGGTTTTGGCTCCAAACACAGCAGTATTACTCACTCATGCTATTGGATGTTTGGTGTATCATTCCACTTCATTGTATGCATGAAGGACTAATTACATCTAAAAAATATACTCAAGCATTAAAAATAAATGTCTTTAATTCATGTATGCATTGTATATGCAAAGCAATACGTTTTATATTTTTTATATTTTTTAGTACATTTTTACTGCAGTATGATTTTTTTAAAACGTTTTTATCAGACTTGAGTGACCCATTACCAGCAACACCTTTACTACAACCATTCCAAATACCACCATTACAGTTTACAGGTATTGCTGCCATCATCACCATTACCTTCAACAATATTACTATTACCGCCTTGCATTGGTGCGTGCTTGTGTTTGCACATTTTACTGCTTGAAAACCAGACCTGTTGGATCTGCCAATGCTTGTTTTTAGTGTTACTTTCAGTAATAGACCCTGCACTTGATAACTGGCTGTGTATGTGTGTTTTCTCTAGTAAAATTACACATATAGGTGTATTCCTGATCAGCTGCCAAGACTGTTGCATATTGTTAGAAGTGACAGACCTGCTGAATGTGTAAATTGTAAAGAGACTGTTTGTTAGATTCTCAGAAGGACCCAAAGCCTTCATGCTTTGAAGAGTTAACCAGCCACTTTGGCAAGCTATTTCCCTCGTTTGCTTTGCGAAGAGCTCCTTTCACAATAATTAATAGATTTTAGAGAAACTGCCGTATACTTAACTGTCTAAGCAATTACTAGATGCAGATTCCAGGTTTTCTCAGCTGGAGTCTCCTTCCTAAGGGAATTGACAGCTGGTGACCATTTACTCCGCACACATACTTATGTACTCTGATCTAAAACATTCAACAGACATTGCAAATGAGTCTATCCTCCATTAAAATGCCTTTTCTTTAGTCTGTCCCCTTCCTAGACACTGAGACTGTCAGAGCTCTCTCAAGAATACATCCTTCTCTTCTGGTCAAGCTGATCAGGTGGCTTCATGTTACTGTGTTATTAACAACAAGGGGTGGTGAGGGACAGAGTCTCTGAATTAAGCAGAATACTCTCACCCAGTCAAGAGATCAGGGCTAGATCCAACACCGTTTTTTAGCTCATTGCACCATCCCAGTTTCAGAACCTGGCTGTATGCAAATTAGTCTGTTCCTGTCCCAGTGCATGATGGGAACAGGGCAAACCAAACTACAAAAGCCAATTCTTACACTGGGAAGGAAACAAGCTTCCGGGGACCGGTTTCTGGCATTACAGCCGTCTTCGGCCCGGCTTGCTTGAATCCTGATGGTGCAATGAGCAAGGGACTCATGTCTGAGTATACCCTTCCACGCTTAGGGTGGACAAAATTATTAACAACAAGGGGTGGTGAGGGACAGAGTCTCTGAATTAAGCAGAATACTCTCACCCAGTCAAGAGATCAGGGCTAGATCCAACACCGTTTTTTAGCTCATTGCACCATCCCAGAGACTCTGTCCATCACCACCCCTTGTTGTAAATAATGTTGTCCACCCTAAGCGTGGAAGGGTATACTCAGATGTGAGTCCCTTGCTCATTGCACCATCAGGAATCAAGCAAGCCGGGCCGAAGACGGCTGAAATGCCAGAAACCGGTCCCCGGAAGCTTGTTTCCTTCCCAGTGTAAGAATTGGCTTTTGTAGTCTGGTCTGCCCTGTTCCCATGATGCACTGGGCCAGGGACAGACTAATTTGCATACAGCCAGGTTCTGAAACTGGGATGGTGCAATGAGCTAAAAAACGGTGTTGGATCTAGCCCTGATCTCTTGACTGGGTGAGAGTATTCTGCTTAATTCAGAGATTCTGTCCATCACCACCCCTTGTTGTAAATAATTATGTCCACCCTAAGCGTGGAAGGGTATACTCAGATGTGAGTCCCTTGCTCATTGCACCATCAGGAATCAAGCAAGCCGGGCCGAAGACGGCTGAAATGCCAGAAACCGGTCCCCGGAAGCTTGTTTCCTTCCCAGTGTAAGAATTGGCTTTTGTAGTCTGGTCTGCCCTGTTCCCATGATGCACTGGGCCAGGGACAGACTAATTTGCATACAGCCAGGTTCTGAAACTGGGATGGTGCAATGAGCTAAAAAACGGTGTTGGATCTAGCCCTGATCTCTTGACTGGGTGAGAGTATTCTTCTTAATTCAGAGACTCTGTCCATCACCACCCCTTGTTGTAAATAATTTTGTCCACCCCAAGCGTGGAAGGGTATACTCAGATGTGAGTCCCTTGCTCATTGCACCATCAGGAATCAAGCAAGCCGGGCCGAAGACGGCTGAAATGCCAGAAACCGGACCCAGGAAGCTTGTTTCCTTCCCAGTGTAAGAATTGGCTTTTGTAGTCTGGTCTGCCCTGTTCCCATGATGCACTGGGCCAGGGACAGACTAATTTGCATACAGCCAGGTTCTGAAACTGGGATGGTGCAATGAGCTAAAAAACGGTGTTGGATCTAGCCCTGATCTCTTGACTGGGTGAGAGTATTCTGCTTAATCCAGAGACTCTGTCCATCACCACCCCTTGTTGTAAATAATTTTGTCCACCCTAAGCGTGGAAGGGTATACTCAGATGTGAGTCCCTTGCTCATTGCACCTTCAGGAATCAAGCAAGCCGGGCCGAAGACGGCTGAAATGCCAGAAACCGGTCCCCGGAAGCTTGTTTCCTTCCCAGTGTAAGAATTGGCTTTTGTAGTCTGGTCTGCCCTGTTCCCATGATGCACTGGGCCAGGGACAGACTAATTTGCATACAGCCAGGTTCTGAAACTGGGATGGTGCAATGAGCTAAAAAACGGTGTTGGATCTAGCCCTGATCTCTTGACTGGGTGAGAGTATTCTGCTTAATTCAGAGACTCTGTCCATCACCACCCCTTTTTGTAAATAATTTTGTCCACCCTAAGCGTGGAAGGGTATACTCAGATGTGAGTCCCTTGCTCATTGCACCATCAGGAATGAAGCAAGCCGGGCCGAAGACGGCTGAAATGCCAGAAACCGGTCCCCGGAAGCTTGTTTCCTTCCCAGTGTAAGAATTGGCTTTTGTAGTCTGGTCTGCCCTGTTCCCATGATGCACTGGGCCAGGGACAGACTAATTTGCATACAGCCAGGTTCTGAAACTGGGATGGTGCAATGAGCTAAAAAACGGTGTTGGATCTAGCCCTGATCTCTTGACTGGGTGAGAGTATTCTGCTTAATTCAGAGACTCTGTCCATCATCACCCCTTGTTGTAAATAATTCATGTTACTGTGGGCATCATCGTATACCAGGTTTAATTTAAAAGTTTATTGCATTCCTGCAAATGATGTCCAGATCCTTTCCAGTTGAATACATCGGGCTAATTTCCCGAATTACCAGGGTCCATGAAATTGAAACCTAAGATTGGAAAACTGAGTTCTTTATAACATGGCCTCATCTTGGAAGCCTTCATGAGGAAGAACATTCTCCATTTGTGGGCACCCCAAATCTCTCAGAATGTCTGCAGTCTCCCTGGTTTTCAGACAATATTTTAGACACTCTTGCTCAATTCGCATAGTTTTGTGCACCAGTGTATTATTAAATATGAGAAAAGCTATTTGGGATAATAATGTTTGCGTTCGGATTCACAGAATTATGATTTGTAGAATTTTATCACTCTGAATTGCTCATATGGTTGCTGAAAACCCACCCTTGTGGCGAGTAAGGTGGTTGAATAACGTCCCTGTAAATGTAGATAAACAATGTTAGTTTGATTACTCTTTCTCTGTCTGCTCTTTCTTTCTTTTTTCCAACAATTTTATGTAGTATGTTGACGTGCTCTAAAAAATATTTAATGGTAAGCACCTAAGAAGTGCCCTAATAACAATGACATAATTCACACTTGTTGTGCACAAAGCAACATTTATTGTGAATGCAGTGCTAGGGATCTACCCGTTTATATAAGGATTTATAAGGCTCCGCTGCCCCTAAACGATATTAGTTGGTATAACATCAAAAAGGAAAGGCTAAATAATGGGAAACAATTGATAAGAGCTTTAGGGCGAAGGTAATTTAATCAGGGTCCAGAATACCAAATTAACATCCAGACGAGATGTTTTACCAGTTTTTGGATGAGAGAAGAGTGAATTGAGTTCTTAGGTGAATTTGTTGTTCACCCAGCGTTTTTGCAGACCTGAGAGAGACTGGTTTTGAATGTTAGTGAATCCATATGTAAAGAGTACTTGCTCCTCAAACCTCATTGACCGCCTGAGATGGTAATTAAGTTGAGGTGATACAGCAGTTTGTTAAAATGAATGCTCCTATTAGTGATCAAGCAGATTTTCAATTTTAATATAACTTTAATGGGTTACCAATGTTGAATTTTTTGTTTTTTGATTTGGGAAGCTATAATCAAATTTTCTTCTTAGGATATGGATCTGGAAATGAAATGAAGATCAGACTGAAGGAGGAGCAAATAAAAAATTGAAGGACTCCTGCTATTAGGATGCTGCGAAAGTCCAAATGTGGGCTGCTGTTCTGAATCAGATAGCTGTTTTTAGTGAAACATCATAAATTAAGCTGATCTCTTGATATGTGGAGTGAGCGAGAAAGTACAGTTGTGGTAAACACAACAAATACATGATTTTTTCAAGAAGTGGTAACTGACTGAGAGGTCTAAGGCTCATTGCTTTGTCCTTTCTTGGCGCTCCCTACACCTGTGTGTTTGTTTCATTCTATGTTTGAGGTGCACATGGGTCCCTGAATCACAGTGCAGCCATGAGACATTTTGCGTCTCCTTCCTGAATACAGAGGGCAGAGGAAAAATGGTTAGAAATTTTAATGGACATCCAACTCATCACTACCTGTGACATGACTTTTAAAACTATGCAAGACAGCAAAAACTCTCATTTGATGCATGCTGTGCTTTAACCCCTCGTCCATGGCGGTAACTCCGCCGCAGCGCTGGGGGGGAGGGTGGTTCGCACGGCGCCGCCATGCTTGTGATGGAACGACTTCGTCACAAGCCACGGGCCTGCTGTGCTTATGACGGAGTGGTTCTGTCACGGCTCCGCCCACTCACTAATTCGCCCGCACAGGCGGGGAATCAGTGCCGCGTGGGCAGAGCGGCCGCGGCGTGACGGAACCACTCCGTCATGAGCACAGCGCACCCGTGGCTCGTGACAGAGTGGTTCCGTCACTAGCATGGAACGAGTTAAAGCCAGCCTAAAAGACCAGCGAGTAGGCCTCAAGAGTCTTCAGTATTGCTGACAGTAAGATGGAGTCTTCAGATCTGAAAACCATCCTGCTTGACATAAAAGACTCTTGAGACTAATAGACTGCAAAATAGACGTACTCCCCACTAGGGTTGATCATATGACAGAATGGCTGGATACATTTGCAGAATGCCTGGACATTTCTGAGAGATGCATTTTGGATATAGAAGATGAAATTCAAGGGTAGGGGGGAAAGCACAATTAAATGATTTTAAAAGCCACCAGCATCAAGAAGGAAGATCTAGAGGCATGGTCAAGACACAAAAACGTGTCTTGAATCTTCTGCTTCTCATCTAACTTATCACTGCAGTATTTAGCATATCTCAAGATCTCATCAGGTGACTTGTTCTGCCAACAGATCACACTTTGAGTAATCTGCGTACAGATCTCTGGTTTCAGTCTTGAAACAAACTAAAACACGAAAATCCCATATTCTTTTCTTCAGGATACTCTCATCCACTGTGCTTCTGAAAGACCTGTAACAATTATTCATAATATTCATGCACTCTTTCTTTCTGCTCTTTGGTAGTTCTTTTAATTGTAATCCAACCCAAATCTCTCTGTGGCGCTCTGCCTTACAGGAAAGTAATCAATGACTCATATTTCTCCATCACTATAGGAGATGGTGCATTTGTCCTAGTGTCGCACACAGGTTCCTGTTTGGCCATCGCACTTCAGTCTTACATTCAGCCCATAAATCAGCAGGTACTACAGTGTCAAAAATCGTATTCAAATCTGTCAACAACACCTTTGAAATTTTTCTGTATCGTTCCACCTGTGCATACTATTGCACCGATTTGTCTTTTAATTTTGGGAAATTGGTAGTAAATGCAGCCAAATCACCTCTACTCCAGAGTACATATACATACATTCCTCCTGCTATTTCTCTGAGTGGGTATGCTGTTGTTTCTCCCTTGCTTGCCTTATCCTTCCTTCCTGCTATAGCTGCTTCTCTTTTTCTTTTCATGCCTCTTTGCCCATTTAATTTCTAGTTTCTCAGTCTCACTCCATTTGCAAATGCATTTGACTAATTCCTTCATGTGTAAATGCGTTTCTGAAATTCTTATGTTCTCTGATCCTGGATCATCTAATTCAACCCTTTAGCTTCTCTTGAGATGGAGATTTTTAGCAAGACCAGTCTCTTATTTCTGAGCCAAATCTGTTAATTTGTCATGCAGTAAAGCTGCTCTTCATGTAATCTTACACAGGTAAATCAGTTCCTTTCTTTTGTATTGTGCGATATGTTCAAATTGTAAACATCCCCTTATTATTTCTTCTAATTCACAAAATTGAGTAATATTTAAAGGCTTTACCCCTCTTCCTATCTGGCCTCTCCTGTACCTTTGTGCTTTCTGTCTTCCTAATTCATGCTGCTTCAAGCTAGCATATAACCCTCTTCAGTAGCACTTATGTCACTAGGAGTAATAGGGGCTGTGAAGACTAATATTCCTCCATCTGTTAGTGCTGGGGGCAGCAGCGTATTCCCCGCTCAAGATGTGATAATTCCTGTCTATTTTTGGTAAGCTGCCCTCTAAGATCTTTTAAAATGCCTTCTGTAGTGCTTATGCATACCCCCTGATAGTAACCTTAAAGGCTTCCCACAACATGGCTGCACAGTCTACTGTGCCCACATTTTTGTCGAAGTAGTGTACAATTTTGTTCCTGACAGTGTCTGCATACAAAGGATCCAACAGCGCCTCTGATCTGAATCTCCTAGTAAACGGGTGATGAGTGTTAGTGGGGATGGAGATAACAAGTCGAACTGGATTGTGATCTTATAGAGTATGGGGGAGGAAGTCTATCTCCACGACCCAGGCATTTGCCCCTTCACTCAGCAACCAGTAATCCAAACTGGACCGGCTGCTTTGCGCTGGGGTAACGTGCGTGCCCTCCCTTGCCTTGCAGTGTCGAAGTCTCCCTGCATCCACCAGCTGAAATTCAAACATCACGTCTCTTATACCTTTTGCCACTCTGGGGGACACCCGCCTTGCTGCCCAAAATTTTCCTTTCCTGGGTCTAAATGTGTATTAAGGTCCCCACCCCATTCCCGCAGTACATTAAACATTTTAGTGAAACATTCAAGGTCGTCAGAAAACCCAATGTGTCGTGCACCATGGCACAATGTCCCTCATCATCTACATAGGTGTTAAGTGGGGTGAACCGTAAACCCCATTTAATCAATATAAGCAACTCCTTCGCATAGGACGAGTAAGACGAGGCAAGTTTGTACCAAGCCCATTTAGCTGCAATCTTGACGTCTGATTGCCTCGTGAGATGCGTTTCCTGTAGAAGCGTTATTTGAATGTTATGCCTGTCTAAATAGGCAAAAACCTGTCTGATTTTCTTAGGAGAGTTGAGCCCTCGTACATTCCAAGTTAAGCAGGCACACTTGTCATTTACTATCGCCATTTTGAGTGAATACAACCATGTATTTCCCCTACCCAACCACCTAGGTGAGTGTCAAAGCATGACCATTCGCTGATCTGAACATGCACATGAAAAAATCCCAATATTCCAACTGTCTGTCCCCCCAACCCCTCCCACTTCAGCAGACCCAACATGCTAAAGCCATCCCTTAAAAAACACATTTCCCAATTAAAGAAAACATAACTCCAGAACAGTGCAGGGGGATACCCAAGGGGGAACGCAGTGGCACTACTACCTCCCCAGATGATAAGGGAGGTGACCGACCACCAATTCAGTTTACCCCACTCACGTCCCCATCGGTTTGTAGCATCATATAAGCAAGGAGGCAGTGCTTATCAAATCTGATACTCAAACTGGACGTCTCTATTATAGCAGACCTATAAAGAGCAACCCAACTCGTCAACGACCTATCAGTCCCGGCCAGGTGGGATAGCCAACATGCTTTAACACATAGTGTTTATAACAGTATATCTTAGCTGTCTTCATCAGAGTCACCCCGGACCGGTGTCTTCTGGCGTCGAAGCGATTTAGCAAAGTCAGTGGCTTGCTTTGGGCTGGTGAATATCTTGGCTTTTTCATATGTCCCAATACGAAGATGTGCGGGATACAACATAGCATATGGGACCTTTTCTGCAATCAATTTCTTCTTCACTGTCTGATACTCCTTTCTGGCAGCTTGAACGGCCGCCGTGAAGTCAAGGAAAAAAGCCAATGTGTTGCCCTGATAGGTGACAGTGCCCTTCAGTTGGGTGATGCGAAGGACTGAGTCTCGGTCTCTGAAATTGAGCAGTCGTGCAATAATCCGTCGGGGGTAGCCCCGGGCGGCGATCGATTCGATGAGAATCGGTGAGCCCTTGTCACAATTAAGAGTTGCGATAGGTTCGTAGTGCCACAGATGTCTCGGAGCATGTTCTCTACATATGTATCCAGGCTGCCCACATTGGTTGACTCGGGTAGGTCCATGATGCTCAAATTGTTGCACCTCAACGAGCCTCAGGGTCCTCGTTCGTGGCCTGGATCACTGCTAGAACCTTGTCCATGTTTGTTACTTCGGACGACATCTGCTGAAGACCGTCTTCCGTGGTTGACATGCGTTGTTCTGCTTCGCTGATACTGATGGCTTGATTATCTAATTTGACGTACATGTGCTCCATGTAGTATTAAGGGCTTCAATTTTCCCATCTATAGATTGAAGGCTATTCTGTATGGCTAATAATGTATTTTCCATAGTGGAGGCAGGCTCTGTAGGCTTATCTAGTTCTGAATCAGAAGTGGCTCCTCGCCCAGATCTGCCAGGCTTCTTCTGCTCGAATGTGATTTATCAGGTTTCCCCATGGTTGATATTGTAGAGTCAATGTTACACTGAGCGTGGCACACTGACAGTTAGTCCTGCTATGGCCAGCTCAACACTGGATCAATTGGTACAGTTTCTCTTTTCACCGGTTGTGCTGTGGGGGCATGGATAAGAATTAGGAGCAAGCCTCAGAGCCCAGCAATGAACGCTCCCCAGTTGAAGCGCTACAGCAGGATGGAAGCCAGGCTGGGGAATGGGCGATATCTTCACAATGCAAATAGTGTCTCCAGGTCTGTGATGGGCCATATAGCCCTTGTGTGCCGCGCTGGCGGGAGGCACAGCACGCGCGAGGTCAACAACCCGCTTCTTCTGCTCCCCCATGTCAATAGCCAAGCCAGAGTCCTTAATGGGTGCAATACCCCCTAATCTTGTCCGGTGGAATCGGCAGGTGCACAGAGTTAGCGGTGAGGGAGGGGGGTGAGATGGCGCTCACTCTCTGTGCGTGGGATTTCCCAGGAGGGCCCCAGAAAGTAGGGGACATTCAGCGGTCCATATGCTATTGGTTTATATAGGCACCCGAAAGAGGGGGGACTTGCAACAGGCCAGTAACATCAGTCTCCTGAGCCCACCACAGCGCTCCAACCGTTCACCGCAACTGGGCCTGGAAAAGCAGTATCACCTGCTCAGGCGGACCGGCACGTCACCCCCGAGGTGTGCCTCAGCTTCTGCAGATGCCCGCTCACGTCGTGGCCATGCAGCCGACCCCAGGCCTCACCCGCAGCTGCTCTCGTGCTCTTTCGCAGATGGATGCCACGAGCGCCGCCACTCACTGTGCTGCTGGTGGGTAGATCGCCACGTCCGCCGTCCGCTCTCTGTCTGAAATGGCCGCCGCCAGTGGTCCTGAAGCAGCTCGCTCACAAAGGCAGGTACCCTCCCTCCTGCGCCTCGTCACATTAGCTGCTGTACTTAGTTAGGTAGGTGTGCCTCCACAAGGCTCTCGGGCCCAGCGGCGAAAGGTCTCGATGCATGCTGCCATTTTGCGCTAACGTTGCACGTCCGGCCCTCTGCTCGGTGTTAGTGCTCACCTCTCAGAAGCACCTCCATGAGCCAGCTAGCTGTTCCCCCCGACTCTGGGAGGCAGTTCCGCCACAGTATAGCAACTCGGGGTTAGGATAATGCAGGATGTTTGGTGTCGGTCGGCAGAGCTGCTCTACAGCGCAGCCTTCCTGCCGTTCGCCAAGCCACGCCCCCCATTGAAAGCAAAGGTTTATGTGTTGGCTCCGGAAGATTCTATGATGAATGTTTTACTACCTCCTTATCAAATAAAAATGTACCAAAATGGCCTTCCGTTCGTTATATGGCAATGCTCGCTCCCTTAGGGCTAGTTGGCCTGATAGAGGTCAGGTGTCCCCATTATCAGCTGGAACGTGTGCGGGGCTCTGGACAAAATTAAACGCGGGGCTATACTTCATCAGGCAAAGAGGGCGAGAGCCGATGTGATGGCTGGTAGGGTGGCGTCAGCTGAGATTCTCCCCCGCGGTCTCTCGGATCACTCCCCGTTGACCTTCATATAGACAGGGGGCGACAACCATTCCGTTGGCGTCTCTCGGTGTGGCACCTGCAGAACGATGAGTACGGAAAGCATATGAGCGAGGTGATCGCGCAATATTTAACCATTAATGAAGGGTCTGTCTTTAGTGCCGGGATATTATGTAAATGTAAATGTATAGGCATTTATATAGCGCACTACTTACCCGTAGGGTCCCAAGGCGCTTTATGGGAGTCTCTGATGCCTACTCTGCGGGGTATAGACATAGTCTGATGCGTGGCACCCCGTAAGAAGCGCAGGGAAGAGTTGGTACGGGCAGAGGCAGATATAGAGGCGCTTGAGCGCCAGAGCTGGGAAGCAGGAGAGGGGAAGGTGGTGAGACAACTGCTCCTAGCTCAACAGTCCTATGCTGCTCTCCTGATGGACGAGGCCTGTCAAGTTTGGCTGGCAACGCGTAGCAGGATATGCCAATGGGGGAACATGTCCGGCAAGATGCTACATCGGCTTTGCCAGTGCACCTTTCACTCCCAGGCCCTTCCGGGTGTGCTGGACGAGGCGGGGGCACAGATCACGGACCCTATAGCCATAGCAGAGAGTTTCGCTACATATTATGCGGAGCTCTATGCCCCCCAGGAGTGTTTGCCGGAGCCTAATGTAGACAAATTCATAGCAGACCTGCCACCCAAAGCGGTGTCGGATGAGGTACGTGATCGGCTGGAGCTACCTCTGACGGATGAGGAACTAGGCACGGCCCTGGGTGAGCTCAACTCCGGGAAGACCCCTAGACCCAATGGGTTCCCAAGCAAGTTTTTCAAACAATACAATTAATAGCTTGCCCCTTATTATCTGGCGGCCTTGGAAGAGGCCACGGAGGAGGGCCAGCTCCTCCCGGACTGGAGGCATGCGGAGGTGGTAGTGTTCCATAGGCCCGACCGACCCCCGGTGCAGCACGCCTCCTATGGCCCCATTTCTCTCTTGAACGTGGAAGCCAAAATCCTGGCCAAAGCGTTAGCTAACCGCCTCCTCCCTCACATTTCGGCACTTATACACCCCGATCAGGCCGGGTTTATGTCCCAGAGGGCGACCAGGCATAACATAAGGCGGACGCATGTGGCGATGGCGGCTATCCGACAGACGGGGGAGCCGGCGGCACACCTTTTGGCTGACATGGACAGGGCATTTGATTCCCTTAGTTGGGTGTATTTGTTCGAGGGACACGACACACAAGTCCTTTCAAGGTTTGGAGGAGGATTTCGGTATGCCCCGGTCCCAGTTCTATTGTTACCTTCAATAACGCCATGCACTGTCCCCTAGTCTAGAGGGCCTGGAATCTCTCCCTGAATTTAGCCCATTGGAGGCGAAGGTTTTCATGGGGGATCTGGAGACAAAGATCTCCCGGATTTATCAATCCCTGGTTACTCATTGCTCCCCGACACTTCAGAGGCTTCGGGGGGGATTTGGAGGAGGACGTTGGCACGCTGGAGGAGGATGATTGGAGGGAGGCCCTGGCTGCCCCGCGGGGGGCAGCCATAGCGATGCGTCCCCACCTCATTCAATTTAAATAACTACACAGGGCCTACTTTGCCCGGGTTCGACTGTGGCGGGCGGCGAGATTGATTGCTTCCCCGGAGTGTCTGCGATGTGGCCGGGAGGAGGGCACTTTTATGCATACTGTCTGTCTATCCCTGGACCGATTTTGGAGGGGGTGTTTTCCTGCCTGTCGGAGGTCTTGGGGTGGGAACTCCCACGTATGCCACAGTTCGCCCTGCTCCACGTCATGGAGGGAATAGGCGGTAATGTTTATAAACGGTATCTTATGCAACTGGGCCTCACATTGACGAAACGTGATCTAGCCAAGGCGTGGAAGGATCCCCGGGCCCCCTCGGTGACAGCATGGAAAAATGGCCTGGACTCTTGTATGGGGCTAGAACAGCCAATTTTTGTAGCATGGGGATGCCCACGTTAGCATTACAAAATATGGAAACGATGGGCGGACTATCGGGGTCTGTGGCTGGAGCCTCCAATTGTTGTGGAAGTTCTTCCATTGGTGTAATTGTTGGGACACGTGGGCTTGAGCTGGTGCAGGGAGGGGAAGGGTCTGGGGGTGTGTGTGTGTGTAATTAGGCTAAGGCTCTTCTGATTTATATAACAATCGTGGACTGGATTCTGTGGGGGGGGGGGGGAGGGAGGGGGAGTTGGTGGGGGTTTGTATTATTTGTATACTTTTGCCATGTATTTTAGGTGTTACTCTAAAAAGTTGATTGCTTTCTTGCTAATGTAAAGTTTGATACTGCAGTTGTCTCTGGGGTGCAGAGCCCTGCACCGTATGTGCAATTTGACAATAAAAAACTATTTACAAAAAAAAAATTACCATAATATCATCCTGGTGTAGTGCCTAAATGCACAGTTTTACAATGTGTAACTCTGCTGAATCGAAGTCGTATCAAAATACCTAAATGGAGGGCTAGAGCTAGACCAAAGAAGCATCATTGCATAAAAGACTTACAATAATGGAAAATAGAGGTGAAAATACACCGAGGAGAGGTTGCCTTGAGTTACTAATGCACATTTAATCCAAACCTGTATTTTGATCGTGCAGCTTTTTCTTTATTATTCAAATTAGTTATAGATTGTAATGTTTCAGAATTCTGCCCAGTCTGATACTTAGCATTAATAAGTTAGGGGGCGTTGTTTTCTAATAGTGATAGTTTGTATTATGACAACAGCTTCTTTCAATCATCTAAAAATTAAAAGAATGGGATTTATGCATAAGTAAGCAAGCTATTTGGTAAATGTAAAACACATTGCTCAACACTGTTCGTTTTTACAATTGTTAGCAGCGGGGTGCAAGCCATTATAACTCTTACAGCAAGAAATGTTGTTTGCAGTGTATGTTAGAATTCAATGTCCTTCACAAATTGAATGAGAGTTTACATCCTCAAGGGTGTAAATACCTACGCTGGTGTTGTGATGGTCTTGTTTTACTTCATTTCAGTTCAGACTTTATGAACGTAATAAATCCCTTACCTAGATTTGAGAACACGTTAAGAAAAATGTTGTTGCTTAAAGCAATTATTATTCTTCCCTTTGTGATGCAACGACGTAAATCAGTAGGGTATTATATTTATGTGCAGCCATCGGTAGAAAGCTTCAGAGCACCTTGTTGAGACATCCATGCATTTATTTACTCTTCATCAGCCACTCTCTTGTACAAATGACAGCCACCATTCCTGGAATGGCTTACATTTGTTTCTCCTGTATCCTCAAAACCCCTCCTCTCTTCCTGCCAAACACAGCGACCTTTACCAACAACATTGCCTCACAAAAGACTAAGAGCTTGAACCCTCTCATTTGTGACTCACATCAACTCTGTTCTATTTAGCAGCATCACAGTCAACTGCATCATAACTGCCACAGTCATTAGACAATGAGAATCTTGGTTACTGCTATGCACTCCTGAAACCAACAAAGTCCTACGTTTGAAATACTCTGAAGTCTATAACTCCGCATCTCAAATAATCTCCAATGCTAAATTTTGGGTGCATATGTGACCGGTTTTTAATTTAACACACTGGCCTCCAGTTAAAGAAATCTGCCAATGAATTACCCTAGTAGTCATTCATAACAAAGATCATGTGAGTCTATGTGAGTATTGAGACCTTGTCTGCCCGGGTTATGTTATGTTATGTTATGTTATGTTATATTAGCTTTTGTATAGCGCAACGGCTACTCAAAAAGAGTGTCCCGGCGCTTTAGGTAAGGAGAACTACATCACCATAACATAACACAGTAAAATGGGGAGCAGGAAAACAAAAAAACACAGTAAGAAAGAACAACTGAAAGGCCTACTGGATGAACAACCAGGTTTTGAGACCTCTCCTAAAAGCAAGTAGACTAGTGGCTCCCCGAAGTGTGAGCGGAAGCGAGTTCCACATCTGTGGTGCCAGCAAACCGAAGGAGCGGCCACCCAGGCGAGCTCTCTTCACTCGCGGAACAGCCGCCAGGAATAGAGATTCTGACCTCAACGAGCGAGCCGGATGGTAAAAGGCAAGTCTCTTTTGGAGGTACTTTGCTCCCACCGCATGGAGAGCCTTGTAGGCCAGAGTCATTGCCTTAAAGGCAATCCGTTTGCGGATGGGAAGCCAGTGCAGCGCCTGCAATAGACCCGAAGCGCTGGCTCGTCTATTTAGACCAAAGTTGGCCCTAGCCGCCGCGTTCTGCGCGACTTGGAGCCGCTGTAGCAAGTACTCTGGTAGGCCAAGGTAAAGAACGTTCGAATAATCTAACCTAGAGCCAATCAGAGCCTGCACAGTCAGCTTCCTGTGCTCCTCAGACAGCAGGGGTAAAAACCTCCGCAACATCTTGAGGAGGCCGAAACATGTGCCAGTCACCCAGAGGATCTGGGCTTTCAGCGTTAGCCCCTTGTCCATCTTAACCCCCAAGTTCTTCGCCATTAGGGAAGAGCAAGAAGGGGGGAACATATCGATGGGCCACCAGGCCTGCCAGATTGGCTCCGTGTCACACCCAAAGAAGAGTACCTCGGACTTATCGGAATTGCACTTGAGGCTGTTCAGTTGGAACCATTTAAAAACAGCCCCAAGGCAATCCCGGATACTCTCCCCATCAAAGTCTCCACCTCTCTTGCAAGAGAAGAGGAGCTGGGTGTCGTCAGCATAGGATACGATCTGGGCCCCAAATGACTCCGCCAACGCCGCCAGAGGGGTCATAAAGATGTTAAAGAGGGTCGGGCTCAATATAGAGCCCTGAGGGACCCCGACTCCCAAAGGCGGCATCACGGCGGAGTCTGGGGAGGCCCAGACCGTTTGCAGGCGGCCAGCTAGAAAGGAAGAAAACCAGCTGAGCACCGTCCCCCGAAGGCCAATCTCATAGAGTCTTGCGAGAAGGCCATCATGGGGGACGGTGTCGAAAGCCGCCGACAAGTCCAACATCACCAGCATGACTTTGCCCCCAGTATCCAAAACCCCTTTAATGGTTTCAGAAACCTCAAGGAGCGCGGTCTCGGTGCTGAGATTTGGACGGAAGCCAGACTGGGTGGCATGCAAGATCTCGTGAGTCTCCAAGAAGTTGGAGAGCACCGTCTGAACGTGCTTCTCCAAAATGTTAATGAGAGCCGGCAGCAGAGAAATAGGCCTGTAGTTGACTGGGGCCTTCGGATCGAGACCAGGCTTCTTAAGCAACGGGATAACCATTGCCTGCTTCCAGGCCGACGGAACCACTCCCTGGCTCAACGAGAGATTCAGAAGAGGGTTCGCCAATGGATTAATCACTTCCGCGATTTTTCCCAAAAATTTGGCCGGGCATGGGTCCAATGGCGACCCAGATTTAAGATTGCCCATAAGCACTAAGGAAGCAGGGGCTGACAAAGATGGAAACACAGCCAACGTAGCGCCATGCGAGGCCAAAGGGAACGTGTCAGCCTCAGGTTTAAACGGCCCCGCAGGTACTCCTGATGGAAAGGAGTCCTGTATAAGTTTGATCTTGCTTGTAAAAAAACAGGCGAGATCCGAGGCCCAGGATTCAGAGGGCATCTCTTCAGATGTAATGGACCGAGGGGAGATGAATTCTCTCACTATGGTGAAAATCTCCTTGCAGGAGTTGGAGGCAGCTTCTGTCCTCCCTGCAAGGTAGGCTTTTTTCCCAAGGCGAATGTCCCGGTGATAGGCCTTAACCGCCGTCTTGTAGGTCAGCCTATCCACACTATCGTAATGTGCCCCCCAGGCCCTTTCGGCTACCTTACACTGCTGCCGCATAGCCCACGGTGCAGTGGTAAACCAAGGGGCCGAAACCCGTTTCGATGACGAGCGGGGGGGCAGCACCGGGGCTAGATCGTTAAGCCTATCGGAAAGCCATGCTTGCAGGGACTCCAGATCCCTCTCCAGATCGCCTGAGAGGAAGCAGGGATGATCCAGGGCGGCCTGAGCCAGCATCTCAGGAGTCACTCAATGGTACGCTCTAGACACTCGGCCCCGCTGCTGTGGCACGGAGATGGGCAACCTGGCTATGCCTCTGATCGCAAATTTGACAAGCCGGTGATCTGACCACAGCACCGGGAGAATCTCTTTTACCACAAGAGTGGATGTGGAGAAGACCTGGTCGAGAGTATGCCCCTTGACATGCGTAGGCCCCTGCAGATAAGGGATAAGGCCCAGCGGGGTCATAGCCTCAGATAGCTTAATAGCGGCCGGGTCAGACGGATCGTCCATCCGAAAGTTGAAGTCCCCAGCTACTATACAGTGTTCTGCTTTCAGGGCCAGTCCCAGCAAAACCGAATCAAGGTCTTCAAAAAACGTTCCAGGCGGGCCAGGAGGTCGATATACTAATAATCCCTTCACTGATTGGTGCGGGGCTAGAGTGATCGAAAAAGCGAGGGACTCGGAGCCGCGGATGTCATCCGCAGGCAAGATGGCACACACCGTGCCCTTCTTCACCACCAGTGCCACCCCGCCGCCCCTTCCCTTAGCTCTATCCTTCCTGAAGATGTTGTAATCAGGCGGGATTGCCATAGCAACGTCCGGATTGGAAGATTCTCCCCACCAAGTCTCAGTCAGCATAAGACAGAGTGGCTTCTCTGTATCGAGAAGCTCAAAGATGTATTGCGCATGCCTGCACGCAGATCTGGTGTTTAACAGCATGCAGGAGTGCTCAGCACCAACGATGTTACTATTGGGAGATGATGAAAGAGCGCGATTGGGACGCCAGCCACAGCAAGGGCAGCGAGACTTACCTCTGTGGCGGCCAGGAAAGACAGGACAGCAGCGGCTATCTCGATAGTTGAGAGAGCCCAGCTCCTCGGATGTATATCGCAACATTGGTGAACCAGAAATGCGCATACCTGGTACCAGAGCCCCCCCCGCCGACCCGAACGCCTCCGGGACGCTGACGGGCAGGACTCTGGCTTGACTCAGGCACGAGTCAGGCGCCACCGCTGCGCGTCTCCGCTGCGCGAAGGGAAGTGAGCTTTAAGTACAGCCTCCTCGGTCTCCAAACAGAGCACTAGAGCGCTGGGTCAGGTGGCGCGCTGCAAAGACAGCACCCCCAATATGGCAGCCAGACTTCACAAGAAAATAATGCCGGTACAAAGACCTCCGCTCTACAAGCGGTGGGGGGCCCAATTATGGTGCAAGTCTGTGGGCACAGCAACAATGTTAAAAACAGGGGATAAGAAATTATTATTTAACAAAATAGCAAAAACGGTGATTTTTTAAAACTGATTCAGCCCCCAGCCTTGCACTTAACTTTGCTGTTTTAACATTGGTTTTTAATTTTTCTTTCGCTATTGCGCTAGCCCTTTTAAATCATTTTCTTAAATTGTACTGCCACCTCAGTGCGAGCCTTTATTAATTGTGCTGACCTTCCTTGCATAGGTTCACTGCACTTTGCACTTTTCTTCGCGTATTTGCACACTTCTTGTTCGTGCCGCCCTCAGCGCTCGGCCCCAGCGGTTCCCGGAAGTGAGGCGGGACCGCATTGCACCGGGGTTGGCGCTCTAGTCTCCTGCCTCGCCCGCCCCTATTTAACGCGTCGATGAGGCGAGCGCGCTGTCTGCGCGCCGAAGGAGCGCCAAAGGAGGGCCCGACTGTGCCCGTCCGTGACCCGGACGGGCCCAGGGCCAGGGCACCCCCCTACCTCCCTTGCTGTTATCAGGCTGGCTCTCTGAGGTATTCTTCTGAGGAGCTGTTTGCCCTCAATACCTACAGCTGCGATGCCGCCAAACACTGGGAGGTGTTAGATGCTTTGTTCCATCGGTGCCCAGCATGCGGGTTCAGTTTTTCGATTCCGCAGCTCTCAGTCGACGTGGCTAGGAACAGCTCAGAGGTCATAAAAGCAGGATTGATTAATGCCAGATCAATGGTCAGACACGCGGCCGACATATTTGAGCTGCTGGATGAGAATGAGTTTGATCTCCTTTTCGTCACCGAAACCTGGCTTTCCGAGTCCTGTTCGCCGGTGGTGGAGCTTGCTATACCACGTGGCTTCAGGATTACCAGGACCGATCGACCCTCCGGTAGGGGTGGCGGCCTGGCAGTGATTCATCGGGATCACTGGGTAGTTGTCAGTGATCCTCCCGACCCATTGGGTGAGACGGAAATGATACACTTTGTAGTGATCCTTTCCCCCCATTTTACCTTGGGAGGCACCCTTCTTTACCGCCCCCGGGATATGCGGGAAGTTTTGTTGCCAATATTGAGGAGGTCATCGTTCCCCGCGCCCTGAAATTAACTCTATCTCCTTTTGGGGGATTTTAACATTCATATGGACGCGGGGGATTCACGGTGGGCTTAGCTGAAGCCTTCTCGTTGGCTCACCTCACGCAATGGGTGAATTTTCCCACCCATGTGGCTGGCCATTGGTTGGACCTGGTGTGCTCGAATTTTGAGATCACTATGTCTCCCCCTAGGGGGGTTCCTTGGTCAGACCATGCCTTAATTTTGTTCACCTGGCCCCTTAGCACAAAAGGGTCGAGGGGACTGCCCTCCCCTCAAGTGCACTCTCAGCGGATCAACCTGGCCTCCTTTTCGGACTCCCTTGTGCTTAACTGCCCGACTTTGCCGTCGGAACTTGATTCTGCGGTGGAGGCCTTTAACTTCTGGGTTGAACTATTCTCCGCCTTGCCTAATAACAAAGGTAGTAGCAGGCGGACTAGGTCCTCCCCTTCTAAACCCTGGTTCTCCCATGCTCTTAGGGAACTCAAATCCTGCTGCAAAAAGCTGGAGCGAGCCTGGCGCCTTGATTTCCGGCCTAAATTGAAGAGTAATCTGCGGAGGGCTCAGAAGGTGTATTATGCGGAAATTAAGGCTGCTAAAAGCTGATATTTCGCAGGGAGGATTGAGAAGGCGGACAACAATGGCAGAGAAATCTTTGCCATTGTCCAGAGCTTCCTCTCCCCGTGTGCTGCTCTACCAACTCTCCCGGCGTCCGATCTTTGGTGTGAGGAGCTGTCATGTTTTTTTGACAATAAGATTGCCAAAATCCAAGAGGAGCTTCAAAACTCCTGTGGTCTCCTACAGCCTCTACCGGCCACCACTGGCCTTGGTCCGACTCTACCTGCCACTCAATTCTCCACCTTTGAGCCAGCTCAGCAAGCGGATGTGTTGGCTGTCCTCGAAGCGCTAAAGTCGGGATCTCCCTCTGACCCGTGTCCTGCAAGGGTCTTAGGGGGAGTGGCGAGTCTAGTCTATCAGGAGGTTACCCAGATTGTGAATCTGTCTCTGGCCTCTGCTTCTGTGCCCCTTTGCTGGAAACAGGCGAAACTTCTTCCCCTGTTAAAGAAGCCTGGCCTGGATCCCCTAGCCACTTCCAGCTATCGTCCGATCTCGCTGCTCCCGGCACTTGCGAAAGTATGCGAAAAGGTCGTATTCAGGCAACTGAACAATTTTATTGAGTCCTCCCAGGTCCTGCACCCGGCACAATCGGGGTTCAGGGCTGCTTTTAGCACTGAGACGGCCCTGGTGGAAGTATCAGAGGCCATTAGGGAGTGTCTGGATGGGGGCGGCAGGACGGTCCTGGTTCTGTTGGACCTATCTGCCACCTTCGATACGGTGCCCCACACTCAGCTGCTGACGAGGCTGGCAGAGGTGGGCCTGTCGGGCACGGTCCTTGCCTGGATTTCATCGTTTTTGTCTGATCGGATGCAGCAAGTATGGATGCCACCACACGCCTCGCTACCCAAGAAGCTCACCACTGGGGTGCCGCAGGGCTCGACATTTACATTCAACGTTTACATGACCCCGCTAATCTACTTGGCTGAGCAGTGGGGAGCAAAAATAATGGCGTATGCTGATGACACACAGCTGCTGTTCACCTGGCCAAAGGACTGTCTGGATGCCTTAATGGTCCGTACTTGTCTGTCCCACGTCTTTCGCTGGCTTGCCTCAGCTCAGCTTAAATGTAACGAGGACAAATCGGAGATTTTATTTTACGGCAACTTCCCGGCCAATTTCAGAGATCTCATCTGGCCGACTGATTTTCCGTGTCCTAGCTCCTTCGGAGGCCCGGCAAAAAACCTGGGGGTATGGTTCGGACAGGACCTTAAGTTTGAAGTCCATTTAAAAAAACTTACAGGGACCTGTTTCGCTACCCTCAAGTCACTCAAGAGGTTCTTTCCGCTTCTCCCTAGGGAGGCGAAAGAGACTGTTCTGCGGGCTCTGATCCTGGCAAGGCTTGACTATGCCAATGCATTGTTCAGTGGTCTCCCGCATACCTCATAAAACGGTTGCAGATCATTCAGAACGCGGCTGTGTGACTTTTGTTTCACCTCCCGAGAAGAACCAGTGTGCGTGCCCATCTCCGAAAC
Organism: Lissotriton helveticus; assembly: GCF_964261635.1. NCBI lineage: Eukaryota > Metazoa > Chordata > Amphibia > Caudata > Salamandridae > Lissotriton > Lissotriton helveticus. The sequence goes on along the minus strand of NC_136061.1, from coordinate 1,116,629,587 downwards.
CTTCATTGGCTCCCAGTGGCCCATCACATTTTGTTTAAATCGCTGGTCCTGGCCTATCGTGCCCTGCACCAACTTGGGCCACAATATCTGCATAAAAGGTTCATTTTGTACACCCCTCGCCGTGCTCTCCGATCGGCTAATCTGCATTTGATGACAATGCCCAAAGTCAGATACGCAAGATTGGGCGGTCAATCCATTTCTGTTCAAACAGCTCAATCATGGAATTCTCTGCCGCTTTCTTTGAGAGCAGCATCCACACTGGCGGGGTTCAAAAAAGGGCTCAAAACCCACCTATTCAATCTCAGTATTTAATCTCTCCCTTTGATTGGTGTCTCTGGTTAATCTCACATATCGCGCCAGGATACTTTGCAGTAGCAGAGCGCGTTACAAAATATTTTTATAACATAACATAACATAACATATGTGTCGCATGTCACTCAGTGTTTCAAATGCCTTTATTTTGTGTTATTATGCTGCATCTGTTGTCTCTTTACTTATTCTGAGCGGAAAATGTGTCAGTTTAAAAAACTTTGGAGTCCGGCTATCCTGCAATGTTAACTATACTTATTTTATGCACGTTGGTGAGATGGTATGAAAACCTCTTTAATTTAGTCATTGCGGGTTCTATAATTTGTGTATAAGGGCATTAACTGGGCAGTACGAGGGAGTCTAAGGCCCGTGAGATGGAGACTGTTGATTGGTGGTACTATAAGTGTAGGTAGTTCTGATTGGAAAACACGTTTTCTTGCGGGGAGATGCATTGGCGGTCATATTTAATTGTTATCTACGGCAGGTTTCTCTTCTTTATGGTGGTAGCTAGCAGAAAACTGTCTTAATTTGAGTGATTATTAAGGGCAGCAGCATCCTGTTGTGACAAAATGACATTAGCACTTTAGTCAATTGGTTTGCAGGCGATTTTCTCTTAGATGTGTTTGTTTTTTCTGTTACTTTATACCGTCTGCCTTAATCCATTTTTGAACTGTATGCATCCATGTAGGTGCTTTGGATGCTTTCCTCCACATAATTACAAGTAGGAGAGACGAATCAATGAACTTGGTGCCTGCTTTCTAGCAGAAATTAAAATCCTAAATTTGAATAACCCAGGTTGTGCAGTACCTCAGAAGTATGGGCATATTTTGCTAGAACGTTTTATGCAATTTTCCTATTCAAGTAGTACAATGCCTGCCAGTTGATGTAGCCAGTGCTTCATGGCTTTAAGGTAACCCTTGTCTGTAGGTAAAGCGTTATCTAAGCTATTATGTACGCTTATTATACGATTATATCCTTACCAGATACATATGAGCGATGTTGCGAGGCATTGCAGTATGTACTGTCTCTTGTGAATGCTTACCTTCTAGTGCTTTAATATATTTATTTTAGCCCAACGCCTAAACCAGAGGATTAATAAAACAATAGGTTAATAACGTGCTGAAGCCAATAACCCCAAAGAACTCCTTTATAGTAAGTTAATGTCCTGCATTTAAGAGCAATATCCTGCAATTGATTTACTGAGAATGGGTATTTTCTTCTATCTATCTATCTCTGTTGAAATTTCTAGGAATTGTATTTATTTCTTCCACTATCATTTTTAAGGTCTTCAAAATTGTCCCGAAGCTTATTGTTGAAAGTATATTATTTTCAAAATCTTCGATCTAGTGATGAAACTGAATGCTAAACCCAAGCAGATGAGTGTGATTAGCAATCATCTTATAATCAGCAGGAGTGCTAAAATGTGCTTAAAAATAATTTCCATTAAATTTAGCACTATCTTCAACCTCTAATACATGCCTCTGTTTTCTAATTTGGAGAAAAAAAATATTTTTGCCTTAACCTATATTGCTTGAATCTTGGGCCATATTAATTCTGAGGAGTATTAAGTAGAACTAGAACCAATGATCTTTGATCACAGTGGATCGGGACCTAGTGACTATTTCAGGCTTGCCACGATGGAGCACAGGTTGGATACACCAACTAGGTTTGTCTGGTCAAAGATTTTACTTTCTGACTTAGGCTTTTAAATCCCAACTTTTCAGGCTTTCTAGAGCAGCTCTTCTGTTTCACTTCTCCAGCTCATAGGACTCCATGGGTAGCACTTAAGGCAGGACTCATCTCAGCAGAGGCCACCAGGAAGCGCCAGTCCAGATCCATTTGCTACTGGTCAGCAGGAGACTCTAAGCAAAAGGCATCTTCTAGCTTGTGCACCCATAGCCACACATGAGTTCAGCAATCTGACACTTGGAGTCCATTTCTTTGTCCTGAATAGAAGGGGAGCAGGTCCAGCCCTTCAGAACTCCTCTTTAGTAAAAGTCAGCAGGTCCAATCCTCTCCTGTTCTTATTTTATTTTATTTTATTTGGACATTTTTAAAGCGCCTGGTGACGCCAGAAGGCGTGTCCCCGCGCTATGGTAAGTGAGCAGTTGCCATCCCCCCCTCCCCGAGGAGCTACCTGCTAAAAAGGTAAGTTTTTAATTTTTTCCTAACCAGGGCCTCTGATGGCTCAAGACGGAGGTCTGGGGGCAAGACATTCCAGCACTTGGGAGCAAGGTATCTGAAAGATCTCCCCCCCCATCCGTGCCTTCCTAACTCTGGGCACCACAAGTAGTCCCGTCTGAGAGGACCGTAAATTGCGGGTAGGCTCATAGTGGGACACCAGACTCTGAAGTGGCACAGGGGTTTTGCCGCTCAGAATGCGATGGCACGTTGAGAGGGCCTTAAACTCAACTCTCTTCTCCATCGGAAGCCAATGGAGAGCTTGGAGAGCGGGTTTAGAGGGAGACCTTCTCGGGAGTCTTAGCACGAGCCGTGCTGCGGGATTTTGGAGCACCTGAAGGCGCCCCATGACCTTGCCTGAAGCCCCCAGATAAAGCAGGTTACCATAGTCTAGGCGCGAGGTGACCAGGGCGTGCACGAGCGTCCTACGAGCCGAGATGGGAAGCAGATCTAGAACCTTCCTCAGAGTTCTCAAGACACCGAAACACACCCCCGTCACCCGGCCAACCTGCGGGCCAAAGGCAAGGTCCTTATCAAGCCACATGCCAAGATTCTTGGCCTCCAGGCTGGGAGTGGGGGCCTCACCTAGGCAGGATGGCCACCACGCAGGCGACCACGCAGAAGGCCCGCCCCCCACCACGATCACCTCGGTCTTGCTGCCGTTCAGTTTTAAACAGTGTGCGGACATCCAGGCTGCAAGATCTTGCATGCAGTTCCTGAAGATGTCCGCCGCAAGGCCGGGGAACGAGATAGGGAGACGACCAACTGCGTGTCGTCGGCGTAGGACACCAGGTGGATACCGTGGCCCTCCGCGATGGCTGCTAACGGGGAGACGTAGATATTGAATAAAGTCGGGCTCAGGGACGAACCCTGAGGTACGCCCTGGCCCAACTCGATCTCCCTCGAATAGCATTCTCCCATCCTGACTTGGAAGCACCTATCAGACAGGAAGGACTTAATCCAACCAAGCGCAGCACCTGTGACCCCTCCTTCACTCAGACACTGTAGCAAGATGGTATGTGCTACAGTGTCGAATGCTGCACTTAAGTCGAGTAGGATCAGAGCCATAGTCTGGCCCTCATCCACACCCTGTCGGAGTGCCTCCACCGCCGCCAGAAGTGCAGATTCCGTTGAGTGACGGGGACGGAAGCCAAATTGTGAGTCGTGGAGTAGCGATGCCTCCTCCACGAACTGCATCAGTTGCGTATTAGCAATCCGCTATTTTGGCCATGTAAGGCAGAAGGGAAATGGGGCGGAGATTGTCGAATTTCTCGAAATTCACATTGGCCTTTTTTTGCAGGGGGAGTACAACTGCCCGCTTCCAAGCCTTGGGGACACTCTGGGACAAGAAAGAGGAATCGAGTAGATTGCGAACATAAGGCTCAAGCACCTGCAAGCTGCCCTTAAGCCGACTAGGGGTCGTCGGGTCTCTTGGAGAGCCAGATTTAATTGACCCGCAGATGCGGATTAGCTCTTCTGTGGGCGGGGTGAGGAAGGAGGTAAGCTGTCGTACTCCCGTCTTTTTGACACCCTTCCCCCATGTGGGAGCGTTTGTTGCCTGCCGAGGGAAGGAATTGTAGAGGTGAGTGACCTTGTTAGTGAAAAACTCTGCAACACGGTCACAGCCCTCCACCGTGCAGAGTTTCGAGGGGCATACAGCAGACTTGCCTATAGTGATGGACTTATAGATTGAAAAGAGTTCTTTGGTGGACTGCTCAGCTCCTTCAATCCTAGTGCAGAAGTACGCCGATTTGCCCTTCCGTAGTAATTTATGGTAACTACGCCTACGGTTAGTATACTCTGCTTTAGCGGAGGCGGAATATGCTACTCTCCATTGCCTTTCAGCCCTTTTGCACGCTGCTTTTGCCACCCGCATATCAGCATTAAACCAGAGAGCAGATCTCTTTGCTCGGCCCCCCAATTTGGCCGCACCAAGTGGAGCAACCAGATCCAAGGCCTCTGTAATGCGTTGGTCTAGGTTGGAGTTGATGTCTGCCACACCTATTCCGCCAGGATGACCTTTGGCCGTTAGAGCCAAATTGAATGCGGGTTGGGAGAATGCTGCCCATCTCCGCCTAGGGTGTTTATCAGCTGGAGGGTCAGTCGGAGCAGGTTCTTGATTCCCTATGGTAAAGGGGACAAGATGGTGGTCTGTCCATGGGATGGGGACCGGTGTGCATGCTTCCACTTGACTCCAATTAGCAAAGATTGGGTCAAGAAGATGACCCAGGTTGTGGGTAGGATGCTGCACCTTCTGCTCAAATTGTAAATTAGCCATTGTGAGACAGAGATCGATAGCTGTCTTATCTGATAGAGTATCCAGATGTAGGTTCAAATCACCTAAGACTAGATACCTATCAGTGCTCAGAGCGGCTTCAGTAACAGCTTCCACTAGTTTCTCAATGAAAGCTGTGGGGGAGCCCGGTGGGCGGTAAATCAGGAAGCCTTTTAAGGTGGACTTGCCATTCAGTGAAATGGAAAAGGCACCCGCTTCACTACCTTCAATAGTGGTACGTTCAAGCTGGCATTGGTATTCCTGTTTCGCCACTATGGCGATACCCCCACCTCTCCCTCTAGGTCTGTCTAATCTTTGAAGGCAGTAACCCTCTGGGATGGCCTCGATGATTTCTGGCATGGAATCCGAGTCCAGCCAAGTCTCTGTGAGGAAGAGTAAGTCCCATCGCTTTTCAGCAAGGAGATCATGGATGTCAAGACAATGCTTTCGCATGGAGCGGACATTTAGCAAACCACACATCAAAGGATGGTGGGCACTGGTTTTGATTTGCCCTGCGCAAAAGGTGTAGCCGCAATAGTTGCAGTCCACGCTCTTGTCCGCCTCCATGCCATGTGAGCAAGGTGTCAGGTGGCCATGGCGGAGGAGGAGTAGTTCCTCTCGGCTCCAGCGAATATGTGCTGCAGGAGGACCAGGGGTTCTGGCCCTGGGCCGCAATCGGCCGCGGACGGGCGCAGACGGGCTTAACTCAGGCAAAACTCCGGCGCGCCTTCGTCGCGCCCGCTGCGCTCGTCCGCTGCGCTGCCTGCAACACATCCGCCTTATATCCCCCCCAGCGCCCAACAGCTAGAGCGCTGCAGGCAGCTTCCGGAAGTGCTGGCTCGGACCCTCCACGCCCTCTGCTCGAACGGTGCTAGTCACCGGCGTCAGAACGAGGCGGGAGGGAGGGGCGAGTCCAGCACCTCGTTGCTAGGTGATGGTAAAGAATCAAGCGTTTCCGCTAGTGAAGCTCAGCCGAGCAGAATCCAGATGGCGGGATCAGCAAGAGCACAGTGAGGCTTGTGCGAGGTGTCACAGCGCTATGCCAGGTCAGGACAGTACAATTTTACAAATAAAAGTTTAAAAGTTCCAGAGGTCCGGGAAATGGTCTGAAGAAGGTGCCTGGTGTGCTACATTTATGTTTGCAGCAGTTACTCGAAATGACCCCAAAATTCCATGTGTCTGGCATTTTCAAGATGGCAAAAGTCTTCGGCCACATTAAACTTGGGCTCTGAGGGCTGAGGGTATGTATGGGAGTGTCCTAAGAAAATCACCAGTGTATTTCCACATCTAAGACTAAAATCCAGTTTGATGCAGCCACTGCACCCACAACAAAACCAGAAACTAATTCTGGGAGGATAAAAGCATTATCCTTTAGCAACCAGACAGGTGATACTCTATATTTGTATTGGCTTCCTGTTCTTTCATATAGACATGTGCCCCAAGTGTTAAATGTGTCACAACAAACCTGTTAAGCAGGAGATTTACATTGTGGTGTCATAGGATACCCACAGCTTCCCCTACTCTGAATATTCTTATATTTTGTGGAGTTCAGATGAGTCTTCTGCGGATTGCAGTCAAACCTGTTGACTCCTGGGAGGCATTTCACTCCTCATTCACACCTTGTTCAGGCCTAGTACAGGTTCAGAGAAGCTGAACAGCTAATGCAAATAAGCACCCAGGGACTCCAGGCAGGAAAAGGTTGCTTCTTAAAAGTTACTAGTCCTTAATATGTATTAAAAATCCTTCTTCACCATTGAATTGGATTTTTAATATATATAAAAAAACATACTTTTAGCCGCTCAGGCATTTGGAGACTTATCAGGCAAACAGCCAAATTCTGACAAGACCCATGTGTTGTCAAATGTTGTCTCTTCAGTACAGGGCGAGAGGTTGGTCCAGTCACTGGTCTATCTGGGGGTTATCTTAACTATCAGTATCCCGGAGATGTTTTTCAGAAGTGGAATAGTCTGCAGTTGGTACTCATCGGGCGCTGTAACGTTATCAAGATGGTTATTCTCCCTAGGTATCTCTACTTCTTTCAATGTATCCAACTTTTTCTTCCTGTGGCCTTTTTATCATAAGTGGAGGCCTTATGGCAGAATTTTATCTGGGGTTATCGGAAGCCTTGTTGTAAAATTCAGTTCTTACAGCAACTTAAGGAAGATGGTGGGGATCTCACTCCCAACTCTCAGGTTCTGTTATCATGCATCTTTTTTTCACGTGTATGCCTAATATTGGGATGGGTGTCAGTGGCTCCAGGGGATCATGTTCCATGAGTTCTTACCTCTGGGTCATGCTATACCGCCTGGAGTTGAGACTGTGGACAGCTCAAACTTTTCTGGAACTCATATGAACAGGTTTTCTCAGGTATTACCCAATTTAATCAGCTTACCTATCTGGGACAAAATCCTAATTTCCCTAACTGTGTTCATGAGGGCTTCGGGGAGGCCTGGGGGAGGGGCAACCATTTAATCTTAGGACAGCTTTTTGAAACCAATATTTTCTCTTTATTTACTGTAATACAACTGTTTTCGCTTCCATTCACTGTCTTCTTTAGGTACCTTCAGATGAGGCATTTTATCTTTAGTCTTAAAGATGAAGATCTTTGCTGTACTAATAGCACCAGCCTGGACCTTATCAGGAATGCTCCCTTTAGGAGAAACTTTGGGTTGGTCTATAAGGTGATATATCGATCATAATAGAATAATATTGTCGATACATTCCAGATGCACGCAGATAAATGGAGCTCTTCAACACTGAGGTAATTTTTGTAGACCTTAGATGCTGTAATGTTCTGTTTCATCTAGCCTTGAATGTATCTTGTATCAAGGTACATTCACCTGACATGCATTAACGATTGGTATTACACTCCTCATCATCTTTTTGTAATGAAGCTTTGACAGACGATCGGTGATCCCATTGTGGATTTTGCATCTTGCTCTCCACTGTGCTTGTATTGGGAATTCGTCTTCTTGAAGCTTTATGCTATCTCAAACCTAGTAGTGGTAGCGGATCTGAAGTTGATTATATTGGGTCATTCGGCATATTCCCCCCCCCATTTATTGGGTCTATACTTCTTTTCTATCTCAGTAGTAAGATTGATTCTGGCACGATTTTGGCTTGCCAGTGAGTCTCCTGATCCCTGGATCTCGTGGTGTGAATTCCTGAGCATAAGTAGATTGGAGATGGTACTAACTGAAAATGATTTCAGTAGAAAAGAGCCCATCTGGATTTGGTATCCCGTTGTCCAATGTAGCTGCCCTATTGGACCTGTCCGCCTAGATATATTTCGGTTATCAAATATGATCAAATTCAGTTTTCTCTCCTCGACAATTCAGTATATGTAGGTGAATCCTTCTCTCTTCTCTCCTCTGATCTTTCTTTTTTTTGCTTGGAGGGTTTTTCTCTGGGTCAGCGTATTATGTTTTAGGTTATTATTGATGGTGCTCTTTCAGATCTACTTTTCTTCCTTAGGGATTTTATCTGGTCGTCCTATTTCTGCTATGTGGTGGTTTTTCTTTTCTTCCACTGGAAATAAAATAAATAAATACATATCAGACTACAGTATGTTAACCGTTGGTGTGCTATGACTAACCTAGCATGTGGATTGTATCACTTGAAAACTGAATAGAGATAAATTTAAAAAATAAAAAAGTACTTTAATTACTTTTCTGGCTGACCCTTTCCTGAGTTGGCAGTACTAGTCTTCACTCCGGTTTTAGACATATGATAGCTAGATCTGCAACAGTGAAAATAGCTTTCTGGGCCTTGTCACTATAGGCACATGGTAATCTTAATTTTCTACATGTCCCACTTTTATATACCATGCACCATGCTTTGTGGACTGCAAGGCTTACATAAGAGTGGCTTATTAATATTTAAAAGGACTGTTTTTATCTGTCAAAAAGGATTATTTTAACATGTTTCATTGCAGGTTTTACACTGCAGCAATCAGTCTACAATGGTAGGCCTGAGCCACATTGTTACTGTCACACTAGTGAATAGCATAATAGGTGGTGCAGTCCACAGGTGATAAGTAACTTTTAATGTCATAGGTGTATTTTCACATCATATACTCTGCTGGAAAATTAAATATGCCAATTGAGGATTTGCCAATTTCTTCATATTCTAGGGGTCAGAGCAAACACACTGGCATGCATGACAGCAAGTGCACCAGTGTACAGAGTCTAACAAACAGCAGTAAAATTGGGGGAGACCAGGCAGAAAAGTTGGATTTTCTACAGGTGATTATGGTGATTATTCTTAGTTGGTAGGCTCCTTCTCATTATGAACCTATGAGCATCTTTACTTCTTGTAGTGGTACCAGATACTGCTTCAGTAGTAGTTAAAAAGAGTTTTGGGGACCGTTACCTCATATGATTGTATTCAAGACAGCACACCACATTCCTTCCTTTATGTGCTCTTTATGTAGATTCTACAGCACATGAGAATTAGGAAGGGAGGAGGAGAAGTAGGGTAGTATTAGGCAGTTTAGGTCTAGGCAAACTGGTTGCAGAGATTTTATTGGCCCCATCTTACATCAATTCAGGATGAAGCCTCAAGAGCGTATTGTTGGAAATAAACATCAGAAGTGGTCCTTTAAACTTCTTGAAATATGGCCCTGACAGGAGAAGGCCTGACAACTGTCACTGCTTCACTCCTGCTGTAGTGTGCCCTGACATTGCTTTGAAGTGTGACTGTAGGCAGAGGAAACAATGTTTCATATTGGGCATTATTCATCTAGTAATGGTTGCCTTATCAGCTATTATGCCAGCATCATTGTTTCCAAAGGTCATAAAAATGTTGGTCATATAAGGACAGATCTCTCATTTAGTATAAAAAGAAGCTCAGGGTGTGCCTTGTATCCAGAGTGTGTGATGGGACTTGAAAGAATGATTGGATAACAATCTGTTTGTAGAAATAGAATTCCAATTCACGTTTAAAATGATAGAAGGGTGATTGTAGAGAATAAACATTTCCTTGGGAGCACCGTGAAATGTTCTGGTAGTTTTCAGGGCTTGTAGCTCATGTATGCTCATGGCTATGTTATAGTGATATGCAAACAAATGATGGATGGAATGCTGAATAAATCACACATTCACCCCCAGTCAAGAGATCTGGGTTTGCCTCATGGGAACAGTCCAGCCCGAAGCCAGGTCTTCCCTGAACCGGAAACAAGTATCCTGGAACCGGTTTTGGGTAACACCCCTCATCAGCCAGGCTAGCTTGAATCCAGTGGCAAAGTGAGCAAAAAAACTATGGATTTAGGCCCAGTTCTCTGTACAGGGTAGCATGTACGACATTGTTCTGCATTCTGTCCATCAATTGTTCTTTTTGCATTTGTCACCCTGAGTAAGACGGATATGCCCAGATGTGTGTCCCGTGCTCTCCATGCCACTGGAGTTAAGCTCTCCTGGCTGTAAGCTTGAAACTGGCCCTAGGATGCTTGTTTTCAGTACAGGGAGGACCTGGCCTGGCAGTTCAGGCTGGACTGTTCCCATTGGGTGCAGGGTCAAGACTGATTTGCATATGGCTGGGTCCAAACTGGAATGGCATGGTGAGCAAAAATACTATGGATTTAGGCCCAGATCTCTGTACTGGGGTGAATGTATGACATTGTTCTGCATTCTGTCCATCAATTGTTCTTTTTGCATGGCTGTTATAGCCACCAAGAAGGTCACTCATGAAAGAGGTTAAATGTCGCTCCAAGGCATGGACTTGAAGTGTTGTGCACCAACTTAGTGAGTACCAAATTCTGGATCCTAGAGATAATACGGCACTTAACAAGGATAAATAAATGCCCGAGGCCTGTGACATGCCTCTTGATGATCTCAGTGGACATGGGGAAGGACATCCCTTCGGCTTTCAACTTATTCTTCTGCCTTTTCTTGGACGTGAGGTGAGTATTGCAGTCGTGTATCTTGCCCCCTCAGTGGAAGCCAAGTGGGCATAGCGTCATTTACTCGGTAAGTGCGCAAGTGTCAGGGCAAGCCATCCGATCCTCAAGAGTGTCACAATGCTCTACAAGGGCTACCTCCTCGCCAGTGGGGACTCCTTCACTATGGCGGAGGAGCGTTGCCACTGCTGCCCAGCAGAAGTAACAGTGAAAAATAAAATGATTTAAAAAAACTGTATTTTTCACTGTTGCATCGGCTAGGTAGCTGAGTAACCGCGGGGTGGGGCTGGTGTTCTGTCAGGTAGGAGTGATGGGCACTGCTAAGTACGCATGTGTGTTTGGCCTGCTAGCATTTCTCCAACCCGACTTGTGTTGCATTACCGGGTGGAGAACACACAGGCCAGAGGCCCTGTCTGAGTGCCAAACCAGGCTACTCAGACCAATCCCAGCGCTTCTGTCATGGTTGGTGATAGCATTCCCAGTATGAGAGCGGTGTTGGGATTGGCATCTGGGAGCCTGCGCAGTGTGCAAGAGTCCAAGATTGGGAGAGGAGCAAGGCAGCGGACGCAGCGTCAGGTAAGTGGTATTTTCTTCTCGTTTTTAATGTTTTTCTTTGTATTTGTATTTTTGTATTCCCACTGCGCTGCCGCCCTACGAGGTGGCATTGAAAGAAGCCGCCACTGCTCCTGCCAGCACCAATTTCATGATAACATGCCTTCCAAAACAAGGAACAGGAGTTAACAAGTAAAAGCAAAATGTTTTGGAAAGGAACTGCTGGAAAGGAGATGTGAAATGACTGAGAGTCTTAATTATATTTATCCCACTTTGATTATCCCTACTACCCTGCATTTATATTGTGCTCTCTATAAGTAGCTTCTTAAATGGGTAACTCTTCTTTCTCCCAACCAGTGTATAGATTGACAAACTTGTCAATCTGCCTGCTTCAACTGCCCCACATAGAAAAGAAAGCAATACACAAATAGGTTACACGCGCGTTATGACAGATTATTTGCTCCACCTAGAAAGGCAGTAATATAACTCGAATAACTTGAATTAAACGTTACTTGTTGAAAAGTCTTTGGCTGCTGCCTTAGTTAGTCTATCTTTAGGATACCCAAGATTACTGCACATTTTTCAGGAGTCACGTTTTTCTTCACAAGCTCAGTTCATACTTTGATCAATAAAACATTTCAATATTACTTGTTGGTTTACCAAGAATAAATCTTGAATAAAGCGCATTCACTCTCCCACCTGGACGTTGCGGCTCACTGCCTTCGATGGCCAAACCTAATGAGTGCACTGGTTTTGAACAAAGCAGCTCTGTCTCCCCTCAGACACTCGGAAGGCGTCTATTCAGTGCCCGCGCTGAATCCCCTCACATTCTCCCAGGGTGTGGAATGTTGCCGAGGGATTCTTCACTCGCTGTACCATTATCTGGCGTAGGACTGTCAGTCAGTTCTCCTTCCTCACGTCATTGTGTTCTCAGTATTAAGTGCATGGGCCAGTGCGTGCCTCTCTATTATCAAGTCAAGTCAAAAATAACTTTATTACGACATTAATGCCATAAAAGTATGGAATGCAGTTACATGGTAAACAAAAATTGGCATAACCAATAGGTCTCGCCTTTGGAACCTTATAAGTATTTAGTTACGCAGCACAATATCCTTGGTGCAACAACATCAACTGTTGCATGGCTAAACACTTATAAGGTCCCAAAGGCGAGACCTATTGGCTATGCCAATGTTTGTTAATAGTTGTAAGTTAAATATTTCCATTCACCGAATGAATACCTCAGCAAGCGGCTTTTCTTAAGTGTTAAACACAAGGTGTAGAATTCGTTTTGTTTTGCTCTATAACACTTTTTTTTCTCAAGTGCTTTACTGGGCGCTAGGCCTGAAGGAAGAGGCACAGGCAGGGAGGGAACCATGCAAAACTAGAGTGAGAGAAAGCATGGCAGGCAGGGAGGGAGGAATAGACAGGGAGGTGGGTTATGACAGTCGCAGAAAGGCCAGGAGGAGAGGTGTGAGTACGCCCTTAAGCGGGTGTGGAGATGGGAGTCAGAGTGAGGGCTGAGGGGGTGAGCCAGCAGAGAAGAGAACGGGAAGGGCATGCTCCTGGGAGGCAGAGGGTGAACACTGTCAGGCACAGTAGCGATAGTTTATTTTTTCTGGTGGTCAAATAGGAAACCTCTTTAGGGCTTCAATAAAAAAAAAGCATGATCACAATACTCTTGTACATGATTTATAAATGAAAGTAGGCACAGTAAATGTATATTTTTTTTGATAATCAAATGTATTGAATTTATGTCAAACCACATAGACACATTGGCATCAAAATCAAGCATAATATCACAATGTTCATCCACACGTGAAACATCAGAGACTTGCGAATCAATTTGCAGGGTAAAATCATACATAAGTTTATCCTGAATCATAGAAAACACGTACCCACCCCTCAAGACAAAAGGTTGAACCATTTACCCCATATTTCGGGGCAGCCCCGGGCTTCAAAGAGGGGCTCCTCCTTAGTCCCGCACTGTTCCCCCCCCCTCCCCTGTCTCCACCCCTGCATAGTTGGGGGTTTGGCCTGGGATCACAGTGCTGCTAGATCTCGCTTCGCCACCACTATCCCAAGCAAACAAAGCCATTCAGGCCATCAAATACGCCTAGAATCAGGCACACTGGGTCATGGGGAACCGTCCACCTCAGGGTCTATGAGAGCTCCAATTCCACACCCGCCCAGGATGGAGCAGGACAGGACATTGCCAGACCATATGATAGAATTCCTCTGGGGCGTGGTTGCAGCGCGTGCAGGTCGGGGAAGGGCGCAGCTGGGCTTCGTATAAGCACGCTGGGGTATGGTAAGACCTGTGCAAATAATAGGGTTGGACTAAACGCAGTTTGGATGAGGTCTTCAGAGTCTTAGGGGCCATGAGGGCGTCCCTCCAATCCGCATCCTCCAAGGGGCCCAACCAACCCTCCCAGCGGACTCTCAGCGTGTCTAAGGTTGCGCGCCATTGTTCACAAGGGAGGAGTAAATCCGGGAGACCCCATCTCTACCCAGATTCCCCATCATCACCTGGGCCTCGAGGGGGACTAAACTCAGGAAGGGAGGTGGGGACAGAAGGTGCACCCCAGAGCATGCCTAAACTGCAAATATTTGTAGGATTGGGAAGAGTGGAAGGAGTAGCGCTGCTGCAGGTCCGCAAAGGTTCTGATATGGTCCGCCATCCAAACATCCCACTGATGGAAGTCCCAGAGGGATGAGGTCTCCTGCAGCCAAGTGCCACACCACAGGGGTGTCTGCCTGGTAAGTTTTGGATCCCACCTTGTGTGACGCAAAGCAGTGCGCCAAGCCAAGAGGACTGACCGAGTGATGGTGGGAGGTCCTTCGGTATGGGAGTTCCATACAAGTAGGTCTGAAGCCGCGAGAAGTCCATCGTCCGGAGTTCTACCTGATATACCGGGTTGGACCAGCCGCCCGTGAACCAGTCATGAACCACAATACGTTTTGTGGCTAGATAGTAGAGGTGGAGGTTGGTTACTCCCATACCACCGTCATAAGGAGGTATGCGCAGTGTGCCAGGGACATCCGCGATCTCCTGCCCCCCCATAGAAAGCGGTTGAAGATACAGTCGAATTGTAAACGTATATTTAATGCAGATATAATACACATTGCTAAGATTTTATCTCATCGTTTACTGTAATAGAAGGCGCAATAAGGTTGTGACAGTCCTCCTTAAGATGAAGTGGCAGTGATGCACATTGCCGATGCTAATTTTCCCTCATCTATTTTTATGACTTAGTCCCTGTTTTTGGAGTTCTAGAGCACTTGTTATCTGGCATAACCCAAATTTAATAAATACATTGTTTATTTATGGATCGTGATTGGGGGTGAGTTCTTTTCGTCACACAGGCTTTTCCAGGCATCATCATGTTTGCGTGTAAAGACATTGGGTGGGGCACGCTTATCATTTCGTCTTCACATGGAACTGCTCTCATGAACTGGCACCCCACCACAAATTTGGGTATTGTGGCTCCTGTGGAGCACAGGAAACACCCTGAACAAAGATCAACTAAATTCACTGAATGCAGGTGGTTTTGATGAAATAATCTATTCACAGGAGACAAGCTGTGACCCACAATTTGTGGGGGCAGCTAGGTGTACTCAAAGGGTGAGATCCCAGGTGCTCGTGGAGAACAACATCTTTCCCCAAGTACAAAGCAGTTCTAAAGGAGTAATGTTTCCCGGGAGTAAGACTGTGGAACTGCTGCGTGCAGTGGGTTTGCGTGGGCCTCAAAGGGGAATAACTCCTGATGTTAGGTTTGGACTGAAAACCACGTGGTCCCCGAAATCCTCGAAGGGCAACCTATTCCAAAGGACATAGGCTGAATTCAAGTAACTTTTCCACATAGGAGATCCTCAAAGAATGATAAAAACACAAATAAACCGGCTGAGATCCAAAACATTTTCATAAAGGTGGACCCTAAATAGTAACCTGTTTCTCTGCTACAGGCCGACAATCACAAAACGTATTCCAAAACACAAGACTCCAAATCGGAATACTGTCCAAGGAAATAGAGTGAACTCCAACCATAGCTCGTTTCAAAGCGAAGGACCACAATAATTGAGCGTTACCCCTCGAAATAGGTTGAGACCTACAAGTACAAGGTACATAAACAAGGTCACCAAAAGGCAAATAGGTTGAGACCTGCAAGTACAAGGTACACACACAAGGTCATCAAAAGGTAAACAGTTACGAGAATACATTCATAATCTCACAACAACTCATTCCTGAGAACATGTTCCAGAAGAAGGCTGTATGAATAAAAGACATGAAGGGAAGCACAGCACGTACCACAACCACTCAGTCCACACAGGAAGTCCCAACTAAAGATTATGCCCAACACGCCAGCAGATAGGCACACCTCTATGCACACACAAGACTGAATGCAGCCCCAGTAGAAAGGCTCATGCAAACATCTGCTGATTCCACAAAACAGGACCCCAAATGGGAATACAGTTATCTGGGGTAGACGGACGCACACAACTACTTGCTACACACAGTAGGTCGCCAAATAGAAACTCTTTTCTGAGAAGCACAACAACGTAATGCACATTACAGATGACCAAAGAGCTAATGTAGCATCTAAGAGGCAGGCAGCAAATCGCAACATCTCTATACGAAGAGGAGGACCTGAAAAAGAATATTTGGCAAAAGAAAAACAGAGCAGCTACTAGCTTAATTCATGAGATCCCATTAGAGGAACCAATCGGAAGGAATCAAGAAGACATGCTAAGAGGTACAACCCGTTAACACTAGGAATGAAGGGACCTGTTGAGAACCTACTGATTTAGAGGGTTCCTTCTACACAAGCTAAAAGAAGGTTCTAACAATCTCTAAACTTGTACATCTTCTCATAAAACTGGCACGCTAGGAGCCATTGTGCCTCTATCACCTTGCTGCAAGGGACCAAAGAAGAAGGAACAAAGGTAAATGTAGCATTACTTCCAACAAAATAGTTCACCACCAAATAGGAGGCTCGTACCAGACAGAAAGGGTGGGCTAGAACTAACTGCTTCAACACCTCAATATTTCTAGTAGGTAGGGAACAAGAGGTTTGGATGGCATTACAGTGTGTCTGTACATTTTCATTCAGAGGCAACCGTATTCAGTGGGGGTGGTGGAGAGTTATGAATGCAAGTTGCTCTATAGTGGTGGGGACACCCGGCTTTGTGACCCTCTCCTCACTACTGGGTGAATGACACTCCCCCGCCAATCTGGGCGGATTCAGGACTGGTGCCCATTTGAGTGGCAGCCTGGGATCACCTCCCATGGATGTGGGTGGTTTCTTCAATGTGAAAGGTGCATGGAAATGTGGGAATGTTCTCTAAGTCTGTGAAGACCACTCCTCAAAAATGTGTAATTGTTATAATGAAATCTGATTATGGTTAGAATAGTTGAAGTTCTGGTACAGGAGAGTAAGCAATTTAGCCAGTGGATCTGCAGCTAAGAAATTTGCTGTTGTGTAAACGCTTTGAAAAGCCATTACATCACATTGATCATATAGGGCACATCCTAAGTGATACAACAGCTCACACCACAAAGGGTTTTACGGGTCAAACCCCATCCACAAAGACACAGCTAGATTCACCGGAATCTTCTTGAAGGAGACAGGATATCCAGCGCAAAATAGCTTTGCCTCCTCCAGACATGCAAACACATTCCAGTAGCACCGGGGGTAGTGCTCACCGTCCAGCTGTCTGCATTCCTCTGCACTCCAAAACCTGAAGCAGTCCCTGCAGCACCAAGAGCAGTCGGTGCCTCACAGACCCGAATCTGCGGACACCTGGGCCAGGTTGGAACAGCTCTCATCTCCTCAGTCCATATATCTCAAGAGAAGGGTGATGGGTGTAAATGCATGAGGTTCAAACATTCCAAGCGCATCTCCAGCACACTATGTACCGGTGAAAGGGAGTCCAGGCAGACGTCGACAAGACTGCAGGAGCGCAGAGCGAGAGAGAATGCAGGAGCACAGAGCGAGAGAGAGTGCTGGAGAGCAGAGAAAGAGAGAGAGAGAGAGTAAAGGAGTGCAGAGAGAGAGAGAGAGAGAAGGCGCTCAGAGGGAGAAAGTGAAGGAGCGCACAGAAAGAGAGACTGCAGGAGCACAGAGCGAGAGACTGCAGGAGCACAGAGCGAGAGACTGCAGGAGCACAGAGCGAGAGACTGCAGGAACACAGAGCGAGAGACTGCAGGAACAGAGAGCGAGTAACTGCAGGAGGGCAGAGCGAGAGAGAGGACAGCAGCACAGAGCAAGAGACTGCAAGAGCACAGAGCAAGAGACTGCAGGAGCACAGAGCGAGAGTGTGTGTGCAGGAACACAGAGCGAGAGACCGCAAGGATAATATTGAGATCACAGAAAAGGGTGTGTACGGAGAAGACAAGTGCTTGCAAAAAATCGCAGTCAGTGCTTTACCTGCGAAGGGAGGCCAAACATAGGAAACATGATGACAGCAAAGTCTAGTAGGAATAGAGTTTTTTTAAACACAAGGTGCATAACTGCTAAGAGAGCAAAGACAAGGAAAAGTCTGGGAACATAAAAACTGCTCTCAAAGATGTCAGCCAAGAAAAACAGATGCTGAGCACTAATTGCTAACACAGAAACACAGGGAGAATGAGTAAGTCGACCTGAGTGCTGTCCAGGGAAGCACAATGAGCATTGTAACTGCTATAAGAACGTCAGACAGTGGCTAGGCAGTGAGTATTAAAGGTGCGATCGAGGATGACAAACAGTAAAACAAGCCTGGGAGTGGTGTGTGCGTGTGTGCACAGTCTGCTCTTTTTGAAAGCACTGCACTTGTGCTTGTGGCGCGCCCCTGCTCGCTCCCACAAGCTGGATGCAGCCTCAAGCATGAGTGTATGCTTCCAAAAAAAACAGAGCGACGGCTAAAGGTCCTCCTAAGAAGCGCATTTGCGCTGCGTAGGCGAGACCTAAAAATGCATATAGCTAAAAAACATAAAAACTATCACAAAATCACATAAAATCACTTAAAATCATTATTTTAATTACATTTCTTGGTTTACAATATGCCCATATCTTGTTACAAATGAGCAAGAAGACTGTTAATGAAGCAGGATGGACATTGAGGCAGCAGCTTACGATAAAACACAAGAAATAGCAACGAAAGCAGCATGAAGGTAAAGGAAAGGAACTAATCCTGAATTAAAAACAAAGCTTCCTTTCCATCGAGACTGCTATAAAGTCCCAATATTGCTTGAGGACGCAAGTGCACTTAAAATCAAGGAAGTCCCCTGTCAGCAAAGCTCTAGCACATTTATGGGCATTGTTCTGCATTGTACAGGACAGTGGCGTAGCTTTCGTGGGGGGGGAGGGGCGATGGGGACAGACTGCTTCAGGCAGCACAAATTCTGGGGGCGGCGGACAGCCCCCCTCCCCCGCTCTTACCTGCAGCCGTCACGGCCTCCAGAATGCCTTCACCCTCCTGTTTTCTGATCAATTTATCGCTGCTAATCGGTGCTAAAGTGCTTGTGCTCTCTCCTTTAAACATGGTGCAATTGGCTTCACCTAAATGGCCTTTTTAGTTTACTATATAGAACCCTAATAAAGAAGTACTGCATGAACCCAAGGCCTGTAAATTAAGTGCTACTAGTGGGCCTGCTGTCCCACGTATTGTGCCACCTACTTAAGTAGCCCTTTAAATATCCCTCAGTCCTGCCGTTGCAGCCTGTGTGTGCAGTTTTCAATTGCTGTCTCGACCTGGTAAAATTACCCTTTTGTCAGGCCCACACCTTCCTTTTCAGGGTGCACTGTATTTAAAAGGTTGGGCATGTACTTTTAAGTTTTACATGTCCTGGTAGTGAAAAATTCCTACATTTGTTTTTCACTGCTGCAAGGCCTTTATCCCCCACAGGATAACATTGGGTACCTTGTTATAAGTGATAACTTCCAATTGGGAGCAGTTAGACAGGGCGAGTTTGGTGTCTAAAGAATTATAATTAAAAGCCCCATTTAATTGTAAAGTTGTCTTTTTATTCACAGTTCTGAAAATGCCACTTTTATAAAGGTGGCAATTCCTTGTTCTAATTATTAGTGCCGGTAGCCTGATCCTGGGTCACATGACTAGGTGTAGTTGGCAGTTGTTCCTTTGTTATCACTCCAGACTGTGTGACAAAGATTAGATAGGTGTTGACCGCATGGGTCACTCTGAGATAACAAGGGGGGAGGAACTGTTGCTTGCCACACTTGCACATCACAAACACTCCACCTGAACACTCTCACAAAGGGTTTGTCACTAGTCTTTTTTGACCCCAAACAAGCTATGGTCCGGACAGGGCGAAAGGGGATGCCTCACTCCGCAGGGGTGGAAGCCTTTACAAGCTTCCTCTACTTCAAAGTGGGCATGATGTATAAATATTGGACCTGAGACACCAACTCCTGAGTAGACTTATGGACCTGTGGAAGATTCTGCCAGGAAGATGGACTGCTGTGCTACTCTGCTGGACTGCTACTCTGCTGGACTGCTGCTCTGCTTGACTGCTACTCTTTTGGACTTCTGCCGTGTTGTGCTGATCTGCTGCCCTCCTGCATGGTTAAGAGGGACTGGACCTGCAACCTGTTCCCAAGACCACCAGATTGACTCCAAGGGCTAGTCTACATCACCTGGAACTGTGACCCTTACCCTTCCAGGTGGTTCCACCCCGGTCCTGGATACCTGGAAGTGGGACTGAAGGTCCTTTGCCAGCCCATCTGTGAACCCAGCCGAACAGGTATCATCTCTGCTGCGCGGCCAACCCTGAGCAGAACTGATGCATTGTCTCAGTGACGTGGAATTTTCCTGTCGCAAGGACTTTGCTTCGTCATCGCAGCTTGCAGCCTCATCAGAACACTACTGCGCAACGCACTCCAGATGCAGGCCCACACATCACATGCCCCTCGTCGATGCCATCCTCGACAATGCAGGACTCCACGTCACAAGCCCCGCAGCTTCTACAGAATTACCCAGTGTGCTACGCATCCCGTACCTCGCATTGCAGCCTCACAGCTTCCCAGACCTGACGCTGTGTGCGCATCTCTGACCTGCACCTCGCATTGTCTTGGCGACTTATCCTCACCTCTGGATCTCGCAACGCTTCGCAACCAGGATTTAAAGTACTCTTGTTCAGTCAGCCTAACTGGGTCCCTGTACCAGGCCCATTAACCACCACCGTTGGCCCAAACTTGTGATTTCTTCTCGGTCCAGCATGACCAGATAGCCATAGTTGCCACTTAATGCATTTTTGGAGCTTTTTTCACTGAAATCTTCAAACTTGAATATCTCCGCTTCTGCTTATCGGATTTTTTATTGTTTTGGTCTTGTTTTATTCATTCAACTCTCCTCTGTTTCTAATCTGGTGTAGGATTCTTCTTGTGTCATGTTTTCACATTATTACTGTTTGAAGTGTTACACAAATTCTTTACACGTTGCCTCTAAGTTAATCCTGACTGCTCTGTGTCAGGCTACCAGAGGGTTGAGCACAGTTTAATTAGGGGTTTGCTGGTAACTTCACCCTGACAAGGATTTTGGTTGCTGCTTGAGTAGAGTTTCACCTTCCACAACCCATTTTTTTTACAGGGTCGACAAGTCTAGGCTTCAAGGTAGATGAGTTCTTGGATAATTCAACACTGAAGTGAATAGTGTAGATGCCTGTTGAAGCTGTTGGTGTAGGTGTTGTTGATCCCCTAATTAGGGTAGACTACTATTGTCATGCCATGATGGAAGGCTCACTCCTGTGTTGCTAGTGCAAACTGGCATAGTTGTGGGGTGCATGTATCCCTTTGATACTCCACATAGGAGAGAACTGTGGTATTGTCCCTTCAATCAGTCAGAATTTGTATAGCGCGGCTGCTTCACCCAAGAGGGTCTCGAGGCACTATGGGGTCCTGCTGCGAGATTCCGCTGCCCATTCCTAGTGGTTAAACATCCAGGTGTTGAGGTCCTTCCTGAAATGATGGAGTGATGGAGCTGCTTTGAGTTGTAGGGGGAGGGTGTTCCCGGTCTTGGACGCCAGGTGGGAGAAGGAGCGGCCTCTGCTGTTCACTCTATGGATGCACTTGGTAGCTGCTAGAGAGAGGGATCTAGAACCGATTTCCCTGGTAGGTTGGTGGAAGTTCACTCGTTTGTTGAGGTACGTCGGTCCTTCACCACTCTGTATCTCAGCTGTGCCAGGAAGGATTTCAAGGGCTAGGAAGATGACTTCAAGTTTTAAGAAGATTATGTATAGAGAAAAATCTGCCTTGTCCCACAGGATACTGAAGAAGGTTTTTCTCTTACTCTGACTACGCCAGTGTTGCCCTGTTAACTTTCCTTACCCATCAAATGATTGAATAGGTTAATTCTGCCTATGTAGAGCGTTGATGTTTTCTTGAACTCCTGAGTTCCAAAATAAGGGCGTAAGCCATGACTGCAGGTGTATGGTGTGACAGGCGTCCGTGATTTTGGCAGCATTATTGATGAGGTTGTGAATATCTTCACCTTTTTCTGGGCAATGTCTTTGCACAGGTTGAGCATGAACGTGTACTCTTCTTGAACATGGTCTGGGAGTAAGGATGTGTACCAGTCAAACTCTTGCCAGTAGTGGAGTGCATAATTATACATGACAGTGCAGGCATATTTAGATCAGCAAAAGAACAACAGACTCGTAAATGTACTTGCCTTACATTTCCAGATGGTTTCCTCATCGCCCATGTCACGGTATACTGCTTTAACCTTCACAAAAACCACCATGACTACCATAGACCTTGGTGATTCCTAGACAAAGTGGACTGTTCTTGGGCATATCATGGTACTTGTTGATCACTGTTTACACTTCGAGTAGGGTTTCCTTTAAACTTACCGATCTTGTTTGATAATTGTGGCTCATTGACCACAGATTTGTTACTCCCACCATGTCTTCATTCTCTGGTTTGGAAATAGGGTCTTAATGGACAACTTCTCCAAAGTATTGTTTAGGGCAGCTTGTCAATGCCTAGGTAGATGTAAATCCTTATACTCATTAGAATTGGTGTCCAGATCTGGTTCCAGGATTGAATTTGGGTCTCCCTACTGGGCTTGTGGAGAAGGGTCCTGGGAGATTGATCCACAGGGATCATTAATCCCTATTGTCCCATCTGCAGAGGCTGGGATAAATTTCAATACCAGCAGGTGGCCTGGGATTGTTGCTGCTAGTAGTTGCAGGTCATCCTGCAGCTTCATCTGGCCCTCTTGCTTCTGGAGCTTGTAATAGAGTATACTTGATACACATCAGGCATGATGGGAGCTGTGTTGCAGTGTATGGTGAAGGCACAGACAGTTGACTGAAGAACTGTATTATTATCATCCTTTGCTTTAGATGGCATATATTTCTCAGAGCGGTCCTGCTGCACAACATCCAGAAGAACAGTCTTGTTGACTCTGATTGCTTTATTTCTCTGCAATGGGTTGTGGGAGAAATGTGGTATTGTTATGTACAGAAACAACAGCATGGCATAAAAGAGGCAGAATATTAGTAATTAAATTGGGATCACCTGCCAGTGGTGGGTTGGTTACTTTTATTTTTTTTAACATCCATGTCTGCCGCTCTGACCAATTAGAACCAGCCTGGAAGAAGGTGAGTGAAGATGCCTCTTCCTGCGTTGCTAAGAAGAATTCATCCCTCTGCTGGAGCACTCCTGAAGCGTTGTTCTGCATTCTTCCTGACTCATTGCTCAGTAGAAAGGTATTACAATAATTAGTGAGGTCAGTTTCATGACATGGTTCAAATATCTGTTTGGGTGAACGCAGCTGGCGGTATCTGGATTCCTGCTGCTGTGGTAATTGGCCTTTCCAGACTATAAAATTCTGGAGGCTAAAGACGGTCTACAAACTGACAAGACTACAAACGCCTTCAAATGATCACAGTTAACTGGAGTTTTGCTGGGTAAACTGGGAAGACCTGCATCATTTGTAAGGCAGCCCTCCCATTTTATTTCCAAATGATGTAGGGCCCCTGAGGCCATATTAAAAGAAAACAGCCTGGAAAACTCTTCCGGTAATTGATTTTGCATTAATATGCTATTCTTTAATACACTGACCTGATTTGAGGGACAGAGGTTCCGCTTTTGCGAGTTCCAGAACACCTGAGTGAAGGAGGTACCCCCATCTGGCCTATATATATTCTCATAGGCTATCCTGCTAGTTGAGTCCTGCTTAGAGCTTTTCTTTTCATGCAAAATATGTTCACTAAGTCCTTTCACACACCTTGTAGAGCCTTTGCTTGAGACAGCTTACACTTCTATCCTGTTTGACCTCTATGAGCTCCAATGTTGTGCCTCTGTCTCAACTTAGAAATATGCCCTTGGACTTATTGCTTCATCCAATTTACTACTTTCCATTTGGCCTCACTTTGTCCCCCCAACTCTCAATCTGAGTTTTTTCTCCAATCACTGCCTAGTGCACAGGCTAAATCTGGCACTTCAAACACAAAACATTTGTGGACCTGGGATGAGTCCACCTGAAGACGGCCCGGCTGGAAAAAGAGGACTTATTCAAGTTCTCAGTCTCATGACTTTTGCTGTCTCAGAGGGACTGCATCTGCTCTCCACGGATCAAATAGTTGGCTTCCTGTTAACCGCATGTGTGCGGCGGTTATTTTTGCACTGTGCGGCTTTTTTCTAAAAGCCGTGTTACATGACGAGCTGAGCTCGTCATGAGCATGCGAGCGGCGCAACTCATGACGAGCTCAGCTCATCATGAGCACGGAAGTGGTTAAGCTGCTTCAGGGATATGTAAAGTGGAAGGACTCCTGATTTCAAGACGGCTCAGCTGACCACAGAGATCTGGACTCTGAAGGAGAGCTGACTGAAGAGAAATGTGGTGCCTTGAAGCCTGCTCTGAGAAGCTAAGGGCTTTCCCAGTAGTTGGGGAAAAGTTGTACTTTGTCGTTCTGTCCACCTCCGGAGGACTCAGATATGATATTGAAGCTTGCTCAAGAAGGTCACACCTAGGGTGGGGAAGAAAAACAGGTTAATCCCCCTTAGAGCTTTTTTGCCACTATAAAAACTAGTTCAGTGAGAACTTGTGGTATAGGTATTTGGCCTAGTTGTGCCCTGTCCTGCTTCCAGCCTCCCCTACTTGAGGATTTTTAAACAGGGTGAGACATTAAATGTGTCTGGCCAGTGAAGAACCCTCAGTGGATGGGAAATCTTCCTTTGTCACGTTGAGATTTTGATGCCAATACCAACGGCCTCTGTATTATTGCAAACCATATGCGAGTGGAAACCAGGGGCTATGATTTTTTTTTTAACAGTGTTTTTTCTGGAACTCATCTGAAAAATTATAATATTTCTGCAAATTGCAGCGTGCAACGAATGTAGCAACTTCAACAATTTAATTTATAATATTAGTTTCTCAGTAGTAAATGTTGTCTATGCATTTCATGAAAGAAAGGGTGTGCTGTGTCCCAAGTGAAAAGAAACCAATACGAAAAAGTGAGCAAGTGAAGAAGGCATTGAGGTCTTAAAAAGCACATACCTTTAATCTGAAAACTAACCACCCTTAGTGGGATCTTGACAATCGCATATCCAACTTCAACAGACCCTTGCCTGCCACTGCCTTAAGCCGTGACCCGCTGCAAGATTCTGACTTTCTGTTTCAGAGACTCAGTCTGAAGGTAAAATCTTTGATTGTGATGACCACTCTTGATGAATTTGACCTCCGTGCCATTGCAATTGGCCTAAAATTAAAATAGAGCCTAGGTTCTGGTCAACCGCCATCTGTTGTCCTTCAGTGGCGCTTTACTGTTTTAGTCTCCTTTAACCTTAAAATCTTCTACATTGATTTTTTTCAGTATCCATTAACCTAATTTAATAATCTTATTGTCTTTTTGTTTCTTAAATGTTTCTCTGCTTTCTGAATAGGTTTGGGAATTGTCTGGTGCTGTGTCCTTTACTTTAAAACTGTTGGTACTGCTTGAACTTAACATGCATTCTATGGCACAAGCCTGCTGCTGGTGCCATAGCTACAAAGGAATTAGCAGAGATTATCTCAGAACTGGGTTTTGATCTAACCAGATTCTGTTTATTTAGTTGGTATGGGTCACACCCTCTCCAATTATTAACCCCTTTTCTGACATATTATATCATACTAAAAAAAATAGGCATACATGAGGAAAAATACACGTGTTAATATGGATTGATGCGACCAAAACCAGGAAGTCCAGTTACTTCACTGTTAGGATGGCTTTAATTTCTGCTAAGAATCTGGCCCTGCTGTTACTGTAGTTATTTCACTGCAAGGCTTCATTATTCTGCACACCATGTCAATCGCTATAGGGTAATAAAGGAAAGCAGACTATAGCACCGATTAGCTAGAGGTGATCACCGTTAATGCATTAATATCCATATAATTAATTATATCAGCTTTTAATTAAATACAGTGTTGTGCATTTTATAGTTCTAAAAACTGTTCCTTTTACATCATTTTTGCGTTTGATGTTTTTGTGTGATTTGTTAATGATCTCTGTCTCCGTTGCTTTCCATTCAATGGAAATTCTTTAATATGGCTTACAGAGGTTTCACGTTGTTGAATATTGTGATTATCCTCTTCGTTACATTCTATATCTACTTAAAAAAGAGCAGTGGCTTAATAGAAAGTGTTGTCTAATTTCTGTTATGTTGACCCTAATGTACTTGCATCACTTGCATTAGGAGCTCCTATTTAGTAAGTTTCCTGTAGAGAAAGGCACACCAGGGTATTTTACGTTAATGAGATGATGGCAACAAAATCACCCCAAAGGCATAAATAATTGATGCAGGATTAAAAAGAGAAGAAATTCAGATGAACATACTAGGTCACATTCATTTTCGAAGATCGACTGGCTCTCAGGGGGTGCAGAATTTGATGAGCAATTCCCTTTTTGTTATTTTCTTCCTTACATGACTCCTGCTTGTATTGCAAAATACTGTATTGTCATTGCATTTGTATAGTGCTTACTACCCCTGGCGGGGCCATGTAGCGCATATTTGGAGAGTAGCATGCTACTCGGCTAAAAAGTAATCATTAGTTTATTATTATTCTCCGTTCGTGCCAACAGACACGTTTGGAAGTAAAAGAATTCTAGTCTGCTTCTCATAAGATGAGCCACAACATGCTTTAGTCTTGGTTCATGTCAGCGAGATTACTTCAGTTTGGTTTACTTGTGCAAGGGATTGGAAGTAGGGAGACTACATTAGGTGAAAAGGGAAAAAAAAAGCAAAGCAGGTAGTAGTTTTGTGTGAATAGTCGCCTAAATAGTTGTAGTGAGCTGAGAATTAGTGTGTGGGAAGGAAATGCCCATGTTCTGCGGGGACGAGAGCATCTAGGGACAGCAAAGCATTTGGTAGTAAAGGTATATCTCTTGGGGGAGTAGATAGTGGCATTAGAGATATTAGATAGAAAGACGTCGGCTTCCTTGCATTCCAGGAGCTAAGGGAGCACGACCTGTTGAAAAGATCATATGTTGACAATATATAGAAGAAGAGCAAATTACAATATTTTGACTATTCGAGATCGGCCAGGTGCTTTCCATGGGCGTTCCAGTCCAATCACTGGTAACTATCAAACTCTTATTAAGCTGTGGCGGCTCATCCATTAATGCGGAGGAGAGTCGCCCACTGCTCTTGCAGCAGTGAAAACATAGAAAATAAAATGATATCATGGGTTACTATCACTTTATTTTTCTTCACTTACTTGAGCCGATTCTAGGGCGGGCCATCCTGATGGACAGCTGCAGCAAGAAGGAGGACCTGTGGCACGGCTGCAGGTGCTCATGTTAGTTTGATCGACTGTCTTAGGATGGCGAAACTGACATGCACACTTAGATGTCTCCACCCGAGCTGGGCTGCACAGCCGGGTGGCGAACTAGTACAGGGTCGTAGTCTCATAGTGAGTGCCAAACCAGGGTGCTCAGACCAATCCAGGCGCTGCTCTTATGCTGGGGAATACCAGCATGACAACAGCATCTAGATTGGTGCAGGGGAGCCTGTGGACTAACGGGACTCGAGGAGCAGAAGAGCACTGGGGCTGCAGACAAGAGCTATTTCTAATATTCTTCTCCCCCACGCTAGCCCCATCACTTTAATTCCGTAACAGCCGCCACCATTCTTCTCCCCGTACTAGCCCCCCCTGCGTTGCCCCCCCACTACCCCTTGCGCTGCCCTACCACTTTAATGCCACAACACCTACCACTGTTATTAAGACTAGCCTCTTTGAGCCACCAAAGTTAAATATTACTTCCAGATGTTCTTCTGCCATGTATAAACTTACTGACTAAAGTAGGAATGGTCCAAACGGGGGCCCTTGACAATGCGAGGAAGCTTTCTGTCTCCACCCTGATAGTGTTAGAAAAGCATTTAGGACCTTTCTTTAGTATTCTCCTCGTGGGATATTTTCGTGGCAGCTTGGTAAAGAGTACATATCGATTTGTTTAGTTTAGTTTGCAAGCATTATGTTGAGGAAGCTTGCTGGTTTTTTTTCGCTGTTAAGTAATCTGAAAGGACAGAGAGAGGGTGAAGAGAAAGCCGAGTTATATTTGCTGGCCTCCAGTAAAAGCTCCAGTTGTACTAGTCTTTTGGAGGATTTCTAATTTTCCACATAGTTACTGTGTCACAGCCATCAAACCGTGGAGACTGAATCTGTTAGAAAACCAAGGAGTTGCTTTCTCCTCATTTACTCCCTCTGGGTTTCTTTTAGAATCCAAGATATTTGTCGTTCTCCCCAGCATCTGAAGATGAATGTAGGAGGACTTCTTCTTAACCCTGCACCTTTCATGAGGTAAGGATAAGGGTGCAAGCTCAAATGCATGCACGCTGTTTAGGAAGAAGAGATATGCTGACGGCGTGATAAGAAGAGGCGCTCCTCTTATCCGGCTGGGAGTTGGACGAGGTGGGGTAGTAATATATACTTTTACTGAAGAGCAGCTTTCTTCTCCTTGTGCCGCTAGAGAGAAAAAACTATGTGAAATGAGCAGAAGAGACCAGTGTACCTTAATTCCTGCACACACATTTCACTTTGACCATCGCCTATCAGATATCAGCCATGTGAGACCACATTGCCCTTTTTAGGCAACCTATCCAAGAACATTATTACTGGGAAAGCAAAGGAATTGCTGTTCCTGCCTCAAGTCCATTTGAAACAAGGGCCATCTTTTCATGGTACCACCTTTATCCATACTATAATCAAGCATCCTCCCTTCAGGACTGAAGAGCCTGCTATATGGGTGACTTATAGGTTTTAAGCGCAGTGACCTCAGATATAAGGAAACAGATCTGTCATGAGAGGTGAAAGCACCAACTCACATAGACTGCAATGGCAGGCCTGTAGTGGCAGTTTAAGTGGACTCCCATGGGTGGCATAATACATGCTGCAGCCCATGGGAGACCCCTAGTGTACCTATGCCCTGTGTACCTCAGTACCCTATACTATGGACTTACGAGGGTATACCAGTAGCCACTTGTGGAGGTACCAAAGTACTTAACATGTCAATTTTAGGGTGGAAAGCACAGTTGCTGGGATCCTGATTTGCATGATCCTTGCAGACTAGGTCAAAAATACACTGACACCAAGCAAAACGTGAGAGTAATCATGAAAGCAGACCCTACTTTCCCCTAGATTGCAAATATATATATTTTTTCATAATTCATTTTTATTGGTTTTTTAAACACAAAGGTTAAACATACTAAAGGTTACAGGCATAGCAAAACAACCATTGACGACACGTGGCTGCATGTCATCAGGATTTTCAGGTCAATCCTGGGAGCCCAAAGTAGTCCCCCCAAATCCCCATATCTTGCAAAGTTTGTGTGCGCAATGTCCTTCTGCGTTTACTGGTTCTTTCATTTTGGCCCACCAGTCCATAACCCGCTGCTAAGCTGGAAAGCCCATGGCAGCAGCTGTGGTCCAGTTCCGGGCTATATCTTGCAAGCAAAGACCCCAGACCCATAAGATGCCACTCAGACCGCCACCCACCCAGGTCCTCCCACAATTCCAGGAGAGCAATCTGGGGTGAACTGTGGTAAATAAATAAATAATACCCTATTTTTGAATGCATAAATGAATAACAGATAGCTCAATAAATAAGAGTCAAGATTCGAGGTAGTAGGAGTTTTGCAGGTTTAATACAGCATAAGGACAGGAACAGAACGACCTGCACGGGAATAGGATGGCAGCTGCCGGGGACAGGATCGGGAATGACGGCCAACTTTTAATAACAGTCCATGAGCATATATACATAACGCAAACACATAGCATTACATTGCAATAGGCGTAGCAGTGGGTGGAGCAGAAAGCGTGACGCGTAGCAGTCGCGAAAGATAAGGGTGAAAGTGGGTGTAACAGGGCGTATACATAGACATGTGATGCAAACGTAACAGAATATGTCATGAATGGGGCGGAACCCATGGAGGGGGCTACCTAAGGAGCCGGGACCTCTAACCTGATGGTGCGCGCAAACTGGCAATGACGTGTTACTAGGAGAAGCTGGGGGCTATGAACTCTGTGCTAGGAGCAGAGACTGAAGTCTGGAGAGTCAGGGCGACATGTACCTAAGCAGTATCTAGTATCTGATGTTTAGAGAACATGTTGATATAAACTAGAAGTCAGGAGGGGAAAGGCTAACAGACTCTAAGACTGGAGCATGCATTATTCTACATGTAGTGCGTGATGAAGAATATTAAATGACCACTAAATGCAGTATTTCTCTTACATGGAGACGTAGAGGCTAGACAATGACGGAAACTATTGATGCGATTCAGTAGCTTAGGAATGCAGAGAAGGAGGACTGAACTGATAACTGGAATCATAACATACTCTTGGCAGACTCAGAGGCAGAGCCAAGCTGGGCCGGGCACTGCGATGCAGGAAATAAGTGAAGGGTCGAGGATACAGGTGGGGGCTGTATCGCTCCTCAGCGAGGCTTCAGGGGACAGGAGCTGAATCTGGTGTCCAGGCCCTTTTGAGGCCTAGAAACGGAGATTTTACAATGCATTAACATGCACACTGGGAAACGTGGCAACGTAGCTTTACATAGGCCTGATATTCGTATTATTCACGAGAACTGGAAACTGGCATACTAGAGGTGGACACAACTATAATTGCGTCTTTAATCAAACATGGGGAATAACATATGCATATTAATCATGCACAGATAACATATGATGGATGACACGTAGGGACACAGAACATGGCAAAATTTACTTTTCCA
Source organism: Lissotriton helveticus (assembly GCF_964261635.1). NCBI lineage: Eukaryota > Metazoa > Chordata > Amphibia > Caudata > Salamandridae > Lissotriton > Lissotriton helveticus. The sequence goes on along the minus strand of NC_136061.1, from coordinate 1,116,599,170 downwards.
CATTCCCTCCTTGTCACTACGTTTCCTTCAGGAAACATCAATATTCATGATACCATCTATCATTTCATACAGTATCATTTGCTCGTCTCGAATTTTCTTGGAACGGGATTTAGAACGGGGCTTGGGACTAGGAATACAAGAGGTAGCACAAATGCCGCAAATCGCAGGGCCACATTGTATACAGAGGCAGCAGCTAAATATGATCGCTACTGCGATACCTAGAAAGGACAAGACTTTCCATCCCCAGGCGGAAATTATATTCCAGAACCAACCGGACCATGTCCAGGTGCCTGGATTTTGGTGTAACAGATGGGCAATTTTATGAAGTCTGGTTATAGCTGAATAAACAGACGGCGCGTTATTTGGAATGAAAATGCAGCAACTAGATCCGATGACTCTACAGGCCCCGCCCCTATCGGCCAGTATGACGTCAAGGACGAGACGATTTTGGAGCACGACAATTCTCATAAAGGATTGTTCTTCGGTTAAATTACTTAGAGCAGAAGTAGTCTCAATTACTACTGCTTCGAGGGTTCTGGTTAATCTACGTATCAGTTTACTATTCACAACTGTACCTAAATAAGGAAAGACACCTTTATTGATATCTATATATTGTTCTAGAGTAGTTTCAGTATAATCGACAATCGGGAGGTTTCTCTTGTGTCTAGTATGTACTAGGTGGGAATTCCTATGGTAATCGGGTGGGGCTAGAAAAACCGGTGGCAGTAGGAAGGCAATGTAACAGGTTCCCTCCCAATCGAGGGGCAGACGAACATATGCGGTCTGACCACAAATAAAATAAGAATGACGTGAAGCTTTGAAAATAGATTTCCTACTGTCACTATACTTGACAATAGTAGTACAATCACTATGTCCTACATGTACGGAACCATTATTTCGGACACATAATTCGCCTTTGACTGGTAGTACTGAAATAGCAGTAGTATCAGACTGAACATTCAGGACCATGAAATTCGAAGAATAATTACCTAAATTGTAAACTTCATTTTCTAGATCTAACCCGATTCTGTGGGGAAGACCTTGCTTGTCTGGAAAACATGTACTGTTAAGAAAAGACATATCTGTTGAGGATGACGTTAACGTGGACCATGCTCCACACGAACCATTATGTGAAAATGGATAAGGAAAGAGTGGCAGAACTCCCTTCGGCGTCTGGAAAGGGGGGAGTCGACCACACACCCAACAATTTGTAGCATTGCTGGTCTGGTGTGAGTAATGTAACATGCGGATGAAAGTATTATTTCGCATAGCGAGGCGGTAAGAGAGTTCATGAGGAGGCAGATCACTAAACGTGTGCTCTACTGTAACATTAGCAGACTTATTTACATGAGAAACTGGAAAATACAGGTAAAAGGCATAACTGGTGCAGGAAATCATAATGCTGAGAAATAATATGAAACATAGAAAAACGATACATCGGATTGAGTTTTGACTAACTCTCTCACTATGGGGGTCTATTTTATACATGTCAGAAACAGTCTAACCGTTTCACCTAGGGGAGGACTTAGACAATCAAACTGGCTGACTTATTTTACTAGACCGGAGTTTCAACTTATACTCCTGTTGCGGAGTTTTCTCTAACAGGGGAGGGTTTGTAGCAATGTCTTTTGCGGGACAGTCCTTAAGAATAGTACTTTGGCAGTCCTTCAAATCCTGGGAAATGTTCTTTGAGACGGGTTTCAGTCCATAAAACTTTTTCACGTGCGAAAGGTGCACCCAGCCTTTGCGACCCTCCAACTTCACGGCCGTACGGGTGGCGAGGAGGACCTGTCGGGGCTCCTTCCAGCGTGGCTCCAGCGGACTTGAGCGGTCAAAATTGCGAATTAAGACCATGGATCCTGGAACGATTTCATGCGGTGCCACCTCGGTATTGTCTGGAAATGCGGCGGCAACCTGTGAACGACAAGAGTTGAGGGCAGACATCAAGGAAGCTAGGTAATCTGTCAGCATATTACTTGAAACATCGGTAATACTTCGGGGTCTAGGAGTACCCCACATGTTAGGGGGGCGGCCGAAAACGACCTCATACGGGGACAGACCTGATCTGGAATGTGCAACCATGCGCATATAGAACAAAGCGACTGGCAGAGCTACTAGCCAGTCCACACCTTTCTCTTTACAAATTTTTGCGATGCGAATTTTCAGGGTCTGGTTATGTCTTTCTACGAGACCTGCTGCTTCAGGATGGCGTACACAATGGAACTTCCACTGGTATCCTAACAAAAGGGAAACGTGCTTCATTAACTCTGAGGAGAATGGCTGACCGTTATCAGAATATACGACCCTAGGGAGTCCATAACGAGGAAAGAATTCACGAACCAACTGCTTGGCAGTGGTCGCGGCTGTGTAATCTGGGACTGGATATGCCTCTGTCCACCTAGACAAAGCGCATACAACTACAAGGACATACTTGAAACCTCGACATCGCTCCATCTGAATATAATCCATCTGGAGGACTTCAAAAGGGTGGTCAGGAGGCTGGAATCCCCCTTGTTCCACCGTGACACTTTTACCTGGATTAAACTGACAACATATCATACAGGTACGGACTTTCTGCTTGGCTGCAGCTCGTAAATGCTTGTTGAACCAAATGTTCTGAATACTGTCTAACATAGCTTTTTCTCCTAAATGTGCTGGACTATGTGCGGTATTGATAATGACTTGAACCATAGAGTCGGAGAGAAACCATGTGGCTCTACCCTTCGTCACCCATCCTTGATCTGTCTGGACCCCTCCTTGTTCGGACCATTTCTTGATTTCATCGGGAGTAGCATGTAGCTGGATATCTATGACATCTTGAGTAGGGTCCTTAACTGTCATACATGTAATCGGATCTGGAGTGTGTGTCATGTTAACTGGAATGTCTGGAGTCTGTGCTGTAAGCTTGGCTGTGCGATCTGCTAGATCGTTACCCTGGGAAATAATGTCAGTAACTTTCGTATGTGCTTTGCATTTCATGATAGCAATGGATGTCGGTAAGTGTATGGCATCTAACAGAGCTTGAATAAGGAGACCATGCTGAATCTTGGTTCCATGAGAAGTCATGAAACCTCTCTCCTGCCAGAGCACTCCAAAGTCGTGTACGACTCCAAATGCGTAGCGTGAATCTGTGTAAACATTAACTTTCCGGTTCTTAGCGTGTATGCAGGCTTGTGTCAGAGCAACTAGCTCTGCTGCTTGAGCGGACAGGGTGTCAATACGGTGTGTCTCAATAACTTCGGTGTCAGTAGTCACTGCATATGCGGCGACTAGTTCTCCTGTACTTGTTCTCATACATGAACCATCCACATAAAGTGTCAGGTCGGGATCTGGTAACGGAATATCTGTCAGATCTTGTCTTGGCTTTGTCGTAATATTGACTACTTCCACACAGTCGTGTGTGTCCGGACTTAAAGTAACTGATGGTAACAGTGTAGCAGGGTTCAGGATGTTGCAGCGTCTGATTTCTATGTGTGGCTGGAACAGTGTCAATTCATAACCTGTTAAACGTGCGATTGTCAAGTGCTGAGTCTGTGTTCGGTTTAAAAGAACTTCCACGGAGTGTGGAACTTGTACTGTCAGGGAGTGTCCTAATACTATGGAATCACTTTGTCTGATAGCTAGTGCTGTGGCTGCAACTGACTTGAGGCACGCAGGCAGAGCCTGGGCTACAGGATCTAATGTGCTCGAAAAATAAGCACATGGCTTGTATTGACCTGCTTGATCTTGTGTGAGAACAGATAATGCTGTACCTTCGCGTTCTGTGACGAAAAGTGTAAAAGGCTTACTGTAGTTCGGTGTAGCTAGAACTGGAGCTTGGCATAGGGCTTTCTTTAACTCATTGAAACTGAGTGTATGTTCAGATGTCCAAGGGAGGACAGACGATACGGCTGTCTCCTGTGTCGTTAACTGTATCAGTGGCTTGGCTAGAAATGCATACTGAGGAATCCATTGTCGGCAGTAAGAAGTGAGGCCGATAAAAGCACGTACCTCCTTCTGGGTCTTGGGCTGAGGAAGACTCGCTATTAACTGGATACGGTCAGGTGTCAACTGCCTACCCCTCTTGGACAGCAAGTGTCCTAAGTATACCACTTGCTGGACACAGAACTGAAGCTTCGAAGGGGACACCTTGTGCCCCATCTCGGCTAGGAAATACAGAACCGTCAGTGACGCTCGCTCGCAGTCACGTTCAGAACGGGCTGTGATCAGTAGATCATCGACATACTGGAGCAGGGCAGTGTCAGTTGGCATGTGAACATTATCAAGCTGTCTCTTGAGTGCTTGACTGTAAATACTAGGACTTTCTGTGAAACCTTGAGGAGCTCGTGTGAACATATAGCTCCTCCCATTTAAACAAAATCCGAAAAGAAACTGGCTGTCTGGATGAATGGGAACACTGAAAAATGCGTTCTTGAGGTCGATTACAGTAAAGAACGTGGCTTCGGAATCAATGGCTGTCAATAAGGAAGAGATATCTGGGACAACTGGGTACTGAGGAATAATACATTTGTTAAGTTCTCGTAGGTCAATCACTAATCGATATACTGGGGGTGCATTTGGATCAGTACGTTTCATGACTGGAATGATCGGAGAATTGCATACATTGGAGTCAGTTTCTACAACTACTCCTTGAGCGATGAGCTCGTCAATAATTTTGGATAAGGCTGCTACAGCCTCAGGTGGCAATCTGTACTGTCTGATTCGTGGTAACACTACACCTGGCTTGAGAGTCACACGATGGGGTGTGATTTGCATGTACCCTACATCAGTTGGACCTTGCGCCCATAAATGCTGCGGAACATTAGACAATCTGGGATCAAAATCTCGTAATACATAGTGACCCTTAAAGTCACGCAGGAACAATCGTATTCCCTCCGGGGAACAGCATATAACTGCACCTAACTCTTTCAGTGTTTTAATGCCTAATAAATTCTCTGGACATGACTTAGTAAGTAACAGGTCAGTAGTACGGGACAATGGACCTACTTCTAGAGTAACTGGCTTTGATATTTCATTTACGATGGGTTTTCCTGAAAATCCAAGGGAAACATTTCTAGAGCCTGAGAGCGGAGCCCCTGGAACTTCGGCGTGACTAATTGTGGTCCTACTTGCCCCTGTATCAATCAAAAACTTTCTGTCTTTCCCTAATACTTGACTATGAACATAGGGACCTTCTTGATCTACAGGTATCTCGATGAGAGGCAAGCCTACCTCCCTCTCTAGGCTGTTTCATGAATACTGCTGGTACTCTGGATACTCGGACTGTGCATACTGATACATTTGCTGTGTAACATGCTGTGTTGCAGCGATGGGCTGCGGTGCTGTAACTGTCTGTGGTGCATTCTGTGGCTGAGGAATCTGTAAAACTTGTTCTTGTCTAGGCGGACGTGGTCTTTCTTTAGTCTTACCAGTAGCTATGTTGTGTTTCAGAACTGCACACTCGTTTATAAAATGACCTGGCTGTTTACAATAATTGCAGTTCCCTTTAACGGGAGCTGCAGGATGACTGGCTTGATTCGGACCCCTCTTCTGACTGTCTTGAGGAACAGATTGTGCAACTAGTACTTTCATTTTCGTGTCTTTCATACGCTTCCTTTCGTGGTCTTGCTCTTCTCTGATTCTATTCTGGTGGTATTGGAGCATCTGTAACATCTGGGACGGGGTATTAGCTTGCCAGGTACTTTCGACTTTCAAAACTCGATTCTTAATTTGTGGACTTGAATTCTCGACTAATTTAGTAACAAAAAGGTGAGGGTATGACTCACTACTTGTCTTGAGGCCACTGTTGATGCTAAAACATTTCTCAAATCTAGAATAAAAATCACTAATGTCTTCGTCTTGTTTCTGTTTACAGGCTGAGATTGCATCCCAGTCTTCCTTTTTCGTTGTTAACAATCTGGGTAAAACTTGAATCAATAGTTCAGGTAATTCTTTACATTTCGCTCCAAGACCGGTACCTGGTACTCGTGCCTTGTCTTCAGCTTCTAGAACTGCCCAATCGATCTTTTTCTCTCCCACCTCCCATTCTTTTTCCTTGAGCTTTTCATACACCCCTGCGGGCAGCAGAACCTTTAACATTTTAATTATATCTGGATACGTGTATTCTCCCATACGGAGCATGTCTTTTAATTCTCGATGGAACCCTGCTGGATCTTTATCGTGACAGGGAATTAATTTTTTCATCTCTAAGAGTTCCATCTTTGTAATCGGAGTGTAAACAAACACTCGTTCTAGTTCGCCACCCGTTCCTCTAACTGGGTGGACTTCTCGTAACGGATTCTGTCTCTCCATGTAAAATGGTTTACTTTCTGGGGGTGAGACATGAACAAAATGCGGGTTCAAAAACGTTCTATATTTGTGACGCTGTTCTAGAATGACACTAATTAAATCGGTACCTAAACCTTTCCATCTATACTGGAGTAACTCGTTCAGGATATCATGTAACGGGCCTGGATCAGAGTGCTGACCCTCATACAATGTAATGAGGTGCTGGATCATATACATACCCGCCAGTCGTTGCTCGGCTGGGGGCATTTTCAGAAACATTTGTGCCACTATTTCGTCTGGAAAAGTGGTAGAATCAGTAGTCCATCGGACTGCTGATCGGGCTAGTTCTTGTTCATGCATAGTACTTAACTCACTGTAACCGATTCGTGATTTCAGAATGTGATCGGTAGCTTGAAACACTTGTTCTAGAGAACCTTGTTCTGGTGCTGGATGATGGAAAGTAGACTTGTGTTCTAGGCGTAAATGGCGATCTGGAAATCTAGATTTTCCTACATACGCTATTCTGGCGGAATTTTCGTCGTCTACCTCTTCAGTGTCAGAGTTACTTTCTTTCTCGCTTACTTGTGCTGCTTTACGCTGTTCGTGTAACTTTATTATTTCTTTACGGATTTTCTTGTACATACTCTCCATAGCACCGACGGTCTTGTGCTTACCCTCGGCTATATTATCACTCCACCTTGTCAGGATTTTCATTTCGGCCGGATCTTTAGACGGGTAATCTTGTTCTCTTATTAGACAGTTAATCAGAAACTTTAATATCATGAGCTGGATCTCGGCTTTCCTTTGAGACATGGCCTCGCTAATGCTTTCTGGATCATCCCCTGTACGGATGAAACGATATATTCTGTCTAGGTCTTCTTTCATATTCGGTAGGGTGACTAGATACTCGGCCACCTTTCTTACGCGAAATGAATATAAAACCATATTATCCTCGCCTGGGACTGGATCATAGCCGCATTCATTAAGGGCTTTTCTTATTTCTGCTACAGTCTGATGTCTGGGCGTACGCTGTGACGCTTGTGCATGTAATTCGGCTGACGTTAAACGCTTATGTGGCGGCGGGGTCTGAGGAGGACCTCCTCCTGCGGCCCCTAAACTAGAATCGTCGACTGATCCTCTTCGTACTAGTGTGGCAGGAAATTGAAATGCGGGCTGAACTGGTATGGCGGGCTGGACCAGGGGGACCGTAACAGGTACTGCAAGGGGTACCCCGGTGTCTGGAGGAACGGGAAGTGCCTGATTTACAGGGACTGGCGGAGCGCGAACAGGATTTGCATATTCTGGGACTGTGTCGTCCAAATAGGACGAAATGAAAATATCAGCTGCGGTCTGTTTGTGACGTAGCTTGGTCGGAACTAATGGTGGCGGAAAGTTACTGGATGCCTCCGGGGTCGCTTTTGGCAGGCCCTCGGCAAGAAGAGGATACATACCCTTAATAAGAGCATGCCTCTGTCTGTCTGACTGTTCGGTTTTAACTTGTTCACCAATCTCGATTAATTCCCTTTCTTGGGCTCGTTCTAAGGATTCTCTACTTAATTCTGACTTTCTGATTTCTTTTTCGGTTCTTTTATGAGATTCTTTGCGCCATAACTCGATGGCATCTTTCTGTGACTGTCTGGCCTTCTTTTTCCATAATGCTTCTTCTACTCTCATGATGCACTCGGCATCCCATGTGCCTGACACAGGCCATCTATACTTTTCCTCTAACTGTTTGGTATACTCGACCCATAAATCTAGATACAATATGGCGCTTATGCCATGCTTCTGATACATAAAATGACCTGGACTGTCCCTAGGCGGGACTGGAACTGCTGCTTCCAGCAGACCCTTTCTAGTTTTTAACTGCCGTAACTTGGAAAACAAGGGCATGACTGAACTGTAATCTAGACACAATACAATACACAATGAACACGATACTTATTCCCCATTCATACCACGACATTCAAATACATGAAGAACATTTAAAATAACAGTTCGAACAGAAATACCACCTGGAATACGGAACACAGAATACATGAATTTTCTCGAGAACAGAACTGACTAGAACAGAAACTAGATGCACTGCTGAAACAGTACGAAACTTACCGGTCTCATCAAGAGACACGTCAGGACCCGTATCCACCGGAGTGGACACTTCGTTTGTGGGCTTGTGTACCACCAACCCACGGACCAGAGTCAATTAAATTGACCCTGTCTAGATACTACCCCAGTAACGGTACTCACCGGGCAGCAAGAACGGAAAGCCTCGGACTGGACTGGACTGCTACGACGACGGACGACGAACTTCGGACTTCAGTTACGGGTGGACCTCCGGATACCTCGGACCTTGGACTCTCGGCTTGGGCTCTGGTCGGGACTCGCCGCGTTCCTCCACCGTCTCGTCTGGATGCTGGACCGCCTCCTCCGTCTCCTCCGTGGGCCTGAGGGATACTTGAAGCAGAAATATCTGCCGGTGCGCAGAAGAGTTCCGTCACGACTGCAGAGGGTCAGGGGGTCGGCGTGGCTTCACCGACGCGTGGGGAAAGGGCAAGTCCCTATTCGGGCGCCATTATGTGGTAAATAAATAAATAATACCCTATTTTTGAATGCATAAATGAATAACAGATAGCTCAATAAATAAGAGTCAAGATTCGAGGTAGTAGGAGTTTTGCAGGTTTAATACAGCATAAGGACAGGAACAGAACGACCTGCACGGGAATAGGATGGCAGCTGCCGGGGACAGGATCGGGAATGACGGCCAACTTTTAATAACAGTCCATGAGCATATATACATAACGCAAACACATAGCATTACATTGCAATAGGCGTAGCAGTGGGTGGAGCAGAAAGCGTGACGCGTAGCAGTCGCGAAAGATAAGGGTGAAAGTGGGTGTAACAGGGCGTATACATAGACATGTGATGCAAACGTAACAGAATATGTCATGAATGGGGCGGAACCCATGGAGGGGGCTACCTAAGGAGCCGGGACCTCTAACCTGATGGTGCGCGCAAACTGGCAATGACGTGTTACTAGGAGAAGCTGGGGGCTATGAACTCTGTGCTAGGAGCAGAGACTGAAGTCTGGAGAGTCAGGGCGACATGTACCTAAGCAGTATCTAGTATCTGATGTTTAGAGAACATGTTGATATAAACTAGAAGTCAGGAGGGGAAAGGCTAACACACTCTAAGACTGGAGCATGCATTATTCTACATGTAGTGCGTGATGAAGAATATTAAATGACCACTAAATGCAGTATTTCTCTTACATGGAGACGTAGAGGCTAGACAATGACGGAAACTATTGATGCGATTCAGTAGCTTAGGAATGCAGAGAAGGAGGACTGAACTGATAACTGGAATCATAACATACTCTTGGCAGACTCAGAGGCAGAGCCAAGCTGGGCCGGGCACTGCGATGCAGGAAATAAGTGAAGGGTCGAGGATACAGGTGGGGGCTGTATCGCTCCTCAGCGAGGCTTCAGGGGACAGGAGCTGAATCTGGTGTCCAGGCCCTTTTGAGGCCTAGAAACGGAGATTTTACAATGCATTAACGTGCACACTGGGAAACGTGGCAACGTAGCTTTACATAGGCCTGATATTCGTATTATTCACGAGAACTGGAAACTGGCATACTAGAGGTGGACACAACTATAATTGCGTCTTTAATCAAACATGGGGAATAACATATGCATATTAATCATGCACAGATAACATATGATGGATGACACGTAGGGACACAGAACATGGCAAAATTTACTTTTCCACAGAACAGTTCACTAGTCTCTCCAACACCATTGATTAAAACTCCTGTGAGTTCCCTTGTATGATGGGGCACAACCAGACTACATGGAAAAATCTGCTTTGTCAGCTCTGCAGCAATGGCAGTCGGGCACTGGAAGTTTACCCACCCTCCAAAGCCTTAGCGGCATCAGGTATGTAGTATATTCACTTGGATCTACAAGAGCTGAGAAGATATGTCCAGCTTTCTCAGGACCAAGAGTGCTTCCCTCCATTCCCCGTCCTCTAGAGCGCCCACCTCGGACTCCCAATAGATAGGGAGGGTGGTAAGCAATGCCGGAAAATTAAGAAACAGTGACCAATACATTTGGTAGAACCCTTCCTGCCTCAAGGGGCTCATAAGAACCTTAGTCTCCATGGAACTGAATCCCAGAACATCCCCAAGGTTGGACTGGTGGGACCACAGGGTATGTCGGAGCTGCAGGAATTCGAAGACTTTAGAGAGGTGTAACTGGGAGTTGGCTTGTAAGGTTGAGAAGGACCACATCTGTTATCCCAGCCGCACATCGCCTATATATGAAATACCAATCCAGTCCCATCTCCCAAAGCCAGCATCCTGGCAGAGCAGTGTATCCCTCCACAAGGGAGTCTGGAGAGTAACTGTCCCCCCCATCTTGCCATCTCCAAGCTGACTGTCATGCCCCAATACTACTTTAGATCGGGGTGAGAGCAGAAGGGAGGGGAATGATCTGTACATGCGATATACAACCATGCACCACGACATGAGCGTCAATTCCATGTAGTACTTGTGGTTATTCTAGTTGCCATGGAGCCAATGGAGCCAATCGTTCTACACCACGAGCTAGGGTTCCCAGTAATAGAGCTGCATGTCTGCAGCCACCAGGCTGCCATAGAAGCAATATTTTTATTAGAATACTTGAAAAAGACACACAAGACATACTTCAAGATGTCTAGTAATCCTAAACAGTGACAAAGCCGTTTTAACTAATGTATTTATAATCCTCAGAAGAGAGTTGGGTACAGAGATTTGTGTACAGCAAATCGTATAGCCACGGAACATCTACATCTTTGAGTTGTACATTTTTTCATATATTGATATACATGGCAAATCAATATTGGAACAGCTCTAACATTCCCCTCCCCCCGCCCCTCAAAAAAATAGCTGTTCGCGTTTCATCATGAGTGTCGGTGACCTCTCAGATACCTGAACGTTGAAGTATGCTGCACAAATCTTTGGTGTCCCCTGTGTCTTCTGTCCCTTTCCATGTGTTGTAAATGCTAACCCAACCTTTTCAAATTTGTACTGTTTTATCATGAATAATTGCTGTCAATTTTCATTTGTGTAGATAGTCCAAATATTAAACCTCCACACGGGTGGGATAGTTTTTTTTTTCCAGAACTGCCCTAACAGCCTAGTTGCTAAAAGTAGGTATGATCAGTCAATCTGTGAGTGTTGTGGTAGGGTAAACAGGCTTCCCTTGGGTGCATAACAGCTGTGTTGTTGGTTCCAATGGGAGCCAAACTCCTGTGATGTTGTGCATGTCATCACTATTTCTCCCTAGAAGTCCTGTACCATAGCGCCGGACCAGCACATATACATCATGCTGTCTTGTTGAACACAGCCTTTCCAGCTACGACCAGAGGCCGCTTAGATAACACTCAATTGGGTGGGGACGAAGTACCACCACGTACCATTGTGTTATTATTTTGTATGCATTATCTTTATGCTGGATGCATATAGAAGACTTGGCAGCTCCTGTCCAGATATCAACCAAGTCTCCTCAGACTGACTTTCCATGTCCATTTTCCATTTGATTGTGTATTTAGGTGATTTTTACCTTTGGAGGTTAGTTATGTGTATGGTAACAATATCTCTTTTTTTTAGTACTTTTTTGTACAACAGAAACTCAAAGAGAGCTTATTTTCTATTTGCTTTCACTTGAACTGGTATGTCCCCTGCCCAATGCAGCAATTGGAGTAACCTGAAGCTGCTATTAGGCCCAAAGCATAGTGGGTCCATGCATGACTGCCTATCTAGCAGCATGTTATCTACAAATAGGTCGTCCAATCTCACTGGAATATAGCTTTTCCAACTTCAAAAGCTGACATCACAGGTCCTTGGAGGGAGAAAGTCTTAGTTAAGTCGTCGAAATCATGGGAAAAGACAATGTTGTAGTGTTCTTTTTTCTTCTTGTAAGAATAGCCCTGTAATCAAGTTAAACTACAGTTAAAAGAAGTGTCTAAGCTTCACAGGGCCTATATTCATGGGGCAGCCACAACAAGTGAGACAGTGGAACAAGGGAGTAAACTTTCTTGACTGCCACCCATGGTGTCACGATTTTGATGCGCTGCTACTTCAGGGCAGGTCACAGCTGTGCTTTATCTATGTAACTTTATTCAGAAGTTCCACCCCACCCCATCTTTTTATATAGTGTTGAGTGCAGCATTTTGGGAACATTGTTTTTCCAGATAAACGAAAGTCGGTTTTATAAGAGAATTTGAGTAGCAATGCCTTTAACACATCGAGAAAACTGGGAATAAAGTTCATTTTGATGCTGGACACCTAAGTTGTGCTCAGGGTTTACTGAAACTGGCCACTAAATACTTGCTTATGTTCATGGCTGTTCTTGCTTTAGTGATGACTTTCTGTATGAACCTCCTATCTACTCTATTGAAGGCCTTCTATGCATCAAGCAAGAGAAGGACCATTCGATCTCCCCGCTGTTCACTATCAGTTAAGTTACAGGCCACTCTGGTGTTATCAGTTTCATGTACTTTATTAAGAAATTCAGATTATTCCTCTTAAATGAGTGAAGGCCAAACATCTTGCAGGCATGCCACGAGCACAGATGTGAAAATCTTTAATTCAAAATGTAACAAGGCTACCAGCCTATACGACCCACAGTTAGAGGTTTCTTTATCAGGCTTTAGTACCAATGCAGTGATGGTTTTTGTGACCTTCCCTAGCAGTAGGAATGTATATAATACCATATATAGGTTTTGGGCGAACAAATCTGTATATGCCTTATAATAGGACACTTCTGGGCAAGGAGTCTTGTTACTTTTCAGATATTTGATTCCCAGGTTGACTTTGTTAGAAGGTATGAAATCGTCAATGAGAAATTCAAAATCTCTAACTCCAACCCTTCCCCTGCCATCAAGTAAATGACAGAACATTCAGGTAAAGATTTTGTAAGTCACCATTAAGTTCTTGTGATCTGTAAAGTGTAAAGCAGTAGGAATGGTACGTTTCAATACTTGCTGCTGTGTAATTTGGTTTCTAGTCCACTGTTCCCTCTGTTTAAAGGCCAGCAGTCTGTCAGCTTTGTTGCCACTTTCATATTTTTGATTTATGTATGACATTTTCTTAGCAACCTCTCTCATCAGAATTTGCTCCATTTCTCCCGTGCCTTTTTATGGTTTCAGCAAATCTTTAGGGAGCCGCCTTGTTTGTGTTTGATCTCAAGTTGATAAATTTGGCATTCTAGTTGAATTTTTGCTTTACTATCCTTATAAAGCGATGTGTGTGAGAAATCATGTACCCTCTGATGATAGCTTTAGCTGCATCCCACATAATATCCCACTTGTCTTCACAATTATAACTTTCTTTGAAGTAGTGTCCTAGGGTTTCCCAAATTGAGGCTTATGAACGGTAAGGTTCTTTAAAGGTTATTTCATTTGTTATGCATGATTTGTATGGGGGTCTATGGGATGTTGACAAGTGTATATGTAGTAGAATTAGTGTGTGGTAAGATAATACTAGTACTAATGTGATAATCTACTGTATGAGGCATTAGTATGGTGTCAGATTTAAAGTAGTTGATTCTGGTGTAAGATCTATGCACATTAAAGGAAAACGTGTACTTTCTCTCTCCTTCATGTTGCTTTCTCTAGATGTGAGTGAGAGCTAGGCCCTGCATACCATGACTGAGGAAGAAAGGGCCTTGTATGCCCAAGTCACTATTTGTTTACCTTGGTAGCGAAGAATATAAGGTGGATGTCCCCACTATCTGTCACCTACCCACTGCGGAAGCCGGCTATTTTCAGGAAAAATTCTTCATAGAAATTGTTGTTTGTTTTTGTTTGGGCTGTAAATTGCAAGGATAATGTTGTATGGCTGATTATACAATTAAAGCCCAACATTCTACCATCTTTGTCTTCAACATTTTTTATCAAGGTAAAAAAAAATCTCTTTCATGTAAATATTGCGACCCCCTTAATTTTGGAATTGGATGTTTCTTGAAACTGGAAGGGATACCAGTATGATTGTAATCTAGGGACATATTTAGTTACCAAGTGTGTTCCTGAAGGAGGATTATGTGTATCACTTTGATGTACCCATCTAAGCAACACTTTTGTCTTGATAAGTAAATTAAAGCCTTGGACATTAAGATTCACAATCAGGAGCTGAATCATTCAGCCGGTTTCCCCTAAATGCAGCTATCAGTGATGTGAAACGTGGGTGTCTGTATTTCGAGTATACCCCTCCATGTACGAGAGAGGAGTATCTGATGAACCCCTGTCTCGGGGTGCATGTGGTAGATTTACCATATCAATTTGGCCAAATGTGTTGCTGTCAACTTGTCTCTCTGGGTGGTTATGAACATAGAAAGACAAACAACTGAAAAACAAACAACTGAAAAACAAAGAACCGTTAAACCAGAAAAAAGCAAAACATTTAACTAACTAATTACTTTGGGAAGGAAATAGGAAATTCATTTCAAGAAATAATATTGGGGCAGCAACCAACTTCTCTGCTAAGCCCCTGGGATTCTTCCAGTAGACAGTCCAATTCGAAACTCAGCAACTTCAGAGTGGAAACATTACCTCTGCATATTGTGGGTACAGAAACTCCACTCTCAACCATATGTCACATTCTTAACAGAGATGAGGCTGTCATGATTTCTGCTTGCCTTGGTCAAGTTCAGAGTGTCATACCTAAGGACCTGGATGTGAGTGATAACAGTACCCTGAAAATGTAAGACCCTATCCCTCATCTGAAGTCTTACTGACGCTCTGTCAGCATGTCTCTGTATGTGTTGAACCAGACTCCTTGATCTACTGGAGTGTAGTCGCTGTAGGAGGGTCTTATGACTCTAACAATTGTTTGAAGTCTACAATGTTTCTCGTCTCATCCTGGGTTTTGACTGTGTATTGTTTATCTTTGGTAAAAGACAAGCAAAATAGATAGCCCTACCTGTAGACAATCTTTTATTGACACTGGAAGGATGTGAACTCTTTAAGTTCTTGGCGTTTGGCTACATTAGCAGCTGGGAAATCTTGGAGTGTGGTCTATCGCTCGGTTTTTAGAAAGAAAGATGGTGGCGAAAGAGTTCTTACGTGGCAGTCCAAGTCAGAGTATCTCCCTGTTTGTCATGGATGCTGATGATATTTCTGCAAACTCTATTTTCATAGTCCTCCATCTTGCTCAAAACCGATCCTGTTGGCGGATATGTCAGCATCTTTAGTTTGCGCCTTGTTTTTCTCTGTCTTCAGATTTTTAGAGCGAGTGGTCAAGATTCTCGAGGTCCCTTTTGAAGTCTTGTTGTAGTGATGTCCTTATTTAATTGTGAAAGAAGAAGCTGGATATCTGCTTAGCTAGCTGGTGTTTGCATGTTCGAGTGGTTGGAGCTTGCTTCAGACTCCATGTGAGGTGATCCTACTAAGTTTTGGGTCAGGCCATTATCTCCTTTTGACTGATGACGTAGGTCTTTAATTGAGGGTTTTTAGGGGCTTTGTTTTTGGTAGTAGCCATTACCACTGTTCTCTGGTGGGGAGCCCACATAAATCCCAGTGTCTTACTGTTTGTTGAGAAAGCTTTCCAGAAGGCCCATGCTCTAGCTGCACTCGGAGCAATCTCTTAATTTAGTTGAATCCTAAGGAGATTTTATAGCAAAATACCAGCTTTTTAATGCTTCAAGTTGGTTTAGAGCTATACTTTTCCTAGACATGAACTCATATATTGTGGACATCGGAAGAACTGGGGCTACATCATTACAGTCAAACAAGGGGTGGTACTGCCTATTTGCCTCACAAACCTTTAATAATGCCTCCCAGTTTAACCCCTCTAATGCTGTTAGTCGTAGCAGAGGTCCTACACAAGGCAGGGGCAGCCCCTGAGAGCTTGCTTCAAGTTTATTCACAGCCCTGTCTAGGTTTGAGTGTCTCAAAGCTCAGGTTTTCCCAGGTGCTAAATAAAGAGCAGCTGATCCGGGCATATCACACCCTCGCCAAACTCACTACTCAGCCAAGCGCATTCTGCCTAAGATCTATTTCTTGTTCCACATCCAAGCTTCAAAAGGGCCTGCCTACCTAGGTAGTGGCGAGCA
The DNA here is from genome assembly GCF_964261635.1 of Lissotriton helveticus. Lineage (NCBI taxonomy): Eukaryota > Metazoa > Chordata > Amphibia > Caudata > Salamandridae > Lissotriton > Lissotriton helveticus. The sequence continues at coordinate 1,116,582,815 of NC_136061.1, read as the reverse complement.
GGAAGAGCTTGTTCTTGCCACATACCCAGCTGTGTCACCCCTCTCACTTCTTTTTAACCTCTGTTTCTCAGCTTTGTAGAGACCCAGTTAGGGCCATTCGGTATTGTTGCCGTAAGAATATGTCACAGCACAGGGAAGCCTCTAATTCCACTGGTGCTAGATGCCATTTTGAATGTTGGACGCGTCCACAGGCTGGTTCAAACCTGCACCTGTCTGGTGTCCTAGTGGCTGTGTGGTGGAATGCCAGTCGGCGTCCAGAGGCCAAGCTTAGTCTAACATAGACCTTATACCCTGAGAGACAGTATTATAAGAAACTCCTTGGGCCTGGAGCGCACTGCTTCGCTAGGGTGGGTGTTATCAGGTCCCTGCCATGGCCACATCCCATGACAAAGCAATTTTGCAGTCATGCAAACTGCGTATTATATATGACCATGAAACTACAATTGCCTTGCCTAAAATCAAAATTTCTCTGATTACGTCAATATGGGGCATTTGTCTGTCACCGGGACTAGCCTCCCATGCACCCCACTCCTGCTCTGTAAATAATGACAGTGTAATTGCTTAGGTTTGAGAGATTCGAAAGGAACGTATGGGTTGTATTAAGGAGGAATTCATTTAGAGGGACAACTTACATGTGTTAGATAAAGTGTGCTATTGTGTGAGTGGCCTCCCTATGTTTGGTAGATTTCGTTTGTAATTGGTAATGCTGTCATTTTAATCTTTCAAGTTTAATTATAAGGTTTTGATTCATTTTAATAAGTTTATTTTCCGGAAGAACTCTATGGTATGTTAAATAACTCTCTCTAGCTCACAGGTGTACATGCTTGAACTGTGCTGTACTACCAACACCAATACAAGGGCAATAGTCCCCATATAACTGTTTGACCTGAATCATTTGGGGGATTGGTTAGCATATTTTCCTTTCTTCCATCAAATACTTCTACTGTGTTATCAGCTATGGTCTCCACTCATATTGGTTCTGGAAAGCTTGTCTCCTGTGTTGTGTTCCAGTTTCTTCCTCTTTTAACATCTCTCTGGTTCCATTCCTTGAGCTTGTAACTACTTTGTTTTAATAAGTCCCCATTTGCCCTTCCTACCCCTCATTATGGCATGATTTGACAGTTTTTGATGTACTACAATGAATATCAGCATTGAGCTCCCCAAATATAGGACCTCTTTCTTTGGGCAACATCATGTTTCTGTACTTCCGTTTTCACTCTCACATTGTGAACTTTAATTGGACTGCCCTACCATATCTTACTCTTTGCTCAAGTTGGCATGTTCCCTGCTCAATTGTATGTCACATTGCTCTTCTAAACATACTTTCTCTCTGCTCCAATTGTCAGGGTGATGGGGTTCCTCTCTTAGACATCTACCACATTATGTGTTCTTGCCATTTTTGGAACACAGCTGCCCTCCTGTACCTCAGTGCTGTTTCACTCCATTACCTCAAGTAAAGCTGTCTTATGTAACTGCTGTAACTGCTGTCTAGGATCATGTAGGGCTGAGATCATCCACTTTTTTGTATCCACCTCTTCCCACATGCTTTTATTTTAGCTCTATCCCTTAAAAACAGAGGTACGAATTTAGTAAACCTTTAAGTGCTACACTATCTCTGCCATTCACATTCTAGGCCTCCTTTTTTCTCACCGAGGTGGTTGTGGCAAGTCAAGTCCTGAATGTATTGCCAGCTGTTTGAATGAATTGATGCTGGTGTGGGGCCATGTTGCAACACTTGGAAGATCTCAGGGGATTATATGCACTAGAGCCCCCACATGTTTTACTTGATGGGAGTTGCCCCACCTAGTTACAGTGTCCTCTAAAAGGCAACCAGGGCTCCAACTACGTGGCCCGCATGCGGACACCCTCTGCATTGGCAGGCCAATCTGTGCCTGAAAGAGGTTGGGCTCCCTCTCTTGATCCTGCACTGTAAAGTGACAGGTCTTAGTGGAAGGGGCATTCTTACTCAGAAAGCTGCTTCAAATAAAGCTAAATAGAATGTCACCTCAATAGGAACCTTCATAAGAATAAAAGCAAAAAAAGCTGTGAGAGTGATGAAAAAGCTAACATGGACTGGTCAGTCATTTTGTAATTTCCCCTGGTGGATATTATTCCTGACCACTGGCAATGCAGTGAACAATGTCTTCCCCACAGCTTTAACTCCTGAAGGTCTCCTGGTACGCACACTGCCCGATTGGGAATGTTGGATCAGTTAACAGGTCTTCTGCTATATGTGAAAGTTTCAACGCAAATGCCCCTTAAGCTCTAATTCAAGAACATTTTTAACTTATTTTTTCAAGATTACCAGATTTAAGCACATTTATTGTATTTAACCTTTTCTACAGAGGGCTACTGGGAGGTCAGCCATTAAATCATGTTTAATGGGTATATATTAAAGCCACAAAATACAGTTAGATGCCAACTCCCTGCCCACTCAAGTGGGATCATACTTTAGACTATTTCTGCATGCTCTGATATGCAGACAATGGATAATGTGAAGATCCTGTTAATTTATATTGAGACTTGATATCAAAATCAGTTGCCGCAGTACATCATGAATTTAATTTACACCTCCCCCTGTAGGCAACTCCTTATGTGCCTATTCTAGCTGAATTGGCAGAAAATGCCAGGGGTAACATTCATTCTACTATAAATAAATCAGTATTCTAGTTAGATGAGCTTTTTCTGGCATGTAACATTTTACACAAGGATGTTCTCATGGGAGCCCGATGTTTGTACTAAGTGGGCCTTTCAGGAAAAACTATTCCTGGTCACTGCATGTCCTTTTTTTTGGTCTGTGTGTACTTATACATTGGTTGTATCTTTTAATCCTATAATAGTAGATAGTTCCCACATCATGATCCTGCCCCTTGGGTACTTTACTAACACCATTCAAATGATTCTCATAGGCAAGCTTGTGTGAGTCTTTGACTAGCACCCACCTAGGACATAATAGTTAAACTCGCCTAAGGAGATCAATCCCTTTGGGGAATAAGACTCAGCCAAACAAGGGTTGAAGATACAGGAATGAAAACCTCAGTGAAACCCATGCCGGATCAGACCCTCCTTCACGTTCTGCTTCTCGAGTACCTTGTGATATAGGAGCAGGGGCTGACTTAAACTTAAAAAGTTATCTGAAGCTTTGTCCACATTGGATTCTAATGATTGATGGGCATCTGACAGCGTGGGTTGAGGGACGGATGTGACCTGCAATACACCAGAAATCTGCAGTCAGTCACCACTGGGGAATAATATATCATCTGCTAATAAGGGAAACCTCTTGACAATCCTAACCTTGTATATTACAGTTCATGCCTGTAAGATGTATGAACTGGGTTGGAGGTCATATATTGCAGTTTGTGACAATGTGTGTGTGCAGGAGACCTGTATGGTGGATGAACCACTGATGGATTGCTTTCAGATATTCTGTTTACCCCCTGTAAAAGAGGTAAAGGTAGGCCCATCCACAGGCCTTCTCATGTTTGCAGTGTCATATATCCTTACTACATGTGTATTCCGGAAATTCTATTTTTTCCCCTTGGTTTTCCTAATGGTACTATGGTATATTTGATTAGTTACAACAGTAACAATTTTGTTTGTATCTTTTGTGTTTTATTACATTTCCCTGATTCTTGTGACATAGTAGTTGCTAGTACTGATTTTGTGTCCCCGTTGCTTCTCATTGCAGGTGACTTTAATACCAAGATTAGTATGGGGAATGATTGTGTTGCTGTGGCAGATGAAAAATACATTGATATTAATAGGTCACATTCCTTAGTGAAGGATCTTAAAATTGATTGGCAGGGTAGCTATTATGTCCAGATTTTATCTTAATTGATGTTCCTGACTGTTTGAAACAGACCAGCTCATCCTACATTTTTAAGTAAATACAAACTCTTGATAGTTGCCCATTTCTTGGTTTAAAGGACTGGCTGGAATTTATTTATCTAGCTTTAAAGTCCGTTTTGGGACAAAGGGCAACATAATCTGATACTCCCCTGTGCCACCTCAGAGAAAAAGTGTATAGCCCAATTTGATGTCTCTGTAAAGCTGAGAGTGCAAATGTACATAAATAATGCGTGTGGGCATCTGTAATTATGGAGAATTTCATTGAGATTATTTTGGACGCACTGAGCAGGCATTTCGACCAGGTCTTGACTCAGAAGAGAATGCTGTTATCAGTATGCTCATTGAGTATAGTGTAACTTCCAGGACCCCTCACCGAACCACAGCCTGTAGAAAAACTAAACATGATCTAGATAAAGCTTTAAAAACATTTCCTAGGATTAAAGAAAAGGTTCACAGAAATATGTAGGTATACCATAGCATGAAATAAGGCTATGCAAGATTACAATTAAAAGTTGTGAAAAGTTGCTAACATTATCTTATCAGGTAAAAGACCGGTATGTCTTTCGGCATAGTATCTCTGACAGGGGAAACGCAAATTGCCTTTACTCCACTTTCGATGTTGTTCATTCTGGTAGATCATTGGATTATGCATTTTTCTAACTTGTATGGAATCAAGTTTCTGATCAAGCTGAGCCCAGCTCTTTTTTGTTCCCTTTGGGTATTTCTTTTACTCTGGATGAGGTCCTTAAGGATGTTTAAGCAAAGTTCCCTTAAGAAAAGACCTGATTTGGACAGAGTGCCAGCGGACCTTTTTAAATCCAACTTAGATTTATGGGCTTTACTTCTGACTAGTGTGTTTAATACTGCAGGCAGTACTTTGACATTGAAATTTCCTTTCCATTTGACATGATGGACAGGTACAAACTGTAGGCTACCCTGAATTCATTAGATGCTGTTGAGAAATTAATAGCTTTTTCATTGTTGCTACATAACTGACTTCTTGCTTTAGTCAGACACAGAAAGATGGGAATATACTGCACCCTTTAGTTCAAACAAGAGGGTAAGGCAGGGGTGCGTGGCGGGACTTTTCCCATTTATTTTCTATATTAATAAGTTAGATGCTGCTGTATTGAACATAAAGGTGGATCTTCCTAAGGTTTGGTTAAGGTATCGTCTCATACTCTTCTATTGAGATGATTTTTTGCTCATGTGCCCGAACTCAAATGGTTTGCAACGTCTTAATACAGAAATTTTGAGATTTTATGGCCTCTCTAGTAAATCAACGGTGATGATGATAGGTAAGAAACTTATTGAAATGCGACCCATCATAATTAATAATGAACGTTTGAAGATGATTCACTCCTTTCCATATCTAGGTATCATCTTCAATTATAAACTAAACAGGATGTCCCTATTTGATACCCTCTGCTATAAGTTTGAGAAAGAGAATGGGTGCTATACAGGCACTCTCGATGGTATGGAAATAAACATGTCTTCAAGGCATGTGAGCTGTAGATCACATGCTTTGCATAGCCCGCCATCTAGTGTTGGGTTCGGATGTTTGCACTTTGTTTTTGTCTTTTCCAGTCATGAGGTAGTTGACTCCTCCTTTCGGTGATAGTGTGCATGGGCATCGGCTCCAAAAATTAGATTGTTTTTGTCCGCCATTGGGTTCGGATGTGAATTGCGGCGCTCCGGTACCGTTTCTCGGGTTCCCTTAGACGTGCAATCCCGTACCCTTGACAGTATTGTTTCTCGATTGCATTTCCAATTCTCCGCGTATCATTTCAATTCAAAGATCTTCGATCGGAAAAGTCGTGGCGGGCTGTTGGGGCTCCCCACGCTGGGCTCACTAGCAGTTGATGGAACAGACTCCATTCAAGCTCTGTCCCAGGTGTCACGCTAAGTTTCCGCGCACCGACCTGCACGAAGTGTACAGTCTCTGTTTGTCCCTGGAGCGCAACGAAAAAGACAGCGATGAGTGCCGATCGTTCCGATCGGGGTCGACTCTACGTGACCTTCGGGCTCGACGTCACAAGATGCAGCACCAAGGCGGCTCCGTAACGGACATCTTCGGGGACGATTCCAACTGAGAAGAAACACAAGCTCAAGGAGCCGAGGAAGAAGAACACATCTCCGTGTCTGAGGCCGACTCCAACATGGAAGAAGAGAGCAAGTTACACCGCATCAGCGTACCGCTGGTACAGAAACCCCTTACCCCAACAACACAAGATAAAAATGGCTCCAGTCCTTCCTTCCACAGAGAAAAGGTTTTGAGCACCTCACCCTCGGGCCCAGAGCCAAAACACAAACAGAAGCCCTCCGACTTGGGACCGAGACAGCCCCATGCTGGCGCCGAATCGAAATCCTCGGCACTGAAATCCAAGCATGTCCAGGTCCACGTTTCATCTTTCCAGAGTTAGGAGCCAAAACTTTCTAAAACGACAAGTACAGATAAAAAGATTCCGCCAAATGAGCCTCGGTCCGATGTTCTACCTTCGGATCCAAAACAGAAAGAACTGGTTATTAACCCAGATACTGGACATATTCATGCCAAACTTCCTGAAAAAAGGAAACTGAGCCAACAGGATGAGCGCCAAATGCCCCTGAAGAAAAGGAATGTGGGTAATAACCCTTCACCACCTTATGTTTCACCTCCTTCACCTACTAATCCTCACTTACGTATCACACCCACTAATTCACCACCACCACTATCACCTGACCCACAGGATGAAGGGGATGGGGATGGTGATGAGGATAGGCCACAAGATGTGACCCATGGGAGTATTATGGCACTGACCCACACACAGATACTGACCCTGACTTATACCCATCAAGGCAATCACCACCTGACGACAATATAGGCTACATTGAGCTTCTTAACATGGCTGCTTATTACCATGGGGTGGAACTACATAAGCAGACTTTAGAGGAGGCCTTCTTGTTTGAGACCCTAAGTTCCTCAAAGAGAAACTACACTGCCAATGCTTAAGGGAATGCTTAAACATGCAGATGAGGTTTTCAAAGATCCGATAAGGGCAAGAATCATCATGCCCAGGGTTGAAAATAAATATAAACTAGCACCTACTGACCCTGCCTACATCAAGGGTCAGCTGCCCTTAGACTCTCTTGTGGTTTCTAATGCTCGCAAGAGAGTGAACTCACAGACCACAGCTGAGGCCCCTCCTCCTGATGAGGAGTCCAAGTTAATTGATGCCTCTGGCAAAACTTTAGCCTCACAAGCAGCTAATCACTGGCGCATTGCCAATGGTCAGACTTTGTTAGCCAGATATGATAGGGCTCAATACGATGAGTTAGAAAAACGAATGCAATTTCTGCCCGATGAGCATATATCTAAGGCAAGTGATTTTATCCAGGAGGTCAAACTTCTCACCAATTCCTCCATCAAGTGTGCCCTAGATGCAGCAGACACAGCAGCGCGCACAGTATAATCCAGCGTACTGCTACACAGACATGCATGGAATTTCAGGGTTCAAACCTGAGGTTCAGGCCTCCATTCTCAACCAGCCATTTAACAAGGAACACCTCTTTGGTCCAGCAGTTGACTCCTCGCTTGAAAACATAAAGAACGACACTGAGGTCGCAAAGTCCATGGGGGCTTTGAAGTTACCAGCAAATAGGAGTTCTTTTTGGCGCTCCTTTTACAGAGGTGGCTCCAAAAATATTTCCACAGAAAATTCCTCCTCCCCTTACAAGAGCAACAACCAATCGCCCTCATCAAGAGGCTATTTCAGAATACGTGTTGGAGGAAACATTGGTAAGGGAAGAGGCAGAGGCAACTCCACATGCACTTCCCCCGCAAACAACAACAGGTGAATTCCTTCCGCTACCCCCGATCATTCTTCCTGTCTGGAACACAATCACCTCGGACAAATGGGTTTCGCTTCCAACTAGCGCAGGGTTGTATAGGAACACAATCTCTGTTCACGGAGCACGCTCACCATAGTTTCACATGCCTTTAGTGTCCCGTTTGGACAGTTCCTGTTGTCATCTTCATTTTCACCGTTTAGCATATTGCGTGCACCGTTCTGTGCAATTTTCTGTTCACTGTCTGTTTTGTATTTTGTGTTTTATTGTGCACTTCTCCTATTGGGTTCTGCACTTTTTTCTTGCCATCACTCACACTGTTTTTTCCCTACCCGCAGTGCGCAGCCATTACTTCCCTTTGTTTTTCTTCGTACTCCATGCGCCTTTTTGGACAAATGTGCCTACTCTAGTTTTTTCTCTTTTTTTACCCATGCAGTGGCCATTTTCTATAGCCACCACCTTTATTTTGAGCCCTCTGTTAAAATGGACACCCCAGAATTCCTTCCTTCAGCTAATGTTATCTCCAACTAGCCACGTGGTTTTAAACTTACGCGGTTGCCCTCTGCCGTGTTTACGTGTTTCCCTACTTGTTTGAACTGAGACAGCGTTTCTACATTCGGCGCCTGGTGAGTGTTTTTGAGCTCCCCTGCTGTTCGTATCTTTGTCATAATCTTCGGGTTCTTTCAGGTATTTTAATTTTCATCACAGTTGCACTCGTTGTCATGTGGTGAAGGTATCTGGCTATGGTGGTTACCCTACTCGAATCTTCAAGCACTTGCCATTTCCAAGTCGTGCCCCTTTCTCTACTTTGTGGTCAATTCACACAGACATTGCTGTCGTCTGTATTCAGCAGCCTTGTGAAATTTTTATGAAATATGAAATAGGATGTTTCTTTATTGTTTCATTTTTCTGTTTAAATTTAGTGGTCCCCGAAGAAGTGACAGTTGGTCCCGAAATGCATTGGGCTGCACATCTTTGACCTGCATTTCTACAACACTTCATCTGTATTTTCAAAATAAGGAACATGGTTTTATTGTTAGAAAATGAATATTGTACAACAACAGTAATCATTGTATTATGCGTTGATAACTGCATGGAATTATTATTTCTTTCAACAAAGATGTAATTTGTTTGAATTCAATTGCGGTATGAGCATTTTTTGCAATAATTATTAGTTCTAGTTTGAAAAAATTGCAAAAATGTGAATACATATTGTGTTTATCTATAACTCGTAGTGCACACAGTGCTTCAAGCAAACACTGTGCTTGAGTTTTCTTTCATGTATTTTTGTGTGGTACAGGCAGCCCACAGATCTCTGCGTAGCACACTAACAGTGTTCAGTCTAGTAGAAACTTTGTAACAGCTTATCAAGATTGTTGTTTAAACTTTGGAGTGCACCATACACCCTCATTTATCCATTACTAACCATAGAACAACCATTTTTACAAGAACACCAAAACAAAGTGGTTCTTCGGACCAACCCTAAATTCCTACCAAAGGTAATTTCTGCCTATCATATCAACCAATCTGTTGAGTTGCCTGTGTTCTTCCCTCAACCAGATTCTGTGGCAGAACGTGCATTGCACACTTTAGATGTGAAAAGAGCACTACTTTACTATGTAGATATGACAAAACCGTTCCGCAAGCAAAACAACTGTTTATCGCTTTTGCGCCAACACATAAAGACAATCCTATATCAAAATCAGATATTGCACTGTCGATAGGCAAGTGCATTCAGACATGCTATGCAGAAGAAAAACAAATACTAACAATTCCCCCTAGAGCGCACTCCATACGCAAACTAGGGGCTTCATGGCATTCTTAGGGAATATACCCATAGATGACATCTGCAAAGCTACAACATGGTCTACACCTCTCGCATTCACAAAACACTATTGCATAGATGTGTTAGCAAGACAGCAAGCTAGTGTGGGCCAAGCAGTTTTACATACACTATTTCAGACAACTGCAACAGCTACAGGTTAGCCATCGCTTTGGGAGATAACTGCTGTATAGTCTATGCAAAGCTTGTGATCTACAGCTCACATGCCTCAAACAGAAAATGCTACTTACCCAGTTTGCATCTGTTCTTGTAACGTAGAGCTGTAGATTCACATGTGCCCAGCCGTCTCCCTGTGTACCTATAGGTGTTGCAGTAATATCGTACTTAGATGCATGTATACATGGACATCTCTTACTAACACCATTATCACCCTCTGCGGCAAACAATCTAACAGTGTAGCTGATGCCCATGCGCACTATCACTGAAAGGCGGAGTCACCTACCTCGTGACTGGGAAAGACTTCTTTGAACAAAAACAAAGTGAAAACATCTGGACCCGACACTAGATGGCTGGCTATGCAAAGCATGTTAATTTACAGCTCTACATGCCAAGAACAGATGCATACTGGTTAAGTAGCATTTTCCTTCCTCCGTGGTTGAAGTGCATAAGGCTAAAAGGAGCGGATGTCTGAGGCTATATGGACAGAGTTCATTTACAGTTACCCAAAAATGACTTCCTAAAGATGCTCTTAATTTTTTCCATCTTTTTTAGTTATCGGAGACCGAGTAGCGGTACTTGGTGGATAAAACCAAATGGGTAGCCATTATGCTTTGGATCTGCCTGGGCCTATCCCAAGGCAATCCTTATAAGAGTGTGATGTATTCCTATAGGTACTGTATCGATTCCCCTATTCCTGACCCTGGTTTGGTTAATAACTAACTAGCAGCCATCCAACGGTGCAAAAACCGTTATCTGATTAAGCCACACCACGGCACAGAAGCGCGTTATCTGATTAGGTCATAACGCATGCCATCTAATTAGACAAGCGATATTCCTCCAGCCCCTGATAAGGCATACGGAGTTCTCAAAACAAATCAAACCTACAGCGACCTGGGAAATTCCCATAGCCATTGTTTTGATTTCACCGAGAACTTCAGCAAAAGAATGTGCGAACGAGCCCGTTCATATGACATCCTTATTGACGTATATATGTCCATCCTTACGTCAATCTCGGCACCTTTCAGGTATAAATATTACCGACATTGCCTTAAGCAAACACATGCGGTGGTGACGAGATCGGAGCAGCGAGACGTGCTGAGGAGCCCAGCAGAGAGCGAAGCCCACAGACGCTGCCCCACCTTCCTGACGCGCTGAGAACGAGACGCTGCCTTTCTCCTGCCGAGAAATCCAGCTCCGGTGCTTCCAAGCAGCCCTCGCAGGCAGCTGGAATATCAAGACCTGGGATAAGAGATACCAGCCCTCCATCATTCTAGATCTCAGGTACAGAACTGAATAACTCCTTGCAGAGAATTCTCGAGTCAGTCCCTTGGCAAAACAAACTTAACTTAAACTGCTACTTATCTACTCCCGCCCACGTATTAGGCGTAGGTCAGGTACATTGGGGTAGGCGTGGTTAGAAGCACCAGTTGAGTACGATTAGTCGAATGTATATATGTATATATCTATTTTATCCATTTTAAAGTATCATATGGCTCAGAAACCATATCAATGCTTTTGCAGTATTATTTTATAATTCTGTCTCTACTGTATGCACTTTACTTAACTATAAGTATTGCAATAATAGCGATTCATTTCTCTTGTATGAGAAAAGAGACTGATCAATAAATAACATCTTTTATTGAACCACGCCCATCTCTTATTTCTCTACAAACTGGTGAAACTAAGAATGCACGTACTGACTGAGTAAAATAAGTTGTCTATTGTTTTCACACGACTCTAGAGATACACTCTTGATTAGGGGAGAGCAAAGTTGTCATGTTCTATGGTTGTCAGAAACTAAATCCCTTCTTGTCTATCCAGGGAGGTTAAAATCCTCCTTGTCTATTCGAGAAAGTTTCTAGTGAACTCTGAGCTAGCTGGCAAACACAAAACTTTAAGTCTAATATCGTCAGTAGAAGACCTAGTTAACCTCTGCCCTAGGTCTATACTATTGAAGATATTATTCCAATGCGCAGAGCCTATTGGGATAATAGGAACTACACTACAAGAGAAAATCTTAGAAATATGACATGCTGCATCGGATTTGTGGGCTGAGTTATTTTGACATGTCTGCTGTTGTCTAAGCTGTTCCTTCAGAATGTATAATGCAAGTGAATTGTCCTTCGCCATCAAAACCAAAGTTGCTGTCATTTACTGGGAACATGTAACAGGTGAACTTAATGACCTAGTTTAAACTGGCCTCATTGGATGTATGATTCGTTTTTTTTATAATGAGAGCGCCAGTGCATTCGGCCTCCAGTCAGACATACATGCACTTATTTATTTATTTGTTTACCCTTTTTTTGGTCTTCTAAGAGGTAGATGTTTGATACCGGTTTTACAGTCATCGGGGATAAACAATTAATGTGCAGCTTCTGGTAATCTATTAATCCTAAAGTCCCTGATAATGTTATGCCATTTACAAATTGTCGAGGGCAGTCACATTTCAGAACAGTGATAACTTAAATTTACGCTACCTAGGCTTTGACTGCCACATTACTTTGCGGGACCTATGAGTACTGAGAATAGCTTTGATCAAGTACTGTGTATTTTTTCAAACTGTGATGTAACCTTGGATGTTTTTTACTTTAAATATTTATGAAATAACTTCAGAGTTGATGTATTTTAATGTGTTTACTATTTTTGGTTAAAAAAAACGAAATTGACAGACCTTGATAATGAATAAATTCAGTACACTATTACTCTACCAGGGCGTCCTGGTGCTGAGAATGCAGTGTAGAAGAAACCGGAATGAGAGACTAGGGAAAAACAAGTTTTTCATCTTTTCTGAATGTCAGGCAGTTCATATCTGAGTGAATATGGAGTGGCAATCTTCCAGTTGTTGGCTGCAAGAGAGCATGAGTGACATCCCATTCAGGTCTTGTTGATAAATAGAATCAACAGCAGGTGTACAGCATAAGACTAAAGTACTACGAAGGGGCTTAAGTGGCAACTTGTCGCTGAAAGAAGAAAGGGCCCTTTTTATAAACTCCACGATTGCATATAGTAAGAAATGTGTTTACTGGTTGATGCGGGTGAAGCCCTACTCAAACTGCAACTGCAATTCTTGTCCGGGTGAAGTCACAAGCAACCCCCAAATTAACCTGTGCTCAACCCTTTGGTAGCCTGACACGAGTAGTCTGGCTTAATTTAGAGGCAATGTGTAAACTATTTATTTAAAACACAACACAAGAAGAAGCCCACACCAATTTAGAAAAATAGAGTAAACGTTATTAAATGATTTAAGACCAAAACAACAAGAATCCAATTAGTTGAGCTGAAGATTTTCAATTTTAAAGATGTAATGGAATATAGCACAAAGCATCAACTGTGGTTATCTGGTAGCACTGGACTGGGACAAAATCACAAATTATGGCCGACTGCGATTGATCCCAGGCTGGCTACAGGGACCCAGTTATGCCTACTGAACAAGAGTCCCTTAAATCCTGATTTCTGAGGGCTGCAGAGTCCCTACTCGAGGATGCATCATGCAGCTACGATTCCTAGAAGCTGGATGCGAGGTCCTGTGCTGTCGTTGAGGATGCTGTGCACGATGGGCTTGCGATGTGAAGTCTTGCATTGAGATGCTTCGCGCAGTGGCAGCTCCTGGGAGGTTGCGCTCAGCCATGCAAAGTCGTGTGCTGGAAACAAACCATGCAGCGGTCCTGATTCGGAGTCTTGGAGAGACCATGCTTTGTGCAACTGCTACAATGTGGAGTTTCTGGTTGGCGATGTGTTGCACCACAACTACAATATGTCAGCTCTGCTGGGACCACATTTGGGATGGCAGACCATCTTCAGACCTGCTTCCAAGGGTCCAGGACTGGGGTGGCACTACCTGGGAAGGTAGTACTCACAACAGGTAGAATCGAGGTGCTTGGAGCTTTCTGTCCGTGAGGCTCTAATCATTAGGCCAGCCAGCTAGCCCTTGGAGTCACTCTGGTAGTGCTGGGCTTAAGAAGCAGGTCCAGACCTAAACGCAGGCAGCAGGGCATTGGAGTGGCAGTCCATCTTGCAGAGAAACACAGCAGTCCTCCTTCTGAATTTCTCCACAGGTCCAGATGTATACTGAAGAGCTGGGTCTAAAAGTCCAATATTTATACCTGGTGCCCATTGTGAATTAGAGGAAGCATCCAGAGGTTTCCACCCCCCTGAGTTTTCAGGCATCAACTTTCTCCTGGACCTAGCTAGCCCCAGCTTGTTTTTAATCACAAAAGACCAGTGTCGTACAGTTTGTGAGAGTGCTCAGGCAGAGCCTTTGTGATGTGTAAGTGAGGTAGGTGACCTCTCCTCCCCCTCCATCAACTCAGAGTGGCCCTTCCTGCCAACACCTATCTTCCCTTTGTCTCACTGTCTGTGAGCAATACCCAAAGACCAACTGCCAGCTACACCTAGTTATATGACCCAGAATCGGGCTGCAGCACCAAATGGTTAAGACAAGAAAATGCCAACTTTCTATAAGTAAAACGAACAATTGATGGATGGAATGCTTCACAAAGGCAAACATTCACCCCTAGTACAGAGATCTGGGTCTAAATCCAACATGTTTGTGCACACCATGCCATTCCAGTTTGGACCCATCCATATGCAAATCTGTCTTGACCCTTATCCCCTTAAGAACAGTTCATCCCGAACTGCCAGGCTAGGTCCTCCATGGTCTGGAAACAAACTGGGGTGGAGTGGTGAGCAAACAAACGATGGATTTAGGCCCAGATATCTGTACTAGGGGGGAGTTTTTGACTTTGTTCAGCATTCAGTCCATCAATTGTTCTTTTTGCATTTATCATTACCCCAAGTGGGACAGGGATACCCAGACATGGGTCCCGTGCTGGCTATGCCACTGAATTATTAAGAAAAACAAAGGTCCAGAGCTTAGAAAGATAGTATAATTATATTATATAGACCACAATAGGCTGCTATATGTTTTCCTTGCCCAGCCGGGTAGGGAATTTTATTATAAATTAATTCAAGTGTTTTTTAGGATTTTAAATACATTTTTGCAACAACCAATTTTTGCTGTAAGGCACAATCCTGCGCCGTACTTGAAGGTTGAAAATAGAGAGAGAAAAGGAAAAAATGAAAAGAAAGGTACTTCAGGCAACAGAGAAGAGAGCAACCTGGGCACTGTGGGGGTCAAAAAATATATCAGTGTTTCCCAGAGCAGAACATACAAACAGTAATACACAATGGTCAAAAGTATGTCTACTAAGAAAGGTCGACGTTTCGATCCCGTGTTCTAATTAAAAGGGGATCATCATCAGGACTTTAACATATTAATTGCCTGGTGAAACAATGCGCCTGTTGGGGAAAAAACAGGGAGAAGAACAAAGAATAGACAGTTTAAAATTCTGAGTAGTCAGCTAAGCCACGTTTTTAACATTCGGAATCGCGGTGTAGAGCGACATTCAAACATTCAGATTCATGGTGATGAAATTGCGAACAGCGCGACATTTAAACATTCGGATTCGCGGTGATGGAATTGCCAACCAGGGCGTGCTGTGAGTTGTAACATGCCGGTAGTGATCTTTAACACACGGGCGAGTGAATGGTGACTTGGTTTTTGTGCTATAGCTACCTCCAAAGTTGCGAGGTGACAGTGAGAGTGGGGCCAGAGGGTGAAGGCTCTGGGGGGCGTCTCGAAAGGGGCTTGTGGGGGACAGTGTCCATTGGTGCATTATTCGGTGTGCCAATGGCATGTGAACGGCCAGTAGAACGTGCGCCAAAGGTCTGTTTACCTAAGTGAGGGCTTGTGGTGGCTTCTAGGCACTCGTGAACACGATGTGTTCTTCTGGTGCTGCGAGGCTCTCCCGGTTTGAATGGGATGTGGGAGTCTGCTGGGGGCACTGAGTAGGGCGAAAATTGGAAGTTTATTACATGGGTGCCATCCTGATTGACAATTAAGAAGGGAGAGTGAATAGTTGCATACCCGGAATGAGGTACGGGTCGATAGGGCGCCCGTGTGTCTTTTTCCTCCGGTTAATGCGCGGTAAGGGAACTTCAGATTATGTGAAGGTCGATATTGGTAAAGTCGAACCGCTGGGGAGAGAGAAGGGCAGAACAGGTTACCGGAGTGCTCGGTGCGGCGGGAGCCACCAGGCCAAGGGGGATTAGACTTACCGAATGCCGGAGAAACAACTGAAGGCCGCGCTCGATGTGCCTCAAGGATTGGGGAATCAAGGGTCGGCGGTCGATACCGTTAAATCGATCCGCTGGTGGGAAAGGCAAATTTTAGATTAATAATATGGACGGTGCAAGTGGCGGCGGGCCAACGGAGAGTTGACTTACCGATTTGGGAGCAAAGTCCCGATGCGAGCTGGTCTGGCTGTCGGTTTCACACGGAATAGGGAGCCTGAGGCGAGCGGGGGCCATCATTGTTTTCAATCACATTGTCATGTGATCTTGTCAGGTGATAGTATCGCGTGTCTGGGCGAGGAGGCAGTGAAGCACAGGGGCACTGTGGTGGCCATCTTAGAGTGGCGAAGGAGTCATACTAGAATATTATTCGCATGCAGGTGCAATATAATTAAAATAATGTGGATATTGGAGCGAATAGTGGCGCGAGTGAGTGTACCACGAGGGTGAGCTCGCTCCTTATGTGTAACATGGAGAGCCACAAGAGTAAACCAATTTAGTGAATTCTAAAAACCGGCGCAGTGACATGGTGTGAAGTATATTTCGACATAATGTAAGATTAACAGTATTAAGTTGGGAGTGCAAAGGCACATCTCTTGTCAGGGCCAGTGCTAGTTGTGCCTGGTCAGGATAGCACCTTGGTCCATAGTCTGAGGGTGAACAAGTCCAGTCCTCGCTTCTATTTAATCCGGTTTGGATGGTGTTGAACTGGATTATAGTCTTTAGTTCTTCTCGATTCAGGAGTTGGGCCAGGTTGCCGCCTCTTTGTGGCAGCTTGACGGTTTTGAGGATAGTCCACTTGATGTCATCTGCCGTGTGGTTTAGTTCTGAGAAGTGCTCAACCAAGGGGGCATTGGGTGTGCCACACCTAATGCGACTCCGGTGCTGGCAGATGCGGGTCTTTGCCTTTTGGGTAGTTTGGCCCACATACATTTTCGGGCAGGGGCAGAGTATAGCATAAATAACATTTGAGGTGTTACAGTTCGTGAAAGATTTCATTTCAACATTTATGCCATTGTGACAAAAATTTTGTGCCTCAATCGTAAACTCACAAACATTGCAGCATCCACATTTCACATGGCCTAACATTGGTGGTAAGCCCCAGTTAGATTCAATTGTTGTTCTTGGGGTAGGGGCTGGTAAGGCTGCTCTGATCAAGTGATCTCCTAAGTTTTTGTCCTTGCGGAAGGCAAAAAGGGGTCTTTCTAAATTAATGGGTCCCGCATTAATTATGGGCCAATGTTTCAGAATGGATTTTCTGATTTTGTTTGAGACCGGGGAGAATGTGGTTACACAGGCTATCCTCTCAGTCTTGTCACGTTTTTTTGGTGTAAGCAGAACCTCTCGTGGACAGTACCAAGCCCTTTTCGATGCAGTTTTGACCAGTCGTCTTGGGTAGCCACGGGTTTTAAGTTTGTCTGCGAGGACGTTTGCTTCTCTGAAATAGTCTGTTTTGGAAGAACAATTGCGCCTTATCCTCAAAAATTGGGAGTAGGGCAATGAATCTTTCAAAGCCCTTGGGTGGTTACTACTGTAGCTAAGGAGAGTGTTACATTCTGTGGGCTTGCGGTAGAGGCGTGTTAGAAGTTCGCCTTCATTATGAAAGATGGTCAAGTCTAGGAATGCAATTTGGTTTTTGTCATGAGTTAGGGTGAAGGTAAGGTCTGCACAGGTATTGTTTAACCAGTGGAGAAACAAATTCAGTGTGGTAATGTCAAGTTTCCATATAAAAAAAATGTCTATATACCGACGCCATAATACTATCCCAGATAGGAATGGGTTACCCACCGCCAGGATTGATCCGGTTTCAAGGGCGTCCATAAACAGGATGGCCAGATTTGGGGCAAAAATAGCCCCCATGGACGTCCCCTTGATTTGCTGGTAGAAAGCGTTGTCGAAGGTAAAGAAATTTCGAGAGGCATAGTTCTAGTAGCTGGAAGATAAATAAGGTAGGGACCCTATGTGGACGAGGGCGAGAGTCAAGGGTTTTTTGAATGACAAGGAGAGCCGCTGTTTGGGGAATATTTGTATATAGCGACTCGACGTCCAAAGTACAGAGTGTATGTAATACTGGGTCGAAGGGATGGTGTTCTACCAAGTTAATCATTGCCATACTGTCCCTTACGTAGCAGGCTGTTGTTGGCACAAATTCTTTTATAAAGAAGTCCACATATGCTCCCAAAGGTTCCAAAACTGAACCACATGCTGAGACAATTGGTCTTCCTGGAGGTTGGTCAATATTTTTATGCACCTTGGGGAGAGTGTATATCACCGGTAGGCGCTGGCTTTTTACATTAAGGAAGATGTACTCTTTTTTGCTCAAATATCCTTCGGCACATGCGTCCGATGTGAGTTTCAATATGATCTCCTGGATATCTTTGGTTGGATTGCCTGGTAGTCTTTGGTAATGAATTGTGTTACCAAGTTGGCGCAAGATTTCGCCTTTGTATGAGTCAATGTCCTGGAGTACGATCCCGCCTCCCTTGTCGGCACTCTTTATTATGAGCGATGTATTGCTCTTGAGTGTGCTTATGGCCTCCTTCTCCTGTCGGGAGATGTTGTATGGATTGTACAGCTTTTTCTTTTCTAAGTCAACAAGATCTTTTTGAACCAGTTTCTCAAAAGTTATAATTTCTGATGGGATCATGCTATATGTGGGCAGGAATGTGGATGGTGGGCGAAAAGGTGTATTTGAGGTGATGGTGGGAGAAGGGTGTAGTTGAAAGAAAGCTTTCAAACGGACCAATCTGAAAAATCTTAGCAGTTCTGGCTGCAATTCCGTGAAATTGGGACGTACAGTCGGTACAAATGATAGTCCCTTTTTCAGAACGTCTAGTTCTGTGTCCTGTAAAATATGTTTGGACAAGTTGAAAATAGGTATTAGTTCAGTTTGGGTGAAGGAGTGAGGATCATTTCTTGCGTTCTGCTCTACCACTGGTAGAAATTGTTCCTCGTTCTGCGTTCCCCTGGAGCATTGAACCATCTTTGTGGTTTCTTTGCTCGACCCCTTTGCGGGGTGTTCGATTGGCCTCTGGATAAAAAATTTGATTGGGCACCACCACCTCGCCGAGGAGAACCCAGGCGAAGGAAGCAGTAATCCTCGACGAGGTGGTGGTGCCCAATCAACATTTTTATCCAGAGGCCAATCGAACACCCTTCTATAAGAACATAAACTGTATGAACAATTTGTTCACCCTCAGACTATGGACCAAGGTGCTATCCTGACCAGGCACAACTAGCACTGGCCCTGACAAGAGATGTGCCTTTGCACTCCCAACCTCATACTGTTAATCTTACATTATGTCGAAATGTACTTCACACCATGTCACTGCGCCGGTTTTTAGAATTCACTAAATTGGTTTACTCTTGTGGCTCTCCATGTTACACATAAGGAGCGAGCTCACCCTCGTGGTACACTCACTCGCGCCACTATTCGCTCCAATATCCACATTATTTTAATTATATTGCACCTGCATGCGAATAATATTCTAGTATGACTCCTTTACCACTCTAAGATGGCCGCCACAGTGCCCCCATGCTTCACTGCCTCCTCGCCCAGACACGCGATACTATCACCTGACAAGATCACATGACAATGTGATTGAAAACAATGATGGCCCCCGCTCGCCTCAGGCTCCCTATTCCGTGTGGAACCGACAGCCAGACCAGCTCGCATCGGGACTTTGCTGCCAAATCGGTAAGTCAACTCTCCGTTGGCCCGCCGCCACTTGCACCGTCCATATTATTAATCTAAAATTTGCCTTTCCCACCAGCGGATCAATTTACCGGTATCGAACGCCGACCCTTGATTCCCCAATCCTTGAGGCACATCGAGCGCGGCCTTCAGTCGTTTTGCCGCCATTCGGTAAGTCTAATCCCCCTTGGCCTGGCGCCCCCGCCGCACCGAGCACTCCGGTAACCTGTTCTGCCCTTCTCTCTCCCCAGCGGATCGACTTTACCAATATCGACTGTCACATAATCTGAAGTTCCCTTACCGCGCATTAACCGGAGGAACACGACACACGGGCGCCCTATCGACCCGTACCTCATTCCGGGTATGCAACTATTCACTCTCCCTCCTTAATTGTCAATCAGGATGGCACCCATGTAATAAACTTCCAATTTTCCCCCTACTCAGTGCCCCCAGCAGACTCCCACGTCCCATTCAAACCGGGAGAGCCTCGCAGCACCAGAAGAACACATCGTGTTCACGAGTGCCTAGAAGCCACCACGAGCCCTAACTGAGGTAAACAGACCTTTGGCGCACGTTCTACTGGCCGTTCACATGCCATTGGCACACGAATAATGCACCAATGGACACTGTCCCCCACAAGCCCCTTTCGAGACGCCCCCCAGAGCCTTCACCCTCTGGCCCCAATATCACTGTCACCTCGCAACTTTGGAGGTAGCTATAGCACAAAAACCAAGTCACCATTCACTCGCCCTTGTGTTAAAGATCACTACCGGCATGTTACAACTCACAGCACGCCCTGGTTGGCAATTCCATCACCGCGAATCTGAATGTTTAAATGTCGCGCTGTTCGCAATTTCATCACCATGAATCTGAATGTTTGAATGTCGCTCTACACCGCGATTCCGAATGTTAAAAACGTGGCTTAGCTGACTACTCAGAATTTTAAACTGTCTATTCTTTGTTCTTCTCCCTGTTTTTTCCCCAACAGGCGCATTGTTTCACCAGGCAATTAATATGTTAAAGTCCTGATGATGATCCCCTTTTAATTAGAACACGGGATCGAAACGTTGACCTTTCTTAGTAGACATACTGTTGACCATTGTGTATTACTGTTTGTATGTTCTGCTCTGGGAAACACTGATATATTTTTTTACCCCCACAGTGCCCAGGTTGCTCTCTTCTCTGTTGCCTGAGGTACCTTTCTTTTCATTTTTTCTTTTTCTCTCTCTATTTTCAACCTTCAAGTACGGCGCAGGATTGTGCCTTACAGCAAAAATTGGTTGTTGCAAAAATGTATTTAAAATCCTAAAAAACACTTGAATTAATTTAAAATAAAATTCCCTACCCGGCTGGGCAAGGAAAACATATAGCAGCCTATTGTGGTCTATATAATATAATTATACTATCTTTCCAAGCTCTGGACCTTTGTTTTTCTTAATAACTGATACCCATGGTCCGTAGCTACCAATTGGGTCCCCCTTCTTTCCCGAAAAAAAAGGCTATGCCACTGAAGTCAAGCCAGTTTGGCTGGTGAGGGGTGATTCCCAGAAACCGGTCACAGGATGCTTGTTTACGCTCCAGGAAGGACCTGCCCTGGCAGTTTGGGATGGACTGCTCCCATTGGGATCATGGTCAGTACTGATTTGCATACAGATGGGTCCGAACTGGATCAGAGAAAGAGGTAAAGGCCATGATAAAACTCTTTGAAGAACCCTAGGACTGATCTCATTATTTGAGGACAATTGGAACGAGTAGGCATGGAAACTGGAGCAGGAAGTAAAAGATTTACCATAGTTGTCCCTTCAATTGCAGTAACTGCCAGCAGTCGCATACAGTTGCAGCTAGTATCAGAGTAGAGGACAGGGGCGGGGGGAGATGACGAATACGACAACAACAACAAAAAAGGGGGAAAAAAGAACTAACCTCCAGCCCATCAGTCTTCTGCTCCTCTTGTGGCTCGACTGATGGTACAGGCTTGCAGCCTCCCATGCATCTGCTCTCATGCACAAGAGCAGCTTCAGGATTGGCCTGACCGCCAAGGATTTGCACTCCCAGGAAGACTGGGATCCTGTGATTTGCTGTCTCCAACCCAGCAAGACAGCTGAGCTGGAGAGAGCTTCACTGCGCATGACGGTTTGGCCAGCCAGAGACAGCCGGCCAAACAGTCTTGTGCTATGATAGCAGTGCCCAACTCTCCCCTTCGGTGCCTACCATCCCCCTAGCCCCACCCCAAGGCTTGACCTGGAAACAACATATTATAATAATAAACCAGGGTTTATTATCGTTTTTTTTTTTTTTAACGCTGCTGGCGGAGTGCGACGCACTCTGCCATAGCGGAGTAGCCACTACTGGGTGCACATCTCCCACACGCACGAGGGTGCTTGAGTCTTCACTTGCCCTAGCTTCTTTGTAGTTTCTAAATATGATTATCTATAACATCTCCTTTGGCAAATGTACATTTTTCATGAGTCGTTAAATTCTGATGCGCCCTCTCGTAGATTGCAACCTTTTTAAAAAAGTTTTATAGCTCCCAAACTTTCCGTGTATGTAACCAAGTTGTTTTCACTCGGTCCACTTGCTCCAAATTTTACAATGCTCCTTGAAGTGTAGGTGAACATTATGGGATCCTTTCTGAGAAGATCTCAGTTAAGAAAATGTGCCCATTATTTCTTTAACCTTCAAATACATTCTTGTTTAATCTTGGGAGCTAGACTCATGATTTTGTGTCGATCGCAGGTTTGGTCTGGCCTCTCATCTGATTAGTCATTGTAAAATGCCAGCTCTTCTAATAGGAAACTAGAGCTCATTTGGTGCACGATAATGTAATTCTTAATTATTTGTCAGATCGCAATACATTTTCGTTTTTGTTAGCACTACAGCTGTAACAGCTAGTCCTCAAACGCCGAATATTTCAATTGCTAATTAGTGGTGAAAAACTAGTGATAGATTCTTAGTTTGAATATATGCAGCCAAAAAATCGAATTCGAAGAGTCGCCAAACCCTTGTTGAATGAGAAACATATCTGTGTATTGTATGACATAGTGATTGATACCAAGGTTCCCCGAGTAAATTAGCAGTGCATGTGAATTTGTACTTGCTATGACCAGTGGTTAACTAACTGGTTTTGCGTAGACATTTTGTACAGCAATAGTTTCAAATAAGTATGCATCTAGTTAAATAAAAAATAGAAATGTAAAGTATAAAAAGCAATGCATTCTAATGAAAACCACTGAATGAGGAAGCCTTAAGAGGTGCACTAACTGAAAACCAGCAACAAGAGAAACTATTGATATTTGACACATTAAGGACATTTATAAGCAGACAAAGTTATAGAAATTACAATTTAAGAGGAAAAGGACCCTTGACCATCAAAAGGAATAAAAACAGTTCCGAAGATGAATATTCTTCGGCTAAAGAACATTTGTAGTACTAAAAAACGTGTTATGAATCTGACAGTAGTTGATGGCAGTGCCTGCATACAAGCACTGTGAACGCAGGAAACAATAGGACACTACATATTGTGCTGAGATCCGGTACAAATCCATGCAAGGTAATCTGGGAAGGGGGAAATTGGTACAAAAGATAAGAGTTGAGGTGGTTGCCCATCGATGATGTCTCTCATTATGCAATTTTACCTTTCTGTTTCAAGCAGAGGCAAGGTTGCTCCCTGAAATCCTGTGTCAAGAATTTAATCTCAATGGAAGGAGCTCAGAGCTCCAGCTAATTATCACAGTCCCTTCCTAGCTTTGATGCTTTTCCTCTCCTTTGGAGGAGGAGCATCAGTGGCAGAAACCTGGGGGGGTCGAACTGTAGGGACGTTTAGGAGGGAAGAGAAACTATCTAGAGGGATGACGAGACACAGTACCTTTACCATAACAGTAAACGTGAAATGATTGGCATTGAGATCAATAATACCTCTAAAAACGTGTACCCTGTTTGACATATTCGTCCCTCTTGCCAATTTGAAGTATCGACCATTTACACCTACATCTCTAAATTATCATGATAGGTTTTGGCCTAATTACCTAACCCATAGCTCCCGCAAGAGCACATCAGATAATAAGTGGTATAAATGTTAGTTACCTGAACAAAAACTTACAGATGTAAATGGATGATGACTGTGAGTTCTTCTAATCACAGAAATTGCTTCTGTCAATCTGTGTCATTACTACACTAAAGGTTAGGTCAGTCCAAAGAGCTTCAAGAATTTTAGTATATGAACAGTGTCCTTTGTAAGTATGCTGTAACCATTCATGCAAGGTTCTGTAGGAATGTGTAACTGAATACACACCCTAATACTACTAAGTGGTTCACACCTCAATCGTTAGCATATGCAACTCTACGCCGGCATCAACAAGTCCCTACTCCGAAACTCAGGTGGTTTATCGCTATAACTGCATGGCAGGAAGAAAGTGAAGTATTGCCTTACACCTAACCAATTAAAGACTGCCGATTGAACTCATCTCCTTATTTGACTTGGGTAACCCAATTTTAACTGGACTTACCAGCTATTTCTATCCCCTATTAGTGCTGTTTTTATGCTGCAGCATGATTTATATCTACAAAGATAAAGCTCGCCCATATTGCACTTATGTCAAAGGAATTACACTGGCAGAATAAAATGTAAAATCTGCTGTCTTACAAACAAGGCCCTGCATTTGTGTACTGTACTTTATCTGACAAACCCAGACTTCCTCTTTCTAAGGAAACTGTTGCAGCTTTCATTGAACTGAATATGCATTATTTAAACTGATTCCCTTTTCTCAATTAAGCCATCTTGTTGAATTGTTTCTGTATTTTTTCATACTGAGAACTTTCTAGCAGTTTATGCCTGTCATTGTTCTGCTTGCACGCTTTGTTTAGGTAAGCAAAAACAACAACAACAGGTGATGGACAGAATGCAGAACAATGTCATACATTCACCCCAGTACAGAGATCTGGGCCTAAATCCATTGTTTTTTTGCTCACCATGCCTTTCCAGTTTGAACCCAGCCATATGCAAATCAGTCTAGACCCTGTGCCCCATGGGAACAGTCCAGCCCGAACTGCCAAGCCAGGTCCTCTCTGGACTGGAAACAAGCATCCAAGGACCGGTTTGCTCAGACGTGAGTCCCATGCTCTCCACACCACTGGAGTCAAGCTATCCAGGCTGATGACGGCTGATAGCCAGAAACCGGTCCTTGGATGCTTGATTCCGGTCCAGGAGAGACATGGCTTGGCAGTTCGGGCTGGACTGTTCCCATGAGGCACAGGGTCAAGGCTGATTTGCATATAGCCATGTCTGACCTGGGGTGGTGTGGGGTGCAAAAAAACGATGGATTTAGGCCCAGATCTCTGTACTGGGGTGAATGTATGACATTGTTCTGCATTCTGTCCATCAATTGTTGTTTTTGTATTTGTCACCCCGAGTGGGATGGGTATGCTCAGACGTAAGTCCCATGCTCTCCACACCACTGGAGTCAAGCTATCCAGGCTGATGACGGCTGATAGCCAGAAACCGGTCCTTGGATGTTTGATTCCGGTCCAGGAAAGACATGGCTTGGCAGTTCGGGCTGGACTGTTCCCATGAGGCACAGGGTCAAGGCTGATTTGCATATAGCCATGTCTGACCTGGGGTGGTGTGGGGTGCAAAAAAACGATGGATTTAGGCCCAGATCTCTGTACTGGGATAAATGTATGACATTGTTCTGCATTCTGTCCATCAATTGTTGTGTTTGCATTTGTTTAGGTAAGCAGCACTATAGAAAAATGGAGAATAAAATAAAATGAAGAAATAACATAAAGATGATTTAACATGCCTGCGGCTTGTCAGTGAATGAAAAAAAATTGCCACGATTCAGGAAACAGTCACCACCTTCTTTTTGTCTTATGCTTCCTAACTGATTCTCCATGCAGTTCTAATACTAAAAGTCTGTGATGGAGCCTCTGGCCTCTATAAAATAACACAAGCAATTACAAAAGTAGCACAAACCCTCACATGCCGCACACAGTTTTTCTTTGGACAGCTGTAGTTGGAAATCCCCTATACGACAACCAGTATTCAATCACCAAGGATGGAAACCATTGTCTCTCCTCAATGTGGGCTGCTAGGGATCAACAAGCAGCGAAAACAGTTTGAAGGCAGAATGGTTAAGAAGAAGGAAGTTTCCCCTAAGATGTTGCTAATAAAGCCTGGAGGATTGAACTGTTTTAAACCATGTTTATCCCACTCTGCGCTCTCTTCGCCACATGCCACAAAACATGAGCTGACATCCGCATACATCCCAGCACCAAAAACAGCAAATCTGCAGTTCCCACCAGGATCCCTACTAGGATGATTCAACTCCCCTTCTTTGCAGGTAGCTACTCATATTGTGCTTGATTGGTAGGCTTCAGAATATTTTTATATTGATCCGGAGGCTGCTCTTTATTGTATTCACAAATTAAACAAATTTACTCCCAGTAATGTGTATACACCTACAGACCTTGATCCTGGTACTGCTTACAATAACTATGCAATACAATCAAGGAAATAGCCAGAACATTTAAATGCCACCAACTTAGAACGAAACCTCTATTGACTTTGAGTGGGTGAAACATGTTCTTGGGCCCCTTCCTAGAATAGTTGTGTTCACCCTTATAGCCACCTATCTGTTCTTTCTTCCTGTCACCCTTCCCTCCACCCATCCAATCATCCATATTTCCTTTCTTTTGTCCTTCAGTCCCTCCTTGCACCATTCTATCAATCTGTTCACACCTGTACTCTTTCTCCCACACAGCCACCATTTTTTTTCAATCGTTTCATGCTCCCTCCATCCATCCAGGGACCATTCTTTTCCCACTTTTCTATCCATCCATTTTTTACTGTTCCATCCATCCTTTCATCCGTGAACCCTTTCTCCATTTGTTCTTTCCAACCCCACTTTCTTCCACCCTTTCTTCCGTTTCTCATTGCCTTCCTTGTCCATTTTCGACTTTATATCCACCATCTTTTTTTCGTTACGCTCTTGCACTCATTTTCTATGCTGCTCTTTGCCCTTTTTGGATATTTTCATAATTTCTTTTTCTGTCTCCTGCTTCACTTAGCAACCGTTACCTCCCACCCTTCGGTACAGCCATGGTATTCGTTTAGAGCGTTTATGAGGTTTTTTTCTTCAAACCTAGAGAAAGGAGAGGTCAACCAAAATACATGTTAGGGAAACCTAGCTTAAACATCCACCGGGGCCAGTGGTAACCCCCACTTAAGCTGCAAAAGCAGGGGTCTCACAATGCCACTGCATGACGTTCTGAGAAGAGGGAGGAATTAAACTGCTGTTTGTTCCATGTATTATTGTGCAGACATCGCTAGCTCTGGGTAAAGGAGTTGCACAGGGGCTTAAACCTTTGAA
The DNA here is from genome assembly GCF_964261635.1 of Lissotriton helveticus. Taxonomy (NCBI): domain Eukaryota; kingdom Metazoa; phylum Chordata; class Amphibia; order Caudata; family Salamandridae; genus Lissotriton; species Lissotriton helveticus. The sequence goes on along the minus strand of NC_136061.1, from coordinate 1,116,555,943 downwards.
GGGACAAATCTCTTGTTGTTATCTGTACTGCAGCAATTAACACGTCAAAAGACAACATCTTCTAAATCTTTAGTCCAAGTCTACTCGTGGCACCAATTATGAACTTATTTACTCCTACCCAGGCTACCAAGTGGTATTTAGCAGGCTTATATTGTGATCTGTACTAGTGGGTAGAAAATCAGTAGTTTGTTCTGTTATACATCAGAAAGCATGAAAACAACCCAGTTTCCAAGCTTGATGCAACGAGTTGAGATCCTGTTGTTCATGTAACCCATCCTAAGGTGAAGTTTAGTCAAGCCACCTAGATTCCACTGTTGGTGAAATAAACAATGGACTTAAAAATGTATGATGCAATTACTGGTTAAGAAGAAATACATTCAAAATATCTTAAAGGAAAGATACTGAGAGCTTGACACGGTTTCCTTAACACTTTTTAACTAAACCATTGTGTAAAATGTTGTACGAGAAAGGAAACTTAAAAAGGCAAAGTCTAGTTCTGCCAGTAGTTTCAGAAAGTGTACATTTTTTAGTGTATTTCTGACCACCACTTAAAAGTCTGTACCTTATGGAACTCTGTGAATCTGGGGACCAATGTTTAGACTTTGAGGGAAATGTGTCGGCTAATTGAATGCAAATCTGTACCCTTACAACAAATATTTTTAGGAAAATCCGCATGCAAACCAAATTATCTTGAGAAACTCCTGTGTCTGTGACCTTAAAGATAATTAGTGGATTATTAGGTTAAGTCTCACCACCATAAACGTTCACACATGGTTACACAAACAGCTTTCCAGAACTCTGCAAGCTTTAGGCAGTCAGAAAGCATATGGAGGTCATCACTTAACTGAGCGTTTTATCTGGGACATGTTGCTGGAATCAAATATTTAGCCGGATTTATTTTTGGGTGGTGAACAATAAAGCCTGTTCACAGTGTACAAATGCACCGTACTCACGGGTATTTGCTATAGAGCGTCATGTTCCTGGGAGTGAAACTAATCTCCTCACTCTCGCCTGTTTGGTTCCATTATTTTTCATTCAATGTCCAAGAGATAGTTAAAGATTTTGCCACTGACATCTTGCACTGAGTAAAGTTTCATATCCTTTGCAATGCCAACTCGTCTCCAGCTTCCATGCCGCTTCCTTTTTCCAAGGTTCATGCTAGTCATCACCAAAGGTTCCCAGGCAAATCCCAAATAGGCTGATAACAGTAAAAGGGCTTCTGGTATTACCAATACACATCTTTCTAGATCCGAAAAAGACATTTCATGGTTCAGAATTGTATCTTTGTAAGGAATGGCATGCCAAGTTAGTTGTGAATAAAGCGAGGTAAATCATTAGGATGAGTAATAGTCAGACAATGCTAGTAAATTGTATGTTGTGTATTAAGACTTTAAAATGTAGCAACGTGCCTCAGTTTTGTTTCCCTGTGGGATGCTTATGGCTTGGAAATGCCCTAGCACCTTTTAGTATTGTTCTCCTCAGCTTCTGCCAGGCAATTCAAATTCCGTTGTTTGTCGATTTAAACCTAATCAGCAGAGACTGAATAGTATGAATTGTGGATTTTGAATACACAGGAATCTTATTTTTGGTAAGATGGACAGTTTACCCACTTGCCAAATAAGACTTTTACGCATTATTTCTGTCTCAGCAGTACACCCACTCGCACACACCCCTCCTTCTCTTCCTCCCCCTCCCTCCTTTCTCTCCTTCCTTTCTACTCCCTCCCTCCTCCTCTAATGAAAATAACAGTTGAAGAAGTCCACAGATGAACTCTACTAATTAAAGCTTTGAAGAATTAACTTGATATTTACATAACTCTATTTCCCTCTAAATATTTTGGCTTTCTGGATCTCTCAGTCCCAGAGAGGTGTTAGTTATAAATATGCACAGAGATTAAACATTTGCCTCCAATCGGAGTCTATATATGTAACACCCAAATTATTCGTAGGAGCTTTCAGCCAGCCCACTTCATCCTTTAGTCTGATGTCGGATCATTCAAATTTTAGTTTTACACACTATTGCAGGGTTCTCCAAAGTCTGTCCTGGCGGGACAGATCCACGCCAGATTTTAAGATCACTACATTTATCTAAATGGGGATATGCTAAAAATTGGCATGGATCCAACCCTCCATGCCCTCCATGATCGACTTTGGAGAACCCTGCGCTATGGTATGGGGCACTGGGTCAGCCAACATAAGCAATTGGCTAACTTCAATGATGGTGGTGGCATTCTGTCTTTGCACAATGAGCACATCCACACAGAGAGAAGCTCCCTTCAGTATCAGTGACTACTATGGCAATGTATGCTTTTGAGACCCAAAAGTATTTTTGGTTTTAGCCATTGTTAATGTTTGCTTGTTGATTTTTTTTCTTTAGATTTAGGGCTCAGCATCACATGTCAGAATAAGCATTTACAAAGTCAAAGTTCTGGCACCTTACGCCAGAACGATCGGCTTTGACAATGCTTGTTCAAAATGCTGTCCACCTTTTCTAGCATCTAAGAGGCTCGACCCATTCAAAGATCTGTATATGACAGCTAGAAAATATAGAAGAAATCCCAAATAACAGCTGTGCACACAGCCACAAAGATATGAACCATTGAATATGAGTAGAATGTGGTATTTCATGAGCTTTTGTCATTTTTCATGTCCATTTAATACATTTTTCTGAGACAGTTTATCATACGTTTTCCATGAAAGTTTGTGTTGCCAATCCCAATGAGCCGCATTATTTAAAAAATGTATTGGTGATGATATGGTACTTACGCCCAATGCACGTGCTCAAAGAAGAAGACGTAGGAATTCTCTGGAAATGGCGTTGTTGTAAGCTAGGCATGATAATCCCAAGGCAGATGAAATTCAGGTTCCAATTCTCTTTTTTGCCTATGGCAACTTATTAATGTCACTTTCATAATATGAATCGCAATCTAGATGTAATGGTTTTTGCGTAATATTAAAAAACCAAAGAAAACAATCACTTGGCTAAAATTGTTTTTGAATTTCAGACTCTGTTCCCACCACCCAATACCCCCACGGTTTTATGAGGAAATCAAAACAATGGGTTCCCAACTGACTGTTTGCCATGATGAGGCTTTAGAGTTTTCAGTTATTGATAAAGGTTGTCCCTCCTTCTTCTTTGTCAGAATGATCCTTTCTGAGAATGGAATAATTGTGTAGATAGCCGTGTCTCAGTCAGAATGAAAAAAGGTCGTTTATATTGTCTGAAACAGTGGCATTGCTGGTTGCAGGTCTATAGTTCAACGGAGCACAGTTTAGTGGTTTGTTAATATTTTGTTCTGGAGAGGCTGCGATGTTTGTAATAGTCTCTGGAATTGGGTAGGTTTGGAAGGGCAGTTTCTTGAGTGCCCTGGGTAGTCTAGGGGAGTGTATGAATAGAGTATGTGATACCTCAGTGTGGAGGTGGTGTGTTGGGTGAACTGGCTCTTCAGTGATATATGTACATATTCCGCTGCAAGTGATTTCATAGTAATGAGATGTTGATCCAGAGATGGAGCAGTTTCAGAGTTGTCAGAGGGTCCATGCATCTGGCATTCCTTGTTTGTGGAGTAGAAGTTGTCCAGAGTTTGGCTGTTGGTGATACAGTTGTCAGAGAGGAGTATTTCAGCACTATTAACCTCAATTGAGAGCAAGGGAATTGTAGTGGTCTGATTTGAAATAGTGTTAGGGTGGCAAGATATTGGTCTGGACGTAAGTTTGTGATCATGTAGAATAGCTATGATAGCATCATGAAGATGTGGATGAGGTACAGGGGAAGTGTGTGTGTTTAATTCACTATCACTGTTTGCAAGGGAGAAAAAAGATCGGTGTAAGACAGGGTTGTTTCGATCTGGTCATATAATGAGATTGTAGACTAGTTTGAGTGATTCAGCTGGTCGAAATTAGCAGGAGTGTATTGAGAAGAGTGGCGTTGCAAATTAGTGTGCTGTTAACTGTATGAAACTGTTGTTTAGTGTTGGTGATATCTGAAATAAAGGTGTTAGTGGAAAATTCTGTAGGGGTTTCAAATGGTTGAAAACGCTGGTGAAAATATAGAGGTTAATGTCCATTGATTGAATTATTATTTTATTGTTTTTTAACAAGCTGATGTGTACCTTGCCGTTTCGACCTTCTAATGGTAACAGTGTGGTTCCTACTAAATAGGATGTTGTGGTTTTTTTTTGGTAGTATGGAAAAAGTTACAATTACTATTTTTTTTTTGTTAAGTCCAGTAGCCTTGATACCTGGTACACTTGGCATGCACAAAAGAGGAGAGGAGTGCTGGTGACTTCCGGGATGATCTGCTAAGTATTTGCTGCTAGAGTTAAAGGCCGACAGGAATCTTATCATGAAGGCAAGACACTTTAAACCTGGGTTAATCACCTAGGATGCATAAAACAGCCTCCAAGGTATACAATACATTTGATGGATTGAAAATTAATTTGGGAATGTATCCATATGGACTGCAAAATATACCAGTTTACAGGACTAGAAATCATAGAATAGTATACCAAACTGCATAGGAATAGTGGAATCAAATTAGGATGGAAAGCATTGTGCATTGTAAGATAGGATGATAAAAGTACAATATATACCAAACACACATCCTAGCAGCCAAGTTTGACTATGCAACAGGAGAGCACTTTCTACCTTTAAGTATGCATTTGGGGAGAGGAGTTGACCTAACGGCTAGGGCGGACAACCTCGAATCAAGGGAAGTGGGTTTGAGTCTTGGCAGTGACGCTGAACATCCTGTGATTCTGGGCAAATCACTTAATCTGTATATAACAGAGGGGAGAGTAAGGGAATTTACAAGAAATATGTGAGGTGGGAACTCCTGGTCCCCGGGTTTAATAGTAACAACAAAGAAGGAGTACCCCCTAAGGGAGAGGAAAACAGCAACTGGCTATTTCTAGGTTAGCCCAATGTGCCCCAAACCGTTTGCCGGACAGTACTAGTCCTTTAAGAAGACCCCTCACTCACCAACCTAGTTGGTGACCTGCTTCATCATTGGGGTCCCAACCCATAGGCCGAGTGCCTATAGGGTGTGCTGCGACACCTGACTACAGTGGAGCAGGATATTGTTTCTTTTTTTTTTATATGTGCTTACAAATACTGTGAGAGGGTTTATTAAAAAAGGGCCAGTACTACTCCGTTCAAGGCTTTATTCTTGAGCGTCTGAACCCTTGTAAAACCACGGTGGCACCTGTGCCTAGTTAGGAAGGCTTTGGTGTCTCGAGAAGTGTGATACTTTAAAATTATTAAAAATAGCAAAGTGTACTATGTGCAAAATTATAAAGTAAACTAGGTCTACATGTTTCAACCATTACAAAAATTCTCTGGTTTTCGTCAGGACCGTGAAAGTTACACGGGGTGGTACGCACACGCTAAGGTGCGCCCAGTCCACGTGTAATTAGAAGACCACAAAAAAGGGTCTAAGTGTAAAAGAGTGTGTTCAATCCTGGATTTCAGGAAAAACACTCAAAGCGGTGAATGTCGCTTCATGGGCTCCGGATTTACCAAGACGGCAATTGTCCGTCACTTTCAGTATGCGGTCATCTGGCCGTAAACCTACTTGGTTACTGCACTCGAAGCCCCGGTGAATCACTTAATCTCCCTGTGCCTAACAAAAAATTAATGTGTCCTCATGTAATGCAACTGGTACTATGTAAAGTGCTCTGATACCTGATTCGGGTCAAGTTCACGCTATATAAAACTCTGAAGAAAAAAAAATGCATTGCATCTATAATTGAATAGGTACCAGAGTATGATTTATCTGTAGGTTCAAGAAATTCATTAGCAGGATTCCTCTATTCTGAGAGGGCTATAGAAGTTGCATGTTAATTACAGCAGCTACGTTGATAAACTGACTTCGTATACAATAGCAATTTATCAATATTTTTTTGTTTAGCAATTTTATATTGTGTGGACCAGATCCAAAAGTTTGACACAGCACTTTATATCAGGATACTTTTAAAAAGGAAAACTTTGTTTATACAAGAACATTTTTGTTTCAAGCACCTCTTTGTGGATGATTTGTCCCATTTGCTTGCTGTCTGGGTGTCTGTTCCCCGGGTACTTGGTGGATGTTTTTAATGCAGTGCTTGACATACAACTGGACTGATCCCACTTCCAAGTTCTCCAGCCGTAGAAAATGCCAATGTACTTTAAGCATGGCTACAAGAATGGTTGTTGGTGGATTCCTGGGGAGGGAAAACTCATGCATGCAACAGTAGTCCTTTAACTCCTCCCCCTCCCCACCACCCTATATGACCACAATTTTAGGCTCCATCACAATGTTGTCTTCATGCACCTTCAATCTATAATATCATACACCCTACATTGGAATGACTCTCAGATCTCAACTAGCTGTAGGTGGGCTTAGAATGAGGAAGAGTTCCTACATTGATACCAACCTGGAAACTCCAGCCTACATGGCTGACGGATGCAGCCACCATGAGAGAGCTAAGGAAAATAATATGTAACTATTTTCATGGCAATAAAGACACTGAGTCTTCGGGTCTTCATGAATGGGAAGCATTTAAAGTGGAGATTAGGGACTTCTATATTAATATTCCCAGTGGTGCCTGCAGGACTATAAATACTGACAAGAAAAATAAAGAGGATTCCATGTTGAAATTGGGTCCTCATGCTGCTTGTGATCCTACTCATTTAGGCTGTTTAATTGAAGGTCGAGAGGAGCATACTACATTACTGGAGCACCTCTGATGCCTTAATCATGCGGCTTACACAAAAAAGCTCATGCCGAGGGTGAAAGGGCAGGGCGCCTATTGGCGTGTGTTAGAAATGGGGGTCTCTAGTTGGCAGAGGAAGGTACCTTTGTCCAAATAGGGCCCCTTGCTTCTAGTAAGGGTAAGGGGGATACACTCCTAAAATAACCCCTGGTCACCCTTTAGGTAGCTTGGCACGAGCAGACAGGCTTATCTCAGAGGCAGTGTGTAAAGCATAGGTGAACACATACAGTAATGCGGTGAAAACACTACAAATGGACACCACACCAGTTTAGCAAATTAAGTAATCTTTATCTAAACCAAAACAAGACCAAACAACACAAATCCAAAATATAGTATAAAAAATAAGGCTCTTAAATGGAAGCAATAGTTCAGTTCAATGCAAGTTGGGCATGCAACACTTTTCCCGCAAAGTACCTTAGATGCGTCACGCAAAACAAACAAAAGGGTTGCAGGGAAGGTGATACATCAGTTTGTTGCTTTGGTCGAGGCAATGCGTCTGTTCCTTACCGGAGAGGAGGGGATGCGTCTATTTCTTACTGCGTTCCATATACGATGCGACAAGATGGAGCCTCGATGCGTGGCGATGATCCGTACGATGCGACAAAATGGCGGCTCGATGCGATTCAACGATCCGGTATGATGCCTGAACTTTTGCAGCCGCACGGTAGGTGCTGTGCCCGTTTTCTCGTGATGCGTTGGGACCCGGTGTGGATGTAGCACTTCTTCTCCGTGGCTCGGTGATGCGTCGGAACCAGGTATGGATGCAGCACGCTGCTTCTCCATGACTCTGCGTTGCACCGCGAATCGGTGCGGATGCAACACGCTTCTTCCTTGTTGCGCTGATCTTCTAGCTCCCAGCAACAAACAGTCTCTAGAGGTCCTAACCAGCAGCAGGCACCACTTTGCAGGTTGGAATTCCCAGCAAGGAAATTCAGGTGAGCTGGTGGTGAAGTCTTTGTGTCCCTGAGACTTCAGAACAGGAGGCAAGCTCAGTTTCTAGCACTTGGAGATCTTTTCTTGAAGCAGGTGACAAAGCAAACAGCAAAGTCCTTTTTCTCCTTTCCTTGGCAACAATTAGCCACTGCAGGACAACCACAAACCACACAGGGGCAGTAATTTTCCTCAGCTTCTCCAGCTCTTCTCCTTGGCAAAGGTTCCTCTTGATTTCCCAGAAGTGATCTAAAGTTCTGGGGTCTGGGTCCCACTTTTTATACACACAAATCCTTTGTTCTCCAAAGGCAGAGAGGGTCTTTACCCAGCCAAAACCAGTTCTGTCCTCTCTGGTGCAGCTTCCTGGCAGGAGGTGGAGACAACATTGTTGAAAGCAGACCTGGCCCAGGCAGGGGAAAGGAAATCTCTTCCCCCTACTCTAAATTCAACCCAGGTCCATTCAGCCCAGCCCTGACTCATCAGACTGCCGGAGCCGCTGTCATCCTCCAGCCCCGGTCACTCACAAGCCAGACATGCAATACACAAACCTAGCAGAGGCACACTGGGTGGCTAGACAAGAAAGTACAGACTTTCTAAAAGTGGTAGTTTCAAACACAGAATGTAAAAATGACCCTCACTAAAAGATGCACTTTAACATTCTGAGTTCGGGCATACTAAACTTTATTTTCCCATCTTGTTCCCATGGTCAGTTATGTTTATAAGATGTTATAAGCAAACTGCCCATTCTGGCCTATGGGAGCAGATAGCCTTACAATCGTGAAAAACGAAATTGGCAGGATTTTACTATCAGGACATGCCACACACATCAGGGCATGCCCTACCTTTCACATACAATGCACCCTGCCCACAGGGGTACCTTGGGCCTACCTTAGGGGTGACTAATATGTAGTCAAGGGAAGGTTTGGGGACTGGCAAATTTGTGCACTTGCCAAGTCGGCATGGCAGTCCCAGACTGCGCACAGGCTCTGCAATAGCAGGCCTGAGTCACATTTTACAGGCTGCTTCTGTGGGTGGCACAATCAGTGCTGCAAGCCCACCAGCCGCATTTCATTTACAAGCCCTGGGCACACATGGTGCACTGTACAAGGGTCTGACAAGTAAATCAAATAAGCCAATCATGGAATCACTAATCCATAACACGATTTACATAAGAGAGCATGTGCACTTTAGCACTGATCAGCAGTGGTAAAGTGCCCAGAGTCATAAAACCACCAACAGGTCAGAAAAAATACAGGTGGAAGGCAAAAAGTCCTGAGATGACCCTGCACAAAGGGCCAAGTCCAACACAGTAGCTAACTCGACTGCCTTCCCCACAAATCCCCATTGTGTCCATCAGAAGTTGGGAGTGAATTGAGGTCCACACCCAAAAGAAATGTAATAAATAATTCAGGGATTAAAATGCCCATTTTTATATTCTCCGTTAACTGATCGACTGTTCACTACTTTTCAGACAATATCCCCACCCCTCAGGTGCCACAGGAGGCGGCGGAGGATTTAGCAGCCCCCATATAGGAGCAAGAAATCCGACAGACGATCCAGCAGCCTAGCTAGGGATAAGACACCTGGAACTGATGCTCATAAATCTCTATGCCACATATGAAACCCTTCTGATACCTAGACTGCCTACATTTGCAACAGTGAAAGCCCTTGGGCACCTACAAAATACAACCAACAAAGTAATGGTCCCTTCCATTCCTTAACCCAAATGTGATCTGCTAAATTGATCTTCTTACAGACCATTGAACACTGACTACATTTTGAAGTAAAATTGCAGCAGATAGGCTCCTCCCCTTACTGCCTGAGCTTGTCCAAGAAGTTCAAAGTGGTTTTATCCCCCACCAGAACACCTCCCTCAACATTAGGTGATTCTATCAGATATTTGAGAAAGCCGTTGAGGACTATCCTGATTCAGCCTGTGTTGCTTCTAAGACTTGAGCAAGTCTTCGACACCCTGGATTGGACATACCTAATAAAGGTCCTAAGAGCTTTTGGTATTAATGGGCAGCTTATCAACTGGGTTCAGCTCCTATAACTATGCCAACAGCTAGGGCTAATACTAGAAGACATATCTCTGGTAGCTACGCTGTAGCCAGGGGTACAATATAGGGATGCCCACTGTCTGCCCTATTATTTGCCCTGGCTATGAAACCAATTGTTATAAAGTAAAGAGCACAGGGACCGACCTGGGCATTCCTGGAGTGGAGAGTTTGCATGTGATATCCCTATATGTGGATAATGTGCTACTTTGTTTGGAATGAGTCTTCAGGCCTTAGTTAAATGGATAATACCCTACATATATTCTATAAAAGGTCTGGCCAGCGGGTCAACCGAACTAAATCACATGTATTTCCGCTTCAGCACACATCACCTACCTAGCTGATAGACCTGGCCGGTACAGATGCTGCACTGGGGGAAAGTAATATATACCATACTCAAACTGATCTTATTGATGGAAATCTAGGCAGGGCACTCTGATGCGTTAAAGCCCAAATAACCTCCTGGACATCACTACCATTATCAACGACCGGCTAAGTCTCAATTGCAAAAATGGTAATGCTCCCTCTTCTTAACTATTATTTTACTAAGCTCCCATTTATAATTTCAAAAATGTATTTCAAACAAATGAACACCTTATTGCTTGATCTCATAAGAGGCAGTGGAAAGTGTAGAGTGAGCCTAGCTAAACTAAAATTACTGACTGGTAGGGAAGGGTAAGAAGCTCCTGACTTTCGAGGTTACTATTTTACTGCCCACCTCTAGTGGATGCCCTGTTGGATGTCGGGGTCATCACTTGCATGAGACTGAAATGAATAGAGAGCAGATCTGAATTGATGATTTGCATAGAATTCTCTTTCCGGGCTTTAAATCCCCAAAGGATGTCCCTACTTAGGTTCCGATGGTTCTTTTAACTCTGAAGCAGTCTTCAATATACACACCTGGCTGTTTATTGGTCTGGCCCTGGTAGTTGCCAAGTGGGCGATCACTAGGAGATTGAAATCCTCGATTCGTCCTCTGGCAAAGACATGGTGCAGAGACAGAGCCGATGCTGAAAGCCAAGGGTTCCATGGGTAAGGACAACTGGGAATGTGGGAACGCCTCATTGCAACACAATGGGAAAAACTCTTGCAGACTCTCAAAGGTGACGGAAAGCGACCATCATGAAAAATATCACCCCCCCTCAGGGTTTCCTCGTCAATAGGATCTTCCATGACATAACCCAGGACACTGTTACATAGGTTTGCCTATCGGTTTTTACTGTTAGCCCATTCCTGTTGTTTACTGTTATTACTCTCTGAATGGCTCAATTACCATGACCGTTCTCTGTATTAGTCTCATTCCATGCACTATACTATTGTAACGGTATCTACCTGTTTTGAAGCAGTTAAACATATGGCTTTGATGTATTGTAGAGACACTCCTGGGGCCTTAGGGGGAAGGGTGGCAGGGAGGGGTTAGTTTTAGAGTGTTTCTTTTTTTTATTTTTCTGATACACTATCCGACCATGGTAACCTTTACAGTGTCTATACTGTATGCTCTATCCTCTTAACCTTATACTGATGTTACGACATGTTATCCATCATGTTACTCAAGCGCCCAAGTGGTCTATTTATGTTTCTTCATAAAAACCAATAAACATATTTTGAAAGTAATAGAACTGTTTTGTTACTAATTGTTCAGTGGGAGAGTAATGATTGCGGTTTTATTACATTTGTGTTACACTGTGAAGATAATTATATATGACATGATAGTTAAACCCTGCTGATTAAACGGGGGAATTGTAAATAAAAGTATGTATGGTGGGCAACCTCAAAGTATGTGTTTAGAGTTATCCATGTATCAATTTATGGCTGAGGAACTGCAGCTCTTTCCTTCATGATCGCTAGTGTGAACATAAGCACAATAAGGCTGGTCACCCATGAGTGTCAGCTGGGCGAGCGGAGGTGGTGTGTGGTAGAGCTGTTCGACTCACATATGCATAAGGCAGAATGAATCGTGATAATGGCCAAGATGACTGCTATTATTGTACTCCAGTATACGGAGCATATAACAGCCTCTACCATGTGCTAGGTAGACAAAAATTAAGTGGTCCTTTCCGGTACTGGAACCAGGGCCAGTGGCAAGAATGGAGTCTGGTGAGGCAAATAATCTTTTACCTACCCTTTAGAAGCACTAGGATTTGTTCTTTATATTTAGGTATGCTGCTTTTATCTGTTTTACAATAGCGTAACTGTTTTGTAACTTCAGTGACTGTCCACTCTTTTACAAAATGTATTATTTGTGTTGTTATAGTTATATTGATCAGAAGTGAAGTTTCTTATTAGAATTTGTAGATTTCCACTGCTTCTTGTTGCCTCGTTGGGAATTGCTAAGTGGGTTTTAGCAAACATGTTTCGGGGTTCTAAAAGAGCCAGGATCATTGTGGAGATCATAGGGGTACACAGGTCAGATCAATAAAGCATAATATGATCTTATTAAAAAGAAATTAATCTTACATCCCAAACTAACAAGTGATGGCTCTTTAAGGGAGCTGCTCATAAATTCTCTTGCCTTCCTATGAGGAGACTGTACCCTATATTTATCAATACTGGTTGGTGGGCCACCAGTACAAAATGTTACTCTTTTTACCAGTTACATTTTTCTCTTCCTATTACTGGCCCTGATTTCCATCATCTGTTTCCAGGAAATCTCTAATCGGTTATGTCGAGATAATATTTTCTTCTGATTTAAAAAACAGCAACATTCTAAATCACTTAAGACTGAACGCCCTTTGCTTTCAAGTTGCAAGACCTTACTCCTACCCCCCAAGTCACCCATGCGATAATATACCCTTTGCTCTGAGTGTAGGTGTGAGCTTTGGCAGGCACGTGATTAAAACTTGAAGCTCGCACAACTGGCGTAAACATGCCAAGCACACTAACATGCTTTGAACGTGGTTTATTGGAAGGAGTTGCTGACCATGAAGTCACCAGCTGCTAAGCGTATACAGTCCATAGCAGGCTAAACAGTTCAGGTTAGTGCATCACAGTCCGCAGAAATGCTGAGCTTGCCTGAAAGGCCATCTACATCAGGAGAAAGCATCCCTGTTATAGATCTGAGGCAAGGGCAGAGCCCGACAGATTAATCAGTCTTCTCAACCTGTAATTGGTGCCAGCTTTTCTCAAGATGGGGCTCTGGGGCTGCTTAGCTGTGCCTTACACGTCTCCTGAAGTTAGGTTATGGGTAAAATGTGCACGTAAATTAGACCGTTCATGTTAGATGTTTAGAGGGCGAACACCATGAATCAAGAGCAGACACAATTGTAAATTATTTTCATTATGAGCACAATTTAGATACGGTGTGTTCTTCTCCAAATCACACGTGTGCTGAAGTAAGCCTTAATCATTTTCACAACATATGTACTTGATTCACCCCCACTCAGAGTTAAGTTGATAAAATCAGTCAAAGGACAATCTTTTGCTTCTTTGTTGTCGAAGCTGTGCCCCAGTTAAATCTGTTTATACAGGAACTGTTTCAAGAACGACTAACAAGCATTTTACTAGCGTGGTTCATTTTAAACTTGATGTCTTACGCAAGATCGCAGTGTGAGTGTTCAAAATACTTCTAGTTTTTTGTTTTGCCGTTTATTAAAAATAAGATTTGATCATTTTTGTCGGGTAGTAGTCTGAAAGTAAGTGACAATACGTGTTGTTGATTAACACAGTAGAACAGTCTGGAAACGGAATCCTGTAGGGATACGGTCTCCTGGCAGCATGCAGTATGTTTCACGTTTTAAAAGCTTTTAGTTTTTTTGTATTAAACTTCCACATTTTAAAATTAGTCATTAGTTTAATGCGCAAACCCAGTCTTGAGCATTTGCTTCTCCTCGAATGCCTGACCTAGAAGAGACAATGTGTCTTTAAATAATTCCCGCTAGATCTGACCAGCCATCATGTATATTCAGTGTGACAGGGACAGATGTGACAGATCGGTTCTGACACACTTCGATAGCACAAGTCAGTGGCTTGAGGTGACTCATGTCCTTCCTCTGATTCTGTCCCCTGCTGCAGGACAACACAACGATGCACGAATGAACCTTGCCATCGCCCTCACTGCTGCCAGGTACGGTGCTGCCACAGCCAATTACACTGAAGTGGTAAGCTTGCTGAAGAAGACAGACCCAGAGAGCGGCGCGACGCGCGTCTGTGGCGCGCGCTGCAAGGACGTCTTAACAGGTACGCAGTTCAGAACGCTGGCGACAACGCAGCGTCGGGCCTCTGCGCCAGCTTTTGTTTCATCTACGCATCCGGCCTTAAAAAAATAAAATTCTAAATTGGAATTTACCCACGATACTTTTACATTTAAATTACCGGTATGTTGTTTTCCTAATTCTTTGTCAGTAGTTTACCAAATCATGTGTGGAAACAAAACCCGAATGCATTATTGGGTACCATTCCGCTGACATAGTAGGCGCTGGAAAAGTGTCGTGTCACAACACACATTGGCATGTCATTAATGTCAATCATCTTTAACTCGTGTCAGGTCCCTATTGTAGTCAGAGTCTGGGCACTGAAGATTATTCCATTCACATTAAAATCCACTTTTTTACAAGCTCAATTTATAAAATAAAGTATAAAGTGGGCTGATTGCGCTGCCTGCTTTTTTCTAGATAATAATTTGTACTGATTTTTTAAAAATCATTTTCTATTTAGAATTTAAAAAAAGTCCCAAATCCACCATTTTTCTTTTTTTAATGTACCTCGACAAAATAAGAAAAAAGATTATACATAAAGATACATATACACATATGTATGTGTTTACAGATTGATTTCCTGGGTATTCACTTCAGATGTTTTTCTCTAAGTGACACGCTTCACAATAGCTGAAGATCACAGCTGCATTAATCATCCATAACACAAGTGAGCCGGGAAACAAACGTGGTATGTGATTGATGCTGCTTTCTTTCACAGGGAAGGAATTTGATGTCAACGCCAAATGTGTTATCAATGCTACAGGGCCGTTCACAGACTCGCTTCGCAAAATGGATGACCAAGAAGTCGCAAACATCTGTCAGCCGAGTGCTGGTGTGCACATTGTGATGCCTGGCTATTACAGGTACCAGTATGACAAGCCAGCCGGTTTTAAAATAAATGTCCTGCTGTATTGGATGATGGAAGCTCTCAAAACATTCTGCTTACCCAGTATATGTTCTCTGTGTCCACACATTAAACACGAGATTAAGCGCCGGTGTATGAGGGGAGGAGTGGCTATAACATATTAAGTAACACATACCAGTGATTTATTGTATTTACCTATGCAAAATGAAAAATCCTTTCCCCGAAATGAACTATGAGATCATTTCGGAACAACTTTTGAACTTCATTTACCCACCTATTATAGTGGCTTACCTGAAGTGTAGCAAAAGCAACGTATTATACGTATCCATCCCTACTATCCAAGAGCTGTATTTGAATTTGAATTTGAATTTTGAGTTATTTGTAAAGCGCGCGTTCACTTGGCAGTTTCTTGGCGCTATAGGATTTCAAACTGTGGGGGAGAGGGAGTTATGGGCTAAATGCTTGCTGAAACAGAAAGGTCTTGAGACCTTTGCGGAACTCTGTATAAGAGGGCGAAGACCTAAGGAAGGGGGTGAGTGAGTTCCAGAAGGTGGGGGCCAGCACCGCGAATTTCTGGCCACCGGAACGCCTCTTCTTGAACCCGGGAATGACTAGCAGGGATTTGGAGGAAGAGCGCAAGTCTCTGGCGGGATTGTAGTTGGTTATGGCCGAGTTAATGAAAACGGGGGCAGTGCCAGCCCGAGCTTGGAAGGTGAGGCAGCCAAGTTTAAAAAAGGCTCTTTGCTTTATTGGGAGCCACTGAAGGGCCATAAGAAGAGGGGAGGAGTGGTGGAATTTTGGTAGGCCATACACTAGGCGAGCTGCCTGGTTCTGCACCAGCTAGAGGCGTTGAAGTGCATAGGCTGGGACTCCATTGTAGATGATATTGCCATAATCAATTTTAGACAGAATCATGGCCATGACGATCAGTTTAAGTGCAGAGGGAGAAAAGAACCGAGATACTTTCCTAACGATGCGTAAAGTAAAAAAAGAGGAGGAAACAACAGAACTTATGTGGGTGTGAAGTGTCAAGTGGTGATTGAGCATGATCCCAAGGGTTTTAACGGAGTGAGAGGGAAGGGGGGGAGGACCAAAAGAAATAGGCCAGAAAGATGGTGACCAAGGGTTGCCGCTGCCCCCAGTCAAGATCAACTCTGTCTTATCCGGGTTGAGTTTGAGGTGGTTTGCGTTCATCCAACCTCGGATAAACAGAAGAACCGACTGGAAGCTAGAGGCATCTGGTGAGGAAGAGGAAAAATTAAAAATAAGCTGGAGGTCATCAGCATAGTTGTAGAATGGGACCTCCATTTGTTGAAGTGCGAAAATAAGGGGGAAGATATAAAGGTTAAATAAGAGAGGGGAAAGAGAAGAGCCCTGGGGAACCCCACAATTCACCTTGCTGGGTGAGGCTGAAAATTCAGCCAAGTGGACCGCCTGTGTGCGCCCCTCCAGAAAAGAACCTATCCAGGCAAGAGCCTGTCCCCCTATGCCCGCTGCCTTGACACGGGACAAAAGAATGGAGTGGTCCACCGTGTCAAAAGCGGCAGATAGGTCCAAGAGGACCAAGGCTTGGGGGATGTTGGTGTCGAGACCTTCCCTAAGTTGGTCCATAACTGAAATGACCACCTTCTCTGTGGAGTGCCGGGGGCGGAAGCCCGCCTGGCAAGGTGCAAGATAGCTGCTGCTCTCAATGAAGGAGCTGAGCACCTGGGTGACATGGGACTCTGCTATTTTTCCCAAATAAGGGAGGAGGGATATGGGGCGGTAATTTGCGGGGGAAGAGGGGTCGACTCCAGGTTTTTTTAATATTGGGAAGATTATAGCAGTCTTCAGGGAGGCCGGAACAAGGCCCGACGTGAAACAGTTGTTCAAAAGGGCCAGGGCAGGAGATGGGCATGCCAGAAAAAACTGGCTGAGGATACGTGCCGGGGCAATGTCGGCTGGGGAGCCCGACTTGACTCGGCTAAGTAGAGGGGACAACGATTCTCTGGTGAGTGGAGGAATAGTGGTGAGGGAGCAGTGATTTTCGGGTGGTTGGGGAGGAGTGAAAGTAGGAGGAGGGGGAGGAATATTGGCTTTAATGAGAATTATCTTGTCAATGAAGAAATCGTTGAGCGAATCACATAAATCCTGGGAGGGGGGGATTTTGGATGAGGCTCTATCCGACGATGCCAACTCGTGTACAGTGGAAAATATCTCACGGGATTGGCATTCTGCCGCTAAGATGCGTCCGGAGAAATACTCGGTCTTAGCCGTCAGTATGGAGGTTTTGTATTCGTTAAGTACAGTGACAAAGTGTTGCCGGCAAGTGGGGGAGTAGGCTCGTCTCCAGGCACGTTCAGCCTGTCTTACCTCTAGTTTCTTGGCTTTGAGGTCAGGGCTAAACCATTTATTGGCCTTATGGGAGCGGTTAATAGCCGTTCGCTTCAAAGGGGCCACAGGATCACAGGCGGTCGTGAGCCATCGATCGAGTGTGGCAGTCTGGGAATGAGGGTCTAAGTCCATAATATCGGGGCAGGTGGCAGCTAGCGAATTGCAGAGGGAGGGGATATCCACTGTAGGAAGTATCCACTGTAGGAAGTATCAGACACAGTCCTGCTAGCTCTCAAATTAATCTATGAAAAAGGCCAAAATATAAAAATATATATTCTGCAGTCCTTCTACCACAGTATCTACCCATTGCATCTACCTGAAGGTGTTTGATGTGGGGCCCTGTAAACAAACAACCAATGCACTGCTGGTATCCCCGTGGAATAGCATAATTGTAAAGATTAGAATTCGAATCCGAATAGATATGGTGGCATTGCAGACTTCCAAGAAAAATGCAGCTAGCAGGTCTCTGTTGACAGAGGATCTTGCCGGACCTCTTCTGAAGCTGGTAAATATACTTTGAGCTGCCGCAGACAGTGTAGGCGAACTCCCCTGCAGGTGTCCTAGAGGAGCAGCTCATCCAGCCGGTATAGCGCTGTGTAATGTAATGTAGCAGAGTTCGTGGTCGGGTGTATGAAAATGGCCTAGGACTAAATGATGAGTGCTATTGAATGCTTAAGATAAACTTTTATGTGATGTCTCCAACACATGAGAAGTGATGAGGACGCTGAGATTACAATGTGAATATCTGCTGCATGGTATACAGGTTCGATTTCTGCTCTCAGTGCTCACATTCATGTGTATCACGAGCTGATGTTATTTTGGCCATAGTATCATGCTGGTATGCCGATTGTGCGGAACCTTGGCCTGGCTCTGAATATGTGAGGTCCTGGAGCTGCCTTGGAACCCTCAGGGGCCCCCAGTGTGCCCTCATAGTGAACAAAGTACTACTGTCCCTGTCCTGGGTTTAGCACACAAAGCTGCGGGGACAGCATACTGTGTTTATGAGATTGATAGTGTGAACATACCTCTTTATCAGTGTTGCTGAGAGTCTGGCATCCATGCCCCTCTTGTGGAAAGTTCTACTGTTGTGTGTGCCCAGAACCTTGCACTGACATCCTGTGTGTGTGTGTATAGAGTGATTGTAGTACATGTGCAGTAGTAAGGCTCTGAGTGTGAGTGAGCCTGAGTACTGAAGCCAGTGGGGTCCATTTTGAAGACCCTGCTTCAACATAACACAAGACAGAAAACGGAGAACAGATTTTCCAGACAGTGGAAGAGTATTTGCGGGATTTCTGATGATGGAGGGTGGGAATTTTCAGACACTGAAGTGAGGCTAGAGACTAGCTTTGGAAATTTCATCGGGCCTTTGTTACCAAGTGCTTGCTGTTTAATTCTTCTTGAGCACCACCAGTTTAGTAAGGGTAAGGGTAAAGGATTGACTGCAGATTCCTTTCTGTAATGGAGAAGACCAGGCTTACCTTTTTTCTATGCTGTATTACTGAGAGTCTGATTACTGTGAGGTGCACACACCTCTCACTGCCTTATGCCTGTGTTGTGGGTGCTCCAGTGTGGAGGCTGAACTAGTGCAACCTGCTGCGAGAAGCATCACTATACAACGTCTGTCAATGGAGAGCAGCTTGATAGGACCAGTTGAAAGGAGAACTACCTCAAAACTCAGTTCTCAAACCGCAGACAGTGGATCTACATCCCCTATCTTGAAAATGTGTGTTAGAAGTGGGATTCCTGGTTGGCTGATGTATGCACCCAAGCCAGGCAGTAGCCATCACTCTAGTCAGGGTAAGCTAGATACACACTCTAAGATAATCAGTGCTCACCCTTTGATAGCTTGGCACAGAGCAGTCAGGCTTATCTAAAGAGGCAATGTCTAAAGTATCTATGCAACACATATACACACACAGTAACAACATGAATACACAATAAAAAGACTCCACACAGAAAAATAGAGAATATCTGTGCAAAATTGGACCAAAACAACTAAAATCTAATCATTAGAACTAGACATATGAATTTTCAAAGATTAAACGCCGAAAGAGTGCTTAGAAATCAATAGCGCTAAAAGGTTACTTGAGGTCATGCTAGACCGAGGTAAATCCAAAGTTCAGGCTAACCGTGATGGAGGGCAGGCTTTGCTACAGGACTTATGCAAGGCCTGCTGAGAAAGTACCCTGGATGGAGCAAAGTTGAAGCTGAGGGCATGATGCGTCTATTTTTTCCACGCAGTCGGGTCACTACTTCGTCGTCGTGCTTTACTGAGATGTAGGCACTGCATCGTCGTCGAGCCTTGCAGAGCGCTGTTGTCTGGCCACGCAGGCTTTGGAACGATTGTCGTTGAACAGCATCTGCGTCCGTGTCGTAGGGCGATGCGTCGGTTCCGATAGGCACAAATGAGACAATGTGTTGGTTGTGTAGCAAATCAACTGCAGAACCCATTTCTGAAGTCCAGAACTTGAATAAGGCACCTCAGGCAAGGATAGGCGTCACAGATAGCAGAGTCCAGCAGCACCAGCAGAATTGCAGGAATTCCTTTGTATCCCTGAGGCTTCAGAAAACAGAATGCAAGCCCTTGGAGTACACTTGGAGGGAAGGAAGAGACCAGCTCCCCATCATCAGTGTCATGGAGCAGCAGGGCAACCAGCAGATAAGCAGTTTTTCCAGGAAAGCAGTCCAGTTGAGTCCTTTAAGCAGCGCAGCAGTCCTTCTGACAGAGGTTCAGTTCAAGATCCAGAAGTGTCTGATTTTAGGGGGTTAGAGATTCAGTAGTTAAACCCAAAAAGTGCCTTTGATGATGTACAGGGTGACTTCAAAGCACCATGATGAAGTGAACAATGATCCCTTTCAACCCAGTCCTGTCTGCCAGGCTATCTGTGGGGGGTAAATGAGTGCTTTGTGTGTGGACAGGACACTACCTATTGTAGTGTAAGTTTCAGCCCATCCCATTCCTCCCTACCCAGGAAGACCGATTGGAATGCAGGTGAATGCAGATGAGTGCTCAGAATGCAGATGAGCCTCACCTTCCTGTGTTTGTGACTGTCTAGAGGGAATGCATAAAGTGTAGCTGTTACCCAATCCAGACACGTCTGAGGCATGTACGTATAGATGAGGGCATGGTTTAATGGATGAATGATCATGTAGTCTATAAACAAGGACATTCTGAAGGGGGTTCCTGCTGTACTGTCCTGTTATGGGCAAAAGGCTGCTCTACCCTCCCTCTGCTGCTGTTCACTCACCCATGTATGCACTCACTCATCCATATGTGCTCCCATTTATCCATCCATTAGTCCATCCATTCATTAACGGTTTGGCTCAATCCCAAATGCACCCGCTCACCAAATGAGACAACCACACAGTCTTGCCATCAAATTAAAAACCCTGCTTGATTCTTTTAAAAGAAGACATCTTGGTTTTGTCAATGCTAGTTTTTGAGGGCAAATGGAAAAACATGATTATGCGCTTCACTTAAAATTGATTGGAACCTGTGCATGGAGTGCCAGGTGATACAGGGATACTGGGATTTGATATTCCACACATTGGAAGTGGTGAGCGAAATCCTAATGGATCACGACCCAAAGATGGCAACCATGGGGAGTGTTCCCAGGGTGTGACGGAAACAGAGGATGTAGGAAGCTGGCTCTCTAAATGGTGTACTAAAACGAAGTACACTGTGCAGAGTGTCCAGTGGATACCTTCTTGGTATACAGAGGTAAAAGTAGGTAATACTAATGCTCTATTTGTGGTAGTGTGGGCAAGCAGTTAGGCTTATCACAGCATAGTTCTAAGCATTTGTTGTACTCAGGGGCAAAAAATGAGACACACAATCAAGTATAAATCCGAGACCAACTTGTAAAGATAAAGTCATAAAAAAAAATATATATATATATATATATATCATTTTTCAGACCAAGAACTTCATTCTAATGCAAGTAGTTTTTAAGCTATGAATTTTTAAAGTTTGCAAAGAAAGTCACTGTTGTGTGCAATTACGCACAATAGAAGTCAATGGAAGAAAAGAGGAAAAATCATAGAAAATCACTCAGTGGGTTCTCGAGGTTCACCTTCTGGATTCGGGGAAGTAGCAAGGCCAGGTCCAATGTTCCAGTAGCAGAGGTCTGGGAGCATCCTGGATTCGGCCAGGAGCAGGGTACTGAGGTAGTTGGTAGCAGGTGCTCTACGAAGAAAGGGGCCACCGAAAACACACTCCACAGCTGGAGTTAAAGGTTGTCCTAGAGGGTTCCACTCAAGGGAGCATGTCGCAAGGGCCTCAGGATCAGGGGAGCACGGCTGGTTTGTCATTACACAAGCCGGGCTGGTTGCAGAGCAGATAGAGCAGCCAAGCACAATGCGTCAATATGATCCTCTCGGTCGGGGGCTGGTAGGATGCTGAGGCAATTCCGGGACAGTTGGGCAAGTCACAGAGGGGGCCTCAGGGGTCACAAAGTTCCTCCATGGGTGTCTGCGTTCTGCGTCGTTAGAGTCTGAATTGGACTCTTTCGTCTCGGTCTTCAGTGTTGGGGGTCCTGTACCCCGGGTATTGGTACGGGACAGCTCTGGTAGGTCCTGGTGTCATCTTACTTGGTTGGGGGCAAATCTGACCTATCATAGCTAATGTACCTCATCTTGTTTGGGTGCTGCGTCTGAGTCGCCAGAGAGCAGCAGATCGGTAAACCGGACATCGTGGTTTAGTGCCTGAAGACTGAAGGGGAGTAGCTCCTCCACTGCAACAGAGGTTCTCGACAATTTGTAAAAGGCTGGAGGTGCTCCGAGGTTCTTGGAGGCCTCACAATTGCAGGACGAGACAGCAGACCACGATGGTTGATTCCTAGAAGCAGCCCGCAGGATTTGGTAGCAATTTTCTGCAGCAAGTTGTCGGTTCTTGGGTCAGCAACACTTCTTTGTCCGCTGCTCTTCTTATGTCAGCCGAAACTAAGATGCAAGGTCCAGGGATGCTACCTATATACTGAATTTATTGGTGTTAAAGGGGGAGACAGGTAGTAGCCAATGGGCTTACATACCTTTAGGGTGTCTAAACCCTGTGAGGTGACCACTACCTGTTTGAAGGGGCACTACCCTAGCCCTGATAGGTTAATTCCTGCCATCCAAAGATGGAAGATTTGGAAAAGCTGTGTCCACATCACCTGCCCCACTTTAGGGGTGTTGCTGGCTGAATGTGGCCACACCTCCTACTTTAACTCATTTTTCCGTTTGTCCTCTCACCAAATGTGGGGCAGGAAAGGTAGGGTTGGCATCCTCCACTAGCTGGAGATACCTAGGAAGCATTTCACAGGTGGCATCGCCTTGAAAGCTTCCCTCTCTGGAAGGCCATCCTGGCCTGGAGTAGGTGTGAAGCACCTCTGCCCAAAGCAGGCTTTGTTCCTGGACTCTGAGTGTTGGTTGTCACTCCATGAGGTCAAAAGCATATCTGGTCGAGCCGGACCTAGACAAAGTCACAAGTTCATTCCGACCGCGTTGCAGTGTGGGCAGGATATAGTTAAGCCCGCTGAACAAAGTATCTCAAATTCTTATTTGTGGTCTGCGCTCCAATTGTTTGCGAGGCTTTGCATTATCCGGTGTTGGTTTCGAGGGCCTGCGAGGTCCTGCTTTAGGTTGCGTTTCTCTGTGTTGGTTCAGATGAAGCTGTGTGGTGAGGCTTTGCGTCAATTCACAGTGGTTTCGATGAGGCTGGCACCTGAGCTGCTAGGCTTGCCGAGGCTTTGTGTTGCTTGGCGTTGATTTCGTTCATGTTGACAGTTTTGTGGTGAGGCTCTGTGGGACTTGGCATTGCTTGTGTCGGTTGCGATGAAGCTTGTAAAGGCTTTGCGGGGTTTGCACTGGATTTGGTGAAGACCACAGCTGGGCTGGCAAGGCACTTCTTTCCCCATGTCTAAGGGTCCAGGACTGGAGTAGCACCACTTGGGGGGGTTTAGGATGCAGCAGGCAGTGTCCGGGTGCACGGTACAAGAGAGCTGGAGCCTTTTCTGACCCTGAAGCTCTGATCAGGAGGACAGCCAAATAGCCCTTGGAGTGACTCTGGTGGTCCTGGGCTCATGGTGTAGGTTCAGTCCTTGTTACTCAGGCAGCAGGGCAGGAGAGTAGCAGGCCTTTTTGCAGCAGAGCAGCACAGCAGTTCTTTGGAGACTTCCACAGGTCCTGAGGTGTCCTGAAGAGTTGGGTCTGAGGGTCCAATATGTATGCCTGCTGTCAGCTTTGAAGTAGGAGACTATTCTAGAGGCTTCCACCCTCCGAGGTGTCTGTAGCTTCCTCCCTCTTTGCCCTGGCCCTAGCTTGTCTGGGTACTGCAGAGACTAGTGTTAATCCCTTTGTGATTGTGCTATCGCAAAGTCTTTGTGATGTGCAAGTGTGGTAGGTGATCACTCCGGCCCTCTGTCAAGTCAGAGATGGCACATCCTGCCTACACCTATTCCCCCTTTATCTCACTGACATGAAGCAATACACAAAGGTCAACTGCCAACTACACCCAGTCATGTGATCTAGGAGCAGGCTGCAGACACTAAATCGTTTGGATGAGGAAATGGCAACTTTCTAGAAGTGGCATTTTCAGAATTCTGACTTAAAATCCAAGTTTACTATTAAAGAGGGTTTTAAATTACAGTTCTTTAGACCCCAAACTCTACCTTCCTACCTGCTTCCATTTGAAAGTGATCACTTATTAAATATAATAAGGTAACTCAATGTGATCTTATAGGAGAGGCGGGCCATTCAGTAGTGAAAATCAAATTTAATAGAATTTCACTTCCAGGACATGTAAAATCAGCTAACAATAAAATTCTAACTTCTTAAATACAATACACTCTGTGTAGAGCCTACCCTTGGGGCGACTTGTATATATTGAAAGGGGTTTAGGCCTGGCCACAGGTTTTGTTGCCAGGTTGAAATGGCAGTTTAAAACTGCACACACAGGCTGTAATGGTAGGCCTGAGACAGGTTTAATGGGCTACTTAAGTGGGTGACACATTGAGTGTTGCAGGCCCTCTAGTAGCTGTTAAATTACAGACCCTGCGTATAATCAGTATGACTTTCCTAGGAACTTACAAGTAAATTAAATATGCCAGTTAGATGTAAGCCAATTCTATCATGATTGTAATGAAAGTAGCATTGTGCCGTGTATAGTTTAGGTATTATAAATGGAAGCTATTGAGACCAAACAAATTGCAAGACAGCTCTGCGGACATCAACAGAATATACAAAACCAGTTGTGAAACAGAAGGTAAGAAATGTGTTTATTATGTTCATTACAAACAATTTAACTGTAGACGTGTCTGCTGTTAGTGGGCGAACACTAAAACACTCAATTGTAAGCCAAAATATTTTGCACCTCGCTATCCCAAATAATTTGCTGATAGCAAATGCACTACTCTCAGACAAAAATGAATGGAGTAGACAAAGGAAACTCCCAATGGCCTTGCACTACTGAAGTCCCTTTGTGCAAAACTTGAGCAACTCATCACATCAGCCACAAACAAGTACTATTGTGACTCCATAGTGAAGCTACCTCCAGGAGCAAACTGCTCATCAAGACACTCAAGCGCTGTCATCCACCTTTCTGGCACTCATATCCTACACGTTGTAGACATGTACAGTGACTTCAATCTCTTCTGAATTTTTTTCTCTCAATGAAGAAGTTCCAACTCCACATTCACTCCAGCAAGCCTGCGCTTCTCCTCTTTGACCCACCACTTCTCTCAGCATCCTGCACAAGTCATCCTTTAAAGCTGTATCTCTTGCAAATTTAGATGGCTAGGTTTGTGCTATACAGCCCCCTACTTGAATAAATACATACATATATACATTGTGCTCCTTAACATAACACAAGGCTTTTAAAAACACTGGTGCAAATGGCCCATTGTTTTCATGGTTATTTGATATTAAAAAAAACAGATCATGTCCAACAATATCCTTGTTGCATTCTGTTTGCCAGAAGTGACAATTTGATAATTACTGTTTTCAGAAATGTTTTCTAGCTTTTGCATTATCCAAGAAATCTATTTTAACTTTATGTTCCAGCCCTGATAACATGGGCCTGCTTGACCCAGCAACTAGTGATGGACGGGTTATCTTCTTCCTACCATGGGCAAAAATGACTATCGCTGGAACAACGGATACTCCGACCGAGGTTACTCATCATCCTATTCCAACTGAGGAGGATATCAATTTTATTTTGACTGAAGTGCGCAACTACCTTAGTTGTGATGTGGAGGGTAAGTAGGATGGTACTTCTAATACCTTTCATTTGGTTCTGTCTATTGATCATTGCAGCACATATATTTTATACAAGAATAATGTTGGTTCAATAAATATTTAAAACGTCCAATTGTTTTTCTCTGAGCGAAAGAGAACACGAATGACTGAGCAAAAGGGTTCTAGATCTTTTACCACAATTCCTGGGGCATCAGGGTTGTCCAGTTCAGTGGTTGCAAGAGCTACCTGTCTAGGTTTAGAGGTATTATTGGTGGCACTTTGAGCAAGCTGGTCCACATATCCTGATGGGTTGCAAGGAATCAGTCTGACACCATCCCAACGGTAATACTGTCTACAAACAAGCAGTTTCTACCATAGGGTGGAAACTACACGACATGGCACCACCAACATTGGTTGGGTTCTTATTTCAGTGGTTCGATTGAGTAGTTAATTTGTGCCTTCTCAGAGACCCCTACTTACCTCCTAACCAGAGACGTCCGTGGTGGTAGAGAAAATCCTCAGCTGAGTAGGTAACTCCTATTTATTGGCTGTAAGCTGTTCAAGCTTGAACTCTTAAGGATCTAATTCCCACTGTTACACGCAATGTAATTCATTTTTTATTATGTCCAGAGACAAGGATGATTGGGCATTAAACATTGCAGAGAATTGTAGACACGTGGTTAATCTGAAACTATTACATCATTGTTTCTAATCCAGTGGTGGAGATGTTAACTTCGTGGTTGAGGGAGACAAAACATTTTGGACAGAGGTGTTCCGTTCTTGGGTTACCTTACCAGCTGCAGACAACATTACATAGCTATTTCACACCTTCCCTGAGGATGAAATACCAGAAAGTATACTCCATATTAAGAGATAGGAATGCCTCTAAGCTATCAAGAACACATACATTGGTTTAATGGTGCCCTCCCACACACAACAGCAAACGTTAGACTCTGTCCTCTCAGCAAAGAGGGAGCAACATTGCCAGTCTTAGCTGGCTACACGCCACATCCTAATGTTGATAATTTACCAACAGCAGAGGTTTGAACACTATACAAAGATTTAGTAACAATATATAGATGTCTTGCACAGTTCATTATGCAAACATTAACACTGCGCAGGCTGCTCAAGCTGCTCACACCACAATTGGCTACACCAGACATCAACTCACAAATGCTAAAAGCAGTCATGGGAAAAGTTCTCATTAGATGGGGGGAGATTTTGTTCTGGATTGCACCAAAAATATGCCAGCTTGACACCCTGTTTTCCCATATGGGCCTGTAGGAAAAACACAGACCTATTCACTTGCCTATGGGAATGGCTCCCCCTGTGGAAGATTACACAATTTAGGGTAAAGTCGTTGCTGCAGTAAATACCAGAACGCATGGTACCCTTCCCTGGCTGTTTGCCGGAAGTGCTGAAACAGCTCCAGAATGAGTACGCGGCAGAACCTGCCCTGGACAAGAAACTGATGGGCAATTTTGCCACAGGATCCACCATTATGTTAAGCAACATAAAGGGGGAACAGCAACATTGGCTATACACCAGCGCATACGGGATTTAACTCCTACACAGCCGGTGCACAAATAACCTAAAATTATCCAAGATACTTATGCTAGGTAGAGATCATTTGGGAGCCAATCCTGGTAAACCACAATTGAAGAGCAATTCTGAAAAGGATAACTCTAAGCAAGCACCGAATCTTCAACAAAAAAGACGTGGGACAGTAAACAATAACATAAAGACAAGATAAAGTCACAGGGTGGGTCTCCTCAGCAGGAAACCGCTGAAAAACTACATAATCTTAAAAAACGTGATATTAAACCGCCTGACAGGTATCAGGTAACTGATACATGTTCATCTCGTTCCTTCTGGGAGCCATCCGATAAACTTTCAGAGAGAGGTGGATGGTCAGCACAGATCGGAGGAGCATGTGAAACCGAAGGACTGACGATGCTCATCTGACTACATAATCAAACGGGAAGATAAACCGAAACCTTCCAATCCTCAATAAAAAAAGAAGGTAGCCGGACATAAAGTCAGGCATGCTTCAGATATTGAGGACTCTGCTTTTGAGTGGAGAATGGGCAATGACAAAGCTTGACAGCACGGCAGAAGTCACAATAGTTCAGCAGAACCTGATGGATTGTCTGGTGGGAGTAGCTCCGAGTGAGTATATCCCGTTGGAAACACCGCATACCAGGGTAAGTGTCCCACATCGTTTATACGAAATACAATTACAATTGGAGGGGCACTTACCCAGAAACATCAATGTTCTCTTTTGGGAGGACTTAACTTAAGGTTACCACATCCATTTGACTGAAAATGATTGGCCACTTGATTTCGTAATGGAGTGTCCATATGGGAAAACAGTAATTTTACCTGCTTTTTCCAACCTCGTTCCAGAATCAGTAAACATACAAATTCCAAGGAGTGGGCATTAGCACTAGCTCCTGCGTTACACCGCAACAATGTGGGGTGGAATTATGGTTCCCCTTATCATGAGATCCCATTGAGGACGACCCCACGACCTCAACGACAATACCCAATTCAACATTAAGCTAAAAACAAGTTAGGGAAATCCGAGAACAACTTGAATACCAAGGTGTAATAGAAAGGTGCACCTCATCTATGAATAGTCCTTTGTTTCCAGTAATGAAACAGACCATTCATGTCGTCTAGTATTAGATATACAGACACTTAAACACAGCTCCTTGCACATTTGCAGTACAGAATGCACACAGTGCCACCCTAATGAACATTGTGCGAAAGAAATACAAAACAGCACTTGATATCTCAAATAGACTTTTCTGTCAGAATATAGCCACTGGATGCAGTCTTCTGACCTCAATTTCGGCGCTAGGCTGTCAGAGGCAATTCTGTAGATTGCTCTGGGGTATAAGAATAGCTCTGGGATATTTTCAGCCAGAGTAACAAAGCTACTACAGCATTTTGACCAAGCATTGTACTATGTCAATGATCTATATCTGACGGAAATTGACCTCATGGAACACTTGTCATTTTAGGATTTGCTCATATGGGCTACAAATTTAAAGTAAAAAGAAATAATAAAATGCCCTCCTCAGTGTCCTTTTTCTGGGATAACAGCTGTCAAGTAAAGTAAAAGTCTTGCGACACAACTTCCTAGAGAAATGGGCGCTGCTTCAATCTCCAGCGACATTTAGAAGACTACAATCCATATTGAGATTCCTACATTTTGGCAGAACATACTTTCCAGATTACACGGAAAAGGTTAAACCATTCTACAGGTTAATACGTCCAGACTTCTCAAGTACACATTGGACACAGGAACACACAAATATTTTACGCTCCGTACAACATTACAATATAGCTTCCAAACATTTACTCACACATGTGAACACAACTAACTTAGTGATCTGCGTCATCACAGGAACATTAGGATACACATATGTTACATTCAATGAAGGTTGACACTGTATCAATTGTATATAAAGTGCATTTATACACCAATGCTGAAAGGTGGTTTGACCTCTATTAAAGCTCTTGGGAATTGGCTTGGAGAGGCTTCCTGACTCTGAAGTGAGGACCTGCCTTCCATGTTAGCCTTTCTATAGGATATTCCCCCTACAAAAACCTCCCCAGTTAACCATTGGAAGGGGCTACAATTAAGTCTCTGGCTCATAGTCTTTTTTTGCCAGCTGTCATTTTGATTGTGGGATGTGACAAGATAATGGTGCTAATGTGCAAGCTTTGGGTTTTTTGGGTCGTCGCAAGTAGAAGGTCCTGTGCCTTGAGTTGAGGTTACTGTTTAAGCTGTCTTCCTCTTTCTTTCAGATAGGAGATAGTGTTTTATAAGGTTTCAATTTCAGTGGTCTGAAGCCAGTTCCTGGCTACACCTTTTGGATTTTATAAGGGCCGGGAGCATTTATTTGGATTCGTTCACTAGCCTTTTGGCAACATGGTCAGCGACTAGCTGCCGCCTCCCCCCCAATCCGGCACCCAACACCCAGGAACGTGGACACGAGACGTGTTTTACCTTTTGGAAGGCGGGCGCTAGTCGCCCGGCCGTATTTATTAAAGTATGAAATTAAAAAAGGTTTTAATTGCATAATCAACAATGAATACAAAAATCAGCAGGACATTCAGTTATACAATTGTTATCAACAAGTTTGAGAGCCTGACCTTAACAAAACTCTAATACATGTTGTTCCTAGCTTAAACTAAACATCCTAAACTTGATTTTTGTACATTTCTGGCCATATGGCAGGGTCACTACCGGTGTCAGGTCCTACAAGCTGCGCCTCCCCCCTAGAAGTGCGCATGCGCAGTGTTACCCCGGGAGTTGCCCGGTCTACGCCCTAAACTCCATTTACCCACTAAAGGAGGGCCCTTACTCTGCGCCGGTGGCGTCATGAGTCCACGCGCGCGGGGTGGCTACCAGCCTAAGGAAAGCGTGAACTACTCCTACCCGCGCTCCTTTGCATATTACCTTGCCCCTGGAGTTCTGGGAGTGGCCCGCAGGCCCCTCCCCCCGGGCGGGAACCTCCATAGGATGATGCCCGCCCCCTCAGACCTCAAATATGTGCTCACCGATAATGACCTTACCGCATGCCCCATACCTAATAAATACGACGACCTATGGAAAAATTCTAAAGGACAGCTACACTGGCTAATAAATAACAGTATCAACGTATAGCTAAAAGGGAAAAAGGCCTAACGACACATGGCATTAAATTACAATTCAGTTCACTCATGTTTCTCCAAATAACAATATCAACGTATAGCTACAAAGGGAAAAAAGGCCTAAAGACACATAGCTTCAAATACAGTTCACTTCACACATCTTTTGCTAAAAAGGGGAAAATTCCTAAACAAACATATCACAAAATACACCAACAGCCCACTCTCTCCCGTGGTCCGTACCTTCGAAACTTATTATTAAACCGGACATAACACTGCTTAAAACTTTGTACCAAGGGATGGTGGGTGGGAAAACAAAGAAGCCCCGAACGCGGGGCACAACGTTCAGCGAGGGAGCGTCCAGGGACAAGGGGGTCTCCTGGGCGCTCCCTACCTCTTATTCCCGAGGGGCCGGATGGCCCCTCCTATCGCCCGCCCCCCCTGACCCGGACCCACTACATTGAATCCGGGTCAGGAGGGCCGCCGGCCAATCGGCGGTGGGCCGCACCCCCGGGGCACGCCCCCACCGCCGAATGACCACGAGGGGAAAGGGGGGGCGACGGTCGCCGCGCCGCCATGCGTGCGGGGGGGCCGAGGGCCCCCCCTTTTCACATGGTCAGCGACTAGCTGCCGCCTCCCCCCCAATCCGGCACCCAACACCCAGGAACGTGGACACGAGACGTGTTTTACTTTTTGGAAGGCGGGCGCTAGTCGCCCGGCCGTATTTATTAAAGTATGAAATTAAAAAAGGTTTTAATTGCATAATCAACAATGAATACAAAAATCAGCAGGACATTCAGTTATACAATTGTTATCAACAAGTTTGAGAGCCTGACCTTAACAAAACTCTAATACATGTTGTTCCTAGCTTAAACTAAACATCCTAAACTTGATTTTTGTACATTTCTGGCCATATGGCAGGGTCACTACCGGTGTCAGGTCCTACAAGCTGCGCCTCCCCCCTAGAAGTGCGCATGCGCAGTGTTAC
Organism: Lissotriton helveticus; assembly: GCF_964261635.1. NCBI lineage: Eukaryota > Metazoa > Chordata > Amphibia > Caudata > Salamandridae > Lissotriton > Lissotriton helveticus. The sequence continues at coordinate 1,116,524,910 of NC_136061.1, read as the reverse complement.
CCCGGGAGTTGCCCGGTCTACGCCCTAAACTCCATTTACCCACTAAAGGAGGGCCCTTACTCTGCGCCGGTGGCGTCATGAGTCCACGCGCGCGGGGTGGCTACCAGCCTAAGGAAAGCGTGAACTACTCCTACCCGCGCTCCTTTGCATATTACCTTGCCCCTGGAGTTCTGGGAGTGGCCCGCAGGCCCCTCCCCCCGGGCGGGAACCTCCATAGGATGATGCCCGCCCCCTCAGACCTCAAATATGTGCTCACCGATAATGACCTTACCGCCACAGGCCAGCATTGTTAACCGACGATCTGGCCTCCCCCTCTAGCCCCTGACTAAGGACACCCTCCTCCTCTCAAAGCCCTCTAGCCAAGCCCAGATATTGTCAGACCATAGGACATTACCCTCCTCTGTCAAATGAACCCCGTCCCTCAAGTAATACTTGTGACCCCAGATGCACCCATGAGGTATTGACTGTAACAAGGGGGTTCGAAACAACCTATCCAACCGTGTGTTGATCCTCTTTACCGAGTGATTCAACGCCCTGACCGAATGACCCCCCCGCCACTGTAGTCGGGGTATGAGTTGTGACCATACTAGTGTGCACCCGGGGCAGGTCCTAGCTATCCAACCCGCCGTTGAGATAATCTCTTCAATCAAGATGCGCCTGCCCAGTGTTGCCAAATCATTCTCCCCAAGGTGAAGTATCACCACTGACGGTGGAGACTGCTGGCGTGCTAACAGCCCTTGGAAGAATCCCCTAAACTCGTGAAGACATAACCCCCCTCTGCCAAAGAACGTGATGTCCAACCCTAGTTGTGCCGCCCTTCTCCTCTTGTCACCTGACAGGAAGACACATTCTGCTCGCTTCACATATGAATGACCAACAATCCAGACATTGTTCTTCATGGTTTCCTGGTCGCCGCTCCGTGCCGATGAATATTGGCGGTGCCCGACGACAAATTCCTCCCCTGCGTAACAGGTCTGAGAAACTGTAAGAGAGCGGAAAGAGACCAGGCGTGAGTGACAAGTAATCATAGCATGTCAATCCGAACATAACGTTTATAGCATTCTGAAGACCATCTCCCAATTGTCTTCACTCTTTCCACCGGGAGGCCCCCCGCCACCGCCTCAGTTGCTGCCCCAATCCTGAAGGAATGGGAGCCAAAATCTTTAGGGTCAAGACCTGCTTTCCTAACCCCCATTTCGAACACTCTCCTGAATTGATACCTGGTCAAGGGACTCCCGTCGGCGTGACAGAGCAATGCCCTGCCCGCTGAACCTACCAATAGTCCGTGGAGCGATTCTACGTGCCTCACCGGGCAGCACGGGTTGGCGGGGGCCCGTTGCAGAACTATGGTGTGACCCCTAGCTTCTTGGTCGGTTTTTGATTTCTGGATATTCACCCACATGGTGTCCCCCTTTATCGTCACCCCAGCCTTTTGCAAGCCGCCTAGTAGGTCTGACTTGGAACCTGTCACAAGTTCGCTAATTCTCAGCGCCCCATAGAATGCCAGGGAGAATGCCGCCTTAAAAAGAAGTACCTCCCACTCCGAGTTACAAACAGTCTCCAGCGTGCCCAGTAAGGCTGTTAGCCGGGCCAATCCAATGGGCTTCCTCTTATCCTTCTGGTGTCCCTGAATACGGCGCCATCCCCTTAAAGCCTTACGTATCATAAAGGTATTAGTGGGATCCCGGAAGCCCCTAGCTTGAGCGAAGAATGACACTGCTGCCCTATGTCTGGTCGCCGCTGCCACCGAGCGCCCCTCCTTATGCATCCATTCTAAATAGGCTGCAAACCCATCCTCCTTCGCCCAAAGCACTTCCCACTGTGGCCCCAAGAAAGAACAATAAGACAGAAACGCCCCTTCGTAAGCCGTCTTGGTCCTGGGGGCTAGGCTAGCGACCACGAGGTCCTGTAATCTGGGGCACCAATCTGCCAAAGTACTGCTGGGAAGTGTGCTGGCGAGGGGTCTGCTGTGGGAAGATGTTCCCTGAAAACCTGCATTTTGAAGCGAGAAAGGGAGTCAGCCGCATTGTTCAAAATACCAGGGACATGTTTGGCTCTAAAATTAGCATTCAGTTTAAGGCACCGCAGAACAATTTCTTTGATCAGACGAAGTATGAAAGGACACCGCGCCCCCTGCTGGTTGATACATTCCACCACTGTCATGTTATCTGACCAAAACACCACTGATTGGTTACATAGGTGTTCGGGCCATACCATCAGTGCCACCCATATTGGGAAGAGTTCAAGGAAGCCAATGTTGCTGATCAGACCCCATGTCTTCCATTCTTCTGGCCACTGTTGAGCGACCCACCTGTTCCCTAGGATGGCGCCAAAGCCCACACTACCGGCCGCATCAGTCCATAGTCCCAACTCCGCCGATGTTGTGAGCGGGCCGGGCCAGACCACCCTACCGTTAAAATCCTCCAGGAATGCCATCCAAATAAGCATATCCTGGCGAATTTCAGACGATAGGCGCGTGCGGTGGTGCTTTTCCCTCAGCCCCCTCATCGCGTGGGCGATGGAGCGAGAGAAGGGGCGAGCCATGGGGATGATTCTCAGTGCGAAATTCAATTGCCCTACCACCTCCTGTAATTGCTGCAAAGTGACCTTCTCCTTCCGGAGGCATAACTGTAGCGATGTCTTGAATTTGCACACCTTGTCCTTAGGTAATCTAAAACATCCCTCCATTGAGTCAATCTCGATGCCAAGGAATTCTAAGCAGGTGGTCGGGCCCACCGTCTTCCCGGGCGCAAGAGGGACCCCAAAAGCCCGCATGAGCACGCAAAATTCCTGCAATGCCAGTGCGCACTCCTGAGATCCCGCTGTACCGAGGAAGAGGAAATCATCTAAGTAATGCATGACCCCTTGATGGCCCGTCACTTGTCTCATGGCCCATTCAAGAAAGGAACTAAACATCTCAAAGTAGGCGCAAGAAATAGAACAACCCATAGGCATGCATTTGTCCATGTAGAACCTATCCCCAAAGGTGAAACCTAAAAGATGTTGGTCAGCCGGGTGAACTGGGAGGAGGCGAAAGGCTGATTCTATGTCAGATTTTGCCATCAGCGCCCCGGGTCCCGTGGCCTGTAATAAGTTAACAGCCTGATCAAAAGAGGCGTACTTAACACTACAGATACCCTCGTCAATGGCATCATTCAGTGACGTCCCCCTAGGTGCTGACAGGTTATGGATCAATCTGAATTGCCCCTTCTCTTTTTTAGGGACAACTCCCAGTGGGGAACACACAAAATTGGGTACTGGCACTTCAGAAAAAGGGCCAGCTATCCTGCCTAATGAAAGCTCCTTGTCAATTTTGGCGGCCACAACAGCCGGATTGTGCTTGACTGACAATTGATTTCTACAGTGCGCACTGCCTGTGTATCCCCCGGCCGGGATCCTGAAACCCTTAGAAAAACCTTCTTGGAGTAGGGTGGCCGATGTGTGGTCTGGGTATCTGTTCAACCATGGAATCATTGCCGCCACATCCACTGGTGTGGGGGGGCCTAACCTGTTTGAATTATAATGGCCTTCCCCTACCCCTCTGACCTGTGTTACCTTGCTTGGACCTACAGGTCGTTTCTGGATGAGAGGGGTGCCCACAGGAGGAACATGCATGTCTAAACTTACACGCGGCCCTTGTGCAGGTGCGCCTATTAAAATCCCAGCACACCCCTTTTTTCTCTGGCCCACCTGCCCTAAACTTCCCAGGTACCTCACTCGTTTGGGGGGGCCGAAAGGGCTGATGCGGTCTAGTGAACACCTTGCCTGCACCGAACTGAGGGGGAGGTGCAGTATCGGAGAACTGTTTGTGCCACGCCATGGAATCTACCGTGTCCCATGGCAATGATCTGTTGAATTCCAATGCCTTCCTGAAATTGACATCATAACCCCTCCATGCTTCCCCAGAATACTGTTGACTCCACCCCACAATCCTGCTCGAATAGCATGCCAATGCTGCCTGTAAATCTGGAGGACGCTCCGCCTTAACTGCAGTGAATACAGCCCATGCTTGCATCCAGTTGTTGAGATTTTCCTCAACCCTAAATCTAGTACACTGCGCCCTCCATTCACTTGGGAGCATCCACTCCTTCAGTGCTTTTGCCTGCTCCATTTCCCTATTATCTAACAACAAAGAATAAATGTACACGTATTTATCTGCCCAAATCATCTCTTTCACAGCTAATGACACATGCTGAGCCAGATTCTCGCTCCTGGAAGGTACAACACCGTCCCCCAAGAGCGGCAAAGCCACTTCCTTACCAAGTGCGGGCACCGGGGGCGGCTGCCCATTCAATCCGTCCGGCTGGGGAACACTTGGACCTGCAAGGGGAGAAGATACTGGCAAGACAACACTGTTGGCGACCGTCGCCAATCTGATTTTATCCACAAACTTCGCCGCCTCTGCTGCATGGTCTGCAGAATTCGGAAAAGCTCCCCCTTTTTGGAGCCATGGCATCAAGGCCGTTATCTGGGATACCAATTCAGGGGGTGTTGACTCGAAATTACCCACAGGGACAACAGGTACCACTGGGGTTATGCCCTGTGGTACCGATACAGCTGGCAGGTCGGGTGCCGGGTGTGGCACACCTGTACCCGGGATTGTGGGCACCGGTGGGGAAGCAGGCCCAGCGTCTACTGGTTGACCTACTGGCACCGGCACCATGGGGGCAAGGGGTGTAGGCATAGGTATATGCGGGGGTGGCACAACCGCCGCCGGCACGGAAGGTACCGGCTCTACTGGCCCTGGGGTGGGGGTGTCATCCCTGGGTCTCTTGGACTTAGACTTCGTAGGTGAGGTGATAAAATCCCCCCTTGGCACTGGTGCAACCCTCTTGCGAATAGGCCTACCCGATGGACCTGGGGCGTCACCATGCTTCTCATTAAACCGTGCTTCCAGCTCATTTACTTTCCCTAGCTGCTGTTTCATTTCTTTCATGTCACGCATCATGGCCCGCATCATAGCCTCCATGTTGGACCCCTTCTTTCCACCCCGTGGACCTGGCATGATGCTACCCCCGACACCAGCAGCCTACTCTCTTAATATCACAACAGGCCAACTCTGTGTACCTTTTTTGATGGAGGGTCACCAGGGGGCTTTCAGCACCATGCAACGGCGACCGCAACACTAGCGGCTTGTCCGCTTATGTAAGGGGGTGAGTAAACCTAATGTAGACCCACCCGGCGGCCACCTGGAGCTATGAATGCTAGCCCCCCGTACCCCTCTTACCGACCAGTCCCGTGCACTCGCCGGCGGTGATGATCCGTGGTCACAGCCCTCAACCCGTCGTGTGCCCTGTCTGCGAGTGAAACGTGCCAATAATGTAGTTAAGGTTGCCTGGAATTAAAAACAGGTATTAATACCATGTAATAAAGCAGGAATACGTCTTTGAGAAAACCGACTGCGGCTCAGATCCCCACCACTTTGCGTGCTGGATGCCCTTAGGTCCCGTCTGCTAGAAATTCGCCGTGAAATGAAACGGGGGCAGATTTTGGGCAACCAAGTTTGAATACAAAGAGACAATTGAACACCCCTGTTAACCTCCCTGTTGCTGTGCTCCACAAAACAATTAATATCAGCACAATTCACAATATCCCTCCTAAACAAGACCCCACCAATACTGCACCTGTAACTGCCCCGTACACTTCGCTTAATGATATAAACAATAAAACAACAGATCACTCAATAACTACCCTCCCCCTCTTCTTGTACAATTGTACTTCGTTTTCAATCATGCACTTCCTTTACTCATAAATAAACACAGCCGTGGTAATTGTACTCTTTTCAATGATTGTGCAAATGGTTATATAGGGTCTCCCATCCAGGCGCTGCCCTGGTGGACCCTGCTTCACTTTTTTAGGCGCGAATGAAAATGCGCGCTCAAACCATCAACAAATCCCCCCAGGCTCTCCGTTACCCGGCCACCGAATGTGCGTGAATGCGCGCCAAAGACTTTGAATGCGAGTACTTTCTCGCTAACCCCTGTCCCCACACGATACCTCCTCAGCCTGAATGCGCGCCACACACCTTGAATGCGAGTACTCTCTCGCTAACCCCTGTCCCCACACGATACCTCCTCAGCCTGAATGCGCGCCAAACACTTTGAATGCGGGTACTTTCTCGCTAACCCCTGCCCCCACACGGTACCTCCTCAGCCTTTACAACGGGCCGCACCACGCTTCGTCCTCTGCTACCGCCGCCCTTGTTTCCGCCTCCTGCAGTCGCTTCGCGTCCCTCAGCGAACGGCAGTCCCCCGGCGTCTCTCAATGAAACTGGCGGCCCGCTCCACGCTGCACTCCCGCAAATAAGACCTGGAACATAAGAGCACACTATAATATGTCGGCTCACGCCCCTGGCCGGTGGTCAGCTAGCGATCCCTCCACGCGGATGATCCTCCGACAGCTGGCTCCAGGAAACCGCTCCACTATCTGAAATATAAAGCGGGAAAAAATTAAAAAAACAAAGAAGCCCCGAACGCGGGGCACAACGTTCAGCGAGGGAGCGTCCAGGGACAAGGGGGTCTCCTGGGCGCTCCCTACCTCTTATTCCCGAGGGGCCGGATGGCCCCTCCTATCGCCCGCCCCCCCTGACCCGGACCCACTACATTGAATCCGGGTCAGGAGGGCCGCCGGCCAATCGGCGGTGGGCCGCACCCCCGGGGCACGCCCCCACCGCCGAATGACCACGAGGGGAAAGGGGGGGCGACGGTCGCCGCGCCGCCATGCGTGCGGGGGGGCCGAGGGCCCCCCCTTTTCATGTGAGGTTCTGTTTGACAGTCCTTCAATTCTAGAACGAGGTAGGTGGGTCTAGGTGGTTATGTCTGTCCCGTGAGAGGATAGCGTTACCCTTTCTATGTCTAGCCAGAGAAGATCTACAAGAGGTACTGCAAGTTCCACAGTCCAGAATGGTGGAACCTCATTCAGTGGCATTCACAGGACCACCACACGGACTGCTACCTGAATATTAGGTATTTACTCCTTTGAGCAGGGCAATTTGATCTTTGGTACTGGTGCTTTATACTCGGTGCTAAAATCTTAAATGTTTTGATTTTTTTTAGGAAAGTCTTTAATATGTAATCTTAGACTTAAGTATTGGGATGACTTGTGTAATGCACGTAGAAAGAAAAGAAAGTCAGGTTTCAAATGCTGTATTTTTCGGTGATTCAAAGTGAATGCCTATGACTAGCATTGCAACTCGCGCATAACATATCTCTGCAGTGTAGAATAAAAAGTAAAGGAGTAGTGAAAATGCTGTTGCCAGTGCTCGTTTATGATGCCTGGCTCCACTGAAACATGAACGCATGGTTTTTATACACAATTATCCACAAATGCATACGCATTATATTTCATGAAGTAATGATATCCCAAGGTTTTAATTCGCCTGCACTTTCCACAGTGAGGTATTTTTCTTTTAATTGTGCACTGGTACTGTACATAATTCATGTGGAGACTTGTCTTTTGAAGCAGCACTGGGCATCCCAAATTAATTTGTGGTGTTTTGTAATGGCAGCATGCCCGAAACTCTGTAACCGCAAAATTTTAAAACTTTTTTGATAGTTTATGCAAACACTTATTATGCGCATTCATGCACCTTTTCTAGATAGTTTAAGAATGGTAATAGCAAAGAAATCCGAAATGACATATTTACCATACAATACTGATCAGCCCTGACTGATGAATAAAAGACGACGCTCAGTCAGTAAATGTAAAATATTTTCTTTTTTTATTCTTCATAAAACCAACGCGGAGGTATTATTGTGGGTTTTGCATTAAACAAAAATGAACTCCGCCTTCATCAGCCAAGTGCTTCCCCCGTGTTGGAGGCTGAGAAATCCGTCTCTGGTTATTTTCGTGTTGCAATTTCTAGTTTATTTGTTTTTACTCGAAGTGTGTTGATTGATTGTCTTTCTGTCTATCCGCTCTTATGAAGAAAAATGATGTATAGCAAACACCATCATGAAGTCTCTTATGCAGAAGTTAATCAAAAAAATATGGCGTGCCAGACAGAGGGGATGATGGACTCTGCATCAGAATGCCTGTGCTTATTGAAGGGAACTGAAATTCGCAAGGTGTTTCACTAGAGGCACAGTTTTCGTATTTTTTGTGAGGAAGCCCACCCAGTCACATGCGGTCTTTCACTAATGCAATTAGCTGTGTTTATAGATTGCCTGCTATTGAATTAGGAACGGTGCTAGCCCTATCAACGGCCTGCAGGCCTGCCTTTTCACTGCCAGCAGCGGTGCCCGGGTTATCGACTTACACAGGCTTGGATGTGTTCCAGCTGTTTAATTATGGTGTCTCGCGAGCTGCTATTCCTAGATTCATTAGTTTAGAACTGTAATATGGTATCTTATTTCTGTGATTAGCACGTCATTTAGTCAGGTTAAATGGGCTCGCATAATATCATCTGTTCTCCAATCTTCTTTCCCCTTATTGGCGGGGTGTGGGAGTGCAGGTAGGGCCGTGCTCCAGCAGGGGAACACAGAGAAGCAGACTATTAACTCACTAATGGCGGGGTCTGTGGTCGGTGCAAGGATTCTTGACGCCTGAGCGAAAGGTCAGCGGGTCCTCCCATTCCCTGCCTCCGCGTGCGCTCTACTTCCTGCCATGTCCAAGCCCTCACACACATGCCCTCCTTGCACGTTAGGACCGTCGTTTTCTGACGATTGCAAAATTGAATCAATTTCACACAAACACTCTGTATCTCAGGCAGTGTTTTAAATAATGGCCTTCGGCAGTTTAAAACATAAAAGTTTGATATTGGTGAGATAGACTTTTGACAGCTGTAAGTAGAGCCACATAATTATTATTATTTATTTATTTTTACAATATTAGAGGCGTGAAAATGATCTTCCTTTGTTCATTTTAGCAATACATCCCGAGAAAGCATGTCAGAAGGGAGTTGAGCTTTTTCCTCTTCAAGGGGCAAAATGCAGTGTAGGTCAAGGTGCACCAGGCGTTATAAAGTGATTGAAGATGGGGAATAGGAGTGTATTCATGCATGTGGTACTCATGAGTAGAATTCAAGATGGAGCAGCAATAATGCATGGGATTACAAGATGTTTCAGTGTCACCTTGACACCTCGGGCCCGATTTTCAAAATCATTTGCACATGGAAGCTTAACTTACCAGCGCAAATGCTTTACTTCTGAGGAGAACCTATTCACAAAGAGTGTTGCTGTACTTGTAAATACAATTACTCAAGTGCAGTGTTACCCTTCAAGATGGTATATTCTTGTGCATAAGGAAATCGTACACCGTGGAGCATTATGTTGGCGTTCCAGGGTGGGAGTGTCCTTGTCCTAAGTCCCAAGTGAGAAAGAATAACTAGTAGGTAATATTAATGGTTCGGTATGGAGACAGAGGAGAAGATTTAGTAATAGATTTAGAGGAGGGATACTGTGAATAAAACCCCTTAGGCCAGTGCTTCCCCAAAGGGTGGGTCGTTCGCGAGCCGATTTTTGGTGAGTCGCCAAAGTCTAGGCAATAAATAAAGATGCGTTTATATTCTGTATTTATCGAGTGGCATTTGCTGCGCTTCAGAGAAAGAGATAAAATGCCAGGCTACGTCTTCTGCTGCTTATTTTTAAACATGGAGACTGGTGTTTACTAACCACTCTAACTTTACAATCAGAGAAAGAAAAGTAAAGGGAATTATGTGGCAACCTTGTTGGTGAAATGTCAAAGGAAAGCTGGAGGGTGTCCTTTTTCCCCTAACATATAACAACATGTAAAACACCTGTAAATGAACTGTACAAATTCAGAAGTTAGGAAAGTGAAATTAAGCACATTTATTTGTAATTCTGAAGTGTGATGGAACCAAAGCTGGTAGTAGGATCAGAACAAATCTAGACACTTTACTTGGTGATGCATTAATGATAAATATTCACTGAAACCTGATTTCCACACATCATTTATGTGCAATGTAGTTGTAGCTATAAACTGTATGTCTGTGCAAATGTTGTGACTATTTCATCATAAAATGTGCTGTCTGCAAATAATGCACTAGCACACAATGCTTTATTACAATCGCCCTTCTCATGTCCATTAAAGGTAGGTGGGTTGCAAAAGTTTGGCGTACTAAAGAGTGGGTCGTGGTTCTAAAAAGTTTGATATGCACTACTTTAGGCTATGTTAAGGATAAAGCATAGGGTGTACTCTGCAGTTAGTGTAAGAGGCATGAGGTATGGTTGAGGTCAGGGAGTCTTGATGGTACAGTTATAATAAGAGGTTAGGTTCTACGATTTAATGGAGAAAAGTATTCGGCATGTTTAAATGTTATAAACATTCTTACTGTATTTTCGCTTCTTTCATTTATCATTTAAAGTGCAATTTTTTTCACTAAAAGTTTCTCAATTTAATGTTCTCAATGTAAGCTTTGTTCACGTGGGGGTGTTACCAGGTTTCAAAAGGTTCCTATCGCCTGCGCATTCCCCCATGGTTCCTTACTGTCTCCTAACACCTTCAGCCTCTGTATGATGGTGTTTAGTGTTCTTCTCAAATAACAGCATCACGATTTATCAATATGCTGATTATACAGAATTCTACCTGAAAGTATCCTCTTTGTCAGACATCCAACACCTCAATCACTGCCTCCACATCATCTATACCTGGATGTTCAGCGTCTACCTGAAGCTCAACCTGACCAAGACAGAATTCCTATTATTTGTCAAGAACAGCCAACTAGAAACAGTATAAACCTGGTTGAAGGACATGAAGGTTGGCAGCTTTGAACCCCAATTTTCTCTGAATGCCAAGTCACTAGGATTCACCATGGGCATCAACTACACCCTCAAGCAGTGCTTAATTGGTAAATGAATAATTGACAGGGCCTAAAGGTTTGCTCAGAAGACCCAGCTGGTGCTCTTGAATATCAATGTACAAGAATACCAAGGCTGCGTAGTCTTGATTCCACCTCAAGACTCTTGAATCCACCTCCAGGCACTCCCTGACCCTTTTCTTCACTCTTGCAGGTTTCTGCTTTCTTCCTTTGCCATGTTATTTCGGTCGTACTGTTCCCCCTTGTGCTTTTTACATCTCCTGCTCTAGGTCAAATTCAAATAAGTGCTGTTTTCTAAAAATGAGTTCCAGTGGACCCCACCTGCCACCCTTGGCTCAAATTACGCACTGCCCTTAAGTACACAATTGCCAAAAAAACAATGGCCTGGTACCAGCTCTCTCTCCAAAAGAATGGGAAACCATTTCTTACAAAAGGAGACTTCAGAGCTGCTGTTTAAGCAGTTGTACCCGTGCATCTTGATAGCAATAACATCCTACTCCGTGGCCTCCAAGGCCCACAATGGCAAACCTTAAGGGCATCATGTTCACCACAGCATATCTCTTCCAGGGCCTGAAGAAATACGATTATAGCACCCTCATCCTGATATAACTCCATTGGATCCTCTTTCTGGCCCGCATCAACTTCAAAATCACATGCATCATTTACAAGGACATCACGACCAGCACCTCTGCTTATCTTTCAGACAAGCTCACCATCTGTGGTTGTTCTCGACACAGCCAGGACACCATCAGATTGCAGACTAAAAAACGGTAAACATGAAAAATAAGGAATAATGCCTTTTCGATTTATACATCTACATTTACATTAGGACTGTCCCAACTATGTTCCAGTTTAGGAAAAAATCGAAGACGTGCATCTTTAAAGAACACAACATCACAATCCATTAACAGTCTGCTGCCTCGTCTATGTAAAGGAATAGAGAATGAGCGGGAATCAACCCTACCTTTTTTCACCGATCCCGTCAGTCGAGGAGGCAAAGAGTTAACTTGCCCAACTCCCTCCATCCTACAGGAAGCAACACCGGACGAAATAGAGCCGGACGAATGGGAACGGAGGAAAAAGCAGGAAGAGGCGGGACAGCCGGCCTTTAGAGGACTGACGCGGGAGGAATGTCGGACTAGAAGAGGAACCCGGAAGACGCCGAAACCCACGAGGACAGGACGGAGTATCGAAGGGAGTCGCCAGGAAGCAGGAGGACCAAAGACGTCGCGCAAGGCGAAGAAGACGGGGAAGACGTGGACCGCTGTTTTGAAGACTGGTGGACGCCCCCGGAGGATGCTGGAAGGCCTCCTCAACTCTGGAGAGTTGCGGCAGATGCGGTGAGTGGGACAACAGGGGAGGGGGTGGGAAAGGGAGGGCACTAAAATCCCTGATTGAGCACAACCCGAGCAACATCCTTAGTTCCCTTCACCTTTTGGATTTTTGTGAGAACCTTTTGTTATTCTTCTTGTAAATGCGCTCGCAACTACGAGACCGAGTGTGTTGAGGACATTGAATTGGGGCACGTGAATGAAAACCTTAGCATCCAGGGTTGTTGCAACCCCACATCTATTCTCCGTTGAACGCTAATAGCCCTGATTAAAAGGAAAGGGAGCAGAGTCCCCTGTCACATAGCTCCTATAAAAGAGAGCCTATTTTTAATTTGAATAATTAACAGAAGGGAGGTGGATTCCTTCCAACTTGTCCCTTTTCTTTTGCACTTTGGGTGTGGTGACGGCAATATGGTTAAAGATAGGATAGACCACTGACCGCTCTTTCTTTCTCTTGGAGACCCTCCGGGAAGGCACCCCAGACCCAGAAAACCTGAAGAAGACGGGAAGAAGACCGGATACCTCCTCATGTACCAACCACTTGACCATCTCAACTGTATATCCACCTAACATCATCCTGACCAACTTATCTTACCTCAATAAAACTCAACCATTCAACCACCACTCAAGCCTCCAAGTTTCTATTTCCGCCCATCCATCTGACAGACTATCAATTATTTACTTTATTCTGGACTTCGACCATTTTCAGTGCTCCACTACATTTTGGCTAGGTATGTGGTACAGAAATACCACATACATATATGCAATCTTCTCACTTAGTTTTTTCAATTTTATTTTTCCTATTTTGAAATGTGATTTGCCCTTGAAAGTTTTAGAGCATTCACAAACTTCTCCACGATTTCAAACTTTTTTCAATCCATTCCCACCTTGGAAATTGTTTGGGATTTACTCCTGACTGTGGTAGTAGTACATTTCTTTTGTAAGTCGAAAATGATCGTAAACTCTCCCAAAATTGGATGAATGCAGGTAAAGCGATTTCTCCACCGTAAAAATATTTTCTCCATAAATGTAAAAAACTGCCTCTGCATGGATACTAGGGAATTATCCTGGTGCAGTTGTTGATGTATAAACCCGCCACGTAGTTGGAAGTGCCACATTACAGATGTTTTTCCAGGAGTACTGACTGTCAGTGATATCCAAACACACCCTGGATACATTTCTGAATTCCAAAATTTCTGAATTCGACACCCATGCCAGGAGGTAAATCTGTGTTAACAGATTTCTAAATTTCTTTGACAGTGGGGCTACTTGTTTTCAAAACAGAGTTTTCATTTAAGAAATCAGTGCATTCTGGAACTTTTGGTTCTGTTCCGCTCAAACATCTGGCATCTTGGTGAAAAGGGATATCCCCTAAAGTGGAATTATCTGGAAGCCGTTATGGCATATGCATGTAGGAATGGCTGTCCGGTAATAACTTTTAACTATAAGGTTGACTCCTAAGTAGTTGATGCCCTAACCTGCTTCTGAAAATGGGCAGCATTCTCAAGCAAGAGCCAATCTGGGGTCACTGTGATGGGTACCGTTTTACAAAGAATAAAATGTTTATATTGATGCCGATGTTTACTATCAGTACTATGCTCTAATTAATGGCCATGGCCATCGTCGTTTGGTTGCTTGACAACAAAATCAAGCAAATGCCTGTTTAAGTGGGGGGGCTCCAATTTACAAGGACTGGAATTAGGCAGGCATAGGTCTTCTAGGGGCGTTTGCTTCTGAGCATGCCTCACTAATGTGTTTAGGTATTGCTTTCATAGTTCCTACTGAGCCACCAATACATCGTTTGTTGTTTGTATGGTTTTGTATGTCGGAAATAGCTGGTGAAATGATTGTCATGACAAACAGGCTTTGTGTTGGAGTGCCTCATTGTGAAGAATAAGGACTCCGTTACTATGGGCCAGGCTATCATGTACACTGTTTCCTAATTGCTTAGAGTCAATCTTTTGGTATGTTGTGCTACCCAAGTATGGACTAGCCATATTGAGCATGGTAGAGTTTGGTTTTGGCATGGATACTGAAAATGAGAACATAATAACCATTTTGCTCTGTTTGTTGTGCTTCGTGGGTGATATGTGATATTTTATAAAATGTATGCTTAAAAGTACATGGATCATCTAATCGTCTAAGAATTATATTTCTCACTGACTTAAGATACCGTAGGTTATAACGATCTGTAAGAACATCACTGAGTGTCTTGCTATGGCAAAGTTGATCAAAAATCTGAAATATGGCCTTTGTGGCCAGCATTTGCTTGTAAGAAATCATTTAATACAGTTCAATTTGTTGGGAGCCAGGGTTCTGCAATAGTTGGAAGTCACATTTGTCTGCTTTCACTAAATAGAGTTGTTGATCCTGAGGGTGCAAGACTGGGGCCACAGCAAGTGCGGTCTTTATGTGTAAAAACTTTTTGATGTTTGTCTCACCATATCAATGAAACCTTCTCTCATACCATGCTGGTAAGAAGCTTTATAACTGAAGATAAGTGCTGCTTAAAGCGGCATGTAAAGGTTGGAACGTTGCCCCACGAAACAGAGCTTGGCTAATCAAAAGTTGTGCATAATTTTCTTGGATCCATTTGCACTCTGTGTGGTGTTAGTATATACCCCAGGTATTACACTAAAGGCATATTTCTCCAGTTGTTTGTACAACTGCTATCGAAGTAGGCAGTCCAATACTGCCTTGAGTCGTTCTACATGTTCCTCATTGGTGGTGGAGTATGCCAAATACCTGTAGGGAGTTACTATAAAAACATAAAAGAAATAACACGGTACTTCATTAATGAAGTGTTTCAAAAAAATATGTATTGCTTTTCATGAGAACAAAAATTAACCATTACAAGACGTCACAGCATATTATCCCCCAAATAACAGAAGTGAAAGACTTTCGGGGCTTACATTAGACATAAAATTATAAATCCAATCATTTACTCCTTTACAAAGGCCCATAGTGGTCCTTATTGTCGCACAGTAGTGCTAAGGAAGATAAAGAAAGCATCCCACATGACCCCACTTCCCCAGCACGGCATACATAGACATTTTCATCTGAAGACAATTCCATGAGCTTCAGTCCGTACTCCTGGTTGCTGTCCTCTGCAAATCCCCTCAGTATTTCCACCCATATTTCCAGGTCTTCTACCACCTTTTCAACCTCGGTCGATGATTTTAATTTGCATTTCTTTGGCCAGTGCAGACTAGACCCACATGGGCATACTCGGACCTGTTATGCCCATCCATCCTATTGCTATATGACTCCTTGCCAAAACGAACGCTAAATGCAGAAATTCAAATAGCATTTTCTTTTTCTTGTGTTTAACAACGATTACCAACCAACAGTTTGAGAATGAGTTCTAGCCATATCTCTGTGATCACCCTCAGTCTTCAGATTACATGTGACTGTTCTACAAGGGTATATCCTGAACAGTGTATTAGGTGTACGTAGGTACAATGCAAAAAGTTGAAATTAATTAATTTAAACCTTGCCGTACATGAAGCCTCTTTCAACAAGGTACAAACCCTTTCCTGTTTACTGACTGAGTCCCCTTCATCAATGTCCCAGGCTAGTCTAGTCTTGAATTTGAACCAGATTCTATCTTTTTTAATAGATGTTTATGTAGGAGAGTAGGGTCTGCTATCCTATGGTCACCCCAAATTTTTGCTTTTTGCTTCACTGGTTTATGACTTAATGTGGCTGTGGGCCTGCTAATCAGACCCACAGCCTGCTGTTCTCTCTCTAAATTGTTAACCATGTACTTTAGGTGCATAACGAAATTGGAACTGGTTCACCTTATTGGCCCCTGTAACAGTGTACCCAGGTACCCAGGGCATAGGTGCTTCCAAGGCCTACCAGGGGCTGCAGCATGTATTGTGCCACCCCTGGCCTGGCCTCCATATTTGACACAACTGGCTGATCACTCAGCTGGGGTAAGTCGGTGTAACCACCCCTTACTTAGGTGTAGTATGCCTATACCTAACCTAAAATGGACACATATGTTCCTATCAGTCACTCCTATGGAAGGCCTCATCAATCCTGGAGGCAGAGTGCTTGGAAATATGTGAGATGGTGCTCTAGCATGAGCTGAGCCTGTCTGCAGCTTTCGGAACCATGTCCTTTAGCTGTTTCATGATATTGCCATACCATATACTCTTAAGTGCATTATAATCCTCGCGGTTAAATGCTATCTTAGGTTTGGCTTTATCAAAACATGTCGAGTAAGGTGTCATACAAATTGGAATACTACCTCCTCGCCAGTTCTGGCGACGGGGGTAGCATTCCACCCTTCTAGAGGGACACAACATGTACCTAGCCTGAACCCCGGTTAAAGTTAAACAGAGCCTTAGCATCTCAAAATGGATGCTGCCACCACAGACACAAGTCTGACCTCCTGCTGCTGGGAGTCCTTCCAGCGAGGGCAGCTTGGACAAAGGGTTTCCTGCCTGGGGAGGTGCTAGCACCACTCCAGACAGGATTTTGTGTATTGGGTAGGACAGGGCTGAATAGAATCAGACATGCCTGGGGCACACAAGGTGTCCCTGTGCATAGGCCAGTTCAAACCGGTGCTGGGGCTTTCCAGCCCCAGTCCTGGCGTGAAACTGGACAAAGGAAAGGGGGTGTAACCACCCCCCTTCCTGGTTCCACCCAGAGGAGTGACCTAGTAGGTGATCCGGCCCCCCAGATTCGAATAAGAGTGGGAGCTGTGTCCTGAGACTTCAGATCATCCTGAATCAACTTGAAATACAGAAGAAGACTGGACTTCGACATTCTGCTGCACAGAAGATGGAAGAGAATCTCCCTTGTGGCCAAGGAGTGACCACCCTGTGAACACAGGCACCAACCAGCAACTTGACGTCTGCTTTGCCGCCGCCTCCCGCCGGAGCCCGAGCCCAGAGCCTGACAAGACCCAGACTCCCAGACTTCTCACAGCCCGATCCACAGTCCCTGCAAAGAAGGGACCCGTGGAGGCACAGAGAGACGTGGGACCGGACATCTTGGAAGACTGCGCAGCATCAGATGCACCCTCGACGCTGTGCTTTGGGGTTTGAGAAGCCCTAACCTCGAGCAGCCCTTGCACCAAAGATCAGCCCCCCAGCATCTCCACGATCTGCGTGGGGCCCTTTTGCATCGTGCCACTCGACGCGCCATCCCGGCCACTTGCCACGTGGCTAGCGGCCATCTTGGCGACGAAACCTACAACTTTCACTGCAGGTCTGGTTGCTCCAGACTTGCCCTTGATCCTGTAAAAAGGAGCCCCTGCTCTGACCTTGCTGGTCCGAGTAACAAGCCTTTTTTGATTTCTGCGTGGCTTGCATTAGCCAAGGCCTGTTTGCTTCTATCAAGTCGCCGACACCGCCAACAGCGAGAAGCCTGCGTGGGACAGCTCGTGACCGACTCCTGGACGTCTTCGACCCCTCGTGTCCACGTGGCTGCAGAGAGAAGCTACACCTCGACGCCTGTTTGCACCCGACATCGCCTGGTTCCACTCTGGTTCCACGGTAGTCACTGGCTAGTGACTTTGAACATTGTCCCCTCTGCTTTCAGGTCTTCACCTCTTCAGATCCACCCTTGGATCCACCGGAACTCTTCACCTCGAGCCGCCTGCAGCATCTTCAGCTCCAAGCACCATCGACCTGCGTGACGAAACCCGACACTACTTCGACCCTATGCACCCGCTTCCTGTGGGTGAGGTAACTCAGCTCCGCCGGTGTTCCCACACTGGTACACACCTCTAGTGTCTATGTCTCAAGTTTCAGCTTTCTAGGTCACTCGGAAGGTTCCTTTCTAACTAACTTTGTACTTTTTACGCACCATTGACATTGCATTGGTAAAGGGTGCACTTTCCGCACTGCACCCGAGTCCCGCGGGCCTTTCCCGACTTCTTCACTGCTAGTCCCGAACAGCTCCAGCGATTCCCCAGGCCCTAGGCCTCTTCACTTTCCCCATAGTGGTTCTTATACCACTATTTTAGTATATGGTTTAGGTGGCCCCTAGGGCTCATCCATATTGTGCAACTTTTGTGTATTTAAACTGTGTTTTGTTTTAACACATTTGCTTCTGTGCTCATAAAGAGTATCAGGGATAATTGTAGTAATAAATCTATATATGTTTTCAATATATATCTGTGTGGTGTCCTTTCATTTGGTATTCAAGGGATTGTGTATGGTAAAACAGCTTGCTTCACATGCCTTTACAGAGTTTAGCCTAAGACTGCTTAGTCCATGCTACCCCTAGGATAGCTTGTCTATAAGGTTGACTTTCCAACCTGCACCATAAGGGTTGCTTGGCATGATACAAGGTGATCACTAGAACTAGTGAGCATCATATATCAGGCCAACTTCTCATTTGAGCTTGCTGTTGTTTTACCATTACAATCTTTGAAAATATCATTTGAAAGATCATACAGGTACCTGATAGGTACACTAAAACAAGACTAGATATACTTAAGTTCTACTGAACTTAGTTGTTGTAGAGGATAGGGAGTAGCACACCCTGACTACAACTACCTGATAGGTTTTGTAGGAAAACACCAGTGTAGGTAGATTGCAACACATCCACCACACTAGAGCAATGTCTGGAGCAGAGGGATCCAATGGAACCACCTCTGTTGAGAGTGACCCTCCAAGGGCACCATCCAAATTTGCTACCTTTCCATTTAAGGAACTGAGGCAACTGTGTTCCATGAGAGGAATCAAAACAGGTCCTTCTCCTACAGCAGGACACCTCAGAGAGCTTTTAGACCAGTCTGAAGCTCTAAGGGACTCCAAACCAGGCCCCTCAGGGACTGGAGATGGAGGATCCCCCACTGAAGATGATAACTCTGATGCCCCTGCCCCTGTCGTCCAGATAGATGAGGAAAACCAGACCACTGGGAATACTCAGCCTGAGGAAGAAGAAGAGGAGGAGGTTGAAGAAAGTGATTCTGATGATGGAAATAGCCAGGTGTTAGTCAGCAGGCTTAACCAGGCTAACTTAAGCTTATTTGGGACTGAAGGTGGGTCCAACCCATTCAGACCCCCAAATGGACTTAACCAGGAGCATAGGAGGAGGAGGAATCACTCAGGTGAATCCAATACTTCCCATGTTTCTAGAGGTTCTCATGGCAACTCCAGAAGGGAGTTGACTAGCCCTCAGAGAAGGGAACATGAGGCCAAAATGAGAGAGGCTGAACTTAGGATCCAGAGACAAGAATTAGAAGTTGCCCTGGCCAAAGAGAAACTTGCTAGAGCAAGGCAGCCTAGAGAGAGTGGGTTAGAACCCACTGGTGGCAGCACTATCCCTAAGGATAAAGACAGGTCCTATGACAATAGAAACCTGAGTAAGATTGTGCCCCCCTACAAAGCTGGGGATGATATCCACAAGTGGATGACTGCACTTGAGAGAGCTTGCAAAGTACAGCAGGTTCCTCAGGAGCAGTGGGCAGCAATCTTGTGGCTCTCCTTTGAAGGTAGAGGCCGAGACAGACTCCTCACAGTTAGTGATGGGGAGTCTAGAAACTACCTGGTCCTGAAGAGTGCTCTGATTGATGGGTTAGGCTTAACCACTGAACAGTACAGGTTACTGTTCAGAGATACCCAGAAGACACAGACTCAGGACTGGTCTGAATTTGTTGAATGTGCCACTAAGGCTCTGGATGGCTGGTTGCTGGGAAGTAAGGTTACAGACTATGAAGGATTGTACAATTTGCTTATGAGAGAACAGATTTTAAATAACTGTCAGAACCAGCAGTTGCATCAACCTTTGGTTGACTCAGATCTAACCTCTCCCCAAGAATTGGGAAAGAGGGCAGACAAATGGGTTAGAACCAGAGTTAAGCAAAAGAACCAGAACCAGGGTGGTGACCAAAAGAAAACAGACCAGAAGGGTGGGGAGCAGAAAGCTAAAGACCAGAAGTCTTCAACAGGGCCCCAAACTAATACTGAGGGTGGGTCCCAAACTTCCAAGAAGAAGAAGAAAGAAGGTCAAAGAAAACCCTGGTGTAGCTTTTGCAAAAACACCACTCACTGGACAAGTGATTGTAAAAAGGGTGGAGCCACCAACACTGCAGCCCCTAAGGCACCTGCACCCACTAGTACAGCTGGCAGTGTTGGACCACAGACTAAGGGGGTAGTGGGTATCACCTTGGGAACTGATGGAGATTCTGACCTAGTCAGAGTCCCCACACAGGCTGTTCTGATCTGTGATGGGGAGATTGATTTCTCCCCTACTGTCAGTCTCAATAATTTGGGCAAGTACAGACAGACACCTTTAATTAATGAAAAAGTGGCTCAAGCATACAGGGACACATGTGCCAGTGTCACTATGGTGACGCCTAGCTTTGTGGACCCTGGACAGTACATATCAGGTGATAATTACCTGGTGACCAATGCCAGCAATGTCACTACTACACATAGTGTGGCAATTGTTAACTTTTCCTGGGGAGGGGTAACTGGCCTAAAAAGAGTTGTGGTTAGTGCTGATCTCCCAGTAGAATGTTTGTTGGGCAATGACCTGGAGAGCTCTCTATGGTCAGAAGTTGAGTACAGGACTCATGCAGAGATGTTAGGGATATCATCACATGTCCTTGCTGTGACCAGGTCACAGGCCAAAAAGTGCCTCTCTGAACCTCAGGTCTTGGATCCTGGAACAATGGACCAAGTACCTTCCAAGACAAGGAACAGGAGGGCAAAGGCTGTGCCTTCCCAAATGCCTACAAGTGAGGATCAGCCTTCACAGGAAGATGATTCTGAGACCCCTGAAGGAACTGTCCCTATAGAACTTGAACCTGATCAGGTTGAGTTTCTGGGGACAGGGGGACCTTCTAGGGCAGGCTTGGGGCAGGCTCAGTTATCCTGTCCTTCTCTTGAACCCCTCAGACAGCAGGCTGCTGCTGAGGCTGCTGGGAATGCTCAAGGTACCCATAAGGTTTATTGGGATGATGGGCTCCTTTATTCAGAGGGTAGAGACCCCAAGCCTGGTACACCCAGGAGGTTGGTCATACCTCTGCAATTTAGGGGCTTCCTTCTTACCTTGGCACACGATATTCCCTTAGCAGGACACCTAGGCCAGAACAAAACATGGGACAGACTTGTCTGTCACTTTCACTGGCCTCACATGTCAGAAGATACAAAGGAGTTTTGTCGCTCCTGTGTAACCTGCCAAGCAAGTGGCAAAGCAGGTGGTACCACAAAGGCCCCCCTAATACCACTACCTGTGGTGGGGGTGCCCTTTGAAAGAGTGGGGATTGACATTGTTGGTCCAATGGATCCCCCTACAGCATCTGGGCACAGATTCATACTGGTGGTGGTGGACCATGCCACCAGGTACCCAGAGGCAATTCCCCTTAGAACCACAACAGCTCCTGTTGTGGCCAGGGCCTTACTTGGAGTTTTCTCCAGAGTGGGGTTTCCTAAGGAGGTAGTATCTGATAGAGGTGCAAACTTCATGTCAGGTTACTTGACAGCTATGTGGAAGGAGTGTGGTGTTAACTATAAGTTCACCACTCCCTATCATCCACAATGCAATGGGCTTGTTGAGAGATTCAACAAGACCCTAAAGGGCATGATCAAAGGATTACCTGAGAAGCTCAGGCGAAGATGGGATATCCTTCTGCCCTGCCTTCTGTTTGCTTACAGAGAGGTCCCACAAAAAGGAGTTGGCTCCAGCCCCTTTGAATTGTTGTTTGGACATCCTGTAAGAGGACCCCTATGTCTGGTGAGGGAAGGATGGGAGTTACCTCTCAAAAAGCCCAAGCAAGACATAGTGGACTATGTACTTGGTCTCCGCTCCAGGATGGCTGAGTATATGGAGAAGGCCTCCAAAAACCTTGAGGCTAGCCAGGCCTTACAGAAAGCCCTGCATGACCAAAAGGCTGTCCTGACTGAGTACCAGCCTGGACAGAAGGTATGGGTGTTGGAGCCAGTGGCCCCAGCAGCACTCCAAGACAGATGGTCTGGACCCCATACAATCATGGAGAAAAAGGGAGAGGTTACCTACTTGGTGGACCTTGGAACTCCCAGGAGCCCTTACAGGGTGCTCCATGTTAACAGGCTGAAAGCATATGTTGACAGGGCAGACATTGGCTTGCTCATGGCTACAGATGAGGGGCAGGAGGAAGAGAGTGACCCTCTCCCAGACCTGCTGACTCAGAACCCTGAGGATGGCTCAGTTGATGGTGTGGCCTTAGATGGCAGCCTCACTGAACATCAGCAACATGACTGTAGACAGGTTTTGCAGTCATTTCGACATATGTTCTCCCTGACACCCAGTCAGACTAACTGGTGTACCCATGTGGTGGACACTGGTGATAGTCTTCCTGTAAAGAACAAAATTTACAGGCAGCCTGACCATGTCAGAGACTGTATCAAGGCTGAGGTACAAAAGATGCTGGAGTTAGGTGTCATTGAGCCTTCAGAGAGCCCCTGGGCTAGCCCAGTGGTTCTGGTCCCGAAACCTCACACCAAAGATGGGAAGAGAGAGATGAGGTTCTGTGTGGACTACAGAGGACTCAATGCTGTCACCAGGACAGATGCACACCCAATTCCAAGAGCAGATGAGCTCATAGACAAATTGGCTTCTGCCAAGTATTTGAGCACATTTGACTTGACAGCTGGCTACTGGCAAATCAGGTTAGCTGAGGAGTCTAAGGCCAAGACAGCATTTTCTACCCCCAGTGGGCATTACCAGTTTGTGGTGATGCCCTTTGGTTTGAAAAATGCACCTGCCACCTTCCAAAGGTTGGTGAATCAAGTCCTTACTGGGTTGGATGACTTTTGTGCAGCATATCTGGATGATATTGCTGTCTTTAGCTCCACCTGGGAGGATCACCTGGTCCACCTGAAGGAAGTGCTAGAGGCTCTGCAAAAGGCAGGCCTCACTATCAAGGCAACCAAGTGCCAGATAGGGCAGAGTAAGGTTGTGTACTTGGGCCACCTTGTGGGTGGAGGCCAAGTTCAACCACTGGAGAGTAAGATTCAGACCATAAAGGACTGGACTCCTCCAACTACCCAGACTCAGGTCAGAGCTTTCTTGGGCCTGACTGGGTACTACAGGAAGTTTGTTAAGAACTATGGGTCCATTGTGACTCCTCTTAATGATCTGACATCCAAGAAGATGCCCAAAAAGGTTCAGTGGACAGAATACTGTCAAAAGGCATTTGATGACCTGAAGAAGGCCATGTGCTCTGCACCTATCCTGAAGAGTCCTGACTACTCCAGAGAGTTTATTGTCCAAACAGATGCTTCTGAGTTGGGAGTGGGAGCTGTGCTTTCACAACTTAATGTAGATGGTCAAGACCAGCCCATTGCTTTCATTAGCAGAAGGCTGACCCCCAGAGAGAAACGTTGGTCAGCCATTGAGCCAAGCTCCAGAAGAGACTCCAGCGGATCCAGAACGCCTCAGCTAGACTCATCCTCGACATCCCCCGACGCAGCCACATCTCCGGACATCTGAGAGACCTGCACTGGCTCCCCGTCAACAAGAGAATCACCTTCCGTCTCCTCACCCACGCACACAAAGCCCTACACGATCAAGGCCCGAGCTACCTCAACAACCGCATCAACTTCTACGCTCCCAAACGCCACCTCCGATCAGCCAGTCACGCCCTCGTCGCCGTCCCCCGCATCCGAAGAACGACAACAGGAGGAAGGTCCTTCTCCCACCTGGCGGCCAAGACCTGGAACTCCCTCCCGACCGACCGACCTGCGCCTGACCCAAGACCACCTCTCCTTCAGGAAGAAGCTCAAGACCTGGCTGTTCGAGCAGTAGCAGCACCCCCCCCTCCCCCCAAGCGCCTTGAGACCCTCCGGGTAAGTAGTGCGCTCTATAAATGTCCTTGATTGATTGATAGATTGACCATAACCCCTTGTCCTTGAAATTCTTAACGTGTGATCAGACAAGATTAAGGGAACCTGATCCTAGGGGGCAAGGGGTGATAATTGTATCAAATGACCGGAGGAGAGTGAAGTGGTCACTAATTTCAAATGATGTAACGGTTCAGTCCAACATTGAAAATGTAGTGTCATGTGCTCTAAATAACATGAAGTCTGTTGCTGTTGAAAAGGGTCAGGATGATTTACATAAATTGATGGGTATTCATGATAATTGTTTTTCCGAACTTAAACATATCCTATCGAAACCATGTAATCATAATACTGGACATCCGAACCCCCCAAGAAGTAAATGGTACAATAGAGAATGTAGAGAGGCTCATAGCCATCTCATAGAAAAAGTTAAATCTAGAGACATCTGTGCTGTTAAAGAGGCGAGGAAGAGGTACAAAAAAGTACAATGGGTGGCAAAAAAGGAATGGGAGGACGAATTTTGGGCAGATCTTCTGGAAGCTAGTCAATCAAACGACCATGTCAAATTCTGGGACATTGTCAAATGTGGTAAAGATGGTGAGCTTCGCATTCCGTCCAACCATGTTTGCCCAGAAGACTGGATCAAACATTACTCTACCCAATTCTGTCCAGTGGCCCATGATTCCACGTCTAGAATGTCTATGCCGCCGATAGCAACATCAGACAATTTGACTCTGTCTTTTACCGAAAGCGGAAACAGATTATGCATTGGGGCTAACAAAAAGGGGGAAGGCACCAGGGTTGGACCAAATTCCGGCTGACCTCTTTAAAGCAAATACAGGCCTGTGGGTACCTTACTTAACATATATAGTTAACCTCATTGCGAGAGGTGCCCACATTCCCAAGACCTGGAAAGGGGCAGAGATTCTCCCCATACATAAAAAGGGCGATAGAACAAATCCAGGGAACTATCGCCCGATTAGCCTAATTGATTGTTTTCAAAAGGTTTTTGCCCGTATGATTTTGGTGAGGGTTCATGGGTGGATGGATATAGAAGGAATACTATCCCCGTTACAGGCAGGTTTTAGACCCGGTACAAGTACTATAGACCAGGTCCTGAGGTTTTGTATGATTTTTTGGAAATTTGTCATACTAGGCGGCGGAACCATCTTTGCTGCATTTATAGACCTTAAATCAGCATTTGATTTGGTGCCGAGAGGAAAATTGTGGCAGGTTTTAAGGGATCTAGGAATGCCGGGGGAACTAGTGGACATTATTATCAGATTACATGAAGACAATTTCGCTAGGGTCAGATGGGGGGCACAAGGCCAATTTACGGAGTCTTTTTCAGTCTCCCGAGGAGTTCGCCAGGGGTGCGTTCTCGCACCCACCTTATTCCTACTATTTATAGACCAGGTAGTGAAATTCTTTGGGTTAATTAACACTGATGCTCCGTCTCTGGCGGGGACAAAATTCCCATTGTTGATCTTTGCGGACGACACCCTCCTTTTATCCAAAACAAGGGGGGGGCTGCAGAGGGCTCTGAACCATTTTGAGGAGTACTGTAATCGTAATGACCTTCAGATAAATGTGGGGAAAACAAAATTTATGGTTTTCTCCAGAAAAAAAAAACCAATACGTAGTAGTGTACAACTTAATGGGGTCAACCTAGAACAAGTTGACACGATGACGTATCTGGGGGTCACTCTGGATTGCCGACTGTCCTGGAAACCACAAATTGAGACCCAGCAATTAAAACTGTCCCAACTCACAGGTTGCCTTTTGCGGGAGCAAAAGAAATCGATCACCAAAAGGGTTGCCCCGGCTTTACAAATTTACGATGTTAAAATCAACGCTGCGACATTGTACGGGGCAGAGTTATGGGGTTTTATGGATTTATCAAGTTTGTACAAAATCCAGTGCAGGTTCCTTCGTGGTTTGGTGGGACTCCCCCAATCTACACCACTGATCCCTCTTTGCCACGACATGGGCTGCCGTCCAATTACGGATATGGCACGTTACAGAGTAGTGTCTACCTGGAGGCGTCTGTGGACTACAGAGGAGTTGTCACTCTTTGCAAAGGAGGTATCCGAGGTGAAGGCTATTGGGGGTTCAGAGAGAATCCCATGGTTGCAGATGGTGAAAAAGACCCTGTTTGACATGGGCCTTAGCCACCTGTGGTCCTCGCCAGATATTAGCAACTTTCCCTCAAAAAAGGATTTCAAGAGCCTATTCTGGGCTTCTACCCGCCATTCTCTGGTCCAGGCATCTGGCTCTGAAGATCTGACAGGGCGTTTTTTAAGATTTAAATTGGATCCGGTTCGGGAGCTATATTGGGATCTTATCTCAAAGCCCCTAGATAAAAAATTATATCACCAACTTCGGGTGGGCACCTTACCCCTCAATTCCTTCACAGCAACATGGAATAACAAAACTAGTAATCTATGTAGCCATTGCCCCGGGTGTAAGGAAACAGAGGGACATTTTTTGTTTGTTTGCCCGCGATATAGCGAACCTCGATCAAAGTGGCTAAAACCCATTTTTAAACATATAAAGTGTAATAAATCTTCAGATGCAATATGGGCTTTAAAAACAAACACTACTGGTTTTATTGTGATATGCTTGGCTAAGTACCTAGGTTGGGCTTGGGTAATCAGAACAAAAAGGAATCCTATCGTTACTGGACAGAGAGTAAGTTGTATAGTGCCCACCACTAACACCTGTTAAAACACATTTTAAGAGCTTTTTAACTATTATGAAAACATATTTGGATTAAATAATGTCTTGATTTTGTCGTTGATGGTTTAATAACTTTTTAACTTTGGATTCAAGTAGGACGTATAGTGATGATTTTATAAACTTTTTCCTTATATGTAACGATTTGTAACATGAATTGATGTCGATATTGTGGTTGTAAATATTTTGCTAAGTTGTCTTTTATGATTTCATTTATCGAAATAAAGACATTAAAATCTGAAATCTGATTGATAGATTGAGAGGGAGGCCTTTGCTGTGGTGTGGGCCCTGAAGAAGTTGAGACCATACTTGTTTGGCACTCACTTCAAGATTCAGACCGACCATAAGCCCCTCTTATGGCTTAATCAGATGAAGGGTGAAAACCCCAAACTGCTCAGGTGGTCCATTTCCCTACAGGGGATGGACTTTACAGTGGAGCACCGCCCAGGGACTGACCATGGTAATGCAGATTGTCTCTCCAGGTACTTCCACTTAGAACATGAAGACACAACTGGTCAAGGTTAGTCTAATGTCCCTGCGTTTGGGGGGGGGGGTTGTGTAGGAGAGTAGGGTCTGCTATCCTATGGTCACCCCAAATTTTTGCTTTTTGCTTCACTGGTTTATGACTTAATGTGGCTGTGGGCCTGCTAATCAGACCCACAGCCTGCTGTTCTCTCTCTAAATTGTTAACCATGTACTTTAGGTGCATAACGAAATTGGAACTGGTTCACCTTATTGGCCCCTGTAACAGTGTACCCAGGTACCCAGGGCATAGGTGCTTCCAAGGCCTACCAGGGGCTGCAGCATGTATTGTGCCACCCCTGGCCTGGCCTCCATATTTGACACAACTGGCTGATCACTCAGCTGGGGTAAGTCGGTGTAACCACCCCTTACTTAGGTGTAGTATGCCTATACCTAACCTAAAATGGACACATATGTTCCTATCAGTCACTCCTATGGAAGGCCTCATCAATCCTGGAGGCAGAGTGCTTGGAAATATGTGAGATGGTGCTCTAGCATGAGCTGAGCCTGTCTGCAGCTTTCGGAACCATGTCCTTTAGCTGTTTCATGATATTGCCATACCATATACTCTTAAGTGCATTATAATCCTCGCGGTTAAATGCTATCTTAGGTTTGGCTTTATCAAAACATGTCGAGTAAGGTGTCATACAAATTGGAATACTACCCCCTCGCCAGTTCTGGCGACGGGGGTAGCATTCCACCCTTCTAGAGGGACACGACATGTACCTAGCCTGAACCCCGGTTAAAGTTAAACAGAGCCTTAGCATCTCAAAATGGATGCTGCCACCACAGACACAAGTCTGACCTCCTGCTGCTGGGAGTCCTTCCAGCGAGGGCAGCTTGGACAAAGGGTTTCCTGCCTGGGGAGGTGCTAGCACCACTCCAGACAGGATTTTGTGTATTGGGTAGGACAGGGCTGAATAGAATCAGACATGCCTGGGGCACACAAGGTGTCCCTGTGCATAGGCCAGTTCAAACCGGTGCTGGGGCTTTCCAGCCCCAGTCCTGGCGCGAAACTGGACAAAGGAAAGGGGGTGTAACCACCCCCCTTCCTGGTTCCACCCAGAGGAGGGACCTAGTAGGTGATCCGGCCCCCCAGATTCGAATAAGAGTGGGAGCTGTGTCCTGAGACTTCAGATCATCCTGAATCAACTTGAAATACAGAAGAAGACTGGACTTCGACATTCTGCTGCACAGAAGACGGAAGAGAATCTCCCTTGTGGCCAAGGAGTGACCACCCTGTGAACACAGGCACCAACCAGCAACTCGACGTCTGCTTTGCCGCCGCCTCCCGCCGGAGCCCGAGCCCAGAGCCTGACAAGACCCAGACTCCCAGACTTCTCACAGCCCGATCAACAGTCCCTGCAAAGAAGGGACCCGTGGAGGCACCGAGAGACGTGGGACCGGACATCTTGGAAGACCCCCGAAACGCTGACTGCGCAGCATCAGAGGCACCCTCGACGCTGTGCTCTGGGGTTTGAGAAGCCCTAACCTCGAGCAGCCCTTGCACCAAAGATCAGCCCCCCAGCATCTCCACGATCTGCGTGGGGCCCTTTTGCATCGTGCCACTCGACGCGCCATCCCGGCCACTTGCCACGTGGCTAGCGGCCATCTTGGCGACGAAACCTACAACTTTCACTGCAGGTCTGGTTGCTCCAGACTTGCCCTTGCTCCTGTAAAAAGGAGCCCCTGCTCTGACCTTGCTGGTCCGAGTAACAAGCCTTTTTCGATTCCTGCGTGGCTTGCATTAGCCAAGGCCTGTTTGCTTCTATCAAGTCGCCGACACCGCCAACAGCGAGAAGCCTGCGTGGGACAGCTCGTGACCGACTCCTGGACGTCTTCGACCCCTCGTGTCCACGTGGCTGCAGAGAGAAGCTACACCTCGACGCCTGTTTGCACCCGACATCGCCTGGTTCCACTCTGGTTCCACGGTAGTCACTGGCTAGTGACTTTGAACATTGTCCCCTCTGCTTTCAGGTCTTCACCTCTTCAGATCCACCCTTAGATCCACCGGAACTCTTCACCTCGAGCCGCCTGCAGCATCTTCAGCTCCAAGCACCATCGACCTGCGTGACGAAACCCGACACTACTTCGACCCTATGCACCCGCTTCCTGTGGGTGAGGTAACTCCGCTCCGCCGGTGTTCCCACACTGGTACACACCTCTAGTGTCTGTGTCTCAAGTTTCAGCTTTCTAGGTCACTCGGAAGGTTCCTTTCTAACTAACTTTGTACTTTTTACGCACCATTGACATTGCATTGGTAAAGGGTGCACTTTCCGCACTGCACCCGAGTCCCGCGGGCCTTTCCCGACTTCTTCACTGCTAGTCCCGAACAGCTCCAGCGATTCCCCAGGCCCTAGGCCTCTTCACTTTCCCCATAGTGGTTCTTATACCACTATTTTAGTATATGGTTTAGGTGGCCCCTAGGGCTCATCCATATTGTGCAACTTTTGTGTATTTAAACTGTGTTTTGTTTTAACTCATTTGCTTCTGTGCTCATGAAGAGTATCAGGGATAATTGTAGTAATAAATCTATATATATTTTCAATATATATCTGCGTGGTGTCCTTTCATTTGGTATTCAAGGGATTGTGTATGGTAAAACAGCTTGCTTCACATGCCTTTACAGAGTTTAGCCTAAGACTGCTTAGTCCATGCTACCCCTAGGATAGCTTGTCTATAAGGTTGACTTTACAACCTGCACCATAAGGGTTGCTTGGCATGATAAAAGGTGATCACTAGAACTAGTGAGCATCATATATCAGGCCAACTTCTCACAGTTTATATTCGTCACTATATGATATCTGGTTCCCATGTGCTGGACATGCTGCATGGGTCCCAGTGCAGAAAAGTGCATTCAGAAAACCATTCCAGATCTCCCTAACAGTTCCAACCAGCTTGGCATATTGTAAAACTGACTTGGGACCACCCTGCATATGTTCTCTTTGTCTTGGAAGGTGAGAAAGACTTCTTACATGTGTAATTCTTCTAGTCTGTCAGGGACCCTTTCTCTCCATCGTATCATTGACATACACGTGTCAACATCAATGAAGTGTAAGTTCTGCAGATCTCTGCGGAATTCAGATCGCATAACTAAGTGTTCTTTCACTTTGACTTGTGTTCAGAGTGCACGCTTCTATGCGAGGTTGCAAGCCCCGCATAAGCCCAGCTTAACACTACATATTTTATTTTATCTCAAAATGCTGACCTCCATGGTACGAAATACCTGTTTGTAGCTGTTATAAAGTTGATCACTCTGTAGAGGTGAAGCTGATGATCAAGGATCATTAATGTGCCCATTCTCTTGCTTTTATATTGAGATGCGAAAAGGTGTTGCTTCTCAATTTCTGTGTCAGAATTCCTTTGACTACAATCAGTCATATGTCACTCTGTAGTGAGTAATGTTTCACGTCTTCAGGATCAAAACATATCCGTATGCCAGGATGATGGATGTAAATGCCGGAAAATAATTGATACAGGCAGTGGGATTTGTACAAATAACTGCAGTGGTGCCAAACAAAGGTTCCTGAATGCTGCTTTTTTCTCTTGTTATGATGATGATCATTCTTATCTTCTGCCAGTGGATAGTTAATTGTGATCGTCTCGATATGGTAAGTCCAGTAGTAGATGAAGAGCAGAGCACTAAAGAGATTTACTGTGATCTTCTTGATATGACCTTGAAGCAAAACAAAGATGGTGGATCTGTTTTGTGAGTGGTAGGCCAGAGTGCAACTTGGTTCCATTAAAAGCTCTCAATGGGTACTAAACCTTCATATACATAATAGACACTCTGAGGTCCTACATGCATTGTTGGTCAGTAAAGTGACCGTCTGACTCTAAGAATTAGAGCTGTTTGCTGGCAGTTCATAATGAGGCAAGGCAGAATGGTTAAATGTGGTGCCAACGAATATTGAGCATGAGCCAAGAAGTGGGAATCTCACTGAGGATTCATCTGACGGATGGCAAGTCTCACTGTTTCTTGATGGTTTCTGTGGGCCTGTAGGGGAACCATAAATGTTGTGCCTTAGCTTATCGTAATGATTCATAAATCTGCTGTTTGCCCTTTTTCCTTTAACTATGCATTCGAGACCCCTAATTCTTCTTATCTCAGATTTTTTATCTATCTTTCAGAGATCGCCCTCCTTCTGTGGCCAAGTGAAGAGCTTTTGAAAAGTCCCAACTTCTCTGACTTGAAATATTCCCTTTTTATATGTAAAAACCTCGGTTCTATCTGCAACACCATGTCTGACTTATTGTAGGTGTGGCTCTCTCTGCGATGACAAGTGCTTACTGTTTTATTGGGATTTCGGCATATGTGCAAGTATTTGAATTAATACAGGCAACACTGTCCTCTGCTTAACTAAGATATTATAAAATGGGGTAAAATAAAGGAAAACCATTAAAAACACACCCAATAAAAAAGTTTATATCTATTCACTGAAAAATCCAATCGTTACAGGGACGTTACAGTTAGGGAATAGAATCAAACAATCCTTAGAAATTCACTGAAACACATGGACATTAGAGTTAGGCTCACATTTCATTCGTACAAAAACAGAGAAATTCAGCAGTTATAGTTACCTGAGCTAACTCTAACTTACGCCCCGGCAATGTACTGCGTATGACCTCACACATTGCATCACTCATGACCTAGTCAGTGACATCACTAATGACATCTCTAATATCATCACTGATGACCTTATCATGTGACGGTAAGTGTTTCATAAACGTTTGAGAGTTAAAAATATATACTAAGCTACAGCATAAGTTAAATTACTGTTCTTCTGTACTAGCAATTCATCTTACTGAGTGGCTGTGTGACTGTATCAGTGTGTGAGTGGATGTCTAAGTGGCTGTATGGGTGTGAGTGGGTGTATGGGTGGCTGTATTGGCGAGTGAGTGGGTGTGTGAGTGGGTGTATGGGTGAGTTAGTTGCTATATGAATGCCTGTCAGGGTGAGGGAGTGGGTGTGTGAGTTAGTTGTTTGGGTGATTGAGCAGCTGTTTGTGTGAGTGAGCAGCTGTTTGTGTGTGCATAGGCAAGTGAAAAGATGTGAGTGGCTTTATTGGAGAGTGAATGTCTGTGTGAGTGGCTATAAGGGTGAGTGAGTGGGTGTCTGAGTGGTTGTATGGATGTGTGAGTAGTTCTATGGGATTGTGTGTGTGAGTGGGTGGCTGTGTCAGTGGCTTTATGGATAAGTGAGTGGGTGTGTGAGTAGCTGTATTGGTGAATGAGTCTGAGTGACTGTATGGGTGTGTGAGTACCTGCATGGGTGAGTGAGTAGCTGTCTGAGTTTCTATATGGGTGATTGAGTGAGTTTGTGAATAGGTGTATGCGTGGGTGTGTAAGTGTCTGTATGTTTGGATGTTTGAGTGGCTATATTGGTGTGTGGGTGCATAAGTGGCTGCATGGGTGGGTTAGTGGGCGTGTGAGTGAGTGGATGGGTGAGTGGCTCTTTGGATAAGTGATTGGTTATGTAAGTGCTGGAATGAGTCTGTGAATGGGTTTGAGGGGTTGAGTGGGTTTATGAGAGATTCTATGGGGGCGTGAGTGGTTCTGTAGATGATGTCATCAGTGAAGTCTTTTACCATGTAACGACTGATGTAATATGCGAGGTCATAAGCAGTACATTGTGGGGGCGTAAGTTATACTTAGCTCAGGTAACTATAACTGCTGAATTTGTCTGGTTTTGTACGAGTGAAATGTGAGCCTAACTATAACATCTCTTTATCTTTTGTTTTTTTCAGTGAATTTCTAAGGTTAAAAAAAAAATCTATTTCCTAACTATAACGTCCCTGTAACCTTTTATTTTTCAGTGAATTACTACGTTTAAATTTTTTTTATCTATAACATCCCTGTAAGCTTTGGGTTTATCAGTGAATTTCTTCATTTAACATTTTTTTTTCCCTCCAGGTTTTAACCTCTAAAATCTGAGAATAGACGTGAGAGTGGCTGTATAGGTCAATGAGTGGGTATGTGTATGAGTGGCTTTATTGGTCTGTGTGTGCATCTGTGAGTGGCGCTGTGGGTTTGTGAGAGGGTTTGTCAGTGGCCGAGTAAGTCTGTGAGTGTTTGCGTCTCTTTGTGGGTCTATTACTGTGACTCTGAAGGGTGCTATGGGTCTGTGAGTTGGTGTGGGTGTGTGAGTGGTTGTGTAAGTGCCTGTGTGTGAGAAGCTTGTTTGGTACATGGTGTACACTTATGTAAGTGGGCACCCTGCACCAATCCAGACAACCCTTATGGTGATTTTAGTGGTCTTAGACAACCTGTGAAAGCTCTCGAAGTACTAGCTGTGGAGAGCAGCCTTCAGGCTTAGTCCAGAAGGAGTGTAAAACAGCTTGTTTTACCAAAAAATAATCTTATAGGTATAGATTAAGTGAAAAAGAACCACACAGTGTATTTATAAAAATATGTATTTATTATTAGACACTCACTAACACATACAGATATCTCCTAGCCAGAGATATCCACAATGCACACAATACTTTTCAATTGAAACAGGTAAGTAACAGGTAATACACAGTGGTCCCCAGGGGAGACCAAACCATATACTGAAATAGTGGTATGCAAACACGACTCAAGTCAAGACGTATAAGTGCCGGGGACCCAAAGATCTACCCAAGGTAAGTAACCAGGAACCCCATGGAGGCCGTGTGGAAACACGATTGCGGGATCAATGCAAGTCCATGGGTAAGTCGCGGTTGCAATTTTAAAGAAAGACCCTTCCCAGTGGACCCTGAAGAAACCCGGTGGAAGACAGACGGTTGGAGAGCCACCCCCGTGGATACCCTAGGAACCAGGATACCTACTCCAGGGAAGCTGGGTGCATAGGTGTGAAGTGGCATTGGGACCCGCCGTCGAACCCCATGGAGGACTTAAGGAAGATGCCACTGCTGTAGAAGGTGAAAGTGTCCGGTGGAACCAAATGGTGGATTCCGGAAGAGAAGTACCTGCAAGCAGAGGGGACAGAGTCTATTCCACTCAGGAGTGACCCAGAGGCACGAACAGTCAATGCCCACTGATGTCGAGTGTTGCAGGGAAGAAGAGGGTGACCTTGAAACTGCAGGTGTGCGGACCAGGTGGCGCTGTGGATGACCAGGAGCCAGATACGAGCTGTCCAACGTCAGATGTCGAGAGTTATGGGGTCGGTGTCCGTTGAGATCACCAACAAGCCTTGGCAACTGCAACCAACGTGGAAATCGAAAAAGGTACAATGTCGGGACCCATATGACCTCTTACAGAATGTGCAACCTGATGCGATCTTCCTTACTGAAACATGGCTACATGAGAGCTCTGGTCCCGATGTTGCGGCCACTCAACTATACGATCATTAGACAGGATCGTGGGGATAAAATTGGTGGTGGCATTGGGTTAATTTTTAACAAGGCTTTTACCTGCAAATGGGAGAACCTTCACTTTGAGGGTTGTGAGACAAGCTCTTTTAAACTCTTTCTCTCACCTCAACTCACTCTTTCTGGGATTTTGGTTTACCGTCCAGCGGGGCCAGCAGGGCAGTGGGCGGTGACTTTTTTTGGAACTCATCGCCCCTTTGCTGTTAAGCGCTGCCAATTTTACTATCCTGGGAGATTTAAATATTCATTTTAACGACCCTGCATGCACTATTAGCACTGCCTTGATATCTGATCTAGCAGCTATGAATGTTCTACTATGGCTATAGGGCAGGATCATTGTTAGACCCTATCTTTTCCAATTTACCTAATGCCAGACAGCCCTTCCTATACTCTGGTCGGATCATTTTTTGGTCGGTTTTAAGGTGAGGCTTGATCTGCGGTGTGAGAATACATTCATCTCAACTACCAGACCGGAGTCCAGAAACTGGCCGAATCTAGGTTTAGATTCTTTCAATCAACATCTCGCGAATAACATTCCTGCCATCTCTTCTATTAAGACAGCTGATTCGGACACCATCCATATTTGGATCATGATATCCATTGATGCATCCCTTCCAACTTCTACTAAAAAAATGAAAAATCATCACCCCCTGCCCCTTGGTTCTCGGAAAGGTTAAAAGTAGAAAAAAACAAATGCAGAGCATTGGAAAGACGTTGGAGGAAGGACTATGCGCCGGAATCCAGACATATTTACAAATTAGCCAAAAGGGACTATTACTCCCTGTGCAACGCTGCTCGAGCTGAATATGTTAACAACACTATTACGTCGGCACATAATAACCCCAAAGTCTTGTTCAAATTAGTAAAGGATCTTTCAGGAGCAACCTGCCAACCGGCGCCACCCGTGCTCAATGAAGATCAATGCAAGGACTTGGCTAAGTTCTTTATTGGCAAAGTAGAGAAAATCTACACAGAACTGAATGCAGTAACAACTAATGTGGAGCAGCAAATGAAGAGCGCTCCCTCCGCGTCAGGCTGCGTTACTCCACTGGGGACCCATAGCACTGTGCCAACAAACACACTAAAAAACTTGTTGCCTCTGGACATCCATTCCTTCAGCCAATCTTAAGTAGCCTCAAATCTGGTTCACCAAAAGATCCTCTTCCCATCTCCATTCTCCAAAAACTGGAACCATCTTCACTCAAACTCACTATAAATGTGCTCAATGCGTCACTGAAGGGAGCAATCTTACCATCTGCATGGAAACATACCATGGTTCTCCCCCTTTTGAAAAAAAATCAATGCTGATCCGGCTGAACTCTCCAATTTCCGCCCAATTTCGTTACTTCCTGCCTTTTACAAAAATCTTGAAAAATACGTCAACTAACAGTTTGAGGACTCCCAAAAAATCTTCCATGCATCACAATTGGGTTTTAGAGCTGGGTTCTCTACAGAAACCACTCTCTTGGGAGTTACTGAAACTCTGCATCAACATCTTGACATGGGTGAAACTGTGGCACTCATACTGCTTGATTTGAGTGCCGCTTTTTACACTGTGTCACACACTGCTCTACTGAAAGTTCTACAATCCTTGGGCAGTGTTCGTTCAGCATTCAAATGGCTTAAGGACTTTTTGACCGACCAGACTTTTCAGGTCTTTGCCCCGTCTACTAGCTCTAAGTCCCACGCCTCTCCTTGCAGAGTACTGCAGAGTTTGATCCTCAGCCCATTACTATTTAATATCTGTTAGCCCCCTATCCACAATAGCTGAAGAGGCTGGGCTGTCTATCTTCTTGTATGCTGATGATACCCAGCTAATCTTCTTTTTGTCCACCAATGAGGCATCTATGGGTTCTTCTCTCCAGGTAGGGCTGCAAACGATAGCTAGCTGGATGCACACCAATCATTTAAAATTAAACTGTGGAAAAACTGAAGTTCTTATTCTCAGGAAAAACAATGATCTTTGGGGCCCTTGTCATTGGCCTCCTCAAATGAGTGATCTACCTCAACTGGTGCAATCAGTTCGCAATTTAGGCGTTGTTCTAAATGACCAGCTATCTATGAGGCAGCAAGCAGTCAAGGTTGCCTCAACCTGCTTCACCATCCTAAAATGGCTCAGAAGAATACTCTGGATGTTGCCTAGTCCCACACAAAGGACAGTGATCCAGGCCTTCATTACGTTCAAGCTGGAATATGGCAACGTCCTGTACTTAGAAGCCAATAAGGTGGTGGTTCAAAAATTGCAGGTAGTACAGAATGCTGTGGCCAGACTGCTCTGCCATGTGCCTAAAAAGGCCTTCATCTCAGGATCTCTCTGTGACCTCCATTGGCTTAAGATAGAGAATCGCAACAAATTCAAGGCCCTATGCTATATGCATAAGATCGAATTGGGCACAGTGCCTCAGTATTTGATTGCCTTAGCCCATCCCTATCGCTCTATGCGCCTTCTTCGATCCTCCTCTCAGGCCAAATTTCTAGCCCCCAGGATCAAACAGTCGTGTATGGGTGGCGATCTTTCTCTTACCTGGCCCCTTCATTATGGAATTCGCTCCCCACGCCAGTCCGGCAAGAAACCAGCTATAACAACGTTCCGAAAGTCCTAAAAACTTGGCTATTTAACCAGTAGATGTTTTTCTTTCTTTCGCGCTGTGTCTGATGGCGCCGGGAAACCTCTGGGTAGCTGTGCGCCTTATAAAATGAATAATAATAATAATAATATGTATCCAGCATGTTCTTTTTCAGAATAGCTCTACTTCCTGGATCAAATTCTGCAAGATACTATATTTCTGTAAAAGGCTTTAGTACTCTATTCTGACTGCTTGCAAGGCATAGGCTTACCCACGCAATTCCTCTTGACTTGGAGAGCAAACTAACCAAGCTCAACCTGTTTCTCAGTGGGAAAGTATTTTCAAGCTGAAACTGTACAATTTCTTGGAAAGACACTTTTCTGCAGGAATCTCTGCGCACATTTCTTTCAATTGTCTTTTCTGATTTTGTTATATATGAAGTCACATAGCGAGCAACAGCGATGGATTTGTCTGCAATACATTGTAGATCCATATTTGCATTCCACATCTTCAGAATCACAGGGCTATAGTCATTGATATACTTGGAAGCGTCTGTTCCTCCTAGGTTGTATGTATTTTTTGGGTGATTTCAGTGTCAGGGTGTGTCTGACTGCAGACATAAAGCTGCTGACTCTTCCTTCTGAGATGACAGGTCATGGGAACCCAAAAAGACATTTTGTGTACAAACCTCCTTGGCATCTTTATTGCTGACAACAGTACTTTCTACATCTATGTGTTTGAAACCGTAGAACTTGTTGTCTCAAGCCTCTGGCTGCACCGCCTTTGGAATGGCGCATGTAACATACTGTTGTATGAAAGACAAGACAGACTCATCAGTGTCTGTTCCAAATTTTGAAGCATCTTTTACCCATAACAGCATGTGACGATTTGGAACACCTCTATCTTGGTACTCTTTGCACCAAAAAAAAGCAGTTACTTGGCCAAGATGAAAGTTTAATGTGCTTAAGTTTTATTTCATATTTCATCTGTGTTAAAGGACAGCCTTTTACACAGATGAAATATGAAATAAAACGTAAGCACGTTAAACTTTCAAAGAATGTTTGAATTTTCTTCTGGACTATTGTTGACATTTGTGAGGGCACAATCCTCCACTTTCCTTTAAACTTAACCCTACAATGGCTCTTGGGTGAAGCCTTTCACGAGGAATGTGCCACAACGTATTTGGGCCCTAACAATTGTAGCACCGGAACCCAGAAACTCCCGCTTCCACAACTATCCACTTGGCCACTTGATGAGGATTCGTTTTGTTACAGATGAAAGCCATCATTGCTTGAACCCTGTAGTTAAATATCTGCAAACATTGCAGGATCCAGCAAGAAAAATTCTCCTGGTGTCTTCAGATCAATGTCTTTTATGTTTGAGTTTGCTTCTCAAAGGATTTCATGGAGATCATCCCATGCATACTCAGCACAACTGAGTGTTAGGAACCTAGTCTGTGTTTCTATGTTTCTCAACTTGCATTTCAGCTCACTGTGACATCTATAAGAATTTTCATTGGCGCCACGTTGGCATACCATCCAATTAATCAAGTTGTATTCCAGGTTCTCATCTTTTCCTTCAACTTTATCCAATAAATTCCCTTGCAGTGATATTTTGCTGATTCACTTCTGTCTTAAGAATGAGGTTTACTGCATAAGAGACGCCTAACAAGTCACTCCCAAATAAAAGGTGAAATATATAGGGAAACATACTGGCTACAACTAGGATCCTCTGATTATAGTCTAGCTGATCTGTATTCAGCTGCTGGTTATCGGAACAGGTCAGTCATTGTAACTACCACCCATTCCTGTGGGGAAGAGATGGGGAAAACGTTGAGCTTCTAAAACTTTCTCCCACACACTCACCTGTGGCTTAGCAGCCACTCTTCCAGATATAATTCCATACATGGCCTCTGTATTAACTCGGGCAACTTGATCATTTTTATGTTCTTCCTCACCTTAGAAGTCATCAGTCCTGTAGTCTAGAAAGCGGATTCAGTGCTGAAAGTCAGTAACTCCCTCTGTTAGCTCTTTCATCGTAGGACAAACAGAGACCAACTTTGACTCAGCCTATGTGGCCCTTTCTTATAATTTAGTCTGGTCTGCCATCAACAGGCATGCATTGGGCGTCGCTTCAGTGAAACCAGAATGTAGATAATGTACTCACGTACATGAAGTTGTTTTGATATATCAATGGAGATATGATTCACAATGACAGTTATTTATGTCACATTGAATTTGAAATAGTATGATGAACTAATTTTTCATTTACTGTTCACTATATATAAAACAAAGGTATCATGTATACCAATTGATATGTAGTGTCTGTTTACATATTTTGATGTCATGTTTGTATTGATGTAAAAAAACAAACAGACATAAATCTTTTGAAAGAACTTTTTGACTTATAAATAGAAATATGAAAAGTACACTCTAGTTATATTGTAATTTATTGTTTGGAAAACGGGTGTGTTTACATTAGGAACAGTGCACACTACATGTAGATTTTCTATCTACTGTCTCTGGATTTGTTTGCATTGTGTAGCCAACACAATTTGTAGTGTAGCACCCTTAACAAGCAGTGAACATTTAGTTTACATTTACGAGTACACCTCTGACTCTGTTCTACCTGCCATCAACAGCCCCATGTGAAGGGAGACTGTATCTATTTGTGCTCCAAAATCTCCCTTGATTTGCTTCTATCAGAAAGGCTAGTGTCTAATTTGTCTGTTCGTACTCTGTTCTTTTCATATTGGATGTGCTAAGAGTTGTAGACCATTGTCTCTACCTGCACACTCTTGTTTACTTGTGTCTGAAGTTGAGTTCACTGATACTTTACGTTTCGCCTTTGTTGGGATGGAAATATCCCCTGCATGGTATATGGGCATGCCTCTCTGCACTAAGTGCATTTATTCCTGGTATCTTGACTTTTACTTTTGCCCTAGCGTTACACTAATCTTTGTATGCCCAGAGGTCTAGTTTTGTCCCCGTTTACATGAGGTCTTGCATCCATCCTGTGAACTAGAAGTGTGCAAAAAGCGTGCCCTTATTATGAGCAGAGGACCGCTGTCCTGTCCTGGGTAAAGATCCCAAGGTAGTAGTGGCTGCATGCCATTTATTAGCAATTTCAATAGTGTGACCAGACCTTCTTATCTGTGTTGCACCTGGCATTTTTAGCGGGTTTACCCCCAGACGTTTTGCTTTTTAGCCTCCTGTTTTTGACCTATTTATCGTTGGCTTTAGGACTCTGGGCTCTTTACCACTGTTATTCAGTGCTAACGTGCATATACGCTCCATGTAAATTGTGTTACTGATTGATGCTGCCATGATTGGCATATTTGATTGACTAGTTAGTCCCTAGTAATGTGCACATGTGTGCCCATGCCTGTCAATCAAATGCTGCTAGTGGGCCTGCAGCACTGGTTGAGACACCCACTCAAGTAGCTCTTCCCATGTGTGTCAGACCTGCCACCTCAGTGTCTGTGTGTGCAGTTTAAACTGCCATGTCGACCTGGCAAGTGCACCCACTAGCCAGCCCTCCCCCTCCCCTTTTATTACATATAAGTCACCCCTAAGATAGGCCCAAGGCAGCCCGCAGTGTACTTAAAAGGTAGGACATGTGGTGGTGTGTTTTACATGTCCTGGTAGTGAAATATTGCGCATTTTGTTTTTCACTATTGAAAGGCTATCTCTTCTGTAGGTTAACATGGAATCTGGCTGGAAACACCTTGCAGATTCCCATTGGAAAATGATAGAAAGTTGAAATTTGGGATGTCTGAACTCACAATTTAAAAAGACAACTTTTAGTGAAAATGTTTTTTAAATTACGTGTTTGAAAATGCCACTTTTAGAAAGTTGACTGAACTAACGACACAACTGCCAGTACTGGGCTAACTTAATTTCTAATAGCCAAAGATCTGTTATGAATAATACATATCAGTCTGATGTAACGTTTGTTACTGATTTATTTCAATACTTTTTTCAAAAGAATTTCTTGTGCATATCCCAAATATATACAAAATATACAAATAGATACACATTTTTACAATACAAATCATAAACTACTATACAACACATCCACACTGAATCTTTCACACCACATACAAACCAATCCTATTCCTATAAACAAAACAAATACCTCTGAGGTATGGGTCTGTGTCAATATAAACATTTTATTAAATCATATAATACAGTATACATTGTCATTTATAATGTTGAAAACACAAAAATTTGGTCAGCACAGATCATATTGTGTTTGACTCAGTATTTTAGATTCTTATGACTGACACTGGACCTACGGGGTCTCGAACCCCCTATTGTGGGGTTCTCCTCAGGACCAAACACGATTTCTTAATTCTCCTGTTTGTGTTGTCACAATATAGTCAGATGTGGAGTTATCCCAAATGGTCTTCGCACTTTGTGGTGTTAGCTGTGGGTACCCGGTCTTAGCGTGGTTGTCGCTTAGCCGGGATTTTTCGTGGCGTAGATTGGAGCAAAACGTGGCTTCAGCTTTTTATATTCTACTCCGCGGTTCCCACAAATGAATTGTGCCGCCGAGCGTTCTCCTCCACAGGCGAAAACAGCGCGTTGTCGATAGAAAGTTGGCATTTTCTTGCTTAAACCATTCTGTGCCTGTCTGTGGAATGGACACCTGGTTTTGACTGACTGGGACTGTTTGTGCATTCACTGAAGACACTCACACAAAGGGAGCTGAGGTGTGCCCTGCATAATATGATGGATCTTCCTGAGCTAGAGTGGTGGGAGGAATTGTCACTGACACCTGAATAGGGCTGTGTCTGCCTTTCACAATGCTGTTTCCACCCCCTGTAGTATGGCTGGACCAGGGAGGACCAAACTGGTTCTAGTAAGGCAAGAAAGACTTTTTTTTTACGTTTGCCACCTTCAAAGACTAAAACTGGTATAATTACTAGGGCTATGACACCACAATTTTAGAAATCCTTTGGACTAAGGAAGCTGTCAAGAAAAAGAGCTGGAGAAGCTGTCAGGAAGGACTTCCAC
Organism: Lissotriton helveticus; assembly: GCF_964261635.1. Taxonomy (NCBI): domain Eukaryota; kingdom Metazoa; phylum Chordata; class Amphibia; order Caudata; family Salamandridae; genus Lissotriton; species Lissotriton helveticus. The sequence continues at coordinate 1,116,482,818 of NC_136061.1, read as the reverse complement.
TTTGCTGTGTTGGCATGCTGCTCCTGTCTTGGGCTGTGAAAGGACTGAACTTTCAACAACTTATTTTCTGAGTTTCTCTAAGGGCTTTGTTAGACCTGGCACCATTGGCGTGGGTCTCCCTTCCATTTTTGCTGTTGCCGCATGTGTTTTTACTGGTGTTAGATGCTTTGGGCACTGTGCCACTGCTGTCCAGTGCCACAGTGCAAGTGCTCCCTACTGTAAATTAATGTATTGATCAGTGGTTCCATGATTGACTGGTTTGGTTTACCTGTCAGACCCTAGTACAGTGCACCAGTAGTGACCAGGGCTTGTAAACCAAATGCTGCTGGTGGGCTTGCAGCACTGGTTGTGCCACCCACAAAAGCAGCCTGTAAAAGTGTGTCTAAGGTCTGCCATTGCAGAGCCTGTGTACAGTCTGGTACTGTCATGCTGACTGGGCAAGTGCACCCACTTGCCAGTCCCTACACCTTCCCTTTTCTTAATATCAGACACCCCTATGATAGGCCCAAGGGCAGGGTGCATTGTAAGTATAAGGTAGGACATGCCCTGGTGTGTGTGGCATTTCCTAACAGTGAATTGCAGCCATTTTTCGTTGTTTACTATTGTAAAGCTACCTGTTCTCCATAGGCCAGAATGGACAGTTAGATTATTACATTTTATAATCCTAACTGACTCAGGGAACATGGTAGAATTTCGAGGTTAGTATGCCTGAACTCAGAATGATAAAACGCATCTTTTAGTGATGTTGGTTTTAACATTCTGTGTTTGAAAATACCACTTTTAGAAAGTAGGTATTTTCTTGTCTAACTGTCCAAAGCCTGCCTCTGCTAGGTTGTGTATTCCTTGTCTGGTGTTTTTGAGTGACAGGGCTGGGGGATTCCAGGAGACAGAATGAGTCAGCCCAGTGGTGAATAGAGAGATCTGCATCTAGATGGCAGGGAGGAGTTCCACCTGGGACCTGACTAGGGCTGTGCCTGCCTTCCACGATGCTGGCTCCACCTCCTGGAGTGCGGCTGATGTCTCTGCCCTGCACAGTGACAGAAGAGAAGGAATCATGTCAACAAAGTGCTCCAGGGCTGTGCTTTCCCTCCACAATGCTGGCTCCACCTCCTGTGGGGCGTCTTATGTTTGTGCCCTGCACTGTGAAAGGAAAGAAGGAGTCATGTAAACCGAGTGCTCCAGAATTGGTTTGGACTGGGCAAAGGCCCCTCTGCCCTCCGAGGACAAATGATTTTGGGGTATAAATATTGGGACCCTGATCCCAAGAAATTAGATCACTTTTGGACTACATGAAGAAACCATTGCTGAGGAGAGGAACCAGAAGAAACTGAGGAGAGACTATCCCTAAGCTGAATTGCTGCATGGGGGATTGGCCCGCAGTGGTTGCCTGACTGCCAAAGAAAGAAGAAAGAACTTTGTGTGCTTTATTTTCAACTTGTGAAGGATCTCCAAGGGCTTGGAACATTGCTTTCCTCCTGCTGAAGTCTCAGGGACAACAGACTTCAAACCCCCAGCTCCCCAGAGTTCTTTGGAAGTGCCTGCTGCTGTTTTTGGGCCTTCTGAGGGACTGCGTGTCGCAAGGAGCTGAAAGCGCGATGTAGCCGCTGCCGTTGCAACTCCGAAGGTGGGTGTCGTCGCTGTAGCTGACGCATTGCACCGCATCGAGAGAAGCGTCTCGGAACGAAGAGGAAGCGTGTCGCCGACGCTGCTGCTGCCGTCGCATCTTGGATGTTACCGCTGTAGTTGTTGCACTGCACCGCATCGAGAGAAACGTCTGGCAACGAGGTAGAAGTGTGTCACCGTCACTTCTGCTTCCGTCACATTGTGGATGTTGCCGCTGTAGCTGTCGCACTGCACTGCATCAAGAAAAGCGCCTTGCATCCACGGAGAAGCGTGCTGCCGTCGGAGCTGCTGCCGTCGCATCTTGGATGTCTCCGCTGTAGTTGTCGAATTGCGCAGAAGCACCTCGCAAATGTTGGAGAAGAGTACTGCAGCCGAGGCTGTTGCCGTTGCATCGCTGAACAAGGGTGTTGCCGCTGCAGTCAATACATCGAACCGAGACTTCTCGCATCATCGGAGAAGCGTGCCACATCTGGAAGATCTTCACGTCTTTATTTCTTTGCACCAGTACTTTGCCGCATTTCCATCGCTGCAACACTTTTGTTGTGGAAGCGTCACACATCGCTTGGTACATTGACTTAAAGTGTCGCATCTTAAAAACTGAACTGAACTAAGCTAAAACTACCATTTTAAGTATAGTATTGTGGATTTTTGTCGTTTGTGGTCTTGTATTAAGTCTATATAAAGAATACTTATTTTTAATATACAACTATGTGGTGTCCATCTGTAGTGTTGTCACTGGGTTACTGTATGTGGTCAAAAATGCTTTACACACTGCCTCTGAGATAAGCCTGTCTGCTTGTGCCAAGCTACCAAGGGGGTGAGCCGGAGTTATTTTAGGAGTGTACCCCCTTACCCTGACTAGAGGCAAGGGTCCCTATTTGTCACAAGTACCTACCTGTGCCAACTAGAGACCCCCAAATCTAACATTGGTAGCAGCGGTGGGATTCTGGACTTGCATTTGTGACATATGTACAGTGATTGGTGAATACTACTAGTGAGTGCAGACCAAAACGCGACCACATACTTTTTGGTAGATTTCTTTTTGAGGATTTTCTATTTTTGAAAGATGCCAAATTCACTTGTCTTGGAGAGAGCAGAATCCATATCCTCTGTTGATCTTGAATGGGAAGAAGAGAAATTGAAATGCTACAAAGTAAAGCAGCTTAAGTACTTCTGCACAAAATTCAAAATTTCCACTACTGGGTGTACCAGGAAGGAAGAGTTCTACAAGGTGCTGAGGTCCTGGGTAGAAGCAAGGAAAACCCCTGAGAATGAGGAGGGGGATGAGGATGCAGATGTACAGCTGGAAGGGCCATTGGGTCCAGGAGGAAGAAAAGCCTCTTCCCCCGTAGGTAGCAGTGTTTCTGCCATGAGTCTGTCTCCAGAGGGGCTGGAGGATAGAGAGAGATGTAGGAGGCACGAAATGGAGATGAGCAAGTTCAAGGTGAATGGGCAACTGTAGTTAAAAAATAGGAGATTGGCCCTAGAGGAGAAGAAATACCAGTTTGAACATGCAAAGGTTTGTGGAAGTTGGAATTGAAGGCCAAGAGCTTAGAAATTACTCACTCTGGTGGCAGCATACCGTCAGTACCTGTGGAAGCTAGAGTATATATTCCTAAAGATGTGGTGAAAGAATTTTATAAAAATTATGATATTGAGCAGTGGTACAGAGCCTATGAGGTAGCCATGTCTTCCCACCGGGTCCCTGAGAGAGATTGGGGAGCGGGGTTGTGGGGAAGGTTCCTTAGTGAGGGCGGGGATACACTGTTAGACTTGCCTTCTGAAGTCCACAATTCATATAGCCACATGAAGGATGCATTAATGTCTAGGTATGGTTTGACCCCTGAACTCTATAGGCAGAGGTTCAGGTCTTGTAAGAAGATAGAGAACAGTACCTGGGTGGAATATGTCACTTTCTTTCGTAGAGCATTGGATGGTTGGGTGAAGGGCAGCAAAGTTAATGATTTCCAGGGGCTTCGTGATTTGATTGCATGGGAGCACTTGTCCAGTAATTGTTTTCCAGAGCTGCGCCAGCACCTGATTGATAGCAGGCTGACTAACCCTAGGAAGCTTGCTGAGGAGGCGGACCGGTGGGTGAGCACCCGAGTCCACAAGGGTCACATGGGAGACTCAGCCAAAGGTGGCAGGGTCCCCAGCAGAAGAGTGGGGGGGGCAAGGGTAAACAAAAGGAGTTCCGCAAGGGTCCCCAAAGTATTCCCCAAAGGAACCAAGGAAAAGGTTCCCAGCCTCCCTTTGAGAGAAAGCAAGGGGTCCCGGCAGGTAATCCTGTTCCCCAGGGACCCCTGAGATGTTACAAATGTGGTGACCTGGGTCACAAGGCGAATGACCCCAGGTGCCGCCTATTTGGAAAAGCACCACCCCTGGTGCTCCACCCCGGCAGATGGTGAGTGTAGCCTTGGGGAAGGAGATTGGTGTCCAAGGTGGGTGGGGTCCCGCAGAAATGTCCCTTGTCACTTTAGGAGACAGTGAGGCGGTTCCAGGGACCCAACTGCCCAGGAACACTAAGAAATATGCGCAGTGGGTGACCATCAATGGCCATAAGGTGGAGGTTCTTAGAGACACAGGAGCCAGTGTCACAGCTGTCAAGTGTCACCTGGTGTCTCAAGAGCAGATTGTCTGTCATGCATTTTGCTGAGTTGTTGCTGCCGACAACACAGAGAACCATTGTCTCAGGTTCCCTTTGAGTGGGGGCGGGTCTCTGGTACTCTTCAGGTAGCTGTGAGGCCCGCAATGCCTGTTGACTGTTTGTTGGGTAACGATTTAGAGAGCTCACCTTGGGGAGAGGTGGAAAAGAGTACTCACTTGGAGATGGTGGGTCTGCCTGACTGGGCGTGCGTGACCACCCGGTCAATGGAAGCCCATAGGGGTGCTCAGGAGGACCTGGAACCTGAGAGGGAGGCCCAGGAACCTGCCTTAGAGAGAAGAGGCAGGGGGTGCGGGAAATCGGCACCCGCAGTTCCCACAGCGCAGGAGGAGGTAGACCCTGAGGGGGATGCCCTGGAGCCTCCAGGGAACAGGTAGTTGAACTGGGGGGATCACCTGACCTGACACATTGGCAGCAGGAAGGAGGCCCCTCCAGGGAAGAATTCTGCCGGGAGCAGAGAGAATGCCCTTCTCTTGAGGGCGTGCGGCAACAGGCTGCAAGCCCAGGCAGCAGGTGATCAGTCTGGATCCCATTGGATCTACTGGGAGAACGGCCTCCTGTATAGTGAGCCTAAGGTTGCTGAGCCTGGGTCAGCCTGTGTGCTGGTGGTACCCCAGAGCTTCAGAGCCTTCCTACTGGGGCTGGCTCATGATGTGCAGCTGGCCATTTGGGGCAGGAAAAGACCTTTGAGAGGCTTGTCACCCACTTTCATTGGCCCCAAATGTGCAAGAGTTCAGACACTCATTGCAGGACATGTCAGAGTTGCCAGGCAAGTGGAAAGAGTGGGAGGACGCAAAAGGCTCCTCTCCAGCCATTCCCTGTGGTCAGTACCCCCTTCGAGCGGGTGGGAATTGACATTGTGGGGCTACTGGACCCCAAGACAGACATGGGCAACAGGTTCATCCTGGTCTTGGTGGACCATGCCACCCCGCAGCCATATCTCTGAGGACAGTGACTTGGTGGGACGAACACTGATGGGAATTTTCTCACAAGTGGGATTCCCTCGCGAGGTAGTGTCTGACCGGGGGACCAACTTCATCTCTAAGTATATGAAGTCCCTGTGGCAGGAGTGTGGGGTAACTTACACGTTTACCACTCCTTACCACCCCCAAGGATATGGGTTGGTTGAAAGGTTTAACCGAACCCTGAAAGGCTTGATAATGGGTCTTGAGGAACCGATGAGGCGTAAGTGGGACGTCCTCTTACCATGCCTAATCTTTGCATATCGAGAGGTGCCACGGAAATCTCTAGGGTTCAGTCCCTTTGAGCTTCTCTATGGACACCCAGTCAGATGACCTCTGAGACTGGTCAAGGAAGGCAGGGAGCAATTTCCCAGGAAACCTCCACCGGATGTATATATCTACATGCTGGCCTTCAGGAACCAGACTAGGCGTTTCAGGCAACTTGCTGAGGCGAATCTGGAAGCCGGCCAGGAGGAGATGAAGCGATGGTATGACCAGAATGCCACTCTGGTAGAGCTTCAACCTGGTCAGAAAATGTGGGTCAGGGCCCCAGTGGAGCCCTGCGAGCTCCAGGATAAGTGGACCAGACCATTTGAGGTTGTGCAGCGCAAAAGTCCAGTTACCTACTTGGTGGACTTGCGGTCTCCCAGGAACCCCTTGAGGGTCCTTCATGTCAACTGCTTTAAGCCCCACTTGGAGAGGTCAGAAGTGTGAATGCTCCTAGCAACAGATGCTGGAATGGAGGAGGAGACTGAGCCTCTTCCTGACCTCCGGTTTGCAACAGAGCAAGATGAGTCATTTCATTTCATTTCAAGAATCTTTATTCGGTGGTTAAAAAACACCATAAAAGCACAAACATATATACATTAGTAAAAGATTATTAAACATTTAACATGATCCTTGTACAAAGTTAACATAGATAAAATATCTGTATACAATTCATAAGCATACGATTGATGAAAGAGCAGATTCATAACTAGCCCCTGGTCATCCTTAATCGGACCGCAACCTTAATAAAATTCATTACACAACACAAGGTAAGGGGATCGGAGGCTTTTTGCAAAAAGACTAATGCATCCCTAGCATGTTCCTGATGGGCATTTTTAAAAATATTTACAAGGAAACTGCGCCTGGGCATAGAATAGTAGGGACAGAGCAAAACAAAATGAAGCGAGTCCTGCGGAGACCTGTTGTCGCAGCCGCAGGGTCCCTTCTGCTCAATTGACATAGAAAAGCCTGCTGGTGAAGCCAACACAAAAGGCAATAAGTTTAATCTAAACCGACACATAAGGAATCTGTCCTGTGCGTTATGCATTAGATACAGGTAAGGCTCCATACCCTCCACACTCTTCACCAAGTTATGTGCCCTCACAGTCTTTTTAAGTATTTCTGCCTCAGCTCTTTCTCGGGTTTTCCGCTCTAGAAAAAATTCCCCTATTTGTTTTTTATGCTGGGCTAAGATTGTTGTTGGGTTTGTGAAGAGGTTTCCGAAGCCTAAATCTTCGAGGGTTTTTTTCACATATTTGAGCCAAGGGATACGCATGCAATTGGTCCTGTCTAAGCAATCCAGTAAGATTTCTCTACTTAAGTGCGCTTCTGGGTTAGCCCATATTTTTAACCAGGCCACAATTGGTCTGAGTTTTAACAGGTCATCCAGATAAGGCCTCCCAAGCTCCCTATGTACTATAAATCCAGCGGTGCTGGATGGTACCCTCAGAACAGATTTCAAGTATTTATTTTCTTCTTGTTGGATTTTGTTAGTGTTTACAAATCCCTATACTTCTGCCCCGTAAATTACTTTTGAGCATGTTACGGAGCAGTACAAATTCACTACCTGTTCCGGGCTCCAACGACCTACTCTCCTGCCATAGCCTGCTATTGCCCCATTGGAGGCAATCATTTTGCTACAACGTTCTGTCACCAGGGAGTTAAACTGTAAAGCACCGTCAAAAGTCACTCCCAGGTAGGTGAACGTTTTCACCTCCTCTACAATATGAGTACCAATTGTATAGATGAACTTAGAGGACGGTTTTTTGCCAGCCAGGAGCACATAAGATTTCCCCAGGTTGACAGATAGGTCCAGGGTGCTCATAAATTTAACGAACCCGTCTATCAGAATTTGTAAACTTCGCGGAGTGCGTGCGATCAAAACCGCATCGTCCGCGTAAAGCAGGACAGGGATATGTCTCTGCCCAACCCTAGGGCAATCAGCTTTTAAACCCAAAAGGAACTGCTCCAAATTATTAATATAAAGCGAAAACAAAAAAGGTGCGAGGATACAGCCTTGTCTGACTCCGCTCTTACATGGAAAGGGGTCAGTCAGACCTCCCTCCCTATTAAATCGGACCCTGGCCGTGGTGTCAGTGTGTAATTCCCTTAATATGGCGATTAAGCCACTCTCAATCCCCATGCTTGACATCAGGTCCCATAACTTTCCTCTGTTGACGTGGTCGAATGCTGCTGCCAAGTCCATGAAACCCATATAAATAGGTTCTTCACTGGCCAAGGTGTATTTGGCAGTCAGCATATAAAGGTTCAGGCACTGGTCGCTAGTGGACCTCCCTGTCCTGAACCCGTATTGGGTGTCCGAGAAGATGTTATTCTCGTCGGTCCACTCGGACAGTCTATTCAAAATTGCCCTACCCAGGAGTTTGGCCGATACGTCAATCAGGGAGATTGGCCGGTAACACTTAGGGTCATCCCTATTGCCCTTTTTGAAAATTGGGACAATAATTGCTTTTGACCACGATGGCGGAAGGTCACAAGAGATGGCAGTATTTATGACCCTGGTCATCAAAGGGGCCCATAAGTGTATATTACTAAGGAATAGGTCAGGGGGGATCCCGTCCGGGCCCGGAGCTTTATTCTTAGTCAAACCCTCCATCCCTACTATGATCTCTTTGAGGGAAAATACCACCGGGGAAATCTGACTTGTAGTTACCGATGGTTCTACAGAGGTACCAGACTCATAATTATATAAGCCTCTAAAGTGTGTTGTCCACTGTTCAGGGAGGATGTTAGCCCCAATATCTGGGGAGTCCTTTTCTTGAAAGGTCGGACTATTAATAATTCTCCAGAAACTTGTGAGATCCTTTCTTTCCCCTGCCTCTCTTAAGTCTGCCCACGCTTCAGCCTGCAGTGCAAATTTCCTCCTTTTGATTTCTTTATTATAATTCACTCTACACGCCCTAACTTTTTGGGGGTCCCTCGGTTTTTGCTTCAGGCAGCATTTAAGCTCCCTTAGAGCCTTAGAGCAGTCTTTGTCAAACCACCGAGGGTTGACCAGGTTACGTGAGGGTGCACCGGACTTAAGTAGGCTATCAATCAAGTTGGCAATCTGCTCAAATGCCCCCAATAACGTTGCTCCCTGAACTTCTAGATCTAGGCAATCGTTAATGGAATGTAAGCCCTTGTCCCCCAGGGTTTTAAAAAACTTTGCCCCATCTATTTTGGACCATTTCAGTCGCCTTCCTTGGTCCATGACCTTCTCCTCGATTATACCACGGGGATTGGTGCCGGCCCCCACCCTATACGAGAGCACCAATACCAGCGGATTGTGATCGCTGAAACTGCTCCATTCTATCCCTACCCTGATTATTTTATTTATCAGGGATCTCGAGACCAAGATATGATCTATAAAGGACGCGCAACCCCTACCCTTAAAGGTTGGGGGGAGTGTGCCATCTGACTGAGGATCGATCATATTAATAGTATGTTCAAAATCATACTTAAGCAGTAGGAGGTCCAGAGTCGATCCAGTGGATGTGTGAGAAAAGTGCGGCCCCTTTTTCAGTGGACATTGCAACCAGTTTGAGTTTGCCTTGACCAGTGCTGGGCAGAGATGACAGTTAAAATCTCCCATTAATAATAACCCGTAGGGCTGCCCCTTATTTTGAGAAGTTGTTTCTAATTCCAACCTCTGGTCTAAATCCGCTAATAGGGGGATACAATTATTTACTGACTCAGAGTTATAGATGTTAAAAACAGAGAACCTTAGCCCCTTCCCAAGAAACCGGGCTACCTGGATCCCATGTGAGCTCCAATCTGGGGAAGACCAGTTACCTGGGAGGTCTAAATCTACGTAGATGGACAGGCCACCCATTGCTCTCCCAGATGTAGATTTTCGGGCGGAAACAAAAAAACATTTATAACCCTGTAGATGATAATCACTTGCCAACGCCCATGTCTCCTGGAGACATACAACATGAAAGTTTCTAATGTAATCAACCCATTCCTTGTTGGAGAATTTGCCCGCTATCCCCGCAACATTCCAGGAAATCAGTCTCATGCCTTCCCCACGCACTTTTAAGTCCTCCTGTTGGCATAATAAAGTCTCCTGTATCAGCCCTTGCGTGGCCAGCCCATACCCCCCGCCTGAACACTCTATTGATGTAGCATTAGGTTCATCGTACCCTGGATTCCCTATGCCAGACGTTACAATTAGTTGGGCGTGAGGGCTCCACTCGCCCGCCGCCTCTGCCTGGGCACTCTCTTCCATGTGACACTGAGGGGCATTGTCCTTCTGTCAATCAACCCCCTCTAAATCATTCAGACCATTAAACCGATTATAGGTATACAGAGGTGATTCTTGACGGGCTAATGATGGTCTGTAATTAGGAACCTGGTGTCTCCCCCTCCTGCCCACCCTCTCCCAGTTGTTTTGCTTGTGTTGCGGCTGCAGTAGGGCTGGACTAATGGGGAAAAAGAAGGACACCCGAAGGGTGTGAATAGTGGATTCCCTAGATCTGTTTTCCCCTTGGCAAATATAGGTCACTGTATCTGTATCCCTAAAACTCGTCAATATGCAATCCCCAGCAATAGATTTTTGGGTTCTCCCCACCCATGGTACCCTTCTTACCATTATGATTTCATTATTAAGGTGTGACGGGAGAGGTCTATTTATGTTAAGCCACTTAATGACCCTACTTTTCAAGGCACAAAAGTCCTCAGTTTCCCCTACTTCGAGTGGGGGAACTCCTGCCAAGACAACAGTAAAATCATTGGTCTCGGGGGGTAGGTTGGGCCTGCGTGGTCTTGGGGGAAGCTTCATTAGGGGGATCAGTGTAGTGCTGTCTACCTGCTGTGCCAAATTAACCGGGCCAGAGGGGGGAATAGGGATATTAAAATTATTATAATTATTCTTTGCGGGCTGTTGTGAGACCACCATATTTACTACATGTGACGGGGGTATATTTACAGATCTATTTACCGGCTGTTCGGGGGCTGAAACAATAGAGCTGGGTGCTAAGTTCCTTTCCTGGTGCTCAGCCGGGATTCTTAGACTACCTACTGCGGTCTCCAAAACAGCTAGTCTAGTCTCGATCTTTTTTAAACTTTCGCTGATTGGTAATAATAGAGACCTCAGCAAGAATTCCAAATTCCCCAGAGGAACAACAGATAGTGGGAGGTTAGCAATATTAGTTCCCACCTTTATTATCGGGGCGGGGGCTGGGTTATCCTGAGCAATCGGTATGGGGTGAGAATCAACCTGTGGCTTTGCCGCTACTACAGGCGGTTTAACAACAGACTTCTCAAAATCCAAACGAGGAAGTTTAGATTTGTTCCTTCCCTGTACTCCCTTCGACTTCCTTCTACGTTTATTAGGGGGGGGCCCATGAGTTCTTTGGACGCTTGCTGATATGGGTGGATTCGTGTTAGCCTTAGGGACCGGGATTGCTTGGGAGACTAAATCTATGGTCACTCTGGTGGAACTAGGGCTAGTAGCTGGGGCAATGATCATAGCTTCTGCTGGTGTAGTATTCATATGATCCCTCAACAGGAGTGGGACATCATCTATAAAAGACAACTCCTCCCTGGGAGTAGTAGATTGTTCTCCGAGAGGTGTATTTTTAAGATTATCTATTGAGCGTCTCCTTTCTGCTCTTAACCGAGACAGGTTACACTCTTTATCCCCCTCCCCCCCAGCCCGTGAGAAATAATTCTCTAATGTCCTGCTTTTAGCTCCTTGCGGCTTCAATGGTGTGCTCTCCTTGGCCGGGGACGGCATCATTCAAATGGAGGGTTATAGATTACCGTGGGTTGTAACAAACAAGTTCCTTGGATCAAGAGCATAAACCAAAGGGGGGGGGGCCCGACCCGGCCTCCTTCGGCCCCGGACGGCCACAGACGGTCCCGCCCTTGTCCCGGGCTTCTCCCGGTCGCTCCCGCGAAGCGGAGATACTGCGCTCCTTATGACTTTACAACTATGCGTTCATTGGGTGATAGGCGGGGGGGTGTGGCCAGCGGGGAGAGCAGCCCAGGTGTTGCTGATTGGGCGCGCAGGGGCTCCTGGACACTGGAGTCCCCTGCCTGTGCTCGCAGCCCCGCTGGTTCACTCGCCTGTCCCCGCGCTCCTCCTGGAAACCTCGGTGCAGCCTCCCAACAAGCGACGCGCTGCGGGACCCGCGAAGCGGGTCCGGCGAGTCGTAGGGTAAGTGGTGGCAAAGGGTCAGCTAGGCAGCAGGACCGCCGCGCTCCTCAAGCGTCCTGGTGCAGGCAGCAAAGTCCGTTCAAAGGGGGTCCCACAGGCTCTAAGGCAAAGCCCACTTTTAGCTCCGTTGGTGGGGGGGCGTGGCCAGCGGGGAGAGCAGCCCAGGTGTTGCTGATTGGGCGCGCAGGGGCTCCTGGACACTGGAGTCCCCTGCCTGTGCTCGCAGCCCCGCTGGTTCGCTCGCCTGTCCCCGCGCTCCTCCTGGAAACCTCGGTGCAGCCTCCCAACAAGCGACGCGCTGCGGGACCCGCGAAGCGGGTCCGGCGAGTCGTAGGGTAAGTGGTGGCAAAGGGTCAGCTAGGCAGCAGGACCGCCGCGCTCCTCAAGCGTCCTGGTGCAGGCAGCAAAGTCCGTTCAAAGGGGGTCCCACAGGCTCTAAGGCAAAGCCCACTTTTAGCTCCGTTGGCGGGGGGGCGTGGCCAGCGGGGAGAGCAGCCCAGGTGTTGCTGATTGGGCGCGCAGGGGCTCCTGGACACTGGAGTCCCCTGCCTGTGCTCGCAGCCCCGCTGGTTCACTCGCCTGTCCCCGCGCTCCTCCTGGAAACCTCGGTGCAGCCTCCCAACAAGCGACGCGCTGCGGGACCCGCGAAGCGGGTCCGGCGAGTCGTAGGGTAAGTGGTGGCAAAGGGTCAGCTAGGCAGCAGGACCGCCGCGCTCTTCAAGCGTCCTGGTGCAGGCAGCAAAGTCCGTTCAAAGGGGGTCCCCAAGATGAGTCAGTGGATGGTGTTAACCTCTCTTCCAACCTGACCCCTGAGCAACAGACTGACTGCTGCCAGTTGCTGGGACAGTTTTCTTACCTGTTTTCTCTGGTTCCTGGTGTCACAGATTGGTGTGTCCATGGTGTGGACACAGGAGACAGCTTACCCGTGAAGCACAAAACTTACAGGGTAACTGACAGGGTGAGGGCTTGCATCAAAGAGAAGGTCTCAAAGATGCTTGTGCTAGGGGTGATTGAGTACTCTAGCAGTCCTTGGGCCAGCCCATTGGTCTTGGTCCCGAAGGCTGCTGCGCCGGGTGCCACACCTGAACTCCGGTTCTGTGTGGACTACCGAGGGCTCAATTCAGTCACGAAGACTGATGCGCACCCCATCCCCAGAGCTGATGAGCTCATTGATCGGCTAGGGGCTGCACAGTACCTCAGCACGTTTGACTTGATGTCTGGGTACTGGCAGATCGCCTTGACTGATGGGGCAAAGGAGAGGTCAGCATTCTCCACAGCAGATGGGCATTTCCAGTTCCGGGTTATGCCCTTTGGGATGAAGAATACCCCTGCTACCTTTCAGAGGTTGGTCAACCAGGTGTTGGTTTGACTGGGTGAGTGCAGTGCCGCCTACCTGGATGACATCGCAATGTTCAGCGCCAGTTGGGAGGAACATCTGCGCCACCTCTGGTAAGTGCTTATGGCGCTGCGGAAGGCAGGTCTCACAATCATGGCAAGTAAGTGCCAGATCGGGCAGGGTTCCGTGGTGTACTTGGGACACCAAGTTGGGAGCAGACAGGTGGCGCCCCTACAACCCAAGATTGAAACCATCCTGGCTTGGGATCCCCCCAAAACCCAGACAGAGGTGAGAGCCTTTTTAGGACTCACAGGGTATTACAGGAGGTTTGTAAAGGGGTATGGCAACATTGTTGCACCCTTGACAGACCTGACTTCCAGGAAGCAGCCCAAGAACGTGATTTGGACTGACAACTGTCAGAAAGCTTTTGAGACCCTGAAAGCTGCCATGTGCACGGCGCCCATGCTCCTAGCACCCAACTTCTCCAGAGAGTTTATCGATCAGACAGACGATTCAGAGCATGGTGTGGGGGCTATTTTGTCACAGATCAATGAGGAGGGCCTAGATCAACCTGTAGCCTTTATCAGTAGGAGGTTACTTCCACGGGAACAGAGGTGGAGTGCTATTGAACGTGAGGCATTTGCTGTGGTCTGGGCACTGAAGAAACTGAGACCATACCTGTTTGGGACTCACTTCCGGGTTCAGACAGACCACAGGCCCCTCAGATGGTTAATGCAGATGAGGGGTAAGAATCCAAAGCTGTTGAGGTGGTCCATTTCCCTGCAGGGTATGGACTTTACGGTGGAACACCGCCCTGGTACAGAACTCGCCAACGCGGATGGTCTGTCCAGATTTTTCCGCCTTAGTGATGAGAACTCCCAGGAGGTAGGGTAGTTCTCCCCACATTTCAGCTGGAGGGGACACGTGTTAGACCTGGCACCATTGGCGTGGGTCTCCCTTTCATTTTCGCTGGTTTATCCGTCAGATCCTAGTACAGTGCACCAGGAGTGCCCAGGGCTTGTAAACCAAATGCTGCTGGTGGGCTTGCAGTACTGGTTGTGCCACCCACAGAAGCAGCCTGTAAAAGTGTGTCTAAGGTCTGCCATTGCAGAGCCTGTGTGCAGTTTGGTACTGTCATGCTGACTGGGCAAGTGCACCACGTGCCAGTCCCTAAACCTTCCCTTGTCTTAATATCTGACACCCCTATGGTACACCCAAGGGCAGGGTGCATTGTAAGTATAAGGTAGGACATGCCCTGGTGTGTGTGGCATGTCCTAGTAGTGAATTACAGCCATTTTTCGTTTTTCACTATTGTAAGGCTACCTGTTCTCCATAGGCCAGAATGGGCAGTTAAAATATTACATCTTATAGTCCTAACTGACTCAGGGAACATGGTAGAAATTCATTCGAGTTTAATATGCTTCCCCTTGCTTCATATCACCGCCCTGGTGTCACTGACGATGCTGTTCCACACCAACATTGAAACCACTGCCTGCACCGTTGTCTCTCGACACCACTCATAAGGTACATGAAGCATTGCCTAGTCCTACACAGCTCCCATGGTCCGCCGGCGTCAGCGCCATCGATGCCAGCATCTCCAACTGACGCCGCCACTTGCACTGCTATCTGTGGGCACTGCAGGAAGCATCGCCCTGCTTCACATCGCAACCATAGGTCTACCGACTACAGCCCTTTAGCAACAACGACGACGCTGCCTGCACCGTGACCTGTAGACACCGCATGTCAAATCGCCCTGCTTCACACCACAGCCCTAGTCTCACCGACGACGCTCAAGTTTTTCGCAGATATTAAGTGTGTGCTCAGAACCTTGCACTGACTTTCCAAGTATATGCCAAGTTTGTACACATTTGTTGTACATGTACAAGTGTAGTGATAGACTATGTGCAGAAGTGAGCCTGAGTAATGTGTCAGCGAGGTCCAATTTGAATTCCCTTTGCCAGACATAGCACAAGATGGAGGGTGAGTACTTTTCTTGCTGATAGTTTAAATGTATAGCCTACATTGCTGTGGCTGGAGGGATAAGATCCAGACGCTTAAGTGAAGAGGATGAAGGCATGGTTACCATTATAAATTCCATGAGTCTTTTTGTAGTAGGGAGCTGCAGATCAGTCTTCCTGAGCATTGCTGTTTGGTTTAAGATAGAAGAGACCTCATTTTGCCTATTGTGGGGGCTAGCTCCCAGTTTTGTGGTTAATATTAGTACCCTCAGCTCCTCGAACAGAAAACCTGGGCGGTCAGATGCTGTCCTCAGATCGCCCCTTTCCAGGCCCTGTGTTTGGGCTTACCTATACACCTTGTTACCGTGCTGGAGCTCAGAAGGTGAATGAGCAACAAAGATTACTTTAAATGTGGGGTTTATCTTGTCACGTTTGCCTTGATTTCAAACACCCAGGTCAAACATCTGACTACGTCTTCTGACAAATGACTGCTTATTCTTTTCTTTTAAAAGGGAGGTTGATATTTAGTTTTCTTTCTATGTCTATAAAGTAAAGATTTTGTCAAGTGAACTATGCGCAATCTTGCTGGTGGTGTTAAAGGACAGTCTTTGGGATGTAATTTTGTTTCCAACAGATAACAACATTTAAATACCTGGAAATGAACTGTACATATGTTTCAGAATATATCAGTAGTTAGGAAAGCACAAATGCAATTTTTTGGGGTAATTCTGATGTGTGATGTAATCAAAGATTGTAATCGAATCAAAACAAATTAGTACATTTGGTGATGTCCAAATGAAAATATTGACTGAAACCCAGTCCCCACACATTATCGTTTGTGCACCGTTTAATTTTAATTGCACCGTATTGTTTTAATATACCAACTGTATGTCTGCCAATTGAGTGGCCATTTCAATATGTGCTGCCTGACAATGTGCTACCACACCAACCTTTAGCAATGCGTTTGCAACAGTGTACTCCAAAATAAACCACCAGCTTCATACCACACCCTTACCACTCTCCTGCCGAATACATTTCCTATACTTGTTCTTTCTGTTACGCTTCGATTGTTCACAGTCCCTGTGACTTCAATGATGTAGGCACCCTCGCTGAATAAAAATTGTTCCAGCTCCACTGCTCGTGGGAGCAGCTTCTCCATGCCTCTGTCGGTCATCTTGCTCCCCATGCACCCCCCCTTTAAAATTGTAACTTGACAACACAAATAGAATGTTGATACTGCTGAGAGAGTTTGGTGGTAAAATCAATGTATATCAGCGTTATCAGTTTGAACATGTACACGCACAGGTTTTGTAAACCACACAGATTAGCTTTTAACCTTTCTTCGGGGTTCTTTAATGGGTTTATTATGATCAGAATAACGTGTGGGGATTACATATGTAAAAAATAGTGTGATCTTATTTTTTATTATTGATAACCTTTTTAAAGAAACAATTTTGCAATTTCACTCTCTGTATGTTGTGTTTATTTCTCTTGGACTCCATCTATAGGTCCAGTGTTTGATTGCAATTCTAGTCTATCGATGATTTTCTATGACAGACGTGTTGTAGTGACTCATGGGAAAACGAAAAATAAAGATTCGCATACAATCGCAAGCATGTCCAAAAAGCACAATCTGTGTAATGTCTATTTAAGTAGTGGGGCAGCGCGAGTAAACTACCAAACCCAGCTGCATTACTCATACGATTTGCTTTTCGCTTTCTCTTTTACAGTGAGAAGAGGGGATGTGCTGGCAGCTTGGAGTGGCATCCGGCCCCTGGTGACAAATCCTCACTCTAAAGACACACAGTCAATCTCTCGGAATCACGTGGTTGACGTCAGTGAAAGTGGCGTCGTGACGATAGCAGGTACTAAAGATCTACTTCTAGTATTTAACTCTGTGGCGCATTAGTTGTGTCCTCCTGGGTGCTGACACACACTTGGCATGGTTCACATGTATTTTCAGGTGCTTGTGGATGCACACAAAGCTTGCATTACATTTTGCGTAGGTGTAAATTCCCTGTACGAATTCAGATATGTAAAAATCTCCACCCACCTGAAACGGTGTGAATAGAGTTCAGTATCCGAAGGCTCTCACACAAGCTGCATGTAACCGTGCCCAATATCGCATTAGCTGGACCTTAAATGCAGAATGCAAATGACGATTGGCAAAGCGACCTGATCTGGGCTTTATGTGCCAGCTAATGCATGCAACGTTAGCACATTAGAGCCAGAACCACCAGAGGGAGACAGCAGAATCTGACAGAGAGGACTAAGTTGTGAAGTAGTCCCTTTTGCAGGTGAATGCAATCACTCATGTGGATGTGGAAAGATACACTCGCACAGCCAATAATGTTAAGTGAAAGGTGAGTAGTTAATGGTCAGAGCCAAGACTTGATTGACACGTGTCAAGCAAATGGCTGAAAGAGGGTGGTCTGTATAAGCCAGTGGGTGAAAGGAGAGGAACCAAAGCCCTCTTTGTGAATATTGTTAGTCATGCAACTGCTTGACAGCTGTGCTGTCAGAATCAACACCAAAAACTTTAGTCACAGAGGGCTGCATTTCGAGCAGCACACATTCACTCGGGCTTTCGATTTGAGGATAGTACCTAACAAAGACCCTCTTATCCTACAACCAGAAAAAATCAGCTTGTGTTGTGCTTTTTTACTGAAGCATGCCCAAAAAGAATTCTTTACTAAAATAACCAGCAGCTGAAAATAGAAGACCACTCTATGCTAGGACGATTGGGCTGCAAAAAGTATCTGTTAGAAATCAGGGTCTATAGTTGGCAGAGGTATGCACCTTTGTTCAAGTAGGGACTCTTGCTTCTAGTCAAGGTAAGAGGTACACACTTTAGATAACCCTTGCTCACTCCCTGGGTAGCTTGGCACGAGCAGACAGGCTTATCCCATAGGCATTGTCTAAAGTAGTTGTACTCAAAACACACAGTAATGCAGTGATAACACCCCAAATGGACACCACACCAGTTTAGGAAAACAAAGTCTCTTTATCTAAACTCAACACGACCAAAACAACAAAAATCCAACTTTCAGGTAATAAGATATGACTTTAGAACAATTATTGCAAAAATAAAAAATTAAGTTTGTAGAAAACAAATAGCTCCACCTGGGGCTATTACGACGTGACAGCAATAAATCTAAAGTACGGCACCAACCGCGAGGATCATGGCAACGGGCATTGGAGTCACATGGGTCCTCAAACAAACAGTACCTTGGAAACGAAGTCTATGACGATGCATGGCGTTGTAGAGGTGAGAGGTCGGTGCCAAGGTCAAGGCCCGCACCCTATCTGCCACAGGGGAGGAGAGGCGTTGTGTCTGATAGTAGGTGACGTGTCGAGTCCAGGACAGGGTAAGTCGGTTGTGCCGGCGGTGAGGCGCCGGTTCCGGTGACGGTGTAAAGTCGGCGAGTTCGTAAAGTCACCCTCGGCGGTTATCAGCACCGGGGTAACAGGATGCAGGCGGTGATGGAGCTGGTGCGAGCGCTGGCGTCGGGAATTAGGATAACTGCAGGCGTTGAAGAGCATTGGAGCTGCAGTGCAGGCCAGGTGGTGCTTTGTGCACACCACGAGCGGTGCCCCTGGCCTAGATGCAGGTCGCGGCATCGCTGACTGCGTCAGAGACAGGTTTTCTTACTTCTCTTAGGTTTCTTCCAGCTCCCAACTGCAGGAACAACTCCAAAGGCCCAAAACTGGAATAGGCACCTCTTGGCAGGTCAGAACTCTCAGCAATAGAGTTCAGGGGAGCTGCAGGTAAAGTCTTTGTGTCCCTGAGACTTCAGAGCAGGAGGCCAGCACACACATGCCCTGGAGATTCTTCCTCAAGCAGGTTCACAGCAAAGTTCCAGTCTTTGTCCTTTCCTTGGCAGGAACAGCATCTTTGGTGTGGTTTCCCGTGACGTTTTGCCTCTTTTGATGCTGTGCTAGATTTAGTTTTGGGTGGCTTAAACTGATAAAAGATCTAGATTCTAAAGACCACCCTTTACCACTCTTTATACTATAATCCAGTCACCTTCAAAGCTGCATGAATGTTTATAAATGCCTTAACATAAAATGATCCTTTCTAAATTTGAACCTTACCATGACCCACCAGACCACGCTGTTAGAACCAAGAAGTTATTACAGAGGTGACACTCCACTGCCAAAAGCCTACAAAGTATTCCCCCACCCGCCTTATAAATGCCTTAACATAAAATGATCCTTTCTAAATTTGTACCCTACCATGACCCACCAGACCACGCTGTTAGAACCAAGAAGTTATTACAGAGGTGACACTCCACTGCCAAAAGCCTACAAAGTATTCCCCCAACCGCCTACAAAGTATTCCCCCCACCGCCTACAAAGTATTCCCCCCCCTCTCTTACCCCCAAACTCCCCTGGCTCGCCAAAAATTGACTATAGACCTCAAAAGAGTTGGGAAAAAATCTAAATTTGCCTAGCATAGTAACGGTAAGTTTCAATTCTATTAAGGACACGGAGGCGAGGATTATGCTTTTCTTCCCCCTTCTTATTTATTACATCAAAACCTCAGCAGCCAGAAAAGCAATATAAATGATGTTTTCCAAACATAGGGAAAAAAACGATCATTCAAACACGAAAAAACAATCAAAGTCTATATTAGAAACTGCAAATCCCATAAGTCGATAGGGGGATGCCACACCGCAAGTCCTTCCACAGTGTCCATGAAGGGTAGGTAGCTCCTCCATTTTCTATGACCCTCCTCTTTCTTCGCTCGAGTCATGCCAAATTGTTACTGATCCTGTTGAGAACCGTCATTCCCTAAACCATAAAGAAACACTGTGAGATTACCCGAGACCAACCATCGAAAGCAATCTCGCAATTTCGCTAGCAGGAGAATGGAAACTGTAATTGACAAAACACAATAGACCCTGAAACCTGATTACTTATGCAGGTACGGGCGGGTTCGCCTAGATCGTGCACTGGGAGAGATAATCCTCACCTCCGTGTCCTTAATAGAATTGAAACTTACCGTTACTATGCTAGGCAAATTTCGATTCTATGTCGGTACTGGAGGCTCCGATTATGCTAGTTCAAATCTTACTTAGCACCAACTGAGCAACGTCCATAACTGGTTTGAAATAAAACTGTTTAAATGTGGAATCCGAGGACCAATCCGCCGCAACCATTAAGTCCTCTAAATCGGCTCCCAGGGAAAAAGCTTTAGACGCCATCACACCCCTGGCTGAATGAGCTCCGTACTGTTTCATGTCAATACCTGCCTATTGCATGACCCACCGCACCCACCTTGCTACAGTGGGTGAGGAGACTGCTTTATGCGGTTTTCTTAAGGCAATAAGAAGTTGGCGCTCGCCCGGAGGGCGAAATTCAAGTGTCATATCCTCGTATGCCTTGAGGCAGTTCACCACAAACAGCTTGGGGACATCTGAAAAAGCTTGATACAAAATCGATCTTGCAGATGATTTAGTACGGCGACCCACCGTAAACGTAACCCCATCTGGGGAAAAAACTCTCGCTGAGATGTCTAGCGCCCAGACTTCTGATACTCTGCGACAAGAAACCAGGCATAACAGCATGGCCAACTTGGCCGAAATTTCCTTCAATGAAAGATACTTGTTGGCCTGCCAAGAAAGGAAAAGATTCAGAACCAAATTTACGTCCCACAGGACTGAATAGTGTGGTTCCGGGGGCAATGAAAGACGAATACTTCTCAAGAGTCTGCAGACAAAAGGGTGCTCTCCAATAGGGGCTCCCTCAACATGAGAATGAGCCGCAGAGATTGTGGAATGCACCGTATTGATGCAACGATACGCTAGGCCGTCCGTTGCCAATTCTGCTAGCAGGTTGAGAAAGGGAACGACGCCTGCGGTCACGGGATACAGACCCCGTCGAAGACACCAACGCATCCACTTAGTCCAGGCGGAGCGATAGCGCTTCGAGGTGCTATCCGCCCAGGCCTTGGATAAGAGGCCCTCAGCCGGTCTCTAAAGTCCTGGGAGCGACCAGCGTTGCCTGAAAGCCGCCAAGCCATGAGGCGGAGAGAACCCTGGGTGATGAGGTGATGTTGCTCCTCGTCTGTATTCAGAAGGCGATGAGGAAACGGGGGGAGTAGGATTGGAGAATCCCAAGAAAGTTCCAGAAG
The DNA here is from genome assembly GCF_964261635.1 of Lissotriton helveticus. NCBI lineage: Eukaryota > Metazoa > Chordata > Amphibia > Caudata > Salamandridae > Lissotriton > Lissotriton helveticus. The sequence goes on along the minus strand of NC_136061.1, from coordinate 1,116,461,708 downwards.
TACTGGAAACCAAACTTGGGAGCCCCAATCCGGCGTCACCACCACCACATCTGCTCTCTGTCGTCGTATCTGGGCTGCCGACCGCACCACCATCGAGAAGGGAGGAAAGGCATAATACTTCTCCTGACTCCACTCTTGGAGGAACGCATCTGTCGCTTCCGCTAGAGGATCCGGTCTCCAGCTGAAAAAACATGGGAGCTGGTGATCCAGACGGGACGCAAACAGATCCACCGAGAACAGTCCCCTTAGGTCGTGTAACCACTGGAAAACCTGAGTGTCCAGTTTCCACTGGCTGGAATCCTTCAGGTGCCTGGAGTGCCAACCAGCCACTTGGTTGGCTTGACCCGGCAGATACTCCGCTGTCACCGATACATGATGAGTGAGGCAATAGTCCCAAAACTCCTTTGCCATATTTGCTAGGGCTCGGGAATGAGGACGTCCCAGGTGGTTGATGTAAAGGACCGCCAAGACATTGTCCATCTTTAGTAGGAGACATGAACGCACCTGGTTTCAGGTCCAGCATGTGACTGCGAACGACCCCACCAGGAGCTCCAAGCAGTTGATGTGCAACTGCTGTTTGTCTAATGACCAGGCGTCGACGGTGGAGAATTCCCCGCAACGGGCGCCCCACCCCGACCTGCTGGCATCAAATTCTCTAACTAGATCTGGGACTGACCCGAAGATCGCACGGCTGTTCCAGGTTTCCCTGTGGGTGAGCCACCAAGACATTTTCTCTTTGACCTCTTCCGAGAGGGGAACGGTCTGGCCGCAAGACAGACCTCTCCTGAGAGGATGTGCCTTTAGGTGTTGCAGAGCACGGTAGTGGAGGGGCCCCGGGAAGATTGCCTGGATGGACGAGGAGAGGAGACCCACCACGCAGGCAATCTGCCGGAGAGAGAGGTATGAGTTTTGGAGATGGTCTGCTTCAACTTGTGCCGAATCTTGGCCATCTTTCGGGACTGTAGACTTAGGGAAGAACTCTGCGAATCCACCATAAAACTCAGGAACACCACTCTCCGAGACAGGACGAGAACTGACTGGTCTCCGTTGATGACAAAGCCCAGCCCCTGCAAGAGAGAGACTGCCTGTTGTAGCTGCAGGGAAAACTTCCTGGGGCATTTCGCCGCAACTAAGATGTCATTCAGGTAAGCAATCATCCAAATGCCTTGACTCCTTAAACACTCTACCACCGGATGGAGCACCTTTGTGAAGGACCAAGGTGCCGAGGAAAGACCGAACGGAAGGGCGGTAAACTCGTAAATCTGACTTTTCCAGAAAAACTGGAGGAACCGCCGATGCGGGGGATGGATGGTAACTACTAGGTAAGCATCCTTGAGGTCCAGTCGAACCATCAAATCTCCCGGGAGAAGAACATCTTGGAGGAGATGAATGCCCTCCATTTTGAACTGCCAATAATTCAACCACCCGTTGATCTCCTTGAGGTTGATTACCGGTTGCCGCCCCCCATTGGGTTTGTCTACCAAAAAAATGTTGCTGAGGAACCCGTTGGGGTGCAGAGGTGAGCGACAAACGGCTCCTTTGCGGAGCAGTTCGGCCACTCCTTCGTCGACCAGCTGTGCATCTGCTACGGAGAAGGCGATGGGGCGTGGAAACCCTTCTTGACGGGGAAGATAGTAAATTTCGATATGAAACCCCCTGATGGTTTGCAAATCCCAAGCGTCTGTTGTAATCTGGGCCCAAGCACTCCGGAAAGCCGCTAGCCGGCCCCCGATATGAAACTGCGTTGCTGGTATGACACTTACCATTGGTTCCTCTTCAGCCTGCGTTGTTTTTGAAGCCGCCCGGCCTCTGGTAGGATAAAAATTGGTGTAGTTTGCGGTGGTGTTATACTGCCCCTGCCCGGAGCCTTGTCCCTTACCAGGATGTTGCTGTCCACTACGGCCGGTCGCGCAGCCCCTACTGCGACCGGCCCCTTGGGAAAAACGTGGTTGGAAAACACTCTTGATGCTGGTCTGGGCCTTGTCCAACGAGGTGAAAGTGGCCACAAATTTCCCCAATTCCTTGACAAAGGGGTCGCCAAAGAGGCTCCCCTGTGCTACTGCCCCTTCCTAAGAGGAGACCAAATCGCCCAATTTAGGGTCGAGTTTGATCAAAAGAGAACGCTGACGTTCCGTCGAAGGGGCGCAATTGGCGTTACCTAAAAATATTACTGCCCGCTGGCCCAATTCGACAGAACGTCAGGGGATATAGCGGAACCCGCCACTTTTGCCTCCTCCGCCATATCCAGAATCTTTTTGTTCGGAGTCTTATCGCATCCAGGAGCTTATCCTGACAGGAACGCCAGGAATGGTCAATACCCTTACGAGGGTCTTTCATGTACTTGGCCAGGAAGGTTGCCATCTTGGAATCAAGTTCCGGGGTAAAGGCCACCTTCCCCTCTAGTGTGGGACGCGGGCACTCTGCCCTCAAACATCCCCTGGCCTCCTTCTTTAGGGGCTTGCGGAGGCAACCCGCCACAATTTAGCCACCTTGTCCCCAGGCGCCCAGGCTGCAGATCGCGGATGGATTATTTCATCCGGCTCCAGCATGCCCGTACTATCCTGTGGCAATGCGGCGGAAGAGCTGGGCGGGCACCAAGACTGCGAAGACCCCTCCTCGTCATCCGCTAGAGAGACCCCTCCTTGTACCCCCGTAGAGAGACTGGGAGGGGGGGCAATAGGCTTTGGGGCCGGCCGTAGTGCTGGGGAGGGAACAACCGCTTTAGCTAAAGCAGCGCTTCTGAAGCGCTCAAAATAGTCCTTGTCCACTCCCTGCACGTCTACAGGACCACCGTCAATGCCGCTCTTTTTCGGGGCTTGGAGGCACTCCCCAGGCGTTGGAGTACTAGCGGGAATCGGGGGCTTGAGATGGGCTTGCGCAAGTTTTGCGCTCTCTGTGGCAAAACAGTTTGATAAGCGGTCCTCCATAGGCCCTACAACTTTATTTACCATCTGTAAATGGAGTTGTCCACCTCGTCAAAGAAATCCTCATCATAAGGAAGGTACTGTTGCACTTCGTCCTCCTCTTAATAATCACCCTGCCCCATGGTGCAAGACTTCCCAACTAAACGTCACCCAAAGGGGAAAAAACAAAGAGGCCACCCATAGGATGGGCAGAGACTTGATAGTCGTAGACTTGTAGCTAGCTTGGTGGTGCCAGAACCAATACGGGCAGACCAGAGGGCTGCAAAGCTTTAGGGCGGGGGAAAAAAACGCTATAGAGGTGACACAGGCCTTAGGTGCGCGTGCAGCCCTCAGAGAACTGACCGGGCCCAAACCGCCACCCAGCGTGCACTCACCAAGGCAAAGTATAGCAAACCAGGGGATCGTGCCCAAAACCTGCCCGCAGGCGATTCACACGGCCAAGACGCAATACGGGCCCCCAGCGGGGCGTAAAAACATGAATTAAGGACAAATACAAACCCGCAGGGAGTCACAGTGTGGCGACAGTGGGAAACTGCTCACGGGAATGCAGGTCACGCAGCGCGGTTGCTCATCTGAGGAGACCGCGCCACGAGACGTTCGAGTTCCCCCTAGCGGTGATCAGAAACACCGGTGCAAACTGGAGGCAGCTGCGTAAGGAGCGATGCGCTTCCGCGGCCGCTTAAGGAATCTGTCGAAAAAAGGAACAACACAACTAAGTCAATGAAAACCTCCCCGGGCACAGGATGCAATAAAATCTGTGCTCCGGGGCCGCAATAAACATTAACAAGCACAAGTAAGCCTAGATAACAGAAACGGTACAAAAGGGGGTGGTGATGGACGGAGCATCTGAACCAATCAAACACTCACACCCAGTCAAAAGATCTGGGTTTGATCCATCACCGTTCTTTAGCCCACTCTGCCACCCCAGTTCAGACATGGCTATATGCAAATCAGTCAGACCCTGTGCCTCATGGGAACAGTCCAGCCCGAACTGCCAAGCCATGCCTTCCCTGGACCGGAAACAAGCTTCCGAGGACCGGTTTCTGGCCTAGATAACAGAAAGACAAGAAAAACAACTTAACTAGCTGCAGAGCAAGGAAGAAAGAGGAGGGTCATACAAAATGGAGAAGCTATCTACCCTTCATGAACACTGTGGAAGGACTCGCGGTGTGGCATCCCCCTATGTACTTATGGGATTTGCAATTTCTAATGAAGACTGATCAATTTTTTGTGTTTGAATGATCGTTAGGTCGAGGACTCCGTCGCACTGCGTAAGCAGTGGGCGGAGCTCCGAAGATTTTATGTTACTTAGTGTAGGGGACTTGAACCCGCCCCTCTTCTCCATTGGCTGGCCTCGTAAATGCTGGCCAGCCATTGGAGGAGAGGGGCGTCACTCCCTTTAAGCCCCGTCTTTTATTCGGATTCGGGGACGTGTTTTTTTAGGTTCTTTCTATCTGTGACGTCATCCGTCACTCAAACATAAAAATACGCCCCCGAATCCCAAAATGGCTGTGTGTTTCTCCGAGGCATTTCTGCCTCGCCTCGGAGAAACGTGGTCATGTTCATGGCTATCCCCTTCTCCCATACTCTCCTCTCCTCATGGAAGGTAAGGATGTCTAGGTGAATGTAAGCGAAATGTAGATGTTTAGAGTGCGAATGTGTCTGTAGGCCGTTTCAATTGAAGGAATCGCTCTGCAGGATATGGCAACATGTCTTTGAGATAAAGTATGGTGTTGGGGGGATGATGTAAGCAGTAAGAGCAATGCAACATCGAAGGTTTTGTGAGGTAAAAATGCCATTTTTAAAAGATCCCTGTAATAAAGTTTATTATTAACGTTCTTCCTGCTGAAGACATCGACCCGAAGGTATTTGAGCGCTTTACACGAGCAGCAGTTTTGTCATACAGGGACACATTCATTTGTAGCAAGCAAGGGGGGAGGGGGGGGGAGTAAGTGATTTGCCCAGAATCACAGGATGATCAGCCTACGCCCAAGGTCCGGAGGTGGAAAATCTGTCCGTTAAGCCACATCCTATCTTGGTTCTGTAATGCCAGGCAGAGCAGAGGGCATGGCCGCGTCAATTATCAGAAATACTTTAATGTGATCAAAGTGTTTACCTATGAGCATGGGCACTTATGTAATTTTGCTTCCGCTGTGTCTTACACTTCAAAAGATCTGAACGTGTGTTATTTTGCAAAAACATCCTGCGGCCGCGGAATTTATCAGCAATACTTCTTCATGACACATTCATTTGTAGCAAGCAAGGGGGAAGTAAGTAATTTGGCTGGAATCACAAGGTATTCAGCCTACGCCCAAGGTCCAGAGCCGGCAAATCTGGCCGTTAAGCCACATCCTATCTAGGTTCTGTAATGCGAGGCAGAGCATAGAGCACGGCCGCGTGAATTATCAGAAATATTTAAATGTGATCAAAGTGTTTACCTTTGAGCACGGGCCCTGATGTAATTTAGTTTCCGCCCTTTCATACACTTCAAAAGATCTGAAAGTGTGTTATTTTGCATAAACTTCCTGCTGCCGCGACATTTTTCAGCAAAACTTTTTTCATGGCATTCATTTGTAGCAAGCAAGGGGGAGAAAGTGATTTGCCCTGAATCACAGGATGTTCAGCCTACGCCCAAGGTCCGGAGCCGGTAAATCTGGCTGTTAAGCCACATTCTATCTTAGTTCTGTAATGAAAGGCAGAGCAGAGAGCAAGAGAGGGGGCTTGTACCTGGCTTAGATGCTTGCTATGTTGGGCCGGTCAGTGTTTTAGGGTATAACTAACGGAGACACGTCCTTAGCCGTGGGCTGCATGCAGGATGCTGCTAAGCTACTAGCTCCTGTTTAACAGGCGCGTGCCTACGCACTAGACTGCTGTTGGTGGTCGGAGGCAGTGTACTAGCTGAAATTAAGATATTTTGCTTAAACATCCTACGGCCTCGTCAAGTATCAGAAAGACTTTTATGTGATCAAAAAGTTTACCTATGAGCACGGGAATTTATGTAATTTTGATTCCGCCGTGTCTTACACTTCAAAAGATCTGAACGTGTGTTATTTTGCAAAACATCCTGCGGCCGCGAAATTTATCAGCAATACAGCGGTGACTCTCAGGCGAAGATGCATTCAGGCTGCATGCTACACTGGATACGGTCTATTCCAAGGTATAGTCAACTCTGGGGTAGAGTCTACCCCAGGGCAAACTCTGCTCTAGGTACAGTCTACTACCGACTGGTGTAGTACGTAGTAGTAAACAGTGGCTCTCGGGCAAGGGTACATTCGGGCTGCAGGAGATATTGGTATGCAGTCTACTCTCTGGTACAGTTAACTCTGGGGTAGAGTCTGCTCTAGGATGCAGTCCGCTCTGGCATGCATCTATGCTAGAGCAGAGTCTACACTAGGGTCCAGTCTGCTGTGGAGTAAACTACTCTGGGCGCGCTCTGCTCAGGGGTACAGTTTACTCTGGGCTGCAGGCTAGTCTGGGTACACCCTTCTTGAGGGTAAAGTCTACTCTGTTGTAGAATCTACCCTGGGGTAAAGGGTACTCTACGATACAGTCTATTATAGGTTGAAGTCTACTCTGGGGTAGATTCTACTCTGGGTACAGTCTACTCTGTAACACAGTCTACTACAGGGTAAAGTCTGTGGTAGATACTACTCTGCTGTAGAGTCTACTCTAGGGAACATTCTACTGTAGGGTGCAGGCTATACTACAGAAGAGTCTACCCAGGGTAAAGTCTACTCTATGGTGCTGTCTACCCAGGGAGAGAGTCTACTCAGGGTACAGCCTACTCTACGGTGCAGTCTACCCTGTGGGAGAGTCTGCTCTGGGTACAGCCTACCCTATGGTGCAGTCTACCCTGGGGGATAGTCTGCTCGGGGTATAGCCCACTCTAGGGTGTGTGGCTCTGTGTGTGTGTGTGTGGCTCTGTGTGTGGGTGTGTGTGTGTGTGTGTGTGGCTCTGTGTGTGTGTGGCTCTCTGTGTGTGTGTGGCTCTGTGTGTGTGTGTGGGGGGGGGGGTCTCTGTGTGTGTGGGGGTCTCTGTGGTTGTGTGTGTGTGTGTGGGGGGGTCTGTGTGTGTGTGTGTGGGGGTGGGTGTGTGTGTGTGTGGGGGGCTCTGTGTGTGTGGGGGGCTCTGTTTGTGTGTGTGGGGGGCTCTGTTTGTGTGTGTGGGGGGCTCTGTTTTTGTGTGGGGGGCTCTGTGTGTGTGGCTCTGTCTGTGTGGCTCTGTCTGTGTGGCTCTGTCTGTGTGAGGGTGGCTCTGTGTAGGTGGCTCGGTGTATGTGGGTGGCTCTATGTGAATGACTTCTGTGTGGGTGGCTCTGTATTTGTGTGTGTGTGGCTCTGTGTGGGTGTAAATGCAATAGGTCATGCATATGCGAGCGATTAAGCTATTGACATTGTAAATGACAATGCCATTTATTTAACGATTAAGCTATTGGCAATGTAAATGACAATGCTATTTATTTATGATTTAAAAAAAAAAAAAAAAAAAAAAATGTCATGAGCAATGCCAATAGCTCTACCTTTAATAATGCCGAGACGAGATCGGAGGGCCGCTGTTCGTGTGAGCCGGAGGTTCCTGGCTGAGAGACTCCTGTGTGGCGGCAGCCTTGGATGGTGACGCTGCCCTTCCTTATTGGGGTTCCTCGTGTGTTCAGCTTCCTCCCCCTTTGTTCTCCGGTCCGGCCATTTTGTTCTTTGCCGCCGGACTCGGAAAACGGGACTGGCGACATTGGGGGGCTGGTGAATCCCCTTCTTCTGGTGGCCCCCCTTCCTGTCCGGGGTGTTCTTCTGCCTGTCGGCGGGACTTCATCTGCTTGACTGCCGCCCCGGCGGAGGTTGTTGGCCGCGCGGCCTGTTCGGGCTCTCAAGATGGCGACCAACCCCATTTGTTTGGGCCGGGCCCGGACGAGCACTGGGGGCCCGCCGCAAGGCCCGGGTGTCGGATACTGTGAAGGTTTTCCTGCACTTAAGGGGATCTTGAACTTCCTGCTATCCTGGCGGCTCTCGGTGGCCGCGCCACTCCTGGCTCTGGAGACGGTTCCTCACTGCGGGCCTCCCGGGCCCCCACGACCGGATGAGGCATTGATATCGCGGGGTGTGGCTGGTACTCTCCTGGCGGACTCGGCCCCGGCTGCCGCCCCGGAGGTGCGCAACCTGATGGCGCCTTCTCCTCCTGTGCTGCCTCCTCTGCCCTTGGCCCGGGAGCTGGATTTTGTTTTGCCGGACTTTCATGATTCTCCTGGTCCCTCTCAATCACCACTACCCGATGACGTCTCCTGTGCCGGCCCGGATGGGTCGGTTTTTGTGGATATATCCTTGGAACTGTGCCTGCGTCGTTTGCTACGTTCTGTGCTTTTCCTGGATCTTCCGTGCTTTTCTTCCTGTGACTTTTTTGGACTCCCGTTGGACTCTCCTGCTGCCTGCCTTCTGTTCTTTCTGGCAGGGTCCTCGTTGGATCGGACCCTTATTGCTTTGGATAAAAAGGGTCAGGGCTGATGAAAACTGACTCTTATATGCGGTAGCTCATGAACGGTTTGGAAGATCTCTGTGTCCTGATATGGTTCTGTGTAATTGATTCGTGTTCCTGGACTTTGGCCTGATACTCTTTGGCTTCCCGAGGACTTGGACCTTTAACCCGGGCGGGTGGATGGGTGCGTTTACTCCTGTCTTTGGCCCTCCCCCGTGTGTATGTTTGTATGTCTTTACTCCCTTCTTTCCTTCCCTTCCTTCCCCCCCCCCCTTTTTTTTTGTCTTTTAATTCCAACTTTTCTTGCTCCACTATATTTCGGGTTCTATTTAGGGCGACAGGCACGCTGCGGGGGGGGTAGGCCGTAGCCTTCTGCAGGGGTGCAGGGTGGGCTTAGGGGTGGGTGGGGGGGGTCTGTTTGTGTCGGGGGGTCTTTTTCCCCCCTTATTTTCCCCTTTTTTGTTCTATGGCTCTTGTGTATTCACTTTTTCGGGACTCTGTCACCTCGTGTCTCCCCCGGGGGTTTTCTGTCCTTCTTCCGGTGCGTGGCTGATTGTGGTTCGCTGCCTATTCTGGTATCGTGTTTCTGTTACATCGCATGCCGGTTTTATTGTCCTGTTTTTCCCCCTGGGGGTGCATGGTCTGGCGGGTGTTCCTTTTGTTGTCATTTTCTCCCTCTTTCCCTTCCTCCTTTATGGAGGTCCCCCTTTTCCGTTGGGGTGCGTATTGCATAGTCTTTGTGATGGGGCTTTTTGATCACGTCTTCTTTGTTCGGATAGGGGCGGAGGTGAGTGAGCGCGATTGACTGTTGCCACTGTCGCTATTTGATGCTCTGATTCTGTTTCTGTCCTTTGCTAGATTTGATTATATGGAGTCATTTTCTTACGTTGTGTTTATAAAATGGCGGCTTGCCGCGGTCCCTCCCTTGTATTCTCATAGACGGCCCGTTATTCCTTTGGTCCCCTCCCCGTGCTAGAAAATTAACCTTTATTATCCTGCTTGCTGAACGCTCGATGGTTTTTATTGCTTCACCAGTGCTCCTGATGTTATATCCTGTGCAGATCTACTTTTTGTATGCTGGTTCTTCGACCATTCTGTTCTGGCCAGCCCGTGGGGTTGTAGGCCAGTATTTGTGAGCTTTCATTGTTCAATAAAGGTTTTAAAAAAAATAAATAAATAAATAAATAAAAAATAATGCCGAGACCATTGCATTGTAAATGCTTGTTTCCTGTGTTGTTGGGAAAACATCATTTATATTGCTTTTCTGGCTGCTGTGGTTTTGATGTAATAAATAAAGCAGAGGAAGAAAAGCATAATCAGAGCCTTCAGTCCTGACATAAAATCTATCTTGCAGTTTAACATACCCTATTTCCGCGTGAGAAAATGTGGGAAGCTATATGGTGAAAATATGGGAGGCTATATCGTCCCGACTTACTGGATCAAAAATTACCTCGGCCCGGTCTGGACCTTTTCATTCCAACTTTTTATAGAAATTTAGATCACAGAACTTTAAATCGTAGTTGTTGAACTGTGCTCTAATTATTTTTATGTGCACTCCTTTATTTTACTTTACTCTCAAGAGACCCCAGGCCTGATAAACTGTGATGTCAGGCTAATTTTAAGTTTGACTCTTCCCTCCTTGTTGTATTGAATTTGTTTGGGCCACTGTCGATGCACCAGCCTCATATATTCATTTGCCATAATATTATCACCTTTATACTCCAGATACCACTGGCACACTTTTCAGTACTTTTCCTATGACTTTAACCATTTGTCCGCAATCTTTTTTTCATTGCCCTCAAGGCAGAACCTGAAGGCTGAAGGCTGTAGAGATTGCACATTTGCATACTTCATTGTACATGCACAAATGCACACAGACGTTGTGCCATCTCTCTGTGCAGCCTCTATGTCGGTCCCATACTTTTCTTGTTGACCATGTTTGCAGTGCTGCATGGTATCAGCAGTACAAGCTTGATGAACCTAAAAACTCAGCAAGCTTCTGAAATAAAAAATTATCTCGAAAAAAAGTCCACATGGGGCATCCAATATATGCAGTGTGTGGTATCATTCATTACAGACAGAAAGCAATAAGATATCACGTTAGTTGTAGAAGGTGCCCATCTCTATGACTTTACCTTTGATTGACTGCTCATCAAGGTGCAGAATTACCCTGGGTGCAATAGCAGCACCAGGGTGAGAACTTTGAGAAACAAAAGTCACGAAAGGAGACATAAAATCATATTTAGGTGCAGAAACATATCTAAATGCAAAATCACCCTTGGGGCAAAGAATCGGGAGTATTCTGTCGCATTAAGGTGGAAAGTCACTCAATACAGAGGCATACTATGGTGGTAGGATGTCACATTGGGTTAAAAAGTGTTTATTATTATGACATATTTAGTTGAACGCATATTTTGTTTCAAAATCACCCTTGTTGCACCACCAGCAGGGATATGAAAATCGTTTAGGGACACGCATCACACTTGTTTGTGTGTTGTAAGCATCACTGTAGTATCCTATTTAGCAGCACACATTTAGGTGCACATTCGCCCTTTGTGCAACCTCCGCAGTAGTATGGCAAACACACATTCCGGCGCAAAATAACATTTCAGCCCATAATCAATGTTGGTGCAAAGTCTGCATGACTGTTGTATCACATACATGTGAAAACAATAAGCGAGACCATTCTCTGCTTGAACATAAAATGTTAAACCAGCCCATGCACTACAAGCCAAAACCAGCTTGTGTAATTCCACAAGAAGCTTAAAGTACTACAGTTCCTGAAAGAAAACCCATGTCCTACTAAAAAGTCATCCAGAATAAGCACAATACCCTATTAAAACAAAAGAGCAACATATTTCTTCTCAAAGTGCTCAGATAGCCTTTGTAAAGAGTAGCTGCTTATGCAGCTCTTACAGAACGGCAAAAGTTTGAAGATGTCTCCACAAAGGCCCACTCTGTGTTGCTAGAGCCAAGCCTGCTCATCGGCAGAGGACCCTAGGCGCAAGGGTGTGGCATTATGATCAGAGCTGCTGACCTTGGAACTGGTGAAGTAGATTTGAGTCCTGGTGTCAGCTAAACATCTGGGGATCCTGGGCAAATCACTTAATCGCCTTGTGCCTAACAAATTAATCTGACCTTGTGTAATGTAACTGGTGGACCTGTAAAGCTCTCCAATGCTCTGGGGCCCAGTTTGCGCTACATAAAATTAAACAAAAAAAAGTTACATGAAAAGATAGTGACTAAAGGCCGTCCTTATGAAAAACCAAATGGTACCTGTAAAATTTCATAATCATTTTTCAAAGAAGCAAACCAAGTTAGGTAATAAAGAAGTGCATGTTGAAGTATCAGCCGGATAACTATATAATTTCTATAATCCTTGTCAGGAATTCTTTTTCGAAAAAATTGTTTTGTATTTTTTTTTTTTAAGTTCAAGTTTATTGAAACCAAAACATAGAATAAAAGCATAATACAGTAGACTCAATCAATAAAAGGCAAATAAAAAGTACAAAGGTATAATTGAAGAAGATATAATAAAACGGAGTCAATAAACACCTATATCTAAATCATGAAAAGGGGGAAGAGAACAAAACAAAAACAAGCTAAATATGGCAAAATCGTAAAATGTAACATTGTATGCAAATAGCAAAATGAATTAAAATAGTATAAAATAGACAATGAATAGTAAATAATTATAAAACTAAGTAAATCGAAGGAAAAAGACAGACGAGAAAATCATGGAGGTTTATGAACATCATCAGATGGATTTTGGTGAGTAACAATAGAAGCGGGAGATGGGAAAGAGCTTGGAGAGGTAAGTAGTAAGAGGAATCCATAATAAATCCCTTTTTACAGCTAGGGAAACGGGGGTAACATAATTGGTATCAAGTCAATGATGGAAGCAAATAGCATTCCACCATGCCGAGTAACTGACTTTGGTGGAGTCCTTCCAATTGGAAGTAATGAGGTGAAAGGCAACAGCCAAAAACAAGTCAAACAGCTTAAAGTGAGAAGGGGAATGAGACAAGTCAGGAGATAAGGACATTGGAGGGGGAGAAACGAAGTGTGAAGCCAAATATGTTGTGCATACAGGACCAAACTAATTGCCAAAAGGAAGCGATATTGGGACAATGAAACAACATATGGAGTAAATCAGCAGTCTGGCTTGGGCAAGACCAACACTTAGATGAGAGGTCATGGAAAATGATGCCAGTTTTTGCGGGGTTAATAATAAACGCTGGTATATGAAATAAAGAGTTTGGGTAGTGTTAGCAGCTCTGGACGTTTTATGTATTTTTAACCACAGCTTATCCCATAAAGAGACAGGCCAAGATATTGACAAATCCTGTTCCCAGGCCAATTCAGTCTTTGTTTTGAGTCGTTCAGAGGGAGTTATAAGACATTTGTAAATGCGAGAAGCGGATGGAGAGGCCTCTAAAAGCGGGAAAATAGTAGAGCAAGAGGAGGGCAACTCAGAGGAAGAAAGAAGAGATTGAAGATATTGGTGAAGAGCAGGTATTAAAAGGTCATATTGTTTCCTAAAGGAAGTGTGGAGAAGAAATTGAGATTGAAGATCCGCAAAAGGTAAAGGAACATTATTGAGCAGGAGTTGGGAAATCCATGATAAACCCCTGGATTTCCAAGATTTCCAGTAAAAAGAAAGTTTTTTAATGCGGAGCAATTTATTATGCCAGATAGGTTGCTGGGATAAAGAAGCAAGAGAGGGATAAGAGGAGGGTAAAAGGGGGATTAAAAGATGGCGGGTATGAGTGATAACAGGAGATTTCAAGAAAGAGGAGTTAGCAGAGAAGGCAAGAGTCTCCGAAAAATCAAACTGTGAGATAAGAGACTTCTCCAAGGATAACCAAACAGGAGGGTACGTGGGAACTTCTGTAGAAAGCCAACGAGAGGATTGCTTGAGGATAAAAGAGTAATGGTATGATTTAAAGTCCGGAAATTTAAGACCTCCAAACATTTTATCTTTTTTAAGAGAAGACGAGGTGATTCGCGGAGGCTTATTCCTCCAAAGAAATGCCATCAAGAGTGAATCTAATCGTTTAAAATAATAACCAGGTATGCGGACAGGAATCATGGAAAGTGAGTATAGGACGATAGGAGCTAACATCATTTTGATGGAATCCAATCGGCCCCACCATGATAGAAAGAGGAGATGCCATCTGGTAATAGAATCAGTCAATTTCTTTGTAATATATTCAAAATTAGCTTTCAAAGTGTCCGAGATAGAAGGGGAAAACCATAATCCTAAATATTTTACTTTAGTCGACTGCCAGGAGAAACCAGTATGGTCGAAGTAATGACGTTGACAAAAGACATTCAGGGGTATCACGATTGAGGCGATAGCCCGAGACTTGTGAGAAGGCGTCAACTTGAAGTAGAAAGGCAGGAAGAGTGGACTCAGGGTTGGAACAATAGAAAAGGATATTGTCTGCATAAACAGATAATTTGACTTGATTAGGGCCGGGGTTGAAACCAGTAATTTGGGCGTCTCGTCGTAGTTTGGTAAGAAATGGTTCCAATGCCACAATAAACAATAGGGGAGATAAGGGACACCCTTGTCGGACACCTCTGGAAAGGGAAAAATAATCTGAAATGTTTCCATTGGCAAAGATGTAGGCTCTGGGACCGGAATACAAAAGGGATATGAGGGAAATCAATTTAGGGGGAAAACCAATCCAAGTGAGGGCATGAAACTTAAAGTCCCAGCTGATCCTGTCAAACGCCTTTTCGGCATCTAATGTGATGGCTGCAAGCGGATATTGTAAGGAGGAAGCCTTACTGAGTACATTAAAGAAAACTCTGGAGTTATCAGAGGATAAACGTCCCTTAACGAAACCTGATTGTTCAGGGCCTATGAGTCTGGGTAAAATGGGATCAATACGTAAAGCAAGCAATTTGGCAAATATCTTATAATCCGTATTAACAAGGGAAATGGGGCAATAATTTTTACAAAAAGAAGGGTCCTTATTATCTTTGGGGATGAGGCAAATCATAGCATCTTGAAAGGTACCTTGAGAAGAACCATTAACAATGAATGAATTAAATAAGACAAGCATATGTGGGAGAAGAAGTTTCGAAAAATGATCATAAAATTCGATTATGAAGCCGTCTGGACCGGGGGCTTTACCACGTCTTAAAACTGAAACTGCATGGGAGATTTCCCTAAGAGTTATATCTGTTTCAAGTGAAGCAAAATCAATGTGGGAGGAAGAAGGAGAAGTAATCGACTGAAAGTAGGAGGATAAGTCAGAGGGGAGAGGAGAAGATTTGGGTGTGTAGAGGCTCTTGTACAATGTAACAAATTCCTGCAAAATCTCATCATCTTTAAAATGAGAAGTGCCAGGAGAATCAATTATGGAAGTAATCCGAGTTCTATCACGGCGAGTTTTCAAATAATTAGATAGGAGTTTACCCATTTTGTTTTGACCTCCATAATAACGAGCGCTGCTTTCAAAAGATATGAAGCAGCAGTGTCCGTAGATAGTTTATTAAAAGCAACCTTGGCGGTGATAAGATCTTTCAAAGAAGCGTCCGAAAAGGAATGAAAGTAGGCGTGTTCTAATTGCTTAATTTAAGCTAAGAGTTGGGAAGATTGTTTCTCAAATCTCTTCTTTTTCTGGGAGTCATAATTAATTATAAAACCTCTAGTGGTTGCTTTAAAAGAGAACCATATCATGGTTGGAGAAGAGTCAGGAGTGGAATTCGTAACAAAAAAGTCTTCAATAAAAGAACTGAATTGGCCAGAGAATTTAGGGTCCGCAAGGAGGGAATTCTTAAAACGCCATCTGCCAGAAGAGGGGGAGAAAGGGTTTAGGTCGAAGTCAACAATGACTGGGGCATGGTCAGAAATGAGGATAGAGCCTATCTCTGAGGCAAGGGCGCATTGAGCCAAGGACTTACTAAGGAAAAGGTAGTCAATGCGGGATTGTGTTTTATGAGGAGGGGAGAAATAGCGAAATTCCTGGAGGTCGGGATGACAAATTCTCCATATATCAACCAAGGACTTACGGCGGATGGAGGAGGTAAATTGAGTATGCATTTTGGAGTGAACAAATTTAACAGGGGAACGTCTGTCAAGAATGGGATCATGAACTTGATTACAATCTCCACCAAAAATGATATAATCATCATCAAAGGAAACTAATTTATCAGAAATAAGGGGCCAAAAGGTATTGTCAATTGATACCGGAGAATAAACATTAAAAATAACTAAAGGTACATTGTCAATTAGCAATTTAATAAACACCCAACGACCATCGGAATCAGATTCCTGATGAAGAACAGAAACGGTGAACTTTTTGTGAACTAAAATGACGACACCATTCTTCTTCCCTAAAGCAGGGGAGAAGAAAACATTACCAACCCAAAGTCTTGTTAGTTTAGAAGCTTCAATATCAGAGAGATGAGTCTCTTGCAACATAGCAATATCTGTTTTTAACCTAGCCAAGTGGGATAGCACTCGCTGTCTTTTAATAGGATTATTTAACCCTTTAACATTCCATGAGGTAACTCTGAATGGAACAAGATAAAGGTATTAGGTCGATACAAAAAGCATACAATGCAACATAACATTAGTAAAACCAAACTATGAAAAAAGTAGAAAAGTATGGAGCCATAAAATGAAGAAATAAAGGAAAAAATAGAATAACAAGGAGAGAAAGAGCAAGGAAAGAAAAAGTAAAAGAAGAGAGTAAGGAACACAGAAAAGAACATAATAGATCCTTAAGGTATACAAAGATTGAAAATGTAGAACGTGCAAGGAAAAGGTGAAGACTTGTAAAAAAGACCAAAGTAGAAAAGGACAGTATGAAGTAAAAAGAGAAGAAGAAGAGAAGTGTAAGAAAAGAATAACATAACACAAGCTGAAAAGACTGAATGATACAAAAAACTTACATGAAATCCGAACCATACGAAGGGTGGGGAGCCGCACGGAAAAATGACGTGCCCAAAACCCACGAGGACAAGCTGGAGAGAGAGCGAGACCAACGGGATGTAAAAGGAACATGAGGAGAAGAGGGCAATGTGGAGTATAGACCTACGGAAGAGGGGGGGGGGAAAGAGAAGTTAAACAACACTAAAAAACAGTAAAGGAGTATACAATACCCTTTTGATATATGAGCAATCTAAGTAGGAGGCATAGAGTATGGATAATAACTCTGAAAAAGCAATAAGGAACAACAACTGTAAGAGCATTGCACAGAAAATTACATGAATTTACGTATATCTGCAACAGCAATCTCAGTTAGGTTAACTCAGAAATGGAAAACATAGACAATGAAAGATTAACTAATCAGCATGCGAAGAAGAAGAGGTATCCATAGTCACCCTGAGTAGAGTAGAGGAAACTTTTAAGTTTCAGTGGGCCCTCATAAGTAGTAGTTTTATTATTAAAAGTCACTTTAAAGATGCATGGATGAAAGAGGCCATATCTTGCTCCCATCGGACTTAGTTGTGGTCTCATTGCTAGAAATTCTTTACGCCGGTCTGCTGTTGATTTAGCATAGTCCTGAGTAAAAAATAATGTACTTCCTGACCAGGTGATCTTATTCAAGGCTTTGGCTGTGGAAAGAACTTTCAATAGGTCAGTGTACTCCAGAAAATACAAAATCACTCCTCTCGGTTTTGCAGTGGAGGAATTTGAAGCACCGTGTGACAACGAGCCCAAACGATGAGCTCTTTGGATGTTCAGATTAGTAGTCTCCGGGAGCTTAAGTAATTTAGGAAGGTAGGACTTGAAGAAAGTAATTGAGTCCGCCCCCTCGGATCCCTCTGGCAAACCATAAATGCGGAGGTTGTTTCTCCTATTCCTATTTTCTACATTTTCCACCTGTTTGTGAAGACTCAACACCTGGGATCATAGGGAGTCAATTTTAGAGGCAGAAGAGCCCAAGGAGTCGACACTGCTTTCTAGAGCTGTGACACTACTTTCCACACTTAACCACTTATTCGAGAGGTCCTGAAGAGTTGACGTAGTTTCCTGAAGTGTAGCGGTGGTTTCCTCAACAAATGGGCGCAAGGCCCTAATTTCCTCTAGCAACAAATCCATGGTGACCGAGGAAACTTGTTTAGGAGGTGAGGGAGGGTAATTTTTGAGTTTCTTAGATGAAGCTTTAGTTCCGCCAGAAGTAGTAGCAGATACTGATGAGGGTGCCATTTTTGGCTGAAGGTTGAGGCTGATATCGCTTTCCCATGTAAATGTTAAAGCCTACAAAGTAAAATTATCAGCAACACCACTGCCAAGAAAGAAATGAGAGAAATACATCTACTACAACAAAGAGAGGCGCTCCTGTATCATATAAGCATATCTAAATAAGAAAGATGGAAATCATAAAAAATCCACCTTTTGTTGTTAGTTATTCGAGGTGCACGTAAGTAAAAACGCAGGAACTCAACCAGAAATCAACATCTGAGTGAACGTCCTTCCATATTATTATAAAGAACGAGAAAACTGTATGAAAAATGCAGGCGAAACACTAAAAAAATATTGAGGTGTGGTCAATACGCAAAAGTAGCCCCATGTATTAACAAGTTCACAGGCCAAGTAAGTTGAGAGTAGGAATAAATGCACTGCTGCAAAACACAAGGCATGAGTCTGAATTCCAGAGTAGAAAGGAGAAAAGATCACCTCATATGCATGGAAGCATGGAGGACAATGCACAAAATGGCGGCCATAGAATGGAGGGCAAAATTTGCCAGAGTGCCTTTATAATGAGGAAAACGAAAATCTCCAGAAAGTGCCTTATAAGATGCCAATAATGCAGCTGGAGAGCTTTAATTGGCAAAGAACAGGCAGTAATGGTGAGATGTCGCTTGAAGAGGAGCTCCGTCGGCGACTCGCTGTCATAAAGCAACAAAATGGCGGCCACAGCTCTCCAGAGCCGAGCTGCTGCGTATAAATTGTCAGAACAGCCTCCTTCAGCAAGAGAACTCCTCCAAAAGGCATCCGCCGATGGTGCAAGGCCTCGCACACGCAGCCATACATTTCAGGAGCTGTACGTGGGGAAATTAAGCCGCCGGCTCCGCTCGCCGTCCCGTCGTCGCTGGAGAGTCACGGGACAGCCGCCATTGCCGTCGGGCGCAAGCCACGCCGCGTTTTGTATTTTTTATTCCTAATTAGTAAGTGCCTAATGGAAAAGCAAAATATGCTGAATTCCTCCAGCCATTGATTACTTGATCGGCATATCTTTAACATGTATTCATCCATGCTAGAAATTCCCAAAGACTGTACCATTTGCAGTGTGGGGCATCATGTGGAAGCAAGTACCTACAGTAGACAGAACCTGCTCTTTCATGTTTAGAGTTCGGTCTAAAAGGACACCCAGGTTCTTAACTTACTTGTTTGGGTATTGGTGTTGCGCAAGTTCTGCAGGCCCACCAGTCGGCCGACCAAAGCTGTTGGGCCTTACTAAACAGGATAATCTTGTTTTTCCTGCATTCAGCTGTAGTCAGTTGGTAGATATACAAGCCGCACATTGCATTCATTCCTCTCACAAAGCGTTGTTTTGCCATAACCAGGACTTTGTCCAAACAGATGACCAACTGTGTATCATCCGCATAGAACAGAATTTCAAATCTGAAAGCTTTGACGATCTTGGCAAGAGGGTCAACATAGATGTTAAAAAGATTGGGGCTTAGACATGAGCCCTGCGGTACACCTTTGTCAATTGTCATAGCACAGGATTTGAAAGAGCCCAGAGAAATGGTTTGAGATCTGTTGTTTAAAATATCTGAGTCCCACATATTCCAATTTCATACAGCCTTTGTATTAGCCTGGGATAGGATATGGTGTCAAACGGTGGAGATAAGTCCAGCAGCACAAGTATAGCTGGTGTATCAGCCTCTAGAGCTAAGCATATGTGATCAGTCTCCGTGCTGTGAGAGGATCTCAACCCAGATTGTGTGGGGTCCAAGATCATGTTGTTTTCCAAGTAATCGGAAAGTTTGCTAATTTGACCTTCCAGTAATTTTCCTAGCAAAGGAAGCACCAAGATGGGCTGATAGTGTGCAAGGTTTGTGAGTGCGAGGATAGCCTTCTTTTGTATCGACCTAACCTGAGCCGATTGTCAGACCAAAGGAATCTTTCCTGTGTTTATTGATAAATTGAACTAGGAGCATATAGCTGGGGCTAACTGTTTAGAAAGTAGTGCTAAAATTCTGGGAGGACATAAATCTGAAGAAGATCCAGATTTGGCAGTTTCCAGAGATCTTTTAATTAGTTCTTGAGTGACACATTAAACTTTCCTAGGCTGCAAGCACCGTTAAGGGGAGGAGATTTGAGATTAGGCCTGGTAATAATTTTGTTGGGCGCAGTGGGAAAGTTTTGATAAATGAGATTCATTTTATCATTAAGAAAATCAGCTAATAAGTCACACAACTTTAGCCTGAATTTTTGGGGAGCACGTGCTGCAATTGATAAAATCATTCAGCACTTAAAAAAGCACTTTAGAAGAGTTGCCCGCTTTGCCTATTTGATTTGTAATACAAATATTTCGAGCATGAGAGCAGTTCTAGAAGCTTCCTTATTATGATTGTTTGTTGTGCACCAGCGTCTTTCAAGTTTTTTACAGGAGGATTTCTCTTTACGCAATTCGCTGGTGTACTAAAATGCATGGGTTCTATGCCTGATTTTCGTGCAGGTTTTGGGAGGAGCAACTCTGTCCAGAGCAGAGTTTCATGCATTGTGGTAGTCGTCTACAGCTTGATCAACTTCTGAGGTCTCAGGAGTTAATGAGAATCTCATTGATCAAAAGAATGATCAGTCTAGACAACCGGTAAAGGGAACTCGCAGGTCAAGGTTTTAGAATTAGTAAAAAGTAGATCCAACGTGTGCCCCGCCACATGGGTGGGCCCATTGATTTTCTGATACAGGCCGAGCATCCCGAGATCAGAAATAAACTGTGTTACATCTGTATTTAGGGAGGCTTCTCCATGATAATTAAAATCACCTAATAACAGTAATTGTTGAGATGCTAAAACAAAGGTCACAAAATATTTTCAATTAAGCTCTGGCTAAAGTATTTTTTAGGTCCAGGGGGCTACTCACCCTAAACTGCTTCAACACCTTGTCAGGGGTAGTAGGTGCTATAAAAATCCAATAACAATACAAAAATCCAGGGTTTGTGTATAGAGTTTTACATAGAAGAAACCCAAATGTATTTTCCTATAGCTATTGTATACGGCCACATATGCCAAGCTGTGCCTTGTAATGTTCAGCCATTAACTCTTTGCATGTTGCTATTTTGTAGGCCATACGTGCCAGAAAGAAGTGTGAGGTTGATGTGAAAGCTAGTGCTGTCGACAAGAGTCCCTTGACTGTCTGGCTGAGCTTTTGGTCTGAGGGTACTGACCCTGAAACAGTGCAATGACAAGAGACCCGGGCACTGTCCCATTCTGTCTGGTATAGATTTTGAAATAAAAAAAATAACTTACATGCAGAGAGATGAGCCGATATATAAAGAATATATTTTTGCTGTAAGTAAGAGCACGTTATCGAATGAAGGCTTGTAACCCTGAGCACCATCTTTGGGCCTTATGTGTTTTGCTACTCCATTCAATTGCCGGTTTTGAGCCACACCTCCCATTGATCTGTTTGTTTTTGTCAAGTACAGGGGAAGTAAGTGATATGAACATAAAATTGGGTGCCGCCTCCTCTTTTGCTTAACCATGTATTTCTTTTTCTAGAGGTACCTGTTTTAACATATTCTGTGTCTGTCTGATTTAACATGATGTATAGAAGTATTGAACATACTCTAGTCATGCAGCACCTGAAAGAATTTGACACCTTGTTATTTGATGGCAAATTGAAGGAGATATGCATTCACAGCCAAATTGCACACTGTATAAGTAAGAGAACTCTGGTCAAATCCCATCTTCACCCAATTGGGTGCCTGGGTGATCCTAGGCACATCTTTTACTTCACATACCTAATTTTGCTCAAGTGACCAACTTGAGGGCATAAAAAAATTTATTTCAGGAACTTCACTATTCAAGAAAGTTACTCCGTTATGGTTTAATAAGCAATTCTGTTGTCCCACGTATGTCAGCAACACTGGCCGTATCTACTGCGCACGTGACAAAAGATTCATGACAATGTCTTCAGGACAAAGAGGCATTGTTGAATGTTTGTTCAGAAAAGATTACTTTTACTAAACGTCAGTGCACTGAAAATATCCAATGTATAAATTAAAACACATGTTGAAGAAATAACCTTTAACATTATTTTTTAAGTATTTAGCCTCTTTTTGCTTAACATATGTTGCCTGTTGTGCATGCTAAAAACGGTCAGACCCCTTGCTCAACTCGTCTCTGTCTCTAAATGTACTGGCTTGCCCTCTTCTAAGTGACAGTCACTTTGGGCCACGTGACAGATCCGTGAGTCTTGCATTTGAGTCACTGAAAAGCCATCTTATAGAAAGTGTGCTCTGCCCACTGACTTCCTGGTATTACATTGTGCAAACCATGTGATCTATTGTCATTGTGCTGTATGCGTAAATTGTTCTCAAGAGAAGTCGAAAAATCAGAATGGAGAAAAGCCACATGCATAAAGAGATACCGTAAGTGCGTAACAAAACATGCTACAATGGTGTACTCCAGTCCATGGGTGTCGAAGAACGCCAGAACCCGTCCAATCTGAACTGTTGACTGGCAGTGAGGACTTCATTTCAAAGAAAAACATCTTCAGCTCTAAAGATTGCCGCTTTGGACTGCAACTGAAGGAGTGAAAGCACGCGCCTGCATGGTACCTTTCATCTCGCAGGCCCTCTCATTTGGCCTAGCTGCATTCACATGTTGCACAGCATGGCTGCCTGGGCGAGCCAGGCTAATTAACCGCCTAATCCGCTTTCCCTCCCTCATTTAGCAGTACTTTTCTAAGTTACCACCGCGTTCTTCTCCCTTGTGTTTTTAGACTGTCTACTTGTTTACGAATATTCTGAACTCTTTTACTTTGACCCAAATATGTAAAAATAAATAAAATGTTTAAAAACATTATGATCAATGTGTCTCTCCTACTGTTGTTGCTTGAATGAAATACAATATTCCATATTTATGGAAACAGACATTGGAGGTTCATCAATTTCAACTACATTTTGCAGACTCTTGAAATACAATGAAAAACATTGACAATAGCTGATTGACAGAAAGTAGCACGTGGTTTGTAGATGATTTGTTACGAATGCTCCTATTCTTTTGGTCGAAAAATAGAAGGGTGCATCCATGAGCCTGCAGAGACCCTGCTTTACAGCCTGGAATTGTGCCATGCTGCTAAACTGTTTTCAGGCTCAAGGGTGCGTTTGGGATGAATTGTTGAGTTGGTAATGATTTCGGGTAATCCTTAAAAGGAGATTGTACCCTAGCGTAAGGCAGGCAAACACAGTGATGTAGTCCTGCAAGGGGGGACCTTAATGGAGCCGCCCACTCCCATTTATATGTATAATCCGTAGTAAAAAAAAAATCTTTTTGGAGGTCACCCCCAACAGCGATTTCTGAAATGTATTTATAGGATTGAGAGAAGCATGGGGACACCTTTTATTTTGATGCCCCGGACTATTTCCTGTCTCAGTCCAACCCTGCCCACAATTCCCAAAACCAATTTATATTTCCCTCTACTAATCCCCCACTAATCCACTTTTGGGTTCCATTATTTTGAGATATTTCATCCCAGTCTAAAAAAAGTTTATGTAGAGGCTTAAACGTGCTTTGTAACTATGAGCCCAGGGATCCATTTCTTAAGACAGATAAATCCAGGAGGTGTTTTTTTTGTCAGATTATGTGGAATGAAGCTGGGTCTCTGGCTAGTATACCTCCCACTCCAGTTTCACAGTAGTGCCTCCTGTCTTGCCATTTATCCTGATAGCCATCTTTTTGAGTGTGGTGAGCTGTAACATTGTGTGATTTAATGATTCTAGGAAAGGTAACATGGTCCTCCTTCCAATACCATTTTGTTTGTGTTAATTTGCTTTTGTATGTGAGGTGTGGTCCATTGTTTATTTGCCCTGCCCCTCATAACAATGTAAAAAAGATAAATGGGTGGACGGTATGCTGAACAATGTCAAACACTCTCCCCCAGTCAGAGATCTGGGCCTCAATCCATCGTCTTTTTGCTCACGATGCAATTCCAGTTTGGACCCAGCCATATGCGAGTCCGTATTGACCATGCTCCGCATGGGAACAGTCCATCCCAAACTGCCAGGACAGGTCCTACCTGGACCGGAAACAAGCATCCTGGAACTAGTTTTGGGGTATCACCCCTCATCAGCCACAGGATAGCTTGAATCCAGTGCATAGCGAGCACAGGCCCATGACCAGGCATACCCATTCCACTCGGGGTAACAAATGCAAATTGTTTAATGTATGAAGGGAATGCTGAACAATGTCAAACGTTCTCACCCAGGCCTAAATCCATCAATTTTTTGCTCACCATGCCGCCCCAGTTTGGACCCAGCCATATGCAAACCAGTCTTGGCCCTGCCAGGGGGGTATGGTAGTTGTGGACTACATTTATGGGCCTATGGGCCTCATTAGTCACATGTTGGTACAGGTACTACTTGGTCTCTTCTTGTAGGAAATCTGCATTGATTTGTTGGTTCTCCAAGTTGTA
Source organism: Lissotriton helveticus (assembly GCF_964261635.1). NCBI lineage: Eukaryota > Metazoa > Chordata > Amphibia > Caudata > Salamandridae > Lissotriton > Lissotriton helveticus. Next base: position 1,116,437,701 of record NC_136061.1, on the reverse strand, counting down.
CATACTTTTCCAGGTAAGATTTATGTCAACATTGGTTGTTTTATGATTATGTTGGCATTCCTTCTTTAAAAATTATTTTATTGGTATATAAAAAATAATTACCACATGTTCTGATGCTTGGGAGAACTTTGACACCAATTTCCCATCCGTTCTCTTTTGTTGATCAACCTTTTATCCTTGGAACTTAGCTGCAGTGTTACTGACTATGGTGGTACTGGCCTATTTCACTCAGTATTTCTGTGTGATATAACACCACATGCAGACCGCCTTGTGTGGAACTGAACTAATATATGCAAATATAAAGTAATACTGTTCCTCATGATTGTTAGGAGGGGAGCCTAGAAAGCAGCACTGCATCCTTACCACACAGGAAAAGCAGCACTTAGAGAAGCTACCCCCGCACACTGTACATCAGAAGGGAAAACGATCCTCGGCTACCATGCTATGCAAATAGGTCTGGTTGTCCATATGTGCCCTAGGATAACCGAATGAGATGAAGACGGCGTTCATTTTCTCCATTGCTATTAAATCTGTTGTGATGCTACTTTGTAATTTCAAGGCCAGAGACTAGACTTTAGCTTTAAATATGTGTTATCTTTGCATGTGCACACACACACTGTCATGAATGTGTTGTCTAACAAGCTGTATGGAAGAATTCATGTTTTTGCTTATAGTGCCTCTTGTTTAGTGCTGTGTGTTTCATTTATGCTCACATACAGGGGGTAAATGGACCACCTACCGTGCCATGGCAGAAGATACCTTGGAAGCGGTTATCAGAGCCCATAACCTCAAAGCAGGGCCTTGTAAAACAGTAGGGCTTGTCCTAGAAGGAGGAAAGGATTGGACGCCTACTCTATATATCCGATTAGTTCAAGATTATGGACTTGAGAGCGAGGTACAACAATTACAATTTTGCATGCTTTTTCGTAATTACATTTGTTATCGTATTTTTTACTACCAATAATTTAACTTTCATTTACATCAGTTCACTTTATTTTCCCCTACAGTTAAGGATTCTCATCTTATTTACATCTAACGGTAAAAGTTTTCCACGCCTTCGAGGATCAAAATACTTTAACATGTTTTCAGATACCAAGCAATAGCATATAGACACAGTTGAATCACAGATTTCCTCAATAACGAAAGATATGAACTCTGTGAGGGCCTGAGAAATAAAGCTCTGACTTAACTCACTGACAGCTAGATCAAGCATGATCCGGTTATTTGATTTAGGGGGGAGGGGGTGTGGGGGGGAATAGACAGTGGGGACGTGAGATGGATTCTATTTTGATTAGCTGCGGAGCCAGCAAACTCCCTAAATTTCTATGCCACAACTTCACTCTTCTCAAAGCCCTGTTTCTGAAGATCGTTTTGGACACTTTTGGCCCAACAAAGGACCAGGGCCAATAGCTGAAAGAAGCATCTAAAGTAACCAAAATGCACTCTCAATGTATCCCTTTTGTATACATGTGTGCTAAAAATCCATCCCAGGACTTCGTTTCATATGATCCAGAATACCCTTTAATTGTGTAAAACGTTATCTCCTTAGAATCCATAATATATTGGTCTATGAAGGAATGTTATGTATTTTCTTGCACGTGAATATTTGTTATGGTGCATCAAAGGTTCTATTGATCCGAGTTGTGTTTAAATAAAATTAAAATGAATAATCCAATTATATGAATGCCATCAAACATTTCCCTGCTACTAGTCCAGAGATTGAATCTGGAGGTATTTGGACTGCTCTCTGCTTTGTTACAGAATTGATGCACATTAGTAGTCGTTAAGAGGCATTTGCGTGTGTTTTAATTACTCATGTATTCTTTAGTTCTATTATGATCCTTTTTGTGCCTTGCCACCTTCTTCAAAAAATTGTTCAGCCGCTGCTCGTTTCGAAGTATGCACTGTGGAAGTAAAAACACTCGTTTGAATATGCTGAAATAAAAATATAAATACACCCTTTCTGTTATATACAATACATTGCACTGATTTGCCTTTCTTGTAATGAATCTCGTATACAAATAAACCTACTGATTAGCTGTGCTTTGGATCTCAGTACACGTCCAGATTTTATTGGGTTTTAACTAGGAGCGTGTGAAATTTTCATAATTTGATTTCGTGTAAATACCTGAAATTTAGGGAAAAGTACTCAAAATTAGGATTAATTGCGCAAAGTCCCAATGCGGCATTTAGCCCTACATTTCAGCGTGAAATATAAAACGTTATGTTTATTTAGGTCAGAAAGACTGTGCTAAAAATGTTTTTTTTTTAAATAGCGTAAAAAGCACAAGTACCACAAAAGAAAGCTACTCCCATTCTAATCATTCGCTTTGTTCACCTGCTATAATTTTGCCATGAAGGGGACAGCATGACATAATTTGGGATTGCGCTATCAAGCTTTATGTGAAATTTCCGAAATTATGCAGATCACGCCGGTGTAATTGATTTTTTTCCCTGGACTACTTTTTACTTTAATTCCGGATCTAAAGCTTAGAGTGACCTCAACAGATTGCTGTTTAGATGGTGCCTTTAGCTTGAAGTGACGCTTTAGATTATAGATTTCAGAATAAAACTGTTCTTCTTGGTCATCTAATGTAAAACTGTGTGTTATTGAAGGGCCTTTGGTGAAAGAACTATGCATTCTTTTTTTCCTGTGGCATCTCAGCCCTGAAGTGTAATCTTTAAACGTGATCACTGTAGCAGAAAGTAGTTGAAGCATCATTAGTCACAGTTACATTGATACATGCATAGAAGTGTTAGTGCTGGTCTAAGCATTCACAACACAAGTTGTTTCCTCCCACACAATCAAAATGTAATACCTCTTCCGTGTATTTCGTACAGGCTTTCAGAAAACCGATAAGGGTGTTTTATGCTGTTTCTCCTGTTTTCAGGGGAATACGTGGGATCTAAAATATTTTCTTTTTTCCTTCAAAATATTTTCTTTTTTTCTTCCTTTAGGTTGCACAACATCTTGCTTCTGCGTATGGAGACAAAGCGTTTGAAGTGGCTAAATTGGCAAAAGTTACTGGAAAGAGATGGCCTATTGTAGGGAAGCGGCTTGTATCAGAATTCCCTTATATAGAAGCAGAGGTACTCAGCTTAAAATTCAGTGTATTTGTTATATTTGTGTTTTAAATTCTTTGGCCATTCATATGTACTTAGTTTGAAGAAGATCTGCATAATCCTATAATAGCCCCAAGATGCAGTGCTAGTAGCACTGCATCCACTTGTCATCGGCAAAATAATTTCCTGGATTTCCCTTAGACTGTGGGTTATTACCATGCTCCCTTAGGGCATATGGGGTGTCAGGATGGACACTCCCTCCCTGGTGTGATTTAGAATGCTACATAGTAGAGGAACCGGTAGGGGGTTGGGGGGGGCACCAGCTCTTAGTTTGTAAACTCCACCACCATCCTTCCTGTCCACCAGGCCGTAAAACAAATTGGGTGGAACTTTGGCTGGATAGTGATGGAGGCAGAGATACTGCATCTGATTGTCTTAATCCCTGTCCCCACCTTATGAATGAAGGTTTGGTGGCATTCCTTGGTGGAGAAAGGCTGCAGCAACCCTATACTAAGGTGTAAATTCAGGCTTGGGTGTCAAATTTTAGTTTTGTCTCCTCTCCCGACTATTAATTTGTGATGGAAACTTGTAACTGCAGATCCTCATCTTGTGAATATCCCCATATGCTAGACTGGATCCAGAAGATTTTTCAGCATAGCTCATTTGCGCCGGTAGGTGGCGTCATGCAGCTCTGCTTCAACTTCACTCCCCCACAGATATAACAACTGGAGTCATACATAGTCTCCATCCATGTGTGTTGATATCAGTGCCTTTCTTTCAATGCCTTTGTATGCGGATCCAGACCTAGCTCCTTTTTTTTTCTCCTCATTTGATGATCCTTTTTCTAAAATATTTTCCAGTGTGCCAGGGTAACTTCTCCTAAGACCACAAGCTTTACACCTTGTAGGGAATTTCGCAAACAAATGTATTTGCCTGATCCCCACAAGATATATATTTAAAGTTTAGGGTTGAGTCATAACTCGAGGTCATGTGGGGAGTGTGCCCTGATGGATCTGAGGGCAAATTGGGACAAAAAAGTTAAGCTGTACACTTCTGAAAATCATGTTAAGGATCCTCCCGCTTGAAGTCTAGGACTCAGACCTGGTCCTGTTCTCAAGGCTGGTCCCGCAACAGATCTTCGTCGCACTCCAAGTTTTCTGATAAGTCAAGTTGTAGAATAAGCACAAGACGTGTAAGCGAGCTTTGTCCCAGCCTCTCCACTCACCCTTGGAGAAGAGGTGCTCTGCAGTCTCATTCCCAGTTCCTTACTGAGGATCAGATTCTGCAACTGATTACAGTGCAACCCAAGTTGGTGTCCATTGGCAATGCCACTGCAGATCACAGCATTTAAAGATGCTGTGCTTCTCAGCTTTGTCAGCGTTCAGGTTCCCTCTGGCATACTTTCTGTCCCCATGGATACACAAAGACTTCCATCTGGGTTTCTGCCGGTCGGTTAGTTCTCCGCACCAGCTATTCCTTCTTAAGAACCCTCTTTGGGCACAGCTCCAAATCTACACCCAGCTTCATGATTCCCAGTAGTACCTGCCGAGTCTATCCCGGCACCAGCACTGGGGGAGGACATCTGTCTCAGAGCCAAATCTGTTTCAACCTCATACAAAGCTGCACTTACGTTCAGTCCCTACACACCAGGCACTTATCCTTTCTAACTCAAATAAGATGATGGCTACCTAGAAGTCACCCACTCCGACAACTTTTTGGGTCGGACCCTGACCAGAGCCAACATGCATTTAGTGATGGTGAGGAGGATTTTTCCTTACACTATGAACAATTTGTACATGGCCCTTCAAGAGGCGTTGACACCAATGAGCCTTTTGTGAGAGCCATAGCAAAATTTCTAAATTGGATGTGGCGTATTCGTTCCAACTCTTTGAACCAGCAGGTATCAACGCTATGTGGCAATACATTAGTAAGATGTGTTTGCCATTGTTCCTATAATTAAAAATTCACCAGGGGGCTTTCTATAGCTTATCACACAGATGTAATCACAATTAGATTAGCCGTATTAACAACTACCTTAGGAACATAGTGTTAGTCAGGAATATAGGCACATGAAAGCTGCGTTATTCAGCCTTATAATCACCTTTATCTCCCCAGTCCCAAAGACTAACGTATATTATCTTCTATATTTAGTGGTCTTTTTTATTTAACTTTGTAATCTGTTTATTTGTGCGTATTTGATGTTGTCAATGCCCCGTTTTATAAATAGTTGTTGGAATTTTTAATAATTTTATGTTCTCATCCAGGGGATACTCCTCAAAATCATAATCTGTGAATAATCCCTGCCTATGTGCGGGATCCCAGTGCATATAGAAAATATATATATATATATATATATATATATATATATCAACGTCAATCCTGTGCTCTGCTTGTCGTCCACAGCACAAAAGGTACGGACACGGACCAAAGTTTCAAAATGCAGTTATTTTATTCGTGCTATTCCTGTCGAGATATATATATATATATATATATTTTAACTGAAAAAAACATAGGTTTTACACACGTTATAGTTAGGAAGTAGCATTTACAAAACCTATGAAATTCACTGAAAAAACCATAGGTTTGACACCAGTTATAGTTAGCTGGAAATTTTACTGATATAAAACCAATGAAATTCCACGTTATAGTTAGTTGGACTCACTATAACTTGCGCGTGTAATGCACTGCTGATGACGTCACATATTACATCACTCATGACATCACTGATGACACCATCCAGTGAATTTGTGTCTTTCTGAAAAATAAATGTGTTATATATGTATATATTATTGAATATGTTAGTAAATACATATATTAGTGAGTAATGCTTAAATATTTAAATATATGTATTAGTGTTTCACTTTGTGTATAAGTGGCTGCATGGGTTGATGAGTAGGTACATGTGTATGTATATAGGTGATTAGATGTTTTTCTTAGTATCAGTATGAGTGTTTGCATGCTTTGGTGGGAGTATTACTTAGTACATAGATGCAAGAATGACTGAGTCTCTGTTTGTATGTGTTTTGAAGACAGCATATGTGCAGGACTGTATGGGTGGATTCGTGTGCATATGTCTGTGTTAGTGAGTGAATGACTGTCTTATTAGTGTCTTTATCAGTAACTACATATGTTTTAATGTAGTATATGTGAATATTGATGTATATAAGTGACTATATGTGAGAGTGAGGGATTGTAAAAGTTCCTGTTTAAATTAGTATGTGTTTCTAGAAGTGATTTTTTAAGAGAGTAAGTATGTGTAAGTTTCCTTAGAAGTAAAGTGGTAGTGTGTGTATATTTGTTTATGCAAATAAATGTATGTTCAATAGTTTATTTGCATGTGTGAGTATGTGTGTGAATAACTTTTGGATGACTGTCGGTGTGTAACAGGATGTGTAGGTGTATCACTACATATGATTAGTGAATATATGTATGAGTGACTATATAGAACTGTTGGTGAATTAGTGCATGTGTATATACATGGTGGAATTATTGAATTGGTTGTTGTAACTGGTATGGGTATCTCCATTTTTTTGAACATTTTAGTTTCTATTTTTGAATATGCGTTTCAAGGGTTAGATTACAGTGAAAGGAGGTCTGTCACTGTGTCACAAGGATGGTGTCATCAGTGATGTCATGAGTGATGTAATATGTGACGTCATCAGCAGTGCATTACACGCGCAAGTTATAGTGAGTCCAACTAACTATAACTTGGAATTTCATTGGTTTTATATCAGTAACATTTCCAGCTAACTATAACTGGTGTCAAACCTATGGTTTTTTCAGTGAATTTCATAGGTTTTGTAAATGCTACTTCCTAACTATAACGTGTGTAAAACCTATGGTTTTTTCAGTGAATTTCATAGGTTTTTAAAATGCTAATTCAGAAATATCTCGTGTATACAACCTATACTTTTGTCAATAAAGTTCTGGCAATATTTTTTTCAGAAACAAGCCGTTTTCTTCACTGTTCAAGTTGCATAGAGACTCCTTGTAAAGCGATACAGAATTAGAAAGTCTGTACCTTGCCTTTTTTTCAACGCATTAAAATTTGCCTGTAAATAAAAATAGCCTTTCTAAACTTTCGTGCACGACCCGGTGTGCGCACTCTCGGCAACAGTTCTCAATAAAATGGATAGCGCATTTCCAGGCTTTCGTGCGCGACCGACTGCGCGCACCCGCCTATATATTTCGTGAAAACTTTGCAATCTGAACTTATTGAATTTCTTCATAGACCCATCAAAGAACTTATAATACGTCAAAGAGACTAAACCTAGGCTTCTTTTTTAATATTATGAAAATTTTCATTAAATGGAGCCGAATGTCTTTTTAAACTTTCGTGTGTGACCGAATGTACACACCTTGGTATTTTAAAAAAATATATAAAAGGTTTTATACTTTAACAATTGTATGCTTGAATCGAGCTCAGAAGATATATTAAATCCGGATATGTTTGGATTTACTCCTTTTCACGTTTTGAAACTTCGCTGAATTAGACCGCTACTTCCAAATGGCGTACGTGACCAGATACTATCACCGCGTACACGTCCTGAGACGCGCATGTGAAGTCATGTGACTTGAAAACAACACTTCCAATTGGTTCTTAGTAGTTTCTATTCTGCAATTTACACGGAGGACTCCACCCACTTCTCTCACTATCTTTTCTACTCTCAAAAGAGAACAACGTTCAACACCCTTCGGAAGACTTTGCTGAAATGGCTGCCGCCCCGCATTCATCTTCCGAATCTGAAGGAAATGAGCGACTACCTTTAAAAAGAAAAAAGGAATCTTTTATTTGGCAATTTTTCACTTATCCTGAAGAACAAAAGAAAGTGAATGTGTCAAAAGTTACCTGCACGATATGCAATTCGGTTCTCTCAAGAGGAAATCCAAGAAAAAAATATTCCTTTTCCATACATACCATGGTGCGGCATGTCAAACAAGTGCACCCTGTGGAATTTGCACAGGCATCGACAAGAGCCCTGGCCACGCTATTACCATCAGAGGTGGCCAGCACATCTTCTGGTGGACGACCTGTATCTCCATCGAGTGCTGTGATGGACTTGAGACCATATCTTGCAAAGGTGCACATGAAATGCAACGAGTGTGGAGAAATTCTTCTGTACGGAGAGCAGAGCCTCATTCTTACTAAACTAAAAATTGAGAGTCATAAATGCCCCGAGAAAAGATAAATTTCTTCATTTCATTTTGATCCTGTGTCACACATGAAAATGTTGTTGCAAGTTAAAAAAATCAAAAACTGCATGGCACTGTTCCTGTCAAGGTAGCATAGCTGGCGGCCTAGGGGTGGAGGACCGTTGTGCAAATACCCCGGGGAGGACTCTGGATATGCTTGGTCCCTGAGATTCTTAGATGTCACTGCCTTCCACAAATGGCATAAGTCCTGGATGTTCGGTGCCATACTTGAGGGTTTGACCTAATGACACGTCCTGCGGTGCCCTGGTCCAAAATCAAACAACATAACACTTGTTTTAAAAAAAAAAAAAAAAAAAAAGTTCTTTTCAGAACTAACTCATTGTACCAAAAACAGCTCCAGGAGCATATTATAAAGGGGGTTTATCTCCCCTTTTTTGGCTTTCGTTCGTGCGCGACCGTGTGCGCGCACCCGCCTATATATTTCGGGAAAACTTCGCGATTGCAACTTATTAAATTTCTTCATAGACCCATCAAAGAACTTATACTACGTCAAAGACAGTAAACCTAGGCTTCTTTTTTATTATTATGAAAATTTTCATTAAATGGAGCCGAATGTCTTTTTAAACTTTCGTGTGTGACCGAATGTACACACCTTGGTATTTTAAAAAAATATATAAAAGGTTTTATACTTTAACAATTGTATGCTTGATTCCAGCTCAGAAGATATATTAAATCCGGATATATTTGGATTTACTCCTTTTCACGTTTTGAAACTTCGCTGAATTAGACCGCTACTTCCAAATGGCGTACGTGACCAGATACTATCACCGCGTACACGTCCTGAGACGCGCATGTGAAGTCATGTAACTTCACAACAACACTTCCAATTGGTTCTTAGTAGTTTCTATTCTGCAATTTACACGAAGCACTCCACCCACTTCTCTCACATCTCTACCCTGTTATCTGCAATTGTGAAAATCAAAAGGAGCTGCGCTACGCCCCTGTAAGAGGCCTCACTCCCACTGCTGCAACGGCTTGGCAGTCCTCCAGATGCACAGGAACAGCCCCTCCGATCCATTGAAGTTCTCTGTCGTGAGAGGCCTCACTCCCACTGCTGCAACGGCTTGGCAGTCCTCCAGATGCACAGGAACAGCCCCTCCGATCCATTGAAGTTCTGTGTCGGTCTCAATACCACTTACGAAATGAAAATAAGCACTGAAGAATATTTATGCTGTAGCAGGAGGAGTACTACATGCTTGCAGAATGCATTCTATTACCTATAAAAAAGTGAAACACCCACGCTACAATCATATAGAATACTTCCTCTAAAGAAGCCTGTGAATAACTTTCGAACATCAGGTTAACCTTTTTTTACTCTGTCATCATTGTTAAAGATAAGTATTTACAATACTATATTAAACAATTCCATGATTTTTCCTTTTTAATTTTAAAAATCTTGCAATCTTTCACAAACCCAATACTCATGGCTTCTTTTTCGTGACAAAAATCTTGCAATATTACATACCTACATAGAATAACAGAAAAAACTTAAAACTACAAAGGCCAAACAGTCTACTAAACGCGGATTTGTAACCTATGGGGCAGATTCATGTTAACTACTTCATACCCAGATATGCACCAGTTAATGTGCACCACAGTATGGTAGTGCTCCGTTACCCATGGTGTGTCACATTTGAAATGTGGCGCACCATGGTACAAAAACACCATACATGCGTAACACATCTGTGCTCAAAAACTAATACATTGCTAGAGTTGCATCGCAACTGTGATGCAGCTCCAGCAAGGCTCACCAATGCACTATATTCACAATGCTACGTCAATACCTACGCCTGCTTCAAGCACATGCACAGTTTGGAAACAGCATGGGCCTGAAAGTCACTGAGTGAAATATCATACATTACAGTCAGCAACTTTCAAGACGCATTCCTTCAGAGGAACACTTACCGGTTATTAGAGGTAGATCGTCCGACTCCACCGGAGGAGACCCCTAATAAAAAAGACATATATAAAATGCGGACTAGCCACTGTATCGTGCTAGCAAACTTTAACTTAAAAATCGTTAGAAAAAACAAAAGGAATCGAGCAAAATCAGTAGGCCACTGATAGGATCTCTTTTTCACCTCGCTAAAATAGAAACATTAGGAACAACCCCTCATGAGAAATATGAAACTAGTGAGAGAAACCGAGCTCGACGCCATGATGGCTGCAAGATAGCTCGGCTCCGCTGCCCACCCCGCCCAAAATAACGACAAACCCTATACAAATATTATAAATAAATACAACACACCAGCAAAGTAACAGGGTAAAACGTTTTATTAAATAACTATTTACATGGCAGCCTGCTGCAACATGAAAACAACACTTCCAATTGGTTCTTACTAGTTTCTATTCTGGAATTTACACGCAGCACTCCACCCACTTCTCTCACTATCTTTTCTACTCTCAAGAGAGAACAACGTCCTACATTTTTCTGAAGACTTTGGTGAAATGGCTACCGTATCTCATTCATCTTCCGAATCTGAACAAAATGATCGACTACCTTTAAGAAGAAAAAAAGAATCTTTCATCTGGCAATTTTTCACTTATCCTGAAGATCAAAAGAAAGTAAATGCACCAAAAGTAACCTGCACGATATGTGACTCGTTTCTCTCAAGAGGAAATCCTACAAAAAAATATTCCTTTTCCATACATACCATGGTGCGGCATGTCAAACAAGAGCACCCTGTGCAATTTGCAGAGGGATTGACAAAAGCCCTGGCCACGCTATTACCATTAGAGGTGGCCAGCACATTTTTTGATCGACGACCTGTATCTTCATCGAGTGCAGAGATGGACTTGAGATATTTAACTATATATGGTCTATAACCTATAGTTTTTTCAGTGAATTTGCTCCGCCGCCCACCCCGCCCAAAATAACGAGAAACCCTATGCAAATATTATAAAAATATACAACACACCAACAAAGTAACAGGGTAAAACGTTTAATTAAATAACTATTTACATGGCAGCCTGCTGCAACATCGATCCAAATGCATGGTTTTTTCAGTGAAATTCCTCCGCCGCCCACCCCGCCCAAAATAACGAGAAACCCTATGCAAATATTATAAATATATACAACACACCAACAAAGTAACAGGGTAAAACGTTTAATTAAATAACTATTTACATGGCAGCCTGCTGCAACATCGATCCAAATGCATGACACTGTTCCTGTCAAGGTAGCATAGCTGGCGGCCTAGGGGTGGAGGACCGTTGTGCAAATACCCCGGGGAGGACTCTGCATATGCTTGGTCCCTGAGATTCTTCGATGTCACTGCCTTCCATAAATGTCATAAGTCCTGGATGTTGGGTGCCATAGTTGAGGGTTTCACCTAAAGACACGTCCTGCGGTGCCCTGGTCCAACCATCACATATACCTGCGCCAGGAGACGGCGTTGGGTGCACTGGAAGGGAGAGGCGGCGCGAACGAGCCTCCCCCACCTCCCCAGGTGGAGGTTTCTGAGCTACACCCCTAAAGACACGTCCTGCGGTGCCCTGGTCCAACCATCACATATACCTGCGCCAGGAGACGGCGTGGGGTGCACTGGAAGGGAGAGGCGGCGCGAACAAGCCTCCCCCACCTCCCCAGGTGGAGGTTTCTCAGCTACACCCCTAAAGACACGTCCTGCGGTGCCCTGGTCCAACCATCACATATACCTGCGCCAGGAGACGGCGTGGGGTGCACTGGAAGAGAGAGGCGGCGCGAACGAGCCTCCCCCACCTCCCCAGGTGGAGGTTTCTCAGCTGCACCCCAGCACTTCACTCGACATAGGCGGCCGGCTCCCAGGGTCCGGCGGAACTTTTAGCCTTTTGATGACTCTTCCATTCTGGACCTTGTCCCACAATCCGTTTGACCTGAAGACACGTCCTGCGGTGCCCTGGTCCAACCATCACATATACCTGCGCCAGGAGACGGCGTGGGGTGCACTGGAAGGGAGAGGCGGCGCGAACGAGCCTCCCCCACCTCCCCAGGTGGAGGTTTCTCAGCTGCACCCCAGCGCTTCACTCGACAAGATGAGTTGCGCCCGCTCCTGCGGCACAGTGCCTCGCTTGGCCAGCTGAATTACGCCTGCTCTTGCTATTACAGCGTCTCACCCGCCATCCGGCTGAATTGCACCCACTCTTCCGGTACAGCGACAGGCGGCTGCCACGGAGCTCAGGAAATGGCGGTGGGCTCCACAGACTTGGGCCTGGCCTGCAAGGATGGCTCTGGACAACCCTGGAACTCGGACGCTTGACTGCTACGGCATGGGCCCCATTCCCAAAACCGTCCCCTCAGCCTTGAAGATACTACAAGAGTCACCGGGGCCCCCGACTCCCGCAGACTTCCGGTGGGCAGCTTCTGCCATGATTGCTCGCAGAATGGCCACGACGTAGCCACGGGGTGCTCTCATGCTGACGCCAGCTTCAGTCTGAAACATCCAGAAACACTGTAGTATCGCGTTGTCGCGTAATGCGTCATATGACGCGCCGCGTTAGCGCATCCGGTGCGCGAAGCGCAGCTTCCCGGAAGCGATCCGGGGCGCGGCGCGAAGCGCGTAACGTAAGCATAACAGGTCATGTGACTTGTTAATAAAACTTTTCATTGGTTCATTTCACTTTTGGTTTCCTAATGATGTAAGGCTAGGTCATGTGACCTAAAAGTAACACTTTTCATTGGTTTAGAACTAAACCACACCTCCTCAGGTGGTGGTTGAGCAAGAGGTGCCCCCCCTCCCCACCTTCATGTTGCCTGATTCGGCCAGCTTAATCGATCGAGCATGAGACTCTGTTGTGATCTGAAGAACCGCTGCCTGCGGTGCCTCACAGAACCGCTTAATGGAGGCCCCCGAGGGGCGGTGTGGTGGCGCGGACTGGGAGGGGGCGCTTATCTCCTACCCCGTCCCCAAGTCTCGCTTGGCCAGCTGAGTTCCGATCACTCTTGCGGCCTACGACATGGAGAGGCCGAGGCGTTGACTAGGCGGGACCTCCGGCCGCAACCACAGCGCCAACGATCGCTGCTGACGGAGGGGAGCCTTGCCGGTGAGAGCCACTGATCTGAAGAACCGCTGCCTGCGGTGCCCCCATGAGCCGCTAGACGGAGGCCCACGAGGGGCGGTGTGGTGTGGTGGCGCGGACTGACAAGGGTCGCTTGGCTCCTGCGCCCTCCCCAAGTCTCGCTCGGCCAGCTGAGTTTCGCCCACTCTTGCGACCTACGACATGGAGAGGCCGGGGCGTTGACTAGGCGGAGCCTCCGGCCACAACCACAGCGCCAACGATCGCTGCTGACGGAGGGGAGCCTTGCCGGTGAGAGCCACTGATCTAAAGAACCGCTGCCTGCGATGCCTCCCTGAACAGCTTAACGGAGGCCCCCGAGGGACGGTGTGGTAGCGCGGACTGGGATGGGGCGCTTGGCTCCTGCGCCCTCCCCAAGTCTCGCTCGGCCAGCTGAGTTTCGCCCACTCTTGCGGCCTACGACATGGAGAGGCCGGGGCGTTATGGATCAGTATGAGCAAATTGATCTCAGTCTTGTTGCCCTGGTGTGGCCTGAGATCGCCCCCGACATAAGCGGCCGGCTCCCGGGGTCCGGCGGAACTTTTAGCCTTTTGGTGACTCTTGTCTTCTGGACCTTGTCCCACAATCCGTTTGACCTGAAGACACGTCCTGCGGTGCCCTCGCAATGCGGCCTGGTCCCTGAATGTGTGCAGGGGGACGGTATTGATTGGATCAAGATGGCGGCTTCACACAAAGCTGACTCAAGTGTTGCTGCTGATGCTATGCAGACAAAAACTGGTTTTCAGTTTGTACATTCTTCAGGCTTTTTCTTCATAAATGTAACAATATGAGACTCACTAGGAGAACGGCCGTTTATCTTTCCTTTCAAAATGCTGCCAACAATATTTTCTGAATGGAAGACACCATCTGAGATCGCCCCCGACATAGGCGGCCGGCCCCCGGGGTCCGGCGGGACTTTTAGCCTTTTGGTGACTCTTGTCTTCTGGACCTTGTCCCACAATCCGTTTGACCTGAAGACACGTCCTGCGGTGCCCTCGCAATGCGGCCTGGTCCCTGAATGTGTGCAGGGGGACGGTATTGATTGGATCAAGATGGCGGCTTCACACAAAGCTGACTCAAGTGTTGCTGCTGATGCTATGCAGACAAAAACTGGTTTTCAGTTTGTACATTCTTCAGGCTTTTTCTTCATAAATGTAACAATGTGAGACTCACTAGGAGAACGGCCGTTTATCTTTCCTTTCAAAATGCTGCCAACAATATTTTCTGAATGGAAGACACCATCTGAGATCGCCCCCGACATAGGCGGCCGGCCCCCGGGGTCCGGCGGGACTTTTAGCCTTATGGTGACTCTTGTCTTCTGGACCTTGTCCCACAATTCGTTTGACCTGAAGACACGTCCTGCGCTGCCCTCGCAATGCGGCCTGCTCCCTGAATGTGTGCAGGGGGACGGTATTGATTGGATCAAGATGGCGGCTTCACACAAAGCTGACTCAAGTGTTGCTGCTGATGCTATGCAGACAAAAACTGGTTTTCAGTTTGTACATTCTTCAGGCTTTTTCTCCATAAATGTAACAATGTGAGACTCACTAGGAGAACGGCCGTTTATCTTTCCTTTCAAAATGCTGCCAACAATATTTTCTGAATGGAAGACACCATCTGAGATCGCCCCCGACATAGGCGGCCGGCTCCCGGGGTCCGGCGGGACTTTTAGCCTTTTGTTGACTCTTGTCTTCTGGACCTTGTCCCACAATCCGTTTGACCTGAAGACACGTCCTGCGGTGCCCTCGCAATGCGGCCTGGTCCCTGAATGTGTGCAGGGGGACGGTATTGATTGCATCAAGATGGCGGCTTCACACAAAGCTGACTCAAGTGTTGCTGCTGAAGCTATGCAGACAAAAACTGGTTTTCAGTTTGTACATTCTTCAGGCTTTTTCTTCTTAAATGTAACAATGTGAGACTCACTACGAGAACGGCCGTTTATCTTTCCTTTCAAAATGCTGCCAACAATATTTTCTGAATGGAAGACACCATCTTGTAGCATAAAGGGCTGCGTCAAGGGTGGTATTGCCCAGAATGTCTTGTTTTCTAGTGCTCGTAATGACGAAGCCAGAACAGCCGAAAGGGATTCTGGTCCTGCCGCTACTTATTGGACACATTGAACTATACTCTGGTCCTGCCTGACCTCGATCAAAATGGCGCCAGTATGGGAGTGAATTGCAACTCCTTATGACGTTCTAGTTACTTAGCCTTGACGTTATGGGGGATGTATGCGGTCTTTATGCACATTGCGGGCGGGGGAAGGGTACTGACTAGGAATACGGACAACCCTATTGATGTCGATTTTTCATTATTGATTATTGTATTAATAAAGCTTCGAAATAATGTTACCCATGATACTCGCCCATGGTATGCGTATTGACGATTTTATTGTAACTGATCCTGTTATACTTTCAATTAAAAAATCAACCTTCACTGATCCTGCAACCGTTTGTCACGTTTAGTTTTTTCAATTAAATGGCTCGCTTGTTACATACTCCTATACCCCTGGCTTTTGAAAGACACCATCTTGTAGAATAAAAGGCTGCGTCAAGGATGGTATTGCCCAGAATGTCTTGTTTTCTAGTGCTCGTAATAACGAAGCCAGAACTGCCTTGGTATATTCCAATATATGCCAAAGACAGAAATGGAATTAGTCCAATCAACATTGTGCACAAATTGAGAAAGCAAGGAGACATGTTAATAAATCTGTTTCTGCTTTCCTCAGAGATTATAGCATGGGTTCTATTTACCACAACAACTTGCGTTACCACATGCAAGACATCTATAGGACAGATGGTGTTCATTTCACGGATGAGGGAAACAGAATCTTCCTCTGCAACATTAGACTCTGTATCGGTACTTACTTATAAATGCAGAAAAAACTCAATTAAAACAAGGGCTCTTTTCAGAGCCACCTTATATCAAAGCACTCAAACTTCTGATTTATCTCCATTTTCACACTCTTGTAAATAGGTGTGCGCGCCCAGGTGCGTGCACCCCGCAACTTTTAAAAAAAAATATATATATATATTTTCGCGTTTAAGGGCCTTACTGCACACCCTGAGAGAGCCTATGCAGCAAAACAATCTCTACCTTCTCCCCTTTCCATGTTCCAACGCTTTGAAATGACAATATATTTACTCGCAGTGACAAAATGGCGGTCAACACTTCTTGATTTCCTTCGAATCGAACGTTAACAGACGTCACGCAGCAAAAAAAAAAATCCGCTCGCGCGCAGCCGCTTGAGTACGCGCACCCGTCCGCGCTTACAGATATATAATTGACTTTAACTTTAATTTTCTCATCAACTACTGAACGGATTTACACCATTCCAAAAAAAGCGTAATCTGCGAGCCGGACTCTACAGTTTTGCCAAATTTCTTATAAATCCATTCAGCCGTTCGACCTGTAGCCGTGTCTAAACGTCCTATGGAAAATAACATGGAGAAAACACGTTTTGGGACCCCCCTTTTATCTCAGCCCCCACTTCACCAATCCCCCCCAAACTTTCAGGGAAGGAGCGCAGCGGACCGAGCCATCTTCTTTGAGAAATTCGCAAAGATTCATCCACCAGGGCCAAAGTTAATCCAAATAGAATGTTGAGGATTTCCTATGGAAACTAGGTCCTAACTATAACTACCTACTGGCGACCGCCAGTAGGTTATATATATATATATATATATATATATATATATATATATATATATATATATATATATATATATATATATATATATATATATATATATATATATATATATATATATATATTGAAAAATTCAAAATATGAATGCAATATTCGAAATAATACAACATAGTACAAACACAAAAATATAGGAGCATATATATATATATATATATATATATATTCATATTCCTAAACCAGAACGGACCAGCCAGGCTTTTTCCCAGTCTTTACAGCTTGGCGGTCCCGAAGCACCACAGCACGAACAGGAACCAAAAACACCTTTCAGATTTAAGAATTATTTATTTCAACACCATCTGTGCAAACAAGAGGGCGGTTGCCTTCGACTGGACCATCAGTGTGTGTGTATATACATATACACACACACATATACCTGCTGCCTAAAATGTTCCCAACATGGCAAAAATGCCGAAATTAAATAGGTTCACATTGTAAGAAAATATCCTCCCAACCATAAGGAAAAGAGGACATGCACTGAAAAGCTGTCATACAACAATACTTTATTTTCACAAGGAAAAACTTGTAATTGCAGGCAGTTGCCTGTAGGCTGCATAGCAGAGCAATAATGAAACAAAAAACAGACACCTTACCTTTACGGCTTCCAAGGGTTAGGTATACCCTGCCTTTAAGACCTGCAAGTTGACCCTCTGCTCCAATCATGTACCACAGATGACAGTTAGGTCAGTTCTTTTTTCCGGCTCCTTCCTTGAGGATCCTGGAGTTTGAGCTCTTCAGTTTTTTGACTGATTTTGAATGTATTCCACATTTTCTTTAAAAATTCAACATTTCTTGATTCCTAGAAGTATATGCTACTGGTTTTCTGACTTTTACTAAATTTTTTCCAGTCAGAATGCCTGCTTTATTTTTGAAATGTCCTTCCTGTGGCAAGAAAATGGCACTGCCGGTCCCACACTCGGTGTATATTGTGTGTCTTCCTTCTTCACATAACACTGACCAGTGTCCTCATTGCCAGAAGTTTTCAAAAAGGACTCTGTGTGACAGAGAACGCATCAAGTTCCATGCCCAGCTGGAGAGGGATAAATGTAAATGTAAATGTAGTTGAGCTTATATAGCGCACAGCTACCCGCAGTGTGTTTCCCGGCGCTTGCTTAGGGAACCCTTCCTGGTATTCCCCTGTGAGATAGCAGGGTATCCACAAGGTGAAAGTCAGGCATCCCGCCGTGAGGGGCCGTTGTGGAGATTAAGCAAGCTATTGCCCAGAGTCGCAGAGGGTGAACCCGTGAGTCGAGGAGGCACCGGGGCGAGAATTATCGAGTCCGTGGAATTTTTAGCCCAAGACCCGCCGAGGCGGGGAATTGAACCCTGGTCCAGGACCGATCTCAGCTTCCGGGTCTGCTGCCTCTAACCCCTGAGCCACACTTCTCCACACAGGGATAGAAGCCAGCATGGGGGTGGCCATGGAAACATCCAAGACTCCTCTTCCAGCAAGCACCATCGGTAACTGCATCGTTCCACCTCTGAATCCGGAAAGTAGCAGGTGACAGAATGTTCACCGCCGATGTCGAGATCGCCGTCGAAGAGGCAGAGGCACTCTTCAGCGTCGAGGGACAGATCATGTCTAGATGTTGAGACCCTCCGCCGCATGCCAGTAAGTCGGGGTCGAGGCACAGCACTTCGGGCTCGAAGGCTGTGGGTCCAGAGAGACCTGTTAACTCCCCGTCTATGTCGAGGCTTCCGTCGATGGCGAGGCATTCTCTGCCTCCATCGAGAGGATCGGCGTCGAGGGACTCGCTGGCGGAGACTCTGCTGCAAGTGGACAGACTGTCGACATCGAGTACTCCGTCGCAGTCAAGGCATTCGATGTCTAGGAGGTCGACGTCAAGAAGACTCCATGAGAGGTCGAGGTCCCCTTATCACTGTGGGCGATCAACATCGCGAAGACGCCATGAGAGGTCCACGTTGAAGTCCCCTCGTCACCGTGGGCGGTTGACGTCGAGACCAACGTCGAGGACAGGACAGCGTTCTCACAGCATATCGCCGCACAGATCGATGGCGCCGCAAACCTTGTCGACGTCGAGGCTTTCGACGTTGAGGGACAACACTGCAGCGACCTCGGATGAGGCTAGGCGCAGATCGACGTCGAGATCCCAACGGTCGACGTCGGGAGCCCATTCATCATCCCCTGGGCTGAATATTGTACAGATTTCCCCAGAGAGATCTCCAGGGTCTGGCGCACAGGAGTTTTCCTGTCTGTCTCCAAGGTGGCGGAAACATCACAGAGCAAGGGGTGACCGTGGAATTCTGGGCTCCGACTATTCCCAGACATCCTCGCCCTCGAGAACCACAAAAGACCATGAGAGAGACTTTCCTGAAATGCCTACAAAGTCTCCTCCCCCAAAATGACCCAGGTCGCACTCCACTCATCGGTCACGGGGCAGACCAGCCCGCACCACGAACCTGCACACAAGAGGAGGCGACGGAATCCTCCACCTGGTCTTCATCCACCAAGTCCTCTGTTCGGGACTACTCACCGACCCTTTCAGCTACGCCACCTTCAAGGGTTTCTCCCATAGATGATATTGGGACTTTCACTGAAGTACTTGGCAGAGGAGCTGCAAAACTGAACATCAGTTTGTCTACTCCTGTGGTCCCCACATCAGAGACATTACACCACCATCCGACTCCTAGGCTCTGGTACCAGGCTTTTTAGAACCAGCTATAGCCACGTTCCTCACCCCTGTCATAGTGGGTTCAGTTCCGTCAAGGATTGCTAAAAAGTACAAGGCCCCAGACCAAGATCCCTTGTTCCTTAGGTCTGATCCTCCGGCGGATTCAGTCATTGTGGCAGCGGCCAGAAAAGCGCACTCCGCAGCCTCATCCGCTTCAGTCCCCTCAGAAAAGGACAGTAAGCAAATGGACTCTTGTGGCAGGAGGATGTGTAGTACGTCTGCATCGACGATGAAGGTGGCAAGTGCATCAGGCCTCCTAGTGCGCTACGACAGGTCTTTTTGGGATTTCCTGGCTAAATTTACTGACAAGCTTCCCAAGGAAGATCGGTAGGACTTCCAAGAGATTTTGCAGGAGAGTGGTTTGGTAGCAAACCAAGTCATCAGCGCTGCTGCGGACGCCTCAGATCTCGCCGTGCATGGCTATGCCCATGGCATCTGCTCACGGCGCACAGCATGACTGCGCCTCACAGGCCTTAAACCTGACGCCCAGAAGAGGATTCTCAACCTGCCTTTCAACAGCTCATCTTTATTCAGCTCTCACGCAGATGATGAGATGATGAAGATGAAGACCGAGTTGGACACGGTCAAAGCAGTTGGACTAGAGAAGCGGAAGCAGTTTAGCAAGCGCTTCCGGCCATACGACAAGCGCCCCTTCTAGCTGAGGGTTTAAACCCCTCAATGGGCCTCCCAGAACCAGCAGAGACCATAATTTCGGAAGAGACGTCCTAGCAGGGGAAGGGGGAACAATAAACAGCAGCAGTCATCGTCCAAGTAGCCTCTTAAACAGTGAAGCATTGCTTCCTCCACGCACGTTTGCCACTCCGGTAGGAGGGAGTATCGTTTTTCATCTAGAAGTGTGGAAATCCATAACAAAAGACAAATGGGTGCTGAATGTTGTGCAGCATGGCTACTTGCTGAGGTTCAAGTCTCCTCCCTTGCAAGTTCCTCCACAATTGAAGTGCCTTCCACAATGACACAAGCTACTGTTACAAGGTGAGGTGTATACCCTTCTCTCCAAAAAAGCCACAGCGAAACCAAGGTGTATACGCTCTGTATTTCCTGGTCCAAAAACTAGGAGTAACCAAGGAGTACAGACCTATCCTTGATATGCGCCTGCTGAACAAATTTATAAGGAAAGAGAAATTTCAGATGCTAGCCCTGCATCAGATATTCCCACATCTCCACCAGGGGGACTGGATGTGTGCCATCGACCTGCAAAACGCCTACTTTCACATTCCTGTGTCAGTAAAGCATCGCAAATTCCTCAGGTTCCAGGTGTCCCAACGGCACTATCAGTACCGAGTGCTTCCGTTTGTATCTCGAATCCGCCTCCAAACGTTCTCCAAGTGCATGGCGGTGGTGGCTGCGTTCCTCCGCAAGCGGAATATCTTCGTACATCCCTACCTAGACGACTGGCTCCTAAAGAGTTCCACACCTTCACTACTCCAGAGCCATCTCACCTACTGTTTCCAACTTCTTCAATCCCTGGGTTTGCAAGTCAACTACAAGAAGTCAGTCTTCAATCCGACACAGAAGACACATTACTTAGGTGCTTCCCTGGACACCACAAGGGCAAGCGTGTGTCCTTCGGAGGAGAGGTTGTCATCAATGCTGGTCAAGTGCTGCGCTCTTCTCAGCACTCCACATCCTACGGCCAGGCAAGTGTCGTCGTTGATGGGGTCGATGGCCTCCTGTGTCTACATTGTTCCCAATGCCAGACTTCACATGCGACCTCTGCAGCAGTCCCTCGAAGATCAGTGGACTCAGCGGTCAGGCCGTTGAGAAGATTGTGTGTCTCCTCTTCAAGCTGCCAGGGACTCCATCAAATGGTGGATGAAACGGTCGCACCTTCTACAAGGGGTTCCTTTTCACCAGGACATTCCGACCCAAATTATTGTTACGGATGCCTCACTGCAGGGTTGGGGAGCTCACATGGGCGAGCTTCAAGTACAAGGTCTCTGGTCCGAGACAGAGCGAAGTTATCACATCAACTTCCTGGAGCTAAGGGCAGTTCATCTGGCTCTCAAGTCTCTGTACCCGTCTCTCAAGTCCAGTTCCATCCTGATTCAGACAGACAACACCACTACGATGTACTATCTGTACATGCAGGGAGACACCAGGTCAAGGGTCCTATCTCTAGAGTCCCAGACCATATGGAAGTGGCTTCTGGCGAGCAGTCTCACAATCATGGCCGTCCACCTTCCAGAGACCCTGAACATTCAAGCAGACGTTCTCAGCAGAGACTTTGTAGAAGCGCACGACTGGGTTCTAAACGACGGAGTCGCTCAGGACGTTCTTCAGCTATGGGGAGTGCCGGACATCGACCTGTTCGCAGACGCAGCAAATACAAAATGCCCTGTCTACGCTTCCAGATTCCCAAAACAAGGATCACGGGGGAATGCACTTTTGATCAGATGGTCACAGACATTGCTGTACGCTTTTCCGCCACTCCCTCTGATCCCGGCGGTCATACAGAAATTTTACAGGACCAACACCAGAATGATCCTTAAAGCTCCAGAGTGGCTGCGCCAGTGGTGGTACCCAGACCTTCTGCAGCTGTCCGAAGCTCCACACTGGAGGCTGCCCTGCCACCCGTACCTGCTGACAAAGAACAAAGGGAGTGTATTTCATCCCAACCTCTCGTCCCTAAGATTGACAGCTTGGCTCCTGAGGTCATTCACTACAGACACTTAGACCTCTCAGCGGACTGTACGAGCATTCTCAAGGAAGCAAAGAGGCCCTCCACCAGGAAATCTTATGCTTTCAAATGGAAAAGTTTTACCTGTGGTGTAAGGACAACGCTTAAGATCCGATCAAGGGTCAGGAGCAAGTGATCCTTCCTTACTTGTTATACTTGGCTGAATCAGGCCTGCAATATTCCTCCATCAGGGTTCACCTGGCGGCAATTACGGCATACAGGAAGTCTCCGAACCAGGGGTCATTCTTTCAAATGCCAGTGGTGAAGGACATTCTGGAGGGACTCAGGAAGGGTTATCCCCCAGTGAGATCCCTTTCTCCACCTTGGGAACTTAACATTGCTCTTACTAAACTGATGGGTGCTGCTTTCGAGCCGATTCATAAGGCGTCTTTGCTAAACTTGACCTGGAAAGCTGCTTTTTCAGTAGCCATCACATCAGCCCGCAGGGTGAGCGTGATTCAGGCGCTGTGCTGTAAGGAGGCTTATACTGTATTTCATGCCAATAGGGTGGTGTTACGTACACATCTGAGTTTCGTTCCTAAGGTGGTCTCGAATTTTCACATCATTCAGCTTATTACTCTGCCCAACTTCTTTCCTAAACCTTCTACTCCCCCTGAGAGATCTTTACACTCTTTAGATCTCCAGAGAGTATTGAAGTATCTGAAAGAGACACGTTAGTATTAGATTCCTTACCTTAGAATATCCCCAGGCGTCAGACTGGATCCGGAAATTTTTGCGTAGCAGTACCCTTGTGCGTCGGTAGGCGTCTGCGGCTCCGCGTCCGTCGTCGGCGTCGTGGGTGCCGTGATGACGTCGTCGGAGTACTTAGACGCCGCCTCCGCGTGCTGACGTCGGTCACGGATCCTCACCGCGTCTGTTTGTCCTGTTTGGTCATCGACCCCGACGACAAGGCCTGCTCCGACTGCCGGGCCCTCTCCTCGAAGGCCAGGCGGGAGCGGTCCCGTAGGCGCCTCGAGCTCCGGCAGTTGGCCCCGCGCCGTGAGAGGTCCCGATCCCATGGGAGGTCGAGGGACAGGTCGCGGGCTCGGAGCCACCACAGCTCCGAGAGTAGGCCGCACTCCTCTGGGTCGAAGTCGTCGTCAGGTAAGAGGCACAAGAAGTCCAAGCGGCGTCATCGCTCCTCGGACTCCCCCCCGACGCTCGCGCGATGCGGCCGGGGGTTCGGGTGACACCACCCACGCGGCTCCGTCGGAGTCGCGGCGCCGCGTGCAGCTCCACACCCTCCGGTCCCTGGGCTGAACGCGACGCCGGAGGAGATCGAGCGCTTCCTCATGGCCATGAGGAAACTCTCTACTCCGACGGGCTCCGCGGCGCCTTCGGGCCCAGTGGACCCGTCTGGGGGCCCTAGCGGGTCGGCGGCTCCGGCCCTGACGCCGTTGGGTGCTTCGGCCCCGACGCCGCCGGCGCCGAGGGGTCCAGTTGTTCCGACGCTACCGGCGCCTTCGACGCCGCTGGTCCTCCTTCGGGATCGGGATCGTCGCCGGTGGATCTGACGACCTCCCCGGCGTCGGACCCTCAGGTGTCGCCTCCGGCGCCGTCCTCGGGCGGCGCCGGCCCCGGTCCTACCTTCGTTCCTGTTCAGCCGTCGGAACGGCCCCGTTGGGCGCCGCTCCAGACGTCGTTTGGTGAATTTCACTTTTCTGAACAGGCCCCATTGGTTGAAAACCCTGAATTTCAGGAGATGGGTGATGAAGAGGACTGGGAGGGGTCGGAGGACCCTCTGACCAGGGAGTGTCAGTCTCAGGAGGACTAGACAGGAGACCTTGGGGAGGCCAGTGGCCTGGACACCTCTCCAGACACTGGGTTTGTCTCCCCTCCTACCGTGGCTTCGGAGGAGGGGGCAACATATAGTGTGGTGCTGATGAGGGCTGCCAAGGCCTTGGGCCTTGAGCTCCCCGTCGCGGACGTGAGGACTAACCTCCTCACTGAGGTCCTTAAACCGCAGTCAAGCTCGGCCGAGCCTCTGCTGCCCTTTAATGAGGCCTTAACCGACGTTCTTCTGGGCACTTCGCCCGTAAATAGGAACGTGGCCAGACGCCACCGCCCAGCCCCGGGCGACCCATGTTTCCTGTCCTCCCACCCTACCCCCGAGAGCCTGGTCATCCAGGCCTCCAATTCCCAGACCGCATTCCCGTCGGCCCCGCCGGACCGGGAATCCAAGAGGTATGACCAGTATGGGAAGAAGATCTTCTCATCCCTTAGTCTAGGACTGCGGTCTTCCAACACCGCCTGCCTCTTGGGACCTTACACCCACTCTGTGTGGGATAAGGTCGCGGAAGTGCTGCCAGAGTGTCCGTTGGAGGTACGGGCCAAACTCGGCCAAGCCCTTGTGGAGGGCCGGGATGCAGCCAAGTATTCCATCCGGTGTGGGCTGGATACCACTGACTCGCTGGGTAGAGCGATGGCAACGACGGTGGCGGTCAGACACCACGCCTGGCTGAGGTCCGCCAACTTCTCTGCAAATGTTCAGAGCACGCTCATGGACATGCCGTTCGATGGCCGTCGCCTCTTTGGCGACAAGGCAGACCATGCTCTTGAGCGCTTTAAGGACTCCAGGGCTACGGCCAAGTCCTTGGGCCTCTCGGGCCAGCGCCAGCAATCGGCTGCCTTTCACACCTTTCGTGGCCACGGAAGGGGTGCGCCCACAGGTGCCGCCAGCCACGCACCGCAGGGCAATACCCAACGCGGTGGCGGCCATGGGAACCGCCGTCCGGGCGGTCGAGGGCAGCGGCGAGGTCAGTCCACACCTTCCCCCTCAGCATCCGCCTCAAAACCCTCCTAGTCCGTGCTTTCAGGCCCATGTGACGCCAGTGGGGGGCAGGGTTCGCCATCACCACCTCCACTGGCGCACTGTCACATCGGACAGGTGGGTGCTGCAAATCGTCCAAAGGGGCTACTCCCTCCCCTTTGAGGCGACTCCTCCAGCCATGCCACCGCAGAACCCCCGTGTATCGGGGGATCATTTGCGACTTCTGCAGGAGGAAGTTATGGCCCTCTTGGCCAAAGGGGCCATCGAGCGCGTTCCTGGGCCAGAAGTAGGGTGTGGTTGCTACTCCCACTACTTTCTGGTACCCAAGAAGGGCAAAGGGGGCCTACGCCCTATCTTGGACCTACGGAACGTCAACGGCTTCCTCCGGAAGGAGAAGTTCAAAATGCTGACACTGGCCCAGGTTCTGGCTGCCCTGGACCCAGGAGACTGGATGGTAGCGTTGGACTTGCAGGACGCTTACTTTCATATCCCCGTCCTGCCTGCCCACCGGCGCTACCTGCGGTTCATGGTGGGCCACAAGCACTTTCAATTTACTGTGCTCCCCTTCGGCCTTACCAGCGCCCCACGGGTGTTCACAAAGGTGATGGCGGTGGTCGCAGCTCATCTGCGCAGGTTAGGGGTTTCAGTCTTCCCCTACCTCGACGACTGGCTGTTGAAGGCGGGCTCGCCCCAGACAGTCGTCAGCCACCTCCAGACGACGGCGGACCTCCTGCACCAGCTGGGGTTCTCCATCAATGTGCCGAAGTCACACCTGTGCCCCTCTAAGAAGCTCCTCTTCATCGGAGCGGTTCTGGACTCGGCGCGGTTTCGGGTTTATCCGCCCGAACAGCGGGTCCGGGATATTCAGGCTCTGATTCCCATCTTTCAGCCGTTATCCCGGGTTTCGGTCAGGTTGACGCTGCAGCTTCTGGGGCTGATGGCCTCCTGCATCCTACTGGTGCATCACGCCAGGTGGCGGATGCGGGCTCTGCAGTGGGACCTGAAGTTTCAGTGGGCCCAGCATCAGGGCAACCTATCCGACCACGTCCTGATCTCGGAGGGCACGGCGAGACAGCTGCAGTGGTGGCTTACGGACCGCGATTGGGTCAGCGGCAGATCCCTCTCCCTTCCCCAACCGGAGCACGTAGTTGTGACGGACCCGTCCCTCCAGGGCTGGGGAGGCCACTTGGGAGAGGCGGAGATCAGAGGCCTCTGGTCTCCGGCGGAGACCCGGCTCCACATCAACCTGTTGGAGCTCCGGGCGATTCGTCTGGCACTGAAGGCATTCCTCACCTCTGTCCGGGGGATTGTAGTGCAGGTATTCACAGACAACACCACCGCCATGTGGTACTGCAACAAACAAGGCGGGGTGGGGTCGTGGATCCTTTGTCAAGAGGCTCTTCGCCTTTGGCAATGGCTGGAACGCCAGGGCGTGACCCTGGTGGCTCAACACCTGGCGGGTTCTCTGAACGCCAGGGCAGACGAGCTCAGTCGTCGGTGCATGATGGATCACGAATGGCGTCTGAACTCGGACGTGGCGCAAGGCCTCTTTCAGCGATGGGGAGAGCCTTGGTTAGATCTATTCGCCACCGAAGAGAACGCGCAATGTCATCGGTTCTGCGCGTTGGGATTTCCAAGGCGGCACTCGCTCGGAGACGCTTTTCGTCGCGAGTGGAGTTGCGGTCTGTTGTGCGCCTTTCCGCCTATACCACTTCTGCCCAGAGTGCTGAAGAAGATCAAGCGCGACCGGGCCCAAGTCATCCTTGTGGCTCCGGACTGGGCACGAAGGTACTGGTATCCAGAGCTACTCAGCATGTCAGTCGATCCCCCGGTTCGTCTGCCTCTTCAGGAGGACCTTCTGTCGCAGCAGCAGGGGACGGTCCGCCACCCGAACCTGTCCAGTCTCCACCTCCATGCTTGGAGATTGAGCGGCGACAGTTGAGGCCATTTGACTTGCCTCCTGAAGTTTGTAACATCATTCTGGCAGCCAGGCGTCCCTCCACAAAGTCGGTATACGCCTGCAGGTGGAACAGATTTGTGGCATGGTGCACAGCAAAGGCTGTGGATCCCCTCAATGCCCCTCTTTCTGAAGTCCTTCTCTTCCTTCTTTCTCTTGCCCAGCAGGGCTCTGCTCTGGGCACTATCAAGGGCTACCTTTCTGCCCTTTCAGCCTTTCTCAGGCTGCCTGATCAACCTTCTTTGTTCAAGTCCCCTATTGTTAATAGATTTCTTAAGGGCCTCACACACACGTTTCCTCCTGTTCCGTTTGTGATGCCTCAGTGGGACTTGAACCTGGTTCTTACCTTTCTGATGTGCGCTCCCTTTGAGCCACTTCACAACTGTCCTCTTCGCCTTCTGACCTTGAAGACTGCTTTCCTGGTTGCCATCACCTCTGCCAGGAGAGTGAGTGAGCTCCAGGCCCTTTCTTGTACTCCACCTTTCCTTTCTGTCCATCCGGACAAAGTGGTGCTGCGTACCAAACCTTCTTTGCTGCCCAAGGTTGTCACGGCCTTCCACATCGGGCAGTCTATCACCTTGCCAACCTTCTTCCCGCCACCGCATCCCTGTAAAGAGGAAGAGCGGCTCCACCGTCTGGACCCAAAACGTGCGCTCTCATTCTACTTGGATCGCACACGCCAGTTCCGGGTGGATGACCAACTCTTTGTTGGTTACGTGGGCGTGAAGAAGGGGAAAGCGGTGCACAAGAGGACCATCTCCCGGCGGATCATCCTGTGTATCCAGGCATGCTACTCCTTGGCTAGGAAGGAGCCTCCTGCTGGATTGCGGGCTCATTCTACCCGAGCCACGGCGACTACCACTGCCCTGGGCAGGGGAGTGCCCTTGCAAGACATCTGTCAGGCAGCTACGTGGGCATCGCTGCACACGTTCGCAAGACACTACTGCCTGGACAGCCAAGTCCGGAGGGATGGCTTCTTTGGCCGTTCCGTCCTCCGGGACTTTCTGGTGTGATTTTGGTTCGCAGACCCACCACCGGGGTTGGTATTGCTGGGGTATCTATTCTAAGGTAAGGAATCTAATACTAACGTGTCTCTTTCAGATGCACAAGTTACTACTTGTGTAACGATATACCTGTAAGAGACATTAGTTATTATTAGATTCCTTACCGACCCACCCATCCTCCCCGTTCTGCGAACCAATATCTAGGTTAGGGTTGCCCCCTTTCAGGGCCCTAGTTTCAATGGCACCAGTGTTGGTTTTTAACATGGCTCTGCGTTTCTGGCGAGGAAAAGCTGTGTCTAAGAACTGATGTCAGCACGCGGAGGCGGCGTCTAAGTACTCCGACGACGTCATCACGGCGCCCACGACGCCGACGACGGACGCGGAGCCGCAGACGATGCCTACCGACGCGCAAGGGTACTGCTACGCAAAAATTTCCAGATCCAGTCTGACGCCTGGGGATATTCTAAGGTAAGGAATCTAATACTAACTAATGTCTCTTACAGATATATCGTTACTCAAGTAGTAACTTGTGCTTTACCTTGCCAAAACTCACACACTTAGGAAATCTGACCGGCTCTTTATCAACTACGGCTCCACTAACACCGGTCTAGCTGCGTCTAAAAGATATATTTCTCGATGGATTGTCTCTTGTATAGCTTTATCCTACTGGTTAGCTAAGAGGACTCTACAAGGCAAACCTAAAGCACGCTCTACCAGTGGGAAAGCTTCTACCACGGCTCTCCTTCGCAATCTTCCAAGTCTGAAATCTGTAAGGCAGCTACATGGCAATCGGTGCATACCTTTACACGCCATTACTGTCTAGATTCTGATGCACAGGCCGATGCCCAGTTTGGGCAGGCTTCTTTGAGGAATTTGTTTGCATGATGGCAATTTGAATGTAATGTTTTCATGTTCTGTATACTCTGTTGCTCGTCCGCGAGGTAGTGGGTATGGGCTTGCTACTCTATTCACAGATTAGGACTATAGATGAGTATCCCCTGGATGAGAATGATTAGTTATTTACCTGTAATCCTAGTTCTCATCCAGGGGTATACTCATCAAAGTCATAAGCGACCCTCCCACCTCCCCGGACGAGCATTACTGGAGTTTGTTCTATATTAATTGTATCCTCTACTCAGGTGTCTCTACATAATGCACCGTAAGAAAGCACTGACCTAACTGTCATCTGTGGTGCATGATGGGAGCAGAGGGTCTCCTTGCAGGTCTTAAAGGCTGGGTACCCTAACCCTTGGAAGCCTTAAAGACAAGGTGTCTGTTTTTTGTTTCATCATTGCTCTGCTATGCAGCCTACAGGCAACTGCCTGCAATTACAAGTTTTTCCTTGTGAAAATAAAGGATTGTTGTATGACAGCTTTTCAGTGCATGTCCTCTTTTCCTTATGGTTAGGAGGGTATTTTCTTACAATGTAAACCTATGTAATTTCAGCATTTTTACCATGTTGGAAATACTTTAGGCTGCATGTATATGTTTTCACATATATATAATATATATATTCTATATGCTCCGGGATCCCACACATAGGTGGGGATTATTCACAGATTATAACTTTGATGAGCATACCCCTGGATGAGAACTAGGATTATAGGTATGTAACTAATCCATCTTGCACAGCAACTACTCCTCACGTCATTGTCAAATGCAAAGTGATGTAGCTGTATCGCCGTTCTTCTTTTAAATCATATTTTACTTTTTAACTTTTTATGATACTGTACATTTTTAGGATTGTTTTTTATGATCAGTGTGATCGAAATAAAGATGAATTGACACGTTGATATCCTCTGTGACACAGGTTTGCTGTCCCCCGCGCTCCTCCATCTCTCAGTCCCTTTACTGTACAAGCCACGTCCTTTACCATGGTCATTAGAAAGGAAGACAAGGTGTTAGATATGCAGCTTTGTTCTGTTGAAGTAAGGCAAAATGTTCTCATGGAGGTTCTGCAGCCAGCGCAATCCTCATCCAAGCCTCTGCTTCTTTTTATTGAGGCACTTGCTGCCCACTTGGGCGAAACCTTGCTCTTGCACTCCAGTTAGCTAGCAAGTGGCATGTTGCCATAGGCCAGTTTCTGACAACCCAGCCTTTCTGACCCAACATTCTATTTCAGAGAGCCTGATGATACTGGCCTCCACCTGCAGTGTCAACTCGAACTCCTTCCCTGCGACTCTGCCAGATAGAAAGTCGAAGAGCATGGGGGCCTTCTGTGGGTCATTTCTCTTCCCAGCCTTGCCCTTCGATCTGTCAATGCCAGCTGTTTGCTGGGAGTCTACTACCCACCTCAATGGACTCTATGGCTAAACTTTTGCTGGCAGGCCCAGAAGAATTCTGGGCTAATATAGCACAGACTGCCTAGGCAGGACAGAGGGCGAGAGCATCGTGCTGCAGCCCCACGCCTGCAAGAGATCCGCAGGAGTTTTAGTTGATATCCAAGCATCACTTATGTATATGCCCTCCAACTGTCTTGTCTCTTTGGCGAGAAGACCGACTCTGCGCTAGAGTGTTTTTAAGAGCAGAGCAACTGCTCTTTCTCTTGGCTTTTCTATGCCTGAAAAGTAGTTTCCCAACAATTTTGCAAGGGATTTCGTGTTCAGACAACACCAAACTCCCCCACAGCCACAACAGATGCCCCAGTCCTTTCGAGGCGGCGGCAGGGGGTCCATCAGGCAACAACAAGGCCAGCAGCGGTAACGCACTACCTAGCCCTCCCACTCCCGGCAAAAGCCTCAAAGCTGCTTTTCAACTTTAATATACCCTTAGAGGTACACAAACATCATGTACATGGGCAGTTCAGTCCTTTTGTCCACAGGTGCCAAGCAATAACTTCCGACTGATGAGTGCTACAGATAGTTCATCAAGCTTACACCCTGCCATTCCTTTCTGTCCGGCCGCCTATTGCACCTACATCATATCAGCTCTCAGAGGACCATTTGTACATTTTGCTGCATGAAGTTCATACTGTTTTGGCCAAAGGAGCCCTAGAGGGAGTTCCAGCCTCGGAACTGGGTGTTATTCCTGCTTTTACCTAGTGCCCAAGAAGGGCTGAAACTTTTGCCCCATCTTAGATTATTACCCTCTCAAATTGTTCCTACTAAAAGAAAAATTCAGGATGCTCACCTTAGCCCATGTTCTCTCTGCCATGGAACCAGGAGACTGGATGGTTGCGTTGGACTCCTATTTCCATGTTCTTGTCCTCAAGGTCCGCTGGTGCTACTTGCGATTCAAGCTGGGCTACAAGCACTTTCAGTTCGCTGTGCTCCATTTTAGCATCACCATTACACCCCTCAGTTGTGCTCCATTGTAGCCTCACCATTACCCCTCTGTTAACGGAGTTGATGGTGGTGGTTGCAGCATACATTTAGAGGTCGGGATTGCCAATTTTCCCCTACCACAAGGGGCTCATTTGAGTCCTAGATCACCTCCAGATTACATCTTTCAAGTACACCATCAATGTGCTGTGCGTTTTTGAGCTTTTCATCCAGATCAAGTCCAGGACATTTTGGCTCCGATCTCGATGTTTCAAGATCAAGCTTGGATCTTTGTCAGGATGCCTCTGAGACTTCTTGACATATTGGCTTTGTGCATTTTGCTTGTCGACAAGGCCAGATGGCAAATACAGGCTCCCGCTCTGCAATGCGATCTGACGTCTCAGTGGTCTCAGCAACAGGTGCATTTAGTTTCCATTGCAACATTGTTTATATGGCCTGCCTATGTGTCCACATGATCTCTATCAGAGACCCTATTTCATTTGCCTGGATCGTTCGATACATGAAGAGGTGACAAATAAAACGAATTCGAGAGATCCAGAAATGTCCTTGAAAATCATACATATTTCGCTATCCAAGCATGTTGATGGATACAAGGGTGGGGGATGATCTACTTGAGAGATGAGCCTCACAGTCATGTTTTAAATTAACTCTTCGAAACGCAGCCTCAAGGGAGACATAGTTGTGCAAAGCCAGCTAGACTCGCATTTTCACAGACCTTAACATTTGTTGTTCTAAATGCACATTCTAGATCATCATTTACCTGTTATTTGGAATGCTAAAGCAAACATAAAAGTAAGTAACTCCTTTAGTTAACTGTCCTCATTTTTCGTTAATTTATTTTTATTTACTGCACTGATTAACACTTTTTCTTTACTCTTCGCAGGTCAAATATGCAATGAAAGAATACGCTTGCACGGCAGTGGATGTCATTTCCCGTCGCACTCGATTGGCCTTCCTAAACGTGCAGGCTGCTGAGGAGGCCCTGCCAAGGATTGTAGACATAATGGGAAAGGAACTGAACTGGAATGACGTAAAGAAAGCGGTATGAAAAACGTCTACCTGAAAGACGATATTAAGTATATATAAAACACTTTATTACAGTTTTAAAAAAAATATTAAGTCGACCTTATAGTTTAATATGATTGCCTTGTGTGACCTAGCAAAAGACTCCGATGAAGGCGTGTGCACAATAGCAGATAAACCTTATGTGATTTTTCCTCGAAAACCTCTGATTTTATTTTTAAACGCTCATCACAAATGTGCACGATACACTGAAATCAAGCTTTAAAATGTTCGATCTGGCCTCAAGAAAATCCTGATTATTTGTTCATCCGGTGTGTAAAGCAGCACTTTAATTGTACGTGTTTCGTAGATGCTCGGGCCTCCCTTTCGTTCTGTAACTCGGTTAAAGGCCCATAAACGGACCCCCACCCTGTATCTTTCCTCTGTGTGGGCTGGAAACTTAAAGATTCCTACACGGTCTCCTCTAGCCCTTCCCCCATTTACAGAGAGCAGGAGTCGTGCAGGAGGCCGGTGTTTTCCCATCTTCATTACCTTGTGTACACGGTTTAAGCACCTTTTGGCCATCCACCGCGGATGTTGATTGAATTCCTCAAAGGAGAAACAATTAAAATTAAGTGAAAGGAATCAATAAGAGATCAGTGTCGGGACCTTCCCCTGAGGGATCAAGGTGGGAAGCACATAAATGCGGTCGCTCTCCTCTGCCTCGACATCTATAAAGACTGGAGCACTGTTGTGCGCTGATTGCATCCACGGACATTTGCCACTAAAGGGCACGCGAAGAGGAGGAGGGGGACTGCCTGAGAGGAGCAGGCCAGGACAGTTCAGGCAATGCAAGCTTTGGATTGCAGCTGTCTCAGTAACAAATCCATTTTCATAATAACTCCTGCTTGTTAATGCTATAGTCTTGTCAATAACGCCTCACTCTTAAGTTAGCGGTTCATGTCAGTGCTTTGTGTAAGTGATATTTCGTTATTATGGGATGCTAGCAGTATGTTTAGCACTGATTGGATGCATTTAATGTGTGTTTCGAATGTGACAAATCGAAACAACAAAAGTAGTGCAGGGTCCAGTGGCGGATGCGCCTCTAAGGCGGGGGAGCGTCGCCCAATTCTTTGCAGCAGTGAAAGGAAGGGAAAAATAAAATTATAATAACACGAGGTTATTATTATTTCTTTTTTCCTGCTGTCAACAGCATTGTGGGCAAGGCGGGGCTGCTCCGATGACAGAGGAGCAGGGAAGGAGTGGTTTGCCCACTCTAAAGTGCGCATGACTGCTTGGCCAGCCCTCCTGGATCGGCCAAACCTTCATGTGCACTTTGCATGTTCTCCATGCGGACTGCATTACTGCCTGCTTGGAGAACATGCCCAGGCCCCCAGCCCCTGTCTGAGCGCCGAACCACGGTGCTCAGACCAATTCCAAGGCTGCATTGCAGCCTTGTGATTGGCTTAACGGAATGAATCACATCACTGCAATGCAGCGTTGTGATTGGCTCAAGGTAGCCTCAGCCTAGGTTCTTCCTGTTTGGAAGACCGACCAGGATAGAAGATGGCAGGAGGACGGCGGAGAGGTGGCAAGGGGGTAAGTTCTTTTAAAAAAATGTTTATTCCCACTTACCACCACCCCTGCCACCACCACCGAATGGTGCTGTCCGCTCCTGGTGTGGTGACATAGCAGTTGATGGTGCTAGTCAGTATTGAAGTGTATGGGACCCATTTTCTTCCACTGGGCCCTGAATCAGGTACACTCTGCTTCTGTGGCAGACGTCTGTTTGTCTGCTGTTAGCCCGATGTTTTGTATTTGACTCAATCATAATTTTCTTTGGGCACATGCGTAAACAACTGCTTTTGAGAAATAGTGCTATATAAAAATTCCAGTGGATTGGAATCTCACATAAGTTCCCTTTCAGAGCAGCTAGAAAAGGCAATATTGTTGAGACTACACGTTTTCCTCTAAAATTCACTACGTGCCATTATTTTGTGAATACAAAATCTTGGGGCGGAGGAGAACAAATCCAATTTCCCTACAGGGTGTTAGGTTTTGCTCCCTCATCGTAATGTGGGCCTGGTACAAATATTCTTGCCAGGGCTGCTTTTGCTTCCCTGCCCAGATACACCCACAAGTAGAGTACTGGTCCTTTCTATAAATCACTCAAATGAATTCGAACAAATGGCTGAAAAGGCACTACTTTGTCTTTAAGAATGGTATGTGTGAGAAGGTAATCTGTTCGAGAAATATATTTTTCCTTGAACTCTTGTACTTGAAGTCCGGCACTTGTAATGGAAACAATACCATAAATCCCTGCATGCCCCAAAACAACAGAACGGATTAACTGCTGACAGCTGAAAAGGGAAAGCATGAGATGACTGACCTTATCCAGAGCCCACCTACTATATACTGACATATATCCCCTATTGTACTTAAGCATGCCCTACATTCTAGAATAACCTGCCACCCTCGGTGCAACATCCTGTGCCCCTGTAATGCGCATCTCCCTGTGCTCACCAACTGTACTTCATTCAGTGCCTCGCGAGGTGCCGTGTCTATTTTGCCTGATGTGCATTATGCTATCACACCACCATGAGGTGCATCACTCTGCACCCTCTCGATGTGGATCACCCAGTTCCCAACTAATATCATCACCGACTAGCTCCTCATGGCACATCACCTAGGGCCCTCTACTGAGGATCATCACCCAATGCCACCTGAAGAGGCATTGCGCCCTCGTCCTGGTAGGGGGCACTGGGTGAAACACATGATATGCCTCCTGGGGTGTACTACCCAGTGCCTCATGAGGTGCATCTACCACTGCCCTCCAAGGAGGTGCTTTTTCCAGTTCTCTCTTGAGGCACGTGTCACCCACTTCCCCATTTACACGACACCCTGTGTCCCATGCTGCATAGGTAGCTGTGCTTTCTGATGCAGTTACCTATGCTTCTTGGGCAGTGCTCATTGATGACGGTGCGTATATTAGTTACTTTGCAAGAGTGGTTTTAGGTCTTTTGGGCTTAGTTGAATTGGAAGTCAATCGGTGCATGGTCAAGGTGTGTTTACAGAGCTAAACCCATAGGCTTCATCAGTGCTTGTTTACCGACTGCACTAAAAGCAGCCTGATTTTTACCGATCACTCATAAAGTATTTTCAGCTTGGATTTAGCAAATACACAAAATCCTAAAAAATAAATCTTAGGAACACAAGTACCCTACGGGCATTTGTAGTCCCTGATAGTGATTTGTAGTTGACTATTAATTGCACATTAGATGATTTAATCGTGTGTATTGCATAATATATTGCCATGTAATTAATGGAAAAAGATATACTGAAGCTGTGTATGCATATATAAAACTTTAACTTTTTAATGTAGTTTTCTTTTAGAGCCATGTTGGATTCCATGATCAAAAACGTCTGCCCTAAGTTAACCGAATAGTGCTTTTCACCGCATAACAAATGCTAAACTGGCACCCTACCTAAGCTCAGTTTTAAACAATTAAACGGTGAATATAAAGGCTCAATTCGGCATTTCATGATTTCCATAATACAAAGGAAAGCATCTCCTCTTATATAAAAATGAACAATAACCACCCTAGGCTACCCCCATTAAAGATAAGCATCAATGCAGCTTGTCATTCTTTGGTCCTTCCGTCTGCAGTCTCTGAACTTTAGCCTTCAGTGCATTTCCTTCCAGTTATTATTTTATTACTTAGTTTCCTTGTCTGATAAATGTACATTTCTGGGTCCCTACACTTAATTATATAATGTTATGTGGGCATCAGTAACCACTGAGTTTAGCAACCCAATCCCCTAGAGTCCGTAACCGCATTCCAAACTCGGGGGACAACGCCAGCCAGGGACTTCGACCCTAGACCTAGAAATCAACCCTTGTTAAACATGGTAGTACAAATAGAACCAAGAAACCCACATGGATATATTATTGAGGAAGGAGTTTCTTGGGTGTCACTCATTAGGCACAAACGATATATAGTTAACGGCCTCTAGGGTATCAGCCAAGTCAATTAAGGACTGTTGGACCTAGTTTTGCCAAGTCTCATAGGGTAGCCTGGCCTAGGGTAAGACAGTCAATATCCAGAAGCACAAGTGTGAAGTTTGCATACCACCCAGCAGTAACTCAATGCAGTTCCACTTAAAAACGACACTACACCAAATTTTTGTGGAAAAATACGTGCTGTTTTATAAAAATAGTACTAGGTTCTCTTTTCCACTATATATCCTTAGTCAGTACAGAAAAAAAATACATTTAGTCCATGTCTCTACCAGTTACAATTGTTTTAGAAGAGTTCTCACAATTCAATTTATCAGCATTAAGGTACAATTCATAGGCTCTCAGGAATAGTGTCTTGCCACCTTACAAGCTCAGGGAGTCTTTGGACCTCCAAGATAGGTTAACACCAATTACCCCCCCACTCTACTATTCTGAATAAGCTCTTCTCTAGACCTGTCACAAGGAGGTTTATATCTCAGCACCACGTAATCAGCGTTCCAGATCAGCTTTAATATAATCAGGTTCCTTGTGAAAGTCTTTAAGGCTTCTGACGGTTTTAGTTCACTCTTAGTGAGGCCAACCATTAGGTCCCTCTGCCCTTCGATCATAAGATCTTCGTCCTTCACTCTCCCCCCTTCACACACTCCTTACTTTTCAGCGTTGGGCCCACTGGGCCAGAGTCTCGGATCGCTGGAGAATGGAAGTTCACACTGGGGAGAAGGGGGGGGGCTCAGCGTGTAACAGTCGGCCGCTTGACCCTCCTCACCCGCTACTCCAGCCCCTCGTGGGTAGAGCTGGCGCGGGGTAAAAGGCCACACAAGCTGAAGGGAGCCGATGCTCGCCTCCCGCCCGATTCCTCCCCAGGCGCTGACTCCGCCTTCCTTGAGGGAAGCGGTCTGACCGGGCATGCGCGCGAGATTAGCGGCTCAAAGACAGAGCCTGCTCAGCTACGGTGAACCTCCTCCTTTGGTTCTGCCCTCGCTCCAGGACCCGTGTTCACTCGGCGGGGCCTGCGCAGTTCGAGGGAGGGATTCCCAAAGCGAGCTTTCAACCACAGTCACCAGTCTAAGCAAGCATGGAGTGGCCTTCGCTACACGGCCAAACCACTCGGCGTTTCTGCGCCAGGCACTTGGCTTTAGCCTCCGTCCAGGATGAACCCACTACCCCTATTGTGGCAGTTCGTTACCACAGGTACAGAGAGGGGGTGTTCTGTTGAAATACCAGATGACGCCTATTTCTCTCCTAGTTCTTGTGGCGACTGACCAGGCTCACAGGTTTCTCTCTCCTCCACTACAATTCCTGCTTTGGTCTAAACCTCCATTCCTTGAGTCTAAATCAGGACCTTTCTTACTGGGCAATATTCGGAGTTACACTCCAGTTCAGTCTCCCTCACCCAATCTTTCTTCTGGGGGCTGGATGGGGATATGCGCCCAGGGTCTCCAGGATTTCCTCTGGCAGGGTCAGGTCGGTAACTACAAGGAGAAAGGGGTGGTGAAACAGTAAGGAAGCGTCCCTACACTGGGAGATCAACCCTCTGATTATCCTACCCCCACCTTATGCTACAGCCTTTACTCCAGCTAGCCTTCTCTGAAAAGACAAAATGGCTGCACTACAGCTGGCCTTATATAGGGTGGCCTCAGAAGGTCCAGAAGGGACCGGAAGGTTCTGGAAAGTCCCTACTCTAGTCTATGGGTCCTGTCCAGGGGTGACCGTTATGGCAGTTAATGGCGACCATTTTGTGGGTCCCATACTTTCCAGTCAGAAATGGCACCTAGGCCTGAGGTAAAAAAAACTATGAGGGCAAAAGAGCATCTAACCCCTAGGACAACACCGCAAAAAATAATCCAGTGGACACAAAAAGGGATGAAGGTATGAGGGGCAAAAAGGGGACAAAATAAATAATAAATTGGAGGGACTACCTAAAGGCAGACAGGTCTAACAAGGACCTATAGGGATCTCAGCAAACTGTTGGTAAGATCGGACTGACAGCCAAATCAGAGGAGGTTCCATTAAGCTTAGGCATTGTCAGCCCATTGAAGCTGATTCCAGTGATATCAATCTCCGCAGGGAGATTACACTGCTTCCAGTTCACCTTGTTTCAGAGTCACAGTGGACTTAAGTCTGGAGTAATTAGGCCGAACAGTCAGCTGCAAGAGGACTTTGATCTTACATGTACATTAGGTTTCATCCAGTATGTGCAGTGCCAGTGGTGTGGCCTCCAGCTCATAAAGATATTCACAGGATGGATGTTGGACAAACTCCCCAGAAAGTACATATCACCCAGTGCGGAGGTTTGTATAAATAATGTGTTACTCGCCCTAAGATACTACATCCTTTTCTATTTCAACTCCTCTAGATTCCTGGGGGTGGCTGATGCAAACAATGATGGGCCACTGAAGAATCATGCTAGTGGATGACTGAACAGAATAAATCACATAAGCTATAGACCAGCAAGGGGTTATCGGGCTTAAGGTATTTAAAGCACAGTACTTTAGGATCCGTTTCAGAGAAGGTCGACTGGAAATTCTTCACAAAACATAGGCCGAAGCCAATGGCTGCGCTACAGAGGAGTGCCAGTACAAGCCTTGTAACCTTACCTTCTGTCCTCTCTCTTACACATTACCAGCCCCAAGTTTCCTCTCTCCATTTGAATATACCAGATTTTATATTATTTTTAATTTCTGGTTATAATTCTAAAGAGACCAACAAGAGTACTTAAAAAGAAAACAAAAAAGTTAAATTCATACCCTCTCATTGATCAAGAGAACATGAATCTACTAGGTTTTAAGAAGAGTGTACATTTTAAAACACTCTATAAGATGAGTAAATCGTTTCTTACCTAGAATTAACATGCAAAACTGCTCTTCCCAGAGTGTACCTTGAAGTCTGGCAAAAACGACAAGATACTATGCTATTTCCATACACTTGCCATGACTTCACTTTTGTATTCCCAGGTAATGAAATAAATAAATTAAGCTGTCCATGTTGTATTATTTGACAGTTTTGAGCAGGTAGAATGAAGAGAAAGGGAAACGTTATATCTACATTTGGTTAATAATGATGCAGCATAGATTTTGTCCAATGCACTTGTAGTGGTTGAACCAAACTGTCAAATATGGAAGACTACAGGGCATTGTTTGATGAGCTAATATTGCCAAGATCTATAATGTGAGAACCAGGGTTTTTGGTTGGTGGAGGTATGCACCCTGTCCAAGCAGGAACCACCATGCTAGTCGGGGTAAGCTAGATACACACTAAAGGATAATCTGTACTCACCCTCTGGTAGCTTGGCACAGAGCTGTCAGGCTTATATAAATAGGCAATATGTAAAGTATTTGTGCAACACACACAGTAACACAATGAAAACACCCCCAAAATACTCCACACAGGGTTAGAAAAATAGATTAAACTTTGAGTAAAACAAGACCAAAACGACAAAAATCCACTAAGTACAGCCAGAGTTATGAATTTTTAAAGATTAAATCAAAATGTAGTGGTTAGGGGTTACTTGAGGTCACACTGGACTGGGTGGGGTAAATCCAAAGTTCAGGCTGACCGCGATGGAGGGCAGGCCGGCTACATTACTCGCACAGATTCTGCTGAAAAAGTACCTTGAACAGAGCAGACGTTGAAGACTTGGTGCATCGGTTCCGATCCGCACAGGAGATGAAGACTTTGACTCACCCCTTTACAATGCAGGCACTGCGTCGTCATTGAGTTCCACTGTCCATCGTCGTCGAGCTGCACAGTCCGGCGAAGTAATGTCAATCGGCTCCTGCGTCGATGTTGAAGGGCAATGCATTGGTTCTGATCGACGCAAAGTCATCACTGTCGATTTTGATGGTTATGAACATCAGAAATCCCCTTTCAAAGGCCCAGGACTGGATTGCCAGCGCTTGGCAGGGCAAGACTCACCGATGGCAGAGTTCAGGTGCTGTTGCATAGTTGAAAGAAGTCTTTGATGGGTCTGAGACTTCAAAATCAATTAGCATTTGTCAAGTGAGGCACTGTCGCCCCAGGGGAATCTGGGCGCTGTAGGTGTGCTGCCTCCATCTTGCAACCAGGTCTTGAGTTTCTCCCTGAAGTCTGCCATTGAGGGTGCTGTTCGCAGATGGACGGACAGGTTGCGCCAGGATTTAGCGGCAATGTAGGAGATGGAGCGTCGTCCTCTGTGAATGCGAATGATTTGAGGGGAGTGGTGCGCACGGGTCAGTGATGCAGAGTGCCCGTGTCTTGCGGGAAGAAGGAAGTTCAGATGGTGGTTGATGTAGGCTAGTCCTTGATCATGTATAGCATTGTAGGCGTACATGAGCATCTTAAACTGGGATCTCTTCTGGATGGGAAGCCAGTGAAAGTTTCAAAGGTGGGGGGGGGGGTGATGTCGGTCCGTTTGGGGAGGTTTAGGCGGAGTCTAGCATTTTGTATGGTCTGGAGTCTTCAGAGAAGCTGGGTGGAGAGGCTGGCATAGAGGGTTGCCATAGTCGAGGCGGCGTGAGACAAGGGCCTGAGTGACGGTCTTTTTGGTGTTGACTGGGATCCATCTGAAGATTCTGTGGAGCATGTGAAGTGTGTGGAAGCAGGAGTAGGCAACCGTGTTGACTTGTCGTTTCAAGGTGAGGTTGCTGTCGAGGATGACACCTAAGTTTCATGCATGGTCTGTTGGTGTCGGTCCGAGTTCTGCTGGCCACCAGCTGTGTTACCATATGAAAGTACTCTTCTTGAAGATTAGTACTTCTGTTTTGTCAGAGTTCATTTTAAGGCAGTTATCTCTCATCCAGTTGGCTACATTGGTCATGGCGTTGCAGAAGTTAGTTCTGGTGGTGGGGGTTTCTCGGTGAGCGAGAGAATACGTTGGGTGTTGTCTGCATAGAAAATTATGTTGAGGCCATGGGATCTGACTATGTCTGCGAGGGGGGCACATGTAGGTATTGAACTAGGTGGGGCTGAGGGATGATCCTTGAGGTACGCCGCATATGATGATCTTGGGTTCGGAGGTGAAGGGAGGCAGCCAGATGCTGTGTGCGCATCCTGAAAGGAAGGAGACGAGCCACTTGAGGGCATTTTGCTGTATGCACAGCGGAGAGGTCAAGGAGGATAACGGCCACAGTCTCTTCGTGGTCGAGGAGAGATCCGATGTCGTCTGTGGCAGCGATTAGCGCTGTCTCAGTGCTGTGGTTAGTATGGAATCCTGATTGGGAGGCTTCAAGTAGGTGGTTT
Source organism: Lissotriton helveticus (assembly GCF_964261635.1). Lineage (NCBI taxonomy): Eukaryota > Metazoa > Chordata > Amphibia > Caudata > Salamandridae > Lissotriton > Lissotriton helveticus. Next base: position 1,116,396,047 of record NC_136061.1, on the reverse strand, counting down.
TGTTACAGGTACTCATTGAGTCGTAGGTTGATGGCCTTCTCGATTACTTTGGCAGGGTAAGGGAGCAAGGAGATCGGTCAATAGTTTTTTAGTTCGCTGGGGTCGCCGGAGGGCTTTTTCAGGAGGGGTCTAACCTCTGTGTGTTTCCATCTTTCAGGTATGGCTTCTTCGGTGATGGAGGTGCTGATGATGCTGGTGAGTTCTGTGCTGAGTGGGTTTGTTCCAAGGTTGAAAAAACTGTGGGGGCAGGGGTCGGTGGGTGCCCCTAAGTGGACCGATGACATAATGGCCATGGTTGTCTAAGTGGTGAGTGGAGACCGGAGACCAAGTGGTGATTGTTTGGCTGATGTGCGCTGGTTGGTTGAGGCTGTGGAGGTTGAGGGCAGTGGGTTGGGGGTCAAAGTTATCATAGATGGTGGCAGTCTTGCTGTGGAAGTAGTCCTGGCTGAATTTGATCACTGATGGTGAAAATGGAGTTGAGTGTGTGGCTTTGTATGTGGGTTCAGTGACTAGTTGAGTGAGACCGATGTTGTTTAGGTTCTCTAGGAGGGTGGTGGCATTGTCGTCTTTTGGGTCATCGACATAGAAATTGAGGTCGCAAGGTAGGACGTGGTAGGAGTCGATGGCTAAGGGGGCGTTGAGGTTGGCGATGGCATCGCAGAAAGCTGGTCGGGGTCCTGGGGGTTGGTATATGAGGGTGACTCTTATGCGCTTGGCATTGTCTGTAGTTGCAGGTAGAGTTGTTCCATGAGGGGTGTGGGGTTATCGTTGGTGGTGATGCATCGAATGGTTTCCTTGAAGATGATGGCTATGTCCCACTGTGCTTCTTGGAGCTGTGTCTGTGTATCATCTTGTAGCCGTCGGGGGTTGCGGTGCGATGTCTGGATTAGAGGACTTGGTGAGCTATGTTTCGGTGATGAAGGCAATGTCAGGGGAGAGGCTGGGGATGGTCTCCCAGATTTCCGTGAAGTGTTTGCTGAGGGATCGGGGGGTGAGCAGGATACATTAGAGCGATCCTGGGTAGTTTGAAGATTTCTGGTCGGAAGTGGCACGGGATCCAGAGCAGACTGGCAGTCCTGTGTTGCAGGAGAGAGAGCAGTGGGGACCGGCAAAGTTTCCTTCGGTTGATTGCAGGGAGGAATTGCAGCACATGTTGTTTCGGTGTCTGGGCTCCAGGGCCAGGAGCTCCTCTGTGATGTAGCTGCGGGTGGCAGGAGGGTCAGTGGTCCTGGTCCTGGGCGCGGTACGGGCTCAGATGGGCTTGTCTTTGGTGTGCCAGAGTTGAGAAGTTGGCCTGGTATATGATGCTCACTAGTTCTAGTGATCACCTTGTACCATGCCAAGCAACCCCCTTGGTGCAGGTTGTAAAGTCAACCTTATAGACAAGCTATCCTAGGGGTAGCATGGACTAAGCAGTCTTAGGCTAAACTCTGTAAAGGCATGTGAAGCAAGCTGTTTTACCATACACAATCCCTTGAATACCAAATGAAAGGACACCACACAGATATATATTGAATATATATATAGATTTATTTCTACAAATATCCCCTATACTCTTTATGAGCACAGAAGCAAATGCGTTACAACAAAACACAGTTTAAATATACAAAAGTTGCACGAATATGGATGAGCCCTAGGGGCCACCTAAACCATATACCAAAATAGTGGTATAAGAACCACTAAGGGGAAAGTGAAGAGGCCTAGGGCTTGGGGAATCGCTGGAGCTGTTCGAGACTAGCAGTGATGAAGTCGGGAAAGGCCCGCGGGACTCGGGTGCAGTGCGGAAAGTGCACGCACGCACCAATGCAATGTCAATGGTGCGTCAAAGTTACAAAGTTAGTTATTAAGGAACCTTCCGAGTGACCTAGAAGGATGAAACTTTAGACACAGACACTAGAGGTGCGTACCAGTGTGGGAACACCGGCGTTGCTGAGTTACCTTACCCACAGGAAGCGGGTGCATAGGGTCGAAGTAGTGTCGGGTTTCGTCACGCAGGTCGATGGTGCTTGGAGCTGAAGATGCTGCAGGCGGCTCGATGTGAAGAGTTCCGGTGGATCCAAGGGTGGATCTGAAGAGGTGAAGACCTGAAAGCAGAGGGGACAATGTTCAAAGCCACTAGCCAGTGACTACCGTGGAACCAGGAAGTAACCAGGCGATGTCGGGTGCAAACAGGTGATGTCGTGAAGATTGTCTCTGCAGCCACGTGGACACGAAGAGGTCAAGGACGTCCAGGCGTTGGTCACGAGCTGTCCCACATAGGCTCTCGCTGATGGCGGTGTCAGCAACTTGATTGGAGCAAACAGGCCTTGACTAAAGCAAGCTTCGCAGGAAGTGATTCAAGCTTCTCACTCGGACCAGCAAGGTCAGAGCGGGTGCTCCTTTTCAGGGGAGCAAGGGCCAGTCTGGAGCAACCAGACCAGCGGTGTAGTTCGTAGATTTCGTCGCCAAGATGGCCGCTAGCCGCGTGGCAAGTGGCCGGGATGGCGCGTCGAGTGGCACAGTGCAAAAGGGCCCCACGCAGATCGTGGAGATGCTGGGGGGCTGATCTTCGGTGCAAGGGCTGCTCGAGGGTGGGGCTTCTCAAACCCCACAGCACAGCGTCGAGGGTGCCTCGGATGCTGCGCAGTCAGCTTCTCGGGGGTCTTTCAAGAGGTCCGGTCCCACGTCTCTCGGTGCCTCCACGGGTCCCTTCTTTGCAGGGACTGTGGATCGGGCTGTGAGAAGTCTGGGATTCTGGGTCTTGTCAGGCTCTGGGCTCGGGCTCCGGCGGGAGGCGGCAGACTTCGAGTTGCTGGATGGTGCCTGTATTCACAGGGTGGCCACTCCTAGGCCACAAGGGAGATGCTCTTCAGTCTTTTGTGCAGCAGAATGTCGAAGTCCAGTCGTCTTCTTAGTTTCAAGTTGATTCAGGATGATCTGAAGTCTCAGGACACAGCTCCCACTCTTATTCCAAATCTGGGGGCCGGATCACCTACTAGGTCCCTCCTCTGGGTGGGACCAGGAAGGGGGGTGGTTACACCCCCTTTCCTTTGTCCAGTTCGCGCCAGGACTGGGGCTGGAAAGCCCCAGCACCGGTTTGAACTGGCCTATGCACAGGGACACCTTGTGTGCCCCAGGCATGTCTGATTCTATTCAGCCCTGTCCTACCCAATACACAAAATCCTGTCTGGGGTGGTGCTAGCACCTCCCAAGGCAGGAAACCCTTTGTCCAAGCTGCCCTCGCTGGAAGGACTCCCAGCAACAGGAGGTCAGACTTGTGTCTGTGGTGGAAGCATCCATCTTGCGATGCTGAGGCTCTGTTTAACTTTAACCGGGGTTCAGGTTAGGTACATGTCGTGTCCCTCTAGAAGGGTGGAATGCTACCCCCGTCGCCAGAATTGGCGAGGGGGTAGTATTCCAATTCGTATGACACCTTACTCGACATGTTTTGATAAAGCCAAACCTAAGATAGCATTTAACCACGAGGATTATAATGCACTTAAGAGTATATGGTATGGCAGTATCATGAAACAGCTAAAGGACATGGTTCCGAAAGCTGCAGACAGGCTCAGCTCATGCCAGAGCACCATCTCACATATTTCCAAGCACTCTGCCTCCAGGATTGATGAGGCCTTCCTTAGGAGTGACTGATAGGAACATATGTGTCCATTTTAGGTTAGGTATAGGCATACTACACCTAAGTAAGGGGTGGTTACACCGACTTACCCCAGCTGAGTGATCAGCCAGTTGTGTCAAATATGGAGGCCAGGCCAGGGGTGGCACAATACGTGCTGCAGCCCCTGGTAGGCCTTGGAAGCACCTATGCCCTGGGTACCTGGGTACACTGTTACAGGGGCCAATAAGGTGAGCCAATTCCAATTGTGTATGTACCTAAGGTACATGGAGTCCATTTTAAGGAGAGAGCAATTAGCCTGGGGCCCTGAATAGCAGGATCCCAGGACAACTAAAGTCAAAAACCAGCTAAACACCAGGCAAATGGTTTGGGGGTAACCATAGTCAGATATCCACCTTCCTACACCAGTGGTGCCTCCACTGCGTGTATCCACCGTGCAGCCATGCAGCGGCCGCCATAACTAGTTCTGGGAGGTGGAAGGCTGGGAGCAGGAACCAGTGGGTGAGAAAAAACGGCAGGAGCGGGCGCGGAGCGAAACAGACTACAGCAACCAATAGCATTGCCAAGCAGGAAATAAATACCAAATAGCAAATACCAGCTACCAAATAAAACTACCAAGCAGGAATAGAATACTTAACTATCACATAATAGATAGCAGGACCAAACCTAAAAGGTCTTGGGGTTTCGTTGCAGGAAGCGAGGCAATAGACTCTTGCGCTAAGGCAGAGGTAGCGGGGAGTGGCACGCAGACCAGGAAGGTCAGAGCTACTCACTGGGGCCACACAGCAGACTTTCTAAGTAGTCCTGGGAGGTGGGAGGAGTTGTGAGGGAAGCGGGATGTTGGGAGGGGGAAGCAGTTGGCGGGAAAAAATGGCGGGAGTGGGCAAGGAGCGCAACAACAGACTCCAGCAATCAATAAAATTACCATGCAAGAAATAAATACCAAAAGCAGGAAATAAATAATAGCAAATACCAAATGCTAGATGCCAAATGAAATTACCAAGCAGGAAATGAATAAGTGGTAGATAGCGGGGCAGAACCTAGAAGGTCTCGGGTCTCATGTCGGGAAGCGAGGCAACAGGCTCTTGTGCTAGACAGAGGCAGAAGGTAGTGGCATACAGATCAGGAAGGTCCGGGCTACTCCAGGGGAGCAAGCCCTTGTAGTCACTCTAGGTTCAAGTGAGATTTGGTCCAGTACTCGTCCTCAGTAGGGCAGAGTTCAGCAGGCAGGAAGGCGTGCAGCAAAGCAGAAAAGTAGTTCTTCCAGAGCAGCAGTCAAGCAGAATGGCAATCCTTTTACCCAGAATCTTTACTCCTGGCAGAGTTTTTCACAGATCTACAGTCTTGGTAGGGTCAGAGACCCAGTATTTATACCCTGTTATGCCTTTAAAGTGGGGGTGACTTCAAAGCAGTCCCTTAAAGTGCACAGGTCCCTCTTTCATCTCAGCCCTGACTCTAGACTATCAGTAGGGGGTAATCAGCCCTTTGTGTGGGGAAACAGGACACTGCCTATTCAGATGTGTCTGCTCCTCTTCTCTTCCTGCCCAGGAAGAGCTATCAGAATGCAGATGAGGTCTCTGTCACACCCTCCCTTCCTTTGTTTGTGGCTGTCTAGAGGGAATTCACAAAGTGTAGCTGTCACCTACCCCAGATGTGTATTGAAAACAGGCTGCAACCTACACAGAGCAGTAAGAGTAGAGAAATGTCCACTGGCCACTTTTTAAAAGTGCATTTCTAAAAAGTAATGTTAAATCCAACATTACCTGTAAAGAGGATTTAACATTAACATTCCAAAGATATGAAACATTATGCAACTACTCTTTTCTAATCAGGAATGTGTATTAAGCTATTCCCAATCCTAGCCTATTGGATGAGTAGGCTTCACAGCAGTGAAAGCTAATTTGGGGTTTTGTCACTACCAGGACATGAAAAACGTAACTATGTTTGTCCTACCTTTTACTGATAACAGCACCATGCTTGATGGTCTACCTAGGTCCTACCTTAGGGGTGACATATGTGAAGTAAAAGGGATGTTTAAGGTTTACAAGCAGTTTTAGATGCCAAGTCGTAGTAGCAGTAAGCTGCACACACTGGCACAGCAATGTCAGGCTTGAGACATACTACTTATGTGGGTGGCACAAGCAGTGCTGCAGGCCCACTAGTAGCATTTGACTTATAACATATGTTATGCCACTTTACAAGTGACTTACTAGTAAATCAAATATGCCAGTCAGGTATACACCAATGTCACCATGTTTAGGGGAGAAGCACATGCACCTTAGCACTGATTAGTAGTAGTAAAGTTATGAGAGTCCTAGGGCCAACAAAAAGAATCGGCAAAAACAGAAGATAAAAAGCAAAATGTTTTGGGAAAGATCACCCTAAGGATGACAGATCTAACATGCGGGGGTCGGCTACAGGGACTCAGGTCTTCTGAACAAGAGTACCCTTCATTCTGGTTGTGGATCGATGCTGCGTCCTGCTTCGAGGGTGTCTCATAACAGCGATTCCTACTTCCTACAGTCGCAATCGAGAATGCCGCTGATGAGGGACTTGCGATGCCAAATCCTGCATCAAGATGCACCACACATTAGCTGGTTCCTGGAAGGCTGCAGGTGGGTATGCAAAGTCATTTGCTGGAGACTGACCATGCAGTGGTCCTAATGCAGAGTCTGGGGAGGCGATGCGTCACACAGCGGCTCAGATGCAAAGGTTCTGATCTGCAATGCATCGCCCTGATGCTCCTTTGTGTCTCTTCAATTGGGACCACAGTTGGGCTGACCCAGTACTTTCATGGCCACTTCCAATGGGCCAGGTCTGAGATGGACCAGTTGGGCGAGTATGACTCATAGCAGGCAGAGACCAGGTGCTGGGTTCAAGGTGGCTTCAGCCTTCTTCCCTGAGGCTCTGGTCTGGAGGACAGTCAACTAGCCCTTGGAGTCACTCTGGTGGTCCTGGGCTCAAGATGCAGGTCCGGTCCTTCGCTGAGGCAGCAGTCTAGCAGTCTAGCAGGTAGCAAGGCAGCAGAGTAGCAGTCTTTATTGCAGAAAAGCACAGCAGTACTTTTTCTGAGTCTTCCACAGATCCAGAGGTGTACTGAGGAGTTGTTGTCTGAGGTCCAATATTTATAATTGATGTCCACTTTGAAGCTGGAGAAGCTTCCAGAGGTTAGCTCCATCAGAGGTGCGTGGAATTTTCTGGCTCCCTGCTCTGACCCCTAGTGTCATATCCCTTATTGAGGCTGCTCATGTAGAGCCTTTTGTGATGTCAAGTTTTGTAGGTGGTAGCTCCTCCCACTTGTTAAATCAGAGTGACACATTCTGCCAACACCTAGCTTCCCTGTGTCTCGTTGTCTGGGAGCAATATACAAAGTCCAACTGACAGCTACATCTAGTCATATGATCCAGGTTCTGGCTGTAGGCAGCAAATGGTCAGGACAAGAAAATTACAACTTTCTAAAAGTGCCATTTTCAGAATTGTGACTAAAAAACGATTGTATCATTAAAAAGGGCTCTTCATCACAATTCTATAGACACCAAAAGCAGCCTGTCGTCCTGCTCCTAATTGACAGTTATCACTTATTAAATATAATAAGGTGACCCAGTGTTTTTCTATGGGAGAGGTATCCCTTGCAGTAGCGAAAAACAAATGTAGGAGTTTTCACTACCAGGACATGTAAAACTTAAGTGCATGTCCAGCTTTTTAAATGTACTATATGTATATTAATATGTATATATATATATGTGTGTGTGTATATATATTACTGGCAGTTGTCAGTATGTAGTTATAGTTAGTACCTAGTTTCCATGGGAAGAGCGTTTTTTTACTTCCTTTTAACTTTGGTTGGCCCCGTCTGACGAAGCTTTATGAAAGTTTCCTAAAAAAGTGTACTCCTGATTCTAGCTGTGTCTGTTAAGTTTCAGGGTGATACGTGAAAAAGGGGCTGAGAAAAAGAAGAGTAAAAAAAGTCTGCTTTCCATGTTAATTCCCATAGAGATTTTAGACACAACTACAGCCCGAACCGCTGAACGGATTTACTCCAAATTTGGCAGAAAGCTAGTTCTTGGTCCAGAAAGTGTGCTTTTTGTGATTTGGTGTAAATCCGCTTGGTAGTTATGGAGATATTAATGGGAAACCAAATTTGTAATCTGGGCAGAGCCTAAGCACAGATGTCATGGTGGGATCTGGTTGGCTGCTCATGAATGTGCTTGCATCTAGGGGATATGGCGTAGCACATTTTAGCACAGGAGTGACATGCAGAAGTAAGCTCGTCTCGTGTATCCTGGCAAGATCTTTGCAGACGTCCATTGCAATAAGTATTTACAGCATTTACCTAAACTATGGGGATAGACATTGCAAAATCTTCTGCAAGCTCTGTAGTAACACCGTGAATGATGGACGTTATTTTCTTGAGAAATCATCTTCTAAATGATATCCCCAACCTTAGGAACAGGTCAGCAAGGAGTACTCCACCTGCATCCTCGGGAATGGCTCAGAAAAACACTCAGTTCCAGAAGCAAGATGCCCCATAAAGTGGCTTCTTCTGAGGATTTGCCTTCAGCCCACGTAGCACCTCGCACTAAAGTCAACTTAAAGTAGGCCAGTCCTCACATATCATCCTCTGATAAAGATAAGCCATCTGAGTCGACAACCACATTGGCCTCTGGCATATTTTCCGTGGCATCCTCATCAGAAAACAGGCTGCTTATGTTAAACTAGTCACCCTGTTCTCAACATCCAAATGCCTGTTAGCACATTCTTAATCCCTGTCATCCACTGATCTATGGTCATCAGCGTCTTACCCATTGCCTACCAACCCGCTTGCACTGGCACCTATTCTGGCATCGCAGAAAACTACCTCTCCTTCAACACTTAAAGCATAGATTATTCCATCCATGTATACTTTATTGGTGCCCACTGTATCCACTCCCACCTTGCTGATGACCCAGAAAAAAATATCCCAAACAGCAAGAACCAAGTTGCCTCTGCCCTCATGATATCTCCCACTGGAGTTTCAGCACAGCTTCTGTCATCTACACTTAAGCTTGCAATAGTATTGTATGGGTCCCTGGCAAAGCTTTCAAGACATAAGAGGAACCTGAAGAAGAAGGGAAGGAAGATCCTTAAAGAGTGATTTATATCCCAGGCAAATGTAATGCAACACAGCTCTAGGATGAAAATGGGGATCCTGGCTATGATACCTTAGCACAATCAAGTTACAATGGTGTGGGGATTTTTTCACCATCCTTACTTCCAGGAGGATGGTGACCAACTCTGATGTTATGATAATCCTACTTAAGAAGTGGGGTACCACTCTTACTAAGGAGGCAGTCCCAGATACCATGGCCTGCTGATACTCCCTGTAGGCCTCATTGGTGACTGCAGAATATGAGACAGGACTTCTGTCCCAGATTTTGTGATTCAGAGCATCAGCCCTCGCCTAAGCTGCTGCCATTTCCATCTCAGATGTCACTCCCCCAGATGGCGCTAACAATACCTTTCTTGCCTTTCACAGTTCATCCGCAAGCTGAAGCGGATACTATGGAGGACTCAGAAATAGTGAACCTCCTATCACCGAGCGATCAATATTTAGTTTGCAACCGTATAAGAACATTGCACAAGCAAATCGCAGTGATGTGTTAGGCACGTATTTCCTTTTTTTTTTAAGCTGGAAATAATTTGAGGCCGTTCTTTGTGTATGTATGTATGTGTGTGTGTGTGTGTGTGTGTGTGTGTGTGTATATATATATATATATATATATATACACACATATATACACACATATATATATACATATTACCTACTGGCAGTCGCCAGTAGGTAGTTATAGTTAGAACCTAGTTTCCATAGGAAAAGCATTTTTTGATTTGCTAATAACTTTGGCGTACTTTGATGAATCTTCGTGAAATTCTCCCCAAAAAAAGACTATCGAAGTCAGCTGCTATCCTGAAAGTTTGGGGGTGATTCGTTAAGCGGGGGCTGAGAAACAAGGGGGGTCCCAAAACGCGTTTTCCCTATATTTTGAGACGGGCTACAGCCCGTACTGCTGAACGGAATTACCCCAAATTTGACAAAAAGGTAGAACTTGGTTCAGAAAGCGATCTTTGTTTCAAATGGTGTAAATCCGTTCAGTAGTTGCTGAGAAATTAAAAAAATAAGAGTGAAAACATCAATTTCCCATTGGGCAAGGCTACAGCCGAAACTACTGAACCGAATTACCCCAATATTTGGCAAAAAGGTAGTGCTTGGATCAGAAAGCGACCTTTTTTTTAAATGGTGTAAATCCGTTCGATAGTTGCTGAGAAATTCGAAAAATAAAAGTTTCGATATCTGGGCGGAGCCTTATGCCCCGAGCACCGAGCTTGGCTTTAATTGGCTGTCAACACTCCAAACCAGGAAGTGTTGGCAGCCATCTTGTGACTCGGTAGAAGCGAGTCACCAGAAAACAGAGAAACAAAGATATAAAAGAAGAGAAGGGGGCAGGGTAGAAACACCATGACCCCCTAGGCCTGCTTCCGGGACCCCCAGGGCCAAAAAAATATGTATATTTTTTTCATTTATGCACAATATGCGCGAATTCCACCAAAATTGTTAAAAAACAATGAAGTGTGGGTTCCCGCTTTTTATTTTAATGAGGCCCCCGGGTGGGCTAGGTCCCGGGGGCATTTCTTAAAAAATCATACCGTGGGTCCGCTGGGGCCCCCGCAGCTCCAGGGACCACCACCTCCTCGGGGCTTCACTCATGTTGGGAGGGAGGCCGCGCGGCCTCCCTCCTGGAGCCAGTGATGGCCCTGGGGATATCCATCCCCCAGGGCCGGCTCCTGCAGTGTCCCGGGGTGCCCACCCCCTGAACACTGCTGTTTGCTATGCTCCTTCCCTGTGTTTTGGATTTTGGAAGCGAGAGCTGGGAAACCTGCTCTCGCTTCCAAAATCCAAAGCTGATTGCTTTTCCACACGGGGGGTGCATGTCAGCAGCTCCCTGAGTGGATAAGCAATGCCGGGCCCCGCAGGACGCTGGGAGCCGGCGGGACTGCTGGGGCATTGGGGCTCCCTCCACGGTCCCCAACGGTAAGGCCAGGCCCCGGGGGATGGGGTCCTCGGGCCAGAATTTTCCTCAAGAGGAAAGCCGACGCGGCCCTCTTCTCATTTGATTTTTTAAATAATGAATATGTCGGCATGCTTCAGGGGATGGGGTCCCCGAGGCAAATGTAAATTAGTGAAAGTGGACGTTTAAAAAAAAAAAAAGATGGAGTTGCGGCTCTCAGCGCGGCCCCTCGTTTGAAAGCGATGGGTGCACGGCTATCAGCGCGGCACTTGAGTACTTCTTAAGTCTTTCAAACACCGAGGGGTATATTCTCAAGGACGCATCGCCAAGTTAACAGCACTTTATCGCAACCAAATTGGTGATACATTTAACGCACCATTCACAAGCTGGAGCAAACAGCCCATATCACCAGATCTGATAGAGACTACTAGCCGCAGATTCCTTCACGTAGATTTATCTCCAGGCACGAGACTGGATCCGGAAAACTTTTGCCACAGCATTCCTGCGCAGCGGGGGCGGGGCGACACCACGCGACTCTGCCCAGGCGTCGTCCACGTATGTGACGTCAGCGAGGTCACATAAGACCCACCCCGGCGCGCCTACGTCAGTTTTCTCCTTTTCCGTGTGCAACGCGGATCCGGTCTTTGCTACGGGCCTGTTTGGGCCCTCTTTTTTCCTTCCATTGTCCCTTCTTTGTGGAACAGTGTGTGAATGCCTTTGGGCTTCAAGACTTGCACTTCGTGTGGGCGTCTTATGTCGGCGATGGATCCTCACCTTATTTGTATGTGGTGTTTGGGGGAGGATTACAGCACCACTGATTGTGCAGTGTGCCAACAGTTGAAGCGGAAGTCGATGCGGGAATGCCGGATGAAACTTCTCTCTGTGTGGCTCTCTAGGTCTACGCCCTTCCCTCGGTCTGTTTCGGTGGACAACTGTAGATACGGCTGTGGTCGTCGTCGTCATCCTCGCCCTTCTCCGATGCCACGTGAGCAACGCTCCACGGTGGGAAGTGTTGCAGTTTGTCCCCGGCGGCTGGTTTCCGGCCTGCCCGGGGCGTGGGCTGTCCAGGGGTGATGCAGTCCCGCGTGTCATCCTATCCACCGTTTCCCGGTGTTGGGGTGTCGAGAGTCCAGATGGAGACATAGGCTGCGCTTTGCAGGCCTCACTGGCGTCTCCTACTCCTTCCCTTCCTGGGGCGTCAGCGGATCCCTTGCCTTGGATGGGGCCCTCCACTGGGCCGCCGGCGGCTCCAGCACCGACTGGTTCGGATCCAGGCTTGGAGGATGTGGTGCTGTTGGGGTGCGGCTCCTCTGGGGCACCTCCTTCGTCCCACCCCGGGTCGTGGCTGGGTGGAGACCCTTCGTCCCTCTCCGGGACCCTCTTGTCTCTCCCCACCAGCGGTTGCCTCATCGGAGGGCGAGTTGGAGGTTGAATCATCCCTGGCGCCTCCACATGGGTTGCCGGATGATCTCTGCCGCATTCTGGGCCGCGGCTGGTGGAAGGCTTCGTGTCACTCCCCAGGCCCTTCTCGTTCCTCCGCGCAGGCGGCTGCCTTGGCAGGGGTCAAGTCGGTGTTGCTCCAGCGCCGCCCTGAGGTCAGTTCAGCTCCAGCTCCACACCGGTCCCCGATGCGGTGTGACTGTGAGGAACCCTGTCCGGCGATGGCGGGTGGTGCAGACGTTTCGCCTCAGGCTGCGGACTCTAAGGTTCTGCGCAGGAATCGTGCTGCGGATTCGTCTTCGGACCCTCCGTCTTTTACGGAGGCAGGCTGTATTTTGGTGTCCTCCTCTCCGGAGACAGGTTACCGTGTGGTATCTATTTCACTGGCATCGTCGAAGGGCGGCTCCCCGCCTTTCCTGAGGCATGGGTGTTCGTCAGAAGAGTGGCAGGTCCCTCATTCTTCGACTCCTCCTGACTTCAAGGTCTGGCCCTTGCCCGTCCCGTCTGGGCTTCGGGGACGGCTACCTTAGTTTGCAGCCGTCGTCCACGGAGGAGCTGCTTTCTCCACCGCGGGGGCCTACGGAGGCGGGTACGGCCTTTGCTCACGCTGTGTCCACGGCCGTGGGCATTTTGTGCATGGGTGACCCGGTTGCTCACTGTTCGAGGCATGTGGGCTGCTGAATTCATATCTGTGCATAGATCGCCGCCTAGTGATGGGTCCGGATGATTGCACATTGTTGTATTGGAAGAGTCTTCGAAGTATCACGAGATAGGTGGGTCCTCCCTCGGACTACAGAGCGCATGGGCATCCTCTCCATCCTCAGATTGTTTTTTTCCGCCATTGGGTTCGGATGTACTTTCCATAACTCCAAGTTCGGAATCGAAATAAACGTTTCAAAAAGGCCAAAAGGCCTTCGGATTCATCGGTATTGTTTGCGATCGGTACCGATAGGCTTTCTTCACCATTTGCTTGCACTCCGGTCTTCGAATCGGGCCATTAGGCCTTCTTGACGCCACGTGGACCGACGGTCGATGGAACGAAGTCCATTCAAATACTGTCCGTAGTGCAACTCAAACTTCCCGCACACAGATAAGCATCCCGTGTGCAACAAATGTTTATCTCCAGATCATAATGAAGATAATTGCCTACCTTGTGCCCAGTTCCGGTCCAAAAAGACGATCCGGAATCGGCGAGCGGCAAGGCAAGAAATGCAGAGCTCAGCACCGGAGCCCGAGAATATCTTCGACGATGAGGAAGAACTAGTTGACGCCGAAGACTTGGATCAAGAGGAAGATCAATACTCCGAGCACGACTCTGAATATTATATCGACGAGGAAGAACAAATCGTCGATGTCGAAGAATACGATCAAGACATCGTAGCTGTCGAAGACGACTCCGATGACAACGAGGGGCGAACCGTGAGTACACCGCCCCATACAGACACTACACCAATATCAGAAACTCAGGTTGAGGCATCGCCAACAGGCCTTAGCCAAGATCTAAATACTGGTTCTATAGCCCCGCCATACCGCCCGGCTAAGAACATACAAAAAGAGCCTTCTGAGACACGTAATCCAAGGCCGGATCTATCAAAACCGAAACTCATCGACACGACAGTCTTCGGACCGAACGTCGTCGAACCGAAGGTGATAAAGCCAAAGGGAGCCGAGCCGAAGGCCACCGTTCCATATAAACCTTCGAAGCCAAAGGCCGTCGAATCGACCAAATCGAGTTCGACTGTCGAAAAAGGAAAGAAGCCTGTTGACGGCAAAAAGGCTGCGCCCAAGGCAGCCGTCGAACCAAAAGCGAAACCTAAGGTACACCAAACAAAGGCGGTCGAGCCGGAGCCCACCGACCCGAAGAAGGGCATCGAGCCAAAGCCGCAGGCTCCGAGGACCCCTCTACAGCCTAAAGAAGTTACCGAACCGACGAAACCGCTCGGTCCGAAACAAGTGGTGAAACCTGTAAAAGACGTCGGTCCAACAAAACCTGTCGGAAAGCCTCAAAAACCAATCCAGGCACCAAAAGCGTTCGAACCGATTAAAGGCATCGAACCGAAGAAGGTCAAACCTAAAACTACGACGCCAAGACAAAAGACTGTGGAAGAAGAGATCATCCTTCCAGACCCCTCCACAGAAGATCAGTCCAAGCTATATATTGACCCAAATACTGGGAAAGTGACTGTGTATACCAAAAAAGAAAAGACCAGTGCCTGCTGAAGACTTTTCTACAATTCCACTAAAAAAGAAGAGGGACTGTGCAACCTCTCCTATTCTTTTCCAACCTATCTCTCCAGCTATGCCTACTACTCCATATGCCCCATACTCACCTGCACGCTCTGACTACAACCCAGATGAAGATCAGGACGCAGATGTGGGTTTTGGATATCCACAAAACCCATATGTAGACCCCAATTCACAGCCATGGGGGGGAGGTGAGCCAGACACTGAGGGGGCTCTACCCATTACAGACCCTACTGTATACCCAGCTAAGCCATCACCCACAGAAGACACAGTGGCTTTTAACTCTTTAGTAGATAGAGCAGCAAGCTGCCATAATGTAGACATGCATTCAGATGCTATAGAAGAAGATTTTCTATTTGATACGCTGGCAACATCAGTAAGAAGTGTCAAAACACTACCCATGTTAAAGGGTGTCCTAAAGCACGCAAATGACATATTCAAAGACACTGCTAGGGCACGTGTCATCAACCCTAGAATAGAGAAGAAGTATAGGGCTGCACCAGTAGACCCTACTTACATCAGGGGACAACTGCCTTTAGACTCATTGGTGGTATCCAAAGCACGAAAGCGTGCTAATTCACAAACTACTGGAGAGGCTCCTCCGCCTGATAAGGAGTCCAAGATTTTAGAAGCATCAGGCAAGAGAGTAGCTGCTCAAGCGGCAAACTCATGCAGAATAGCCAATACTCAAGCCTTGCTGGCTAGATATGACAGGGCGCACTATGACAGTCTAGAAGATTTCTCCAACACTTACCTGAGCCTTTCGAAGAGCAGGCAGATGAACTTATACAGGAGGGAAAGGTCATCACCAATGCCTCCATTAAGTGTGGTCTAGACGCGGCAGATACAGCTGCCAGATCTATCAACACAAGCGTACTGCTTAGGAGACACGCATGGCTGCGCATATCTGGATTTAAAGATGAAGTCCAGGCCACAATTCTTACCCAGCCTATAAACCCAGATTTTTTGTTTGGTCCACCAGTTGACTCAATTCTGGACAAAATGAAAAAGGACACAGAGACTGCGAAGTCAATGGGAGCTCTTCAGTCCCAACAACACAGAGGCACCTTTCGTTGCTCCAACTATAGAGGAGGAGCGCGAGGTAACACATCGCAGCAATCCTCAACATACAAGACTAATACACAATCCACATACAATAAAAACACAAATCGTGGTGGATACAGAGGAAATAATAACAAAGGCAGAGGTCGTGGAGGCAATACCAATAGAGCCTCCACTAATACCAAACAGAGACTTTTTGGCACTACCCCCAGACCATACAACACCGGTCGGGGGAAGAGTACAACAGTTCCTACCAGTCTGGCTAAACATCACTACAGACAAGTGGGTCAGGCAAATTATCCAACATGGCTATTGCCTAGAACTCGCATCAACACCACCCAACATACCACCGGTACATCGTCCAATGTCAAAGGAACATATAACATTATTGCAGCAAGAGGTCATCAGTATGCTGCAAAAGGGGGCCATAGAACCAGTCCCGTTCAAACATCAAGGAACAGGAGTATACTCACTATACTTCCTCATTCCCAAAAAGGACGGGTCTCTCAGACCAATAATGGACCTCAGGCCCCTCAACCACTTCATTTTATCAGAGCATTTTCACATGCTCACTCTGCAACAAGTCTTACCACTGCTGCGACAGGGAGACTTCCTAGCAACTCTGGACCTCAAAGACGCATACTTTCATATACCAATACACCCTGTTCACAGAAAGTATCTCAGGTTTACAATTCAAGGACAACACTACCAGTTCAAAGTCCTACCATTCGGTGTAACAACAGCTCCACGGGTGTTCACAAAATGCCTAGCGACAGTGGCGGCGCATCTCATGAGACAACACATTCATGTGTACCCATATCTGGACGATTGGCTAATACAGGCGCCATCGGCCCAGCAATGTGCCAGCCACATGTCAAAGACCATCCATCTCCTGCACAGTCTAGGTTTCTCGTTGAACTGCCCAAAGTCACACCTACAACCCTCCCACGTACAACAGTACCTGGGAGCAACAGTAGATACACTAGCAGCAAAGGCATATCCAAACACAGCACGGATCAACGGAATGCAAACGTTAATCCAAAGGTTCAAACAACAACACTCATTGCCAGCCCGAGTGTTTATGCAACTAATAGGCATGATGGCCTCGTGCATTTTCATAGTCCCTCATGCCAGACTACACATGCGTCCGCTACAGGAATGCCTGGCAAGGCAGTGGAACCAGGCTCAGGGACAATTAAAGGACCTAGTGATGGTGACCAGTCGGGCATACAACTCTCTGCACTGGTGGAATCCACAAAACCTTTGCAAAGGGCGACTGTTCCAGGAGCCTGTCCCACAAATAGTGATAACAGCGGACGCATCCCTGCTAGGCTGGGGAGCCCATGTCCTGCATTACACAGTCCAGGGACTATGGACTACACAACAGAAAAAGATGCACATCAACCTACTAGAGTTGATGGTGGTCTTCCTAGCCCTAAAAGCGTTCAAGAAACACTTATGCAACAAGACCGTGTTGATCCGGACGGACAACATGACGGCTATGTATTACATTCAAAAACAGGGAGGAACACACTCCCCAAAGCTAGTGTGTGGAAATGGGCCATTCAGAGGAACATGTTTCTCATGGCAGAATACCTCCCAGGCAAGGACAATCAAATAGCCGACCTGCTCAGCAGGCACAGTCAACAGATGCACGAATGGGAGATTCACCCCAATGTGCTCCAACCATTCTTCCGGCAGTGGGGACAACCGGAGATAGATCTGTTTGCCACAAGCGAAAACGCAAAATGCCAGTACTTTGCCGCCAGGTTCCCACATTCACAGTCGCAAGGCAATGCGATATGGATGAACTGGTCAGGCAAATTTGCGTACACTTTTCCCCCAGCTCCATTAATACCGCTGGTAGCACGCAAAATGCGCCAACATTCGCTGACGCTAATCCTAGTTGCTCCCACATGGGCGAGGCAACCATGGTACACAACGTTCCTAGAACTGTCAGTGGTGCCTCATCAAAGACTGCGACTCACACCCAGTCTTCTAACTGAGAGCCATGGCGAAATCTAACACCCAGACCCGCAACAGCTGAACCTGGCGATCTGGCTCCTGAAATCCTAGAGTTTGGATACCTCAACTTGCCTCCAGACTGCATGAATATTAACAAAGAGGCAAGAAGACCCAATACCAGGGCATGTTATGCAGCTAAGTGGAAACGTTTCGTCATTTACTGCAGTAACAACAACATAAAACCATTAGATGCTTCTACACAAAGCATAATTTGCTATCTCTTGCACCTCCAACGTTGCAATTTAGCCTACTCATCCATCGGAATACATTTAGCTGCGTTAGCTGCATATCTCCAAAACAGGCAACACCTTTCACTGTTTAGAGTGCCAGCAATTAAAGCATTTATGGAGGGACTCAAACGAGTAATTCCCCCAAAACATCCACCTTCACCAGTCTGGAATCTAAACATCGTTTTAACCAGACTTATGGGACCACCTTTTGAACCACTACACTCATGCGAACTGCAATTTCTTACTTGGAAGGTGGCTTTCCTTATTGCCATAACTTCACTTAGAAGAGTTAGTGAGCTGCAAGCCCTAACTATTCAAGAGCCATTCATTCAAGTACATGCACATAGAGTAGTTCTCAGAACAAACCCTAAATTCATGCCAAAAGTGGTATCCCATTTTCATATAAATCAAACAATAGAACTGCCAGTGTTCTTTCAAAATCCACAGACAGTAGCTGAAAGGGCCTTGCATACTCTAGATGTCAAGAGAGCTTTGCTATACTATATTGATAGAACGAAGGCATTTCGAAAGACAAAACAGTTGTTTGTTGCTTTCTCACCGCAACACAAAGGCAACCCTATTTCAAAATCAGGTATAGCCAGATGGATCGTTAAGTGCATTCAGATATGTTATTTAAAGGCAAAACGCACCTTAACAGTTCCCCCTAGGGCGCATTCTACACGCAAACTAGGGGCATCCATGGCTTTCCTAGGAAATATTCCTTTACACAAAATTTGTAGAGCAGCCACATGGTCAACCATACATACATTTACCAAACACTATTGTGTAGATGTACGTTCCAAACAGCAAGCTGCTGTAGGACAGGCAGTTCTCAAAACTCTTTTTCCGACTGCTGCAGCTGACACAGGCCGCCACCGCTAGGGGAGATACTGCTATACATTCTATGCACAGATATGAATTCAGCAGCCCACATGCCTCGAACGGAATATGCTACTTACCAGTATGCATCTGTTCTTGGCATGTACGGCTGCTGACATTCATTTCGCCCACCCCCTCCCCGGTGCCTGTCGCAGCTGTAGCATTCACTCTTTGCATGGACATCTCTTGCTGTACTATACTCCATCTCTGCCACAATGGCGAAAAACGATCTGAGGATGGAGAGGATGCCCATGCGCACTGTAGTCCGAGGGAGGAGCCACCTATCTCGTGGTACTTCGAAGACTCTTCCAAGACAACAATGTGCAATCATCCGGACCCAACACTAGGCGGCGATCTATGCACAGATATGAATGTCAGCAGCCCTACATGCCAAGAACAGATGCATACTGGTAAGTAGCATATTCCTTCCGGCAGACCATATCTTGGAGATTCTCCACCAGGGCTCTGTTGGGAGGGAGATCTTACTTCTCTTTGAGGGTTCGCTCCTTTCTTCCCTAACGGGGGCTCGGAGGTGTCCCGCCTCAGGTGATCCAGTTCCTCATCACCTTCTGCACCAGCATCTTACGGCTCTGCGTGACCCGGCGTGCCTTTCCCTCCACCCCTCTGCTGCCAGTCCGCTTTTGAGGACCGCCTTTCCCTACCTGCCGCCACTGTTGACTCCGCCGTCCCGGGAGGCCCGCTGGCTGGATTCTTGGTGCGCAACTTGTTCTCCTCGACCAGCGCTGCCCTGCAGGCCCTTAACACCTTGTGTGTTTTGGCTAGGTCCTCCTCTTTTTTTGTGGGACTCGGCTGAGTCTCTGGGATCTGCAACCTCCCTGGAGACGGTCCAGGTGGACTTATGGCATCATGCTGCGGATGGCCGGGAGCTAGCGGCGTTTATTCTCCACTCCGCTCTAGACGTCTCAGAGGTGCTGGGCCGGGCCATGGCTTCCTCAGTCGCCCTCCATCGCCATGCTTGGCTTCGGGACGGCGTGTTCCCTGAAAATATTCGGGAGCGGCTCATTGATCTTCTGTTTGATGGCAGCCTGTTGTTCCATGCCCCGACTGACTCCGCCATCCAAAGGTTCCTGGCGGGGCTCCGTCCTGCTCCTCCTCCTCCACCTTATCCTCTTCCTCCTCCTTCCCCTCCTCAGTGACTGCTGAGTTGGGCTGGTTCTGGGCCTTCTTAGGCCGCTTGTTCTGACTGTGGAATGTGCTTTCTGGCCATTAAGTCCTCTTTCGGATTTTGGCATTGTTGGCTGCTGGACGGCGCTTTGTTGCCTTTGTGTGTGTGTTTGCTGGAGTTGTTGTGCAGACTCTGCCCTGAGATTAGGCCTTCTGCTTGCTTGGGCTGCTTGTCAAGCCTTCTATGGGGTGTTTTTCGCCGTGGTCCTTTTGTTTTTTCCTCTTCTGCGGAAGTTCTTCCGAAGAGGGTTGCCTTATCTTGGGACTTAACGTACGCTCTGTGGGGTAGTGGTAACTGTTATATAGCGTGCGCTCTGCTAGGGAGTTCTGGTCGCCTTCGGGTGCCGGTTCTAAGTGGCATTTCTGTATGTTGCTTTTGCTTCTTGAGGACGTGTGCTTGGCGCCTCGCAGTGTTGGGGCCGGGCATTTGCTCACCTTCCTGCCTCTGTCCTGAGGGCTGGGGGGATTCTGAGTGCTCCCTTGTGGGGTGTAGACTGCCTGGTCTTTCTGGGGCCCGGGCTGTTCTTCTTGCTTTTGACAGCTTATGACTGTTGGCGCTGTTATGGCTGGCCTGTTGCCTTCCATTTAGAGGTGGCTTCCCTTCCTTCCCTCTTTACCTTGTGCTTTCTGGGCTTCTTCTTCTGCTTCCTCCTCCTCTTCCTGTCTTGGCATTGGATGGAAGCTCTGTCGACTTGTGAGGGAGTGGGGTGCTTCGGCCCCTCTAGCCTTGCCCTTGGTTCTTTTGCTGTGAGGGTACGGGCCTCTTCAGTCTCTTTTTCCTCATACACCCTCTGGGGTCGGTGGTGTTCTCCTTGTGAGGGTTCCTCTTGCCTGGCGGGGATGAAGCTTCTCTTCTTGCCCGAAGATCTGGTCCCCTGTGTGACCTTTTGTTCCATCCAAGCTGCTGGGGTCCTTTCGCAGACCCTCCTTCCCCGTGGGTATTGCTAGGGTGTCTATTCTACGTGAAGGTATCTGCGGCTAGTAGTCTCTATCAGATGTACGAGTTACTTACCTTTGGTAATGATGTATCTGGTAGAGACGGTTCTAGCCGCAGATTTCTTCACGGCCCGCCCTTCCTCCCCGTTCTGCGAGGACCATCTGCGTTGGTCATCGGTACTCGCCTCCTAGGGGGGGACTGTGTCTCCTGTGAGTCCCTTCTTTGCTCCTGACGGGTGGCTCCGTCTGGTTGTGGTTCATTCCTCCTCTTAGTTCCTTGGAGGATAGGGTTACGGTGCTTCTGTACCCCGCTGCTCTGGTTACTCCAGGTTTGGGGGGGTTTATCTTCAGTCTCTGTTCTTCCCGCCCCTCCCTTCCTTTCCTGTTGCTGCTGAGGGTCCTGGCCCCTCTGCTTACCTCCGAATAGGGGTCATCTGGCTAGGCCTTGCACTTATTCCTTGGGGGGTGGTTGCCCTCTATGCTGGGATGGCTTGGAGGTTTGTGTTTCTGTCTGTCTTGGGACTGTCTCCCCTTCCTTATTCTGGATGGGGGTGGTGGGCCTGTTACGTGTATCATGGCTTTTTACGCATGTTCCTTGTTTCAGGAGGATCGCTTTCTATGTACTGGTAGGGTAGCTGCTCAGGGTTCTGCTCTGTTCTTTCTTCTACCCCTGCCTTTGGACACTGTAGTTTTGCACTGTTCCTTATGGTGTTGTTTGTCTCTCCTTTTTCCTACTCTTTTGCACACTGTTCCAATGCTCCACAGTTTTTTGTCTGGTGGCTCCGCGTTGTGGTGCGGAAAAGTTCTCTGAAGAAAACTGACGTAGGAGCGCCGGGGTGGGTCTTATGTGGCCTCGTTAACGCCACGTACGCGGACGACGCCTGGGCAGAGTCGCATGGTGTCGCCCCGCTCCCTGCGCGCAGGCAATGTTTCCGGATCCAGTCTCACGCCTGGGGATAAATCTACGTGAAGGAATCTGCGGCTAGAATCGTCTCTACCAGATACATTGTTACCAAAGGTAAGTAACTCGTACTTTACCAGCATTAGCAGCCTCAAAGAGCATTGTCACGGATGACCCAGGCAAATATTGCTAATGAGATGTAGAGTAGGTGTTCCCGTGCAAAAAGCAGCGAACACATCACTTTGCAAGTTTCTCAACCATCAGCAGGATCGTCGACGAGAGTACAAAACAGGTGATAAGGTGCGTAGCAGGAAGTTTACACCTACTCTGAGCTACTGCACCCCATCCATTTCCACTGCCCAGAGGTGTCTGCCCGCTGCTTCGTACCCAGGCTGCTGCACCCCATCCACTCCCACTGCCCGGAGGTGACTGCGTGCCGCTGCACCCCATCCATTCCCAAAGCCCTCTGCTGCGCATACAAGGCTCTCTGCTCACCTTTCGCAACCTGCCTGTAGAAAAGAGCATCTACCACATGCCGCTGCAAGCCCCAAGCCCGGGGCACACAAACATGGCACCCTGAATATCATGCAGCCCCGCTCCGCAGGCCACCAGGTCTCACATTTGCTGCTGCCTCTTGATTTTACCATGGCAGAGGACATACCAGTGCACCCTCTATCGCAGGTTGCTCTCCCGCTCAGCCCTTGCGGTGGCACTAACTCTGTGACCAGCGAGGCCATGCCACGTGCCGGTAGATTCCCGCTGTTTGATGGCTCAGGCCAACACTGTGGTTCAACAGGGCACATAAAACCTGACCTGTCTGGACCGCTGGGAAGGGACATCATCGCAGCCTACACACCCGCTCAGCACTTACAGTGCCCTTACCTCAGTACACCGAAAGTCACCGTTCCGTGGCAGTGTGCCTGTGCCGGCAGCAGTGCATCTGGTGCCACCAAGTCTGAAATGGAAATGGCGTCGAGCACGTATTCCCTGTCCTTTTTATTCGCAGTCTCACGTGTCCTGTGACGCCTGTGCTTGATGGGTGTGGTGTGGGTGTAAACCAGCCATCAGAGAGTGGCTGTGGTGTACTGACAACTAGACCTGTGAGCAGCAGATCACTACAATGAAAATCTGGGACATGTAGCGTTGTTGTCCCTTCCTGTATGCGTATGCGTATGCGTAAGCGGAGTGGGTTGGCCTGGCGTATGCCAGTCCTGCGTGAGGCTGTGAACAATGACTCCGGAGCTCTGGGTGTGGTTCCGTTCTGGGCTGTATGAGGAATCAACTGATGCGGGTGTCCCTGTTATAGTGCTGCCGCCCCCCAGACAGCAAGCGCCAATGTGTCACCCTGTGACCCAAGACCCAAAACTTAGCCAACATGGAAGGTAGGGGGAATCACTGACCCTACATTCATCTATACTTGCACATGACACATCTCTGTTGATATGAATGTTTATTGAACATTTAGTGGAGTGTTGCAGCTGTAGCAATACATGGCCATGCAAAGCCCAAATTTCCGTTTTTAGCACATGGAGGGCAGCCAATTAGAGGCAAGCCCGTGCTCGAGGGTTAGGCTCCGCCAACATTTGTACTTATCCAATCACTCCGCCAATTCCGAAGCACTTATAAATTCACTATACACTCTCCTTGTAGTACGCTAATGATGCAGTCTCTACCTATGTACTTATACAATGACCGAGACAAAGTTACATAACTGAAGTTTTCCCCACTGCCAAAGGTAACATGGTTGCGAGTGCTGTGCACAGCAGATTGTAATGTGGTAGGGCCCAGGGGCAGCATCATCCATACATATTGAACACACAGACACAGTTAGATAGATAGTGGAACTGGGTACGGGCACGTGCGCTCTGCCCCTTTTTATTACCAGGGTCACATGTCCAGTGACTTCTGTGCTGGATGCGTGTGGGGTGAGTGTAAGCCAGCCCTCAGGGAATGGCTGGTGCTGGCAACAAGTACAACAGTAATCATTGGGTCAAACACACAGATTCAATCATAAGGGTCCATGACTTGTGCTGCACTAAGTTAGGGGCACCAGTTGGGAAATAATACACTAAAGATTCTATCGTAAAGGGTTCATGACTTGTGGTACACTGAGGTAGGGGCAGCAGATGTGAAATCATACACAAAAGATTCTATCATAAAGGGTCCATGAGTTATGATGCGCTGAGATAGGGGCATCAGAAGCATTGTGCGTGTGCACAGCTAGCGATGATGCGTGGTCCAGGAGGGCCGTACTGTTAGCAATGTCTGTTGCCTACTGGACTGAGTCATCTGCAATCGCAACTCGATCTGAATTGTGAGCCCTGCAGTCCGCAATGTAGATGGAAGGCAGCAGTCAGCGCAAACATCTAGGAATGCTTTTTGTCACTTCCTCTTGACAAAATCGAAGGACATAGAGTACAATTCTATCTGCAAGTAATGAATCAAGACTGAATTCAAATTGTGAGCTCTGCTGACCACAGTGTAGGTAACAAAAGATGAAATATGTTTGGAATACATTGTCGAAATGTCTAGGTTTCGGGGAAGTTATAGTTAGTTGCCTACTGGACTCTGAAATTAATGAATCAAGACTGATTTTGAATTGTGAGCCCTCCTGACCACAGTGTAGGCCAGAGGCAGAGGTCAGTAAAGGCCCACAGCCACGTGGCGTTGACTTTAGCTGCACAGATTGGGAGCATTTGGTTTTCTTAACCGATTATAGTCTCTTACACAATTTGTATCGGTACTAATCTTGAATTGTGAGCCCTGCTGACCGCAGTGTAGATTGGAGGCAGTGGTCAGGAAAGGCCCACAGCCACATGGCATTGACTTGAGCTGTATAGAGTTAGTGGTAGGTGTGGCACTCAGCATGTGCGCAGCCAGCGATGATGCGTGGTGTGGGCGGGCCGCACTGGGAGCAATGTCTGTTGCTTACTGGACTGCGTGATCTGCAATCGCGACTCTATCTAAATTGTGAACCCTGCTGTCCGCAGTGTACATCAAAGGCAGTAGTCAGCGCACACATCAAGGAATGCTTTTTGTGACTTTCTCTTGAGAAAATCCAACGACATAGAGGATAGTTCACACTGCGATAAATAAATCAAAACTGAATTCAAATTGTGAACTCTGCTGTCCGCAGTGTAGACTGACATTCAGTGTTCCTTTGGACTTGCAAGATAAATTAGGTCATTGTCCTACAGCTATAATTGATATCAAAAAAGTTCTTGAAGGAAGGGTACTAAAAGGATATTATGTAGGTTTTAGGGACGTTGTGGTTAGTTGCCTAGTGGACTCTATAATTAATGAATCAAGACTCAATTTTAATTGTGAGCTCTGCTGAGTGCAGTGTAGGCCTGAGGCAGTGGTCCGCAAGGGCCCACAGCCACGTGGAGTTGAGTTGAGCTGCACAGTTAGTGGCATCAGATGCATTCAGCTTGTGCGGAGCCTGCGATGATGCGTGGTCCGGGCGGGCCGCACTGGTAGCAATGTGTTTCGTCTAATGAATTCTGCCTTAATAAGGGTAAGTGGCGATGACTTATGGTGCACTGAGTTAGTTGTATCTCTGGCGCTCAGCGTGTGCGCAGCCTGCGATGATGCGTGGTTCGGGCAGGCCGCACTGGTAGCAATGTGTCTTGCCTACTGGACTGCGTCATCTGCAATCGCCACTCCATCTGAATTGTAAGCCTTGCGTTTTTTAGTGTAGAACGTAAGCAGTAGTCTGTACAAACATAAGTCTGCGGTGCTGTGTCGCTGTGGTCGCAGGGGGCCTGTTTCGAGGAGGCCTGCAGTCATGGCGGCAGCCGCATGGCAGGGTGAGGGCCGCCGCTCTGGCAGATGGGTTGGCCTTCACACAAGTGAACCACACCCAGAGCCCCTGCCTATTTATTGACACTTCTACTCTGGAGTAGCGTACGTTGGACAAGCCCACTGCGCTTCCGCTTACAGGGGGGGACGACACATGTACATGACCGAGATCTTCCCCACTGCCTGAGGTAACATGGTTGCGTCCACTGTCCACAACACTACAAGCACCAGCAGTATATGTACACATGGAGAGGTTTGTGCTCTGCATAGTGAGTGAGTGTCCAGCACATCACCGCTACACTTGGTATTGTGTGCATTATTATTGGTGGGTGACTTGCGTCCTTCACACATGTTTATTTGCCACATCTCGCAACATTCAGCTATTGTGTGGCTGAGGTGCCATGCCGTTTTTGGAAAGTCCGCTGTTCTTTTGTGGGCTGCCTCAGTGATAGTAAGGGGGAGGAGGTCCGGGGCGGAGGTCCTGAGGGTGGTGGCAGTGGGTTTTGTGGCCTTCTTGGGGGTCGGAGGTGCATGATCAGTAGCTCTATGACGTGTTGGTCTTCAGATGTGATTCTGGGCTGGGCTCTTTTCACACTGTAGGTAGTCGTCCTACTTTACACTTGTAAAAGGCAGATGTTACATTCCTACTGCTACTGCAGCTTATCGCCTGGTTTCGTATCGCACCGTAGATTTGAAAGTGGTGTTTTTGTGTTATTTTTGCCCAATAACTCCTACTCTGCACATTATTAGCATTAGCTGTTGCTCTCATTTATGGCGATTTTTTTTGCGGGAGCTATTGCTGGAAAACTGGCGATATCGACTGTTTTCACCAGGTTGAGAATGGAATGATAGTTTAAAATCACTGAAAAAACTATAGGTTTAATGAACATTATATTTAGAAATTAGAATTTAAAAAACCTTTGAAATTCACTGAAAAAAACATAGGTTTCCGGGACGGTATAGTTAGAAATTTGCATTTCAAAAACCTTAGAAAATCAATTAAAAAAAACATAGGTTTCAGGGACGTTCTAGTTAGTTGGACATTTCACTCGTACAAAACCAGAGAAATTCGAACGTTCTAGTTAGTAGAGCTAACTATAACTTGCGCCCCCCGCATTGCACTGCTGATGACGTCACATATTACATCACTCATGACATGGTGTAAGGTTTTTTAAATGCTAATTTCTAACTAGAACGTTCCTGAAACCTATGTTTTTTCAGTGAATATATATATATATATATATATATATATATATATATATATATATATATATATATATATATATATATATATATATACATATATATACACACACATACATACAACTGTCCTTGCGGGAGGAGCACTGATATGCTGGTGCCGGCGGCGAAGTAAGGACAACTTAGTCTAATTAATTCCATACAATTTAAAAGAAAAACGCTCAGTTATTTAATGATCTCCACCTATGCGTATCAAACTGCCTTAGTTCTTGATCACGGTAGTAACTACCGTGATCAAGAACTAAGGCAGTTCGAAACGCGTAGGAAGAGGTAATTAAATAACTGAGTAGAACTATCCAAGAAGAGTGCGGCGTTTTTCTTTCAAATTGTATGGAAATATATATATATCTCCAGCTCCCAAAACACCAGCCTGCCGCACTCCTGAACGGGTGCTTGCTTGACGGGGATGTACCCGTCTATGTATTACAGCTACCAAATTCCACCAGGCAATTCCTCCTGATAAAGAAAGCAGCACTCGCAGGGGTGGTTTCCAACCAACTTTATTGGAAACCTCAGCACATCAAGATGCGTTTCGGCGCTTAGCCTTCGTCAATTGTTGCACGGAAGGCGCCGCGGCCGCCATTGCTTTTCAATGCTCCAAATCAGTTTGCAATCTATAGACATAAAAGGAGGACATACAGTGTTGATGTCCTGATGCCGCCATCTTATAACGTGCATCAGTCAAGAGTCAAGAGTTCTAAGTAAACATACATACCGTTACTCAAAATTCATCATTAAGCATCCACTTTTACATTAACTCATTGAAAAATAACATTGAGTTTACATGTTCCAATAAAGTGTGCTTTGTCTCATCTCGCCCATTCAGGGCGAGATGAGATTTAGCGCACTCAAAGTTTACATGACAATTGAATTTGATATTAGAGGGGCGTTTGCATATATATATATATATTCAGTGTAGACCGTCGACAATAACCACCAAGTTCCGGAGGG
The DNA here is from genome assembly GCF_964261635.1 of Lissotriton helveticus. Lineage (NCBI taxonomy): Eukaryota > Metazoa > Chordata > Amphibia > Caudata > Salamandridae > Lissotriton > Lissotriton helveticus. Next base: position 1,116,368,474 of record NC_136061.1, on the reverse strand, counting down.
TCATAGAAAGGCGGCACATAAATCAGCAGATCCAGGTTAGTTCAAGTTGCTCACTTCTTATTTATTTTTCTTTTTTTCTTCACCATTTCTCCATTTCAAACATACACAGTGCAGGGTGCGTCGGGTAACAAAAAAAGACGACCTACGCGTTTCGGCCTTCGTCCGGGTCATGTCATAGTGGGTGTAGGGTGTTTAAAAAGGGGCTGGTTTGACCCGCCCCCAATTAACACAAAACAAAATCCCAAAATTTTAAAAAAGGTATGTCAATAAGGGAGCAAGAATCACATTTGATTTAGATTTGATCATTTTAAACGGCATGAACTAATATATAAACGTATAAAGTACTTAAGGTAAAAAAACATTATAGATTCATGCAGCATTTAAATATAAATGAGTGTTAGACCTGGCATCTTTGGCGTGGTTTCCCCTGTCTTTTTGCCTCTACCTCCTGTATTTTTGACGCTGTGCTAGATTTCGTTTTTGCTGGTTTAGATGCTTTGGGCACTTAGCCACTGCTGATCAGTGTCAAAGTGCAAGTGCTCCCTGAGTAAATTGTTATTGTAATTGGTTATCTATGATTGGCATATTTGTATCACCAAGAAGTCCCTAGTAAAGTGCACTAAGTGTGCCAGGGCTGGTGATACAAATGCTACTAGTGGGACTGCAGCATTGATTGTGCCACCCACATGAGTAGCCCGAAAATGGTGTCTCAGGCCTGCCACCGCAGTGCCTGGGTGCAGTCTGTGAACTGCCATGTCAACTGCCATGTCAACCTGGTCAGTGTCCCCACTGACCAGGCCTAACCTTTCACTTTCGGTACACATTGGTCACCCCTATGGAAGGCCCAAGGTACCCCCTTGGGCAGGGTACAGTGTATGTGAAAGGTAGAGCATGTACTAGTGCAGGTGACATGCTCTGGTACTGAATTACAGCCATTTTCGTTTTTCACTATTGTAAGGCTATCTTGCCCATAGGCTATCATGGGGAATGCTGGCTACAATGGTTACCTGCATATCTTCCCATAGGAGCAAGATAGGACACAAAAGTCTGGTATCCCTGAACTCAGAATTTAATAACACATCTTTTAGGAAAGGTGGTTTTGTAATCCTGTGTTTGAGAACAGCACTTTTAGAAAGTGGCTGTTCTCTTGTCTGACCTTTCTGTGTGCCTTGGCCTGTTTGTGAATTGACTGTCTGGTTTGTGAGTGGCAGGGTCTGGGTGGCTCCCAGAGGCTGAGTGGGCCATCCCTGGGCTGAATAGCTCCATCTGCATCTAGAGTGGTGGGAGGGGTTAGCACCTGGGCCTGAATATAGCTGTGCCTGCCTTCCACAATGCTGGCTCCACCTCCTGCTGAGCGGCTGACTACCCTGCACCTCTCTCTGAAAGGAAAGGAGAGGCCAGGAAAACAAAGCGCTCAAGGAACACCCAGAACTGGTTCAGACCGAGCTCAGGGCCCTCCTGCACAAAGGGAACAGAGACTTTTAGGGGTAAAAGTACAGGACCCCAGACTACAGAAAATTATATCATCCTGGAATCAAGATGGAACCTCTGCCAAGGAGAAAGCTGGAAGACTGAAGAAGAAGGACTGTCCTGCTGTGTGTTAAGAAGCCCCAGGAACAAAAGGACTTCACCCCCAGCTCCCCTGAACTCTACTGTCCTTTCCAGAGTGCTTGGGCCAGTTGTGGTGCCTCTGGAAGTTGTACCTGTGTTTGGGAAGCTGGAAAAGAAGATACTAAAGACTTTCTGCAAAGTCTCACGCATCCCCGTCAGTGTGAGGAAATTCCCGCCGCCGCGAAGATCGAGATCGCCGCAGCGTCTGATGCCGCTGCAAGAACCGACGCATCCTTCGCTTGCTGAACGCATCGCTCCGGTGCATGAAAAGTACCATCACTGCGAGTATAGTCGCAGAGCATGTCGTCACTGGGTGAGATCGTCGCACCACCTGCTTGCGTACCGCATCACGTTGCTGCGAGAGTCATCGCAGAGCCGTCGCATCGAGGGGCTGCGAGAGGAGAAGATCGACGCGGCGCCACGCATCACTGCTGCCCCGGAGATAGTCGCATCGTACCTTTTGCGAGACGCTTCCTACGAAACCGGCGCACCGGATTCCATACAAGGTATCGCCTCCCTCCCCATACAGACCGGATTCGTTGCAACACGCCCGCTGCATCCAACGGGGCTGCCGCATCGCCTCCCCAGGGTCTCGGGAGTGACGCATCGCTTGTTTTTCAACCCTGCAGCTTTCACTTGGAACTTTTGTCGCATCTAAAGGTACTGTTGGCTAAAACGTGACGGAACTGTGGATTATTTTAACGCAACCTTAAGAACTCTTTTGAAACCATATTCTTGAACTGTGTATGTTGGATTTTTGTCGTTTTGGTCTTGTATTAGTTTCGATTAGATACTTCTATTTTTATAAACTGTTGTGGAGTCCATTTGTGGTGTTTTTCACTGTGTTACTATGAGTGTTGGTACAAATACTTTACACATTGCCTTTGATAACCCTGACTGCTCGTGCCAAGCTACCTAGGGGGTGAGCAGGGGTTATCTAAATAGTGTATCCTCCTTACCCTGACCAGAAGCAAGGGAACCCTATTTGGACAGTGGTACCTACCTCTACCCAACTAGAGACCCCTAGATCTAACAATGAGGATCCCATGCATGCAACAACAGTTAAAGAACACCCAGCAACTGCGTTGTGTCATGTATAAACGTGTCATGTACTTAGAGTCCAAAACTTTATAATTTCATACAGCATTTAAATGTGTATGAAGATGTGAAAGCAGTTAAGGACACCCAGCAATCGGATTGCTTTGATGATTTCCCAATATAAATATATATCTAGTCTTCGTTGGCCAAAACAGTGAGTGAGTGTCATGTCTAACACAAACCCTTCATGGAGAGCAAGTTGGTGAGTCAAAAATAAAGGTCGTTTTTATCTGACCCTGGTAAAGTACCGGAATCGAGGGGGATGTAAAGAATGAATGAATGAATGAAGGTTGTTGTTAACTGATCCTGGTAAAGTACCAGATTAGAGGGGGGATGCAGAACAATAGTAGTTATAGATCCTAATCCTTTTCTATCACCAGGGGAAGAGAATCTCTGCCTTTGGTAAAGTACCTCACTGTTCCCAGATTCTACTATGTCCCACTGTTCCTATACTCCTTTTTGTAAGCTGCACAGCCTCTTAACTTAACTCAGGCAATCAAACCAATAAATGATAATTCATCAAAGATAGCCACAAACAGACCAATCCTAAGAAAAAAAAACATATCTGTACTGGGTTTTATCTATTCTTCCGATCATTCCAATAAACATCTTGGTAAGGACATCAACAAGAGCCGAGTAGCTTGATTCGCCAGTCAATATCGCCCATACGGTGTAGCTGTTGCACATAACATAATATTTCTATAAGTTATGGCTAGATTTAAAAAATATATTTACCACAAGAGCATTCTTAACTATGGGTCTTTGTCTACCAGCTGTATTGTCCCAAATGTTCATCATAGGAAATTGTGCCGTTCAGCATCTGCATTTAGGCCCCATGGTATCTCTGTTCCTTTCATGATGATCCACCTAGATTCTGCTTGTCTCAGTAACTGATCAGGATCTCCACCACTGATGTTCTGGGGGATGTATATATATATATATATATATATATATATATATATATATACATATATATATATATATCAAAGCTCCAAGGTTCCCACCTGTTGGAGACGCACTCCGACATATATATATATATATATATATATATATATATATATATATATATATATATATATATATATATATATATATATATATATATAATACACACAGACAGACAGGCCATGGTTAGTATCTTGAAAGCAACCTTGGCTTTAAAAGTGTATGGCTCTCTGTAAGTGAGACCCGGTCCATTTTGTGCAGTCTGAAAATGTAGCACACTTTATTTGCTATAAATTCCCCTATACGGGCGTTACCATAAATTACCATAATACATCAATCACATAAAGGAGAAAGGGTAGAGCCTGTGCATGGTGGCAGTAACAACATACTCCGTATATTGTTAACTAAGGTTTAGAACACCTGCAGCCTTATAGGTTGGATCCATTATGACTTTAACTGGAATCAAGGCTGATGCCCATAAAATGCAAGGCTTGTAACTTTTTCAGACTGGTTATACTTGAAATTACGCGGTGATGGCCCACTTTACCAGGGCTCAAGCCCAGGGATTCATTTGCATGCGTTCAATGTCAGTCCTTTCTTGTCACCAAATGTTTGAATGTTTATTGTAAGGTTTGACGCCCAAATATAGAAATGAGAGCGCACTCATCTTCAGTTGATGGCAGGGGAACACGCTTCATTTAGCTTAGTAGTGTTTTTGCCCTGCTTCTCCTAGATCACTCGTAGGATCCCACAACCGCATACATTGGAGGGATCTTTTAAAAATTTTACTTACAGAAAATCCAATGAGTACTATTAAAACTCATTTCATTTTAGTTGTTTGTATTAATAGTAAATGTAACTTAAAATAAAACACTGAAACTATCTTGCAGAATAAAAAGCGCCATTAGTTATTTTTTTTAAACCCCATTATAGCACACTAGATTTTCTTAACGAACATACTGCAATTAATTGCCAATTATTCCACTTTTGCTATATTATTTATTCCTCAGGAAGAGCTTGAAAAGGCAAAGACATTTCTGTATTATGAGATGGGCTACAAGGCACGCTCGGAACAACTCACAGATCGGTCTGAAATCAACCTCACACCTTCAGATGTGGACAGGTAAAGATAACTGTGATTCAGCTTGACTCGACCTGTGATGTGCAGCCAGATGAACATAAACACACGATTAAAAACAAGCAAGAGCGAGCAGGTGCAAGCGGGCGGACATCTGTGTCAAAAGACTGGAAGAACGAGGGCAGTGGGACGGTGGTTATGAAGCTGCCAGCAGATACCACAGACATGTTGCTGGCGGTGATTGCATGTGTAAGAAAATGTGCTAGGGGTGACAATCATGGGTGTCAAATAGATGCAAAATCAGCCTATGGCATAACTCTTTCCTTAACGCCAGGGTCAAGATCAGGTGAAAAAACACAAGCGATACCTGGAAGTAGTTTATTGGGGGCAGATTCACAAAAGTATTTGAGTATGGAACTAGTATTGCAGGAGTACTGTTATACACCCTCTTAACATGGCTTTGTGAATTGACCCGTGAAAATGTAACTTCCTGTTAGTAAAAGTGCAAAGTGAGCACAGTTCTTTCTATTTGTGCTAATTTTTACGATTTTAGGCGTTTTGAGACAAAGCATGAAGGCGTGCAAGAGTACAGAGTACTATAGGTACTGTAGGAGTATTACATCTGTACTCCAAAATGCTTTAGTGAATAGGATCCCTATATGTTTTGTGCTGTTATTACCTCGTGGGGGTTAAATGAAAGTTAAAGTATGTTGTATAAGGGGGTAGTTAGCCATGCTAATGTCTTGATTTACCGATGTCATAAACACTTTTTCATTCCGTTTCACTGTCAAAACAAGTGGCACTTGTCGAAATTCTCTGATTTGGGGATCTGGTAAAGGTTTGTCTTAGTTGTGATGCAATCCTTTAAAATGATACTTTGCACTTGCTTTTTTTCTTGTTTTGTCCTCATATCACCAATATCTGAAAAACCAGGCCTTTCCGTAAAACCTGTCCCGACCTCATGCCAGTGCATTATATCTGTGGCCCTGTCAATCCAGTCCTACCAGTTTCCTGGTTGCTGGCTTTGCGCAGGTGTAATCATAGGACATTTCCTTAAGACATTGCCATTCCACACCATCTTTTGAAATCGTCCCATATCCTGCTACGGCACCCCCACCCCCTTTACCTCACCCCCTACCTCCCTTTTTCCCCAGCCCCCTCCCAGATGCGATTTCTAGTCTACATACACTTCTAACCGCCTGGAGCCGATCAAGCCCCTTGGGTGGTAGGGGATCCGTCCAACGCTTACAAATCTCTCTTCTAGCTAAGAGCTTCAAATAAAACAGGAAGGCCTTCATAACTCTTGTTAAGGGTTGACTGGGGCAGACTTCCACCCCCATCAACACCAATGCTGAGCTCAGCATTATATTTTCCCTGAGAATATCCTTGACCACCTTCTCCACCTCCTGCCAATAGGCCTTTAATTCAGGGCACCTAAAAAAAAACTATGTGGGTCATCGGCTCTTAAAATACCACATCTTCGTCATCTTGGTATCGGTTCATGCCCAAACTTTTCTATCTTTTGGGGCGTCCAATAAAGCCTATTGATGGCAAAAAAAATAGTTAGGTTTCAGAATGGCTGGTTTAATCACAGAGTGCAACAGTTTTAAAGAAAGTTGCCAAATTGTTTGTAGCTCAGTCCCCTGAATAACTTCTTTCCATAGTGAGTATGGTGCCTTCAATTTCCTGTCCTCTGCATTGTGTAGTGTCTAGTACAAATACGCAACCTCCTTCTTCGTGGGGACTCATCCTGCAGCTTTGAATCGAATTTCCCCTCCCCCCCTACCCCCCATCTCCTGTCAATTGGCTGCGACCCAAGATGATAGCTGGAGGTACTTGAATCTAGAAAGGGAGTTACCAGTATTTGTCATTAACACTTCTCTGGGCAACATACCCTGCACCGTTAAGAGATCCCCCCATACTTCAATTCCAGCCCTCCACAATGGAAGATTCAGCTCGTCTTTAAGACACTGAGGTGTGCTTGGTGAGTCCCAGGTTGGGGAGAAATCCAAACAAATAGCTCATGCCCAGAATCCTCCTAACACCCATCCAAAGGGTTAGTGCAGCCTTTAAAGTCCTCAACCAAACCTTTTTGAAGAACTTCCGTGCCCCAAACTTGTACAAAAAACCTTTAGAGTCCCACTCCATCACCATCTCTTCCAACATACCTCCACATATTAGGGGCCCCAATTTACCCAGGAGCGCGCTACAATTTTTAAACTGGAAGGCCATACATTATCATTTTAAATCTGGAAAAGCCAATCCGCAGATTAGAAGATTTTTGTTAGTATTTTGGCAGTGAGACTGGCTAAACTGGCACCTCAGTTATTACACTTGGACCAGATGGGATTTGTCCCAGGGAGGCATATTCATGAACTTACCCAGCAATTAATTGGTAGTATAGACCTTCGCATAGCCCTTTCAATCCCCCTGGCTGTAGTTACATTGGACTTTCTAAGGCCTTCAATCGTGTTTGCTGGGCTTTTCTGTGGGAAGTCCTGACGATAATTGGTTTTGGTCTCTTTAGCACTACATTAAAAGCTTTATATGAGCACTCAACAGCTAGGATCCTTCTCAATGGTTCCCTTACAAGAAGCTTGTCGATCACTAGGGGCAGTCAGCTGGGTTGTCCTCTATCCCCACTGTTGTCCGATATTTATATCAAGCCACTTGCTCAGCTTTTGCAGCGGGACGGTCAGGTTATCCCTTTTATTTCAGACTGCTACAAAAATTAAGTTGCAGATGACCTTACAATATTTACTTCAGACCCGGTCCAGACTATTCCTAGGGTGGAAATTTTGGTGAAAGAATATGGGTCATTATCTGGATATTTGGTAAATAATCTGAAGTCTGAGATAATGTGTTGGAACGTAGCAGACTGTAGGGGGGAAGTACAGGACGAGCTTAGGTATCTTGGTGTAAGTATTTTAAAGTCATTAGAGGAGATTCTTTGCACTTGCAATGTATTTGTTTCATGAAGTCTGCTAATAATTTTCCAGCACAGTGTTTTTTGTTTGTGCTACCAAAAGTAAAAATTTTCATGAGACCCATGCTGCATGTGGCAAAATGGTGCACTCCACAGCCTTCATTTGCTTTATGTAAGCAAACATTGGTCTATATGAGGGTGTTGGGTAGTTAATAAATATACAACTATCACTCTTCAAGGCATTCAATGATATATATATATGGGAAACACTGGGGTTTTGCCGTTTTACCCAGCATATAATGGTAAGGTTTTGTTGCTTTATTTATATTGGAATGTAATCGTTGGGGCAAAGATCGATCAATAGAAAGTTGAAAATGTATTTGCCTGAACCACCATTTTGAATTTCCACCCCACTTGGCATGGTTCTATGCAAAATGTTATTTTTACCCTGCTTTAAGCAGCACAATTTAGAAACAGGAATCGGAGAGACTGACTCCTCATTTTTCCCATCTCCGCTTGAGCACTTATTCTTTCGTCTGGATATCTTTTTGTATTGTGCTAGGTGTCATTTTTTTTTTCTTCAATTTAGAATTCTTTACAACATCACCTTCAATTGAAGGGCAGTGTAAAAAAAATGTAAATATAGTGCTTATATAGCGCACGTATCACCCCCAAAGGGGTCTCAAGGCGCTGTACACATACCGCTGTGGAACCCTTCCTGGCCTTTCCCTGTGAAGTGCCCACTCCTAGGCACCCCCAAGGTGAAGCCAGGCATCCTAGCGCTGTTGGGGCCGTTGTGGAGATTAAGCAAGCTATTGCCCAAAGTTGCAGAGTGGGACCCATGCTTAGAATAGGCACCGAGGCGAGAATTATCAGGTCCGGGGAAATTGAGCCCAAGACCCGCCGAGGCGGGAATTGAACCCTGGTCCAGGCCAGACCTCTGCATCAGGGTCTGCCGCTCTAACCATTGAGCCACACTTCTCCACTGTGCTAGTTGTCCTGTGCTGAACTCCAATTTCCCAATCCTGTGCTTGTGTTGCAAGACTGAGCTGTCCGTCTTGTATATATTACTCTATTTGTTATTAAATGTGCCTGACATGATTTTGACAACTGCGAGATATGAAGATAGGAGAGTTCTTTTTACTGTTGCAGCTTGTTGTCTTTGCACTATAGCGCAGCGTTGAACATTCTGTCCATTATTTTGGCTTCTCCCTCGCTCTCTGCCTATCTGCCCCCCAGTCTCACTACCTCCATGCTCCCTTTCCCCGATGGACCTCACCTGCCTACTTCGATCACTCAGTTGTAGTTGCAAATGTAAAACTACAATTCAAGCATAATATTGCAGCCCCTTATCCTTTAACTATGTGTTCTTTTGTGGCTTGATTAACAAGCTGCTGTGTCTAAAACCCTCTAGAGTATCTGGTTTTGTTGTAAAAGTGTCCTGGCTAACAGTGATTGACCAATATACAATTAAATGTATAAGATTTCAGCGTGGGTTCATCCTGGTATGATCCAGAGCGGTTATTGTGGAAGGATCTGTTCATTTTGAAAATAAAACATTAAAATAAAGAGCAGGTGGAATTTTCTGCATTGGGAGTGGTAGCTCAGTGATATTATTCTTTGATTTGCACAAGCAGGAGCTGGATTTGAATCATCCTCCCTTTATAATATGATTCTAACATCTCATATCTGAAAGAAACAGGTTAGTGTTAGATTCCTTACCTTAGAATATACCCAGGCGTCAGACTGGATCCGAAAAGTTTTGCGTAGCAGTACCCTTGCGCGTCGGTAGGCGTCGTCTACCGCTCCGCGTACATCGTCGTGATCGCCGGGATGACGTCGTCGGAGTACTTAGACGGCGCTCTCGCGCGCTGACGTCAGTTCTTCGTTTCTCTGTGCCAGCAAGCGCAGATCCGGGAAGAGTAGTACTCTGGTCACTTTTTGACCAACTTTTTGATCTCTTTTTGATCATCTTTTCGAGTCATCGACTCCTGGTGCTGATAGGGATGCCTGGCTTTAAGCCTTGTGAGGCCTGTCACCGCATGATGTCAGTGACCGACCCCCACCGTCGGTGCCTTTACTGCCTCGGGGCCGACCACGATGACAAGTCGTGCCCCGACTGCCGGGCCTTGACCTCGAAGGCTAGGTGGGAGCGGTCCCGCAAGCTGCTCGAGATCCGGCAGTCGGCTCTGCGCTGCTTGAGGTCCCAGTCGAGGAGGAAGTCGAGGGACCGGTCGTCGAGCCGCAGTCATCGCTCGTCGAGTCATCGCCGTCACTCGTCCGGCTCCAAGTCCTCCGGTAAGTCGAGGCACTCCACGAAAAATTCCAAGAGACAACATCACTCTTTGGACCCCCCTCGCGCGACGCGGCTGAGGGCCCGGGCGGCACCGCATGCGTTGCTCCGCCGGAGCCGCAGGCGCCGCCTCCAGGCCCATACCCTCCGGTCCCTGGCCTGCGAGCGACGCCGAGGATATTCGTGATTTCCTCATTGCCATGAGGACTTGCTTCCCTCCGTCAAGGGTTGCCGGGTCGCCTTCCGGCCCCGCAATCCCGACTGGGGGCCCTAGTGGGCTGGAGGCTCCGGCCCCGTCGGGTGCTTAGGCCCCGGCGCTGTCGATCCTGACGCCGCAGGGCCCCACAGGATCCCAGTCGACCTCACGACTCCTCCGCTGGTGCCGACCCCCATTGTGTCGCTCCCGGCGCACTCTTCGGATGACGCCGGCCCCGGGTGAAGCCCCATTCCGGGTCCGACGCCGGTACGGCGCCGTCTCCGATGTCCATGGGTGAGCAATTCATCTATGACCCCGCTCCGTCATTTTTGCCTGAATTTCAGGACACGGCTGAAGGGGAGAACTGGGAGGGGTCTGGGGACCCTCTGGCTCAGCAGTGCCAGTTGAGCCAGGACTGGGCAGATGAGCTGGGGGAGGTCAGTGGTCTAGACACTTCGCCTGACACTGGATTCATCTCTCCTCCCTCCGTGGCTTCGAAGGAGGGTGCTGCTTATAGCGTGGTGTTGACCAGGGCAGCCAAGGCCTTGGCTCTTGAGCTCCTGGTCACGGCCGTGAGGACTAATCTCCTCACTGAGGTGCTCAAACCGCAGGCAAGCCCCTCAGAGCCTCTACTGCCGTTCAATGAAGCCCTCACTGACGTTCTTTTGGGCACTTGGTCCAAGCCCTCTACAGGCCTCCCTGTAGATCGGAACGTGGCCCGACGCCACCGCCCGGCTCCGGGCAAACCCTGCTTTCTGTCCACCCACCCCACCCGAGAGTCTGGTGATCCATGCCTCTACATCCCATACCGCATTCCCGACCGCTCCTCCAGATCGGTAATCCAAAAGGTACGATCAGTTTGGGAAGAAACTGTTCTCACTGAGTTTGAGGCTGCGGTCTGTCAACACCACCTGCCTTTTGGGCCGTTACACCCACTCTCTGTGGGATACGGTTGCGGAGGTGCTGCCGCAATGCCCGTTGGAGGTCCAGACAAAGCTTATCCAAGCCCTAGCAGAAGGGCGGGATGCAGCACGCTATTCCATACAGTGTGAACTTGATACCATGGACTCGCTGGGTAAGGCGATTGCAACGATGGTGGCGGTTCGCCGTCACGCCTGGCTGAGGTCTGCCAACTTTTCGGGGGATGTCCAAGCCACGCTCATGGACATGCCCTTTGATGGCCGTCGCCTTTTCGGCGACAAAGCAGACAGTGTGCTAGAACATTTCAAGGACTCCAGGGCTAAGGCCAAGTCCTTGGGTCTGTCGGGCCAGCGTCAGCAAACTTCTGCTTTTCGCTCCTTTTGTGGCCACGGAAGGGGCGCGCCCACACGTCCAGCCAGCCACAGGCCGCAGAAACAACCTCAACGCGGTCGCGGACGTGGTAACTGCTGTGGCGGTGCAGGGGGACAACGGCCAGGTCAGTCCACACCGCTCCCGCAGCATCTGCCTCAAAGCCTTCCTAGTCCGAGCTTTCAGGCCCATACAACACTAGTGGTGGGCAGGGTCCGCCATCACCTCCTCAACTGGCGTACCATCACGTCAGACAGGTGGGTGCTGCAAATCGTCCGACGGGGCTACTCCCTCCCCTTTGAGGCAACCCCTCTAGCCAACCGCAGTGCCACCACATGTCGGGGGATCACTTGCAACTTCTGCAGGAGGAAGTTATGGCCCTCTTGGCCTAGGGGGCCATCGAGCGCCTTCCTGGGCCAGAAGTAGGACGTGGCTCCTACTCCCACTACTTTCTGGTAGCCAAGAAGGGCAAAGGAGGCCTACGCCCTATCTTGGACCTCCGGAGCGTCAACGGCTTCCTCCGGAAAGAGAAGTTCAAGATGCTGACTTTAGCTGAGGTCTTAGCTGCGCTAGACCCTGGAGACTGGATGGTAGTGTTGGACTAGCAGGACGCTTATTTCCATTTCCCCATCCTGCCAGCCCACCGGCGTTACCTGCGGTTCACGGTAGGCCACGAGCACTTTCAGTTTACCGTGCTCCCCTTTGACCAGCGCCCCTCGGGTGTTTACGAAAGTGATGGCAGTGGTCGCAGCTCATCTGCGCAGATCAGGGGTTTCAGTCTTCCCCTATCTCGACTGGTTGTTGAAGGCGGTCTCGCCCCAGTCAGCCACCTCCAGACTACGGCCGACTACGGCCGACCTCCTGCACCTGCTGGGGTTCTCCATCAATGTGCCGAAGTCGCACCTGTGCCCCTCTCAAAAGCTCCTCTTCATCGGAGCGGTTCTGGATTCGGCGCAGTTACGGGTTTATCCTCCCGAACAGCGGGTTCGGGATATTCAGGCTCGGATTCCGATCTTTCAGCCTTTATCCCGAGTCTCGGTCAGGTTGACGCTGCGGCTTCTGGGGGTGATGGCCTCCTGCATCCTTCTGGTGCATCACGCCAGGTGGCGGATGCGGGCTCTGCAGTGGGACCTGAAGTTTCAGTGGACCCAGCACTAGGGCAATCTGTCCGACCACGTTCAGATCTCGGAGGGCGCTGCAAGACAATTGCAGTGGTGGCTAACGAACCGCAATTGGGTCAGCGGCAGATCCCTCTCCCTACCCCAACCGGAGCATGTATTAGTGACGGATGTGTCCCTCCTGGGATGGGGGGGCCACATGGGGGAGGCGGAGATCAGAGGCCTCTGGTCTCCGGCAGAGTCCCGGCTCCATATCAACCTTCTGGAGCTGCGGGCGATCCGGCTTGCACTGAAAGCATTCCTTCCCTCTGTCCGGGGAAGTGTAGTGCAGGTGTTCACGGACAACACCACCGCCATGTGGTACTGCAACAAACAGGGCGGGGTGGGGTCATGGACCCTTTGTCAGGAGGCTCTGCGCCTCTGGCAGTGGCTGGAACACCAGGGCATTACCCTGGTGGTTCAACACCTGGCAGGTTCCCTGAACGCCAGGGCAGACAAACTCAGCCGCCGGTGCATGATGGATCACGAATGGCGTCTGAACTCGGACGTGGTGCAAGGTCTCTTCCAGCAGTGGGGAGAGCCTTGGTTAGATCTATTCGCCACAGAAGAGAACGCGCAATGTCATCAGTTCTGCGCTTTGTAATTTCCATGGCGGCACTCGCTCGGAGACGCTTTTCGTTGCGAGTGGAGCTGTGGTCTGTTGTACACCTATACCACTTCTGCCCAGAGTGCTGAAGAAGATCAGGCGAGACCGGACCCAAGTCATCCTTGTGGCTCCAGACTGGGCACGAAGATACTGGTATCCCGAGCTACTCAGCATGTCAGTCGATCCCCCGATTCGTCTGCCTCTTCAGGAGGACCTTCTGTCGCAGTAGCAGGGGACAGTCCTCCACCCGAACATGTCCAGTCTCCACCTACATGCGTGGAGATTGAGTGGCGACAGTTGAGGCCATTTGACTTGCCTCCTGAAGTCTGTGATGTGATTCTGGCAGCCAGGCGTCCCTCCACAAAATCGGTATACGTCTGCAGGTGGAACAAATGTGTGGCATGGTGCACAGCAAAGGGTGTGGATCCACTTTCTACCCCCCTTTCAGAGGTTCTCCTCTTTCTTCTTTCTCTTGCCCAGCAGGGCTCTGGTCTGGGCACTATCAAAGGCTACCTCTCTGCTATTTCAGCCTTCTTGAGGCTTCCTGATCAGCCTTCTCTTTTCAAGTCCCCGTTTGTAAATAGATTCTTGAAAGGCATCACACAGGTTTCCTCCTGTTTCTTTCGTGATGCCTCAGTGGGACTTGAACCTTGTTCTGACCTATTTGATGTGCGCTCCTTTCGAGCCACTTCACAATTGCCCTTTTCGTCTTCTGACTCTTAAGACTGCATTCCTGGTTGCCATCACCTCTGCCAGGAGAGTTGAGTGAGCTCCAGGCTCTATCTTCTAAGCCTCCTTTCCTCTCTGTCCATCCGTACAAAGTTGTCTTGAGAACTCGTTCTTCTTTCCTGCCCAAGGAGGTTACAGCCTTTCATATTGGGCAGTCCATCTCCTTGCCCACCTTCTTTCCGCCTCCACATCCCTCGAAAGAGGAAGAGAGGCTCCACTGTCTGGACCCAAAACGTGCGCTCTTGTTCTATCTAGACCGCACACGCCAGTTCCGGGTGGACGACCAGCTCTTTGTTGGTTATGTGGGCTCTAAGAAGGGACGGGCGGTGCACAAGCGGACCATCTCTCGGTGAGTCGTGTTGTGCATCAAGGTCTGTTACTCCTTTGCGAAAAAGGAGACTCCTGTTGGGCTGAGGGCCCATTCCACTCGGGCCACGGCAGCTACTACTGCCCTGGGTCGGAGAGTCCCCTTGCAGGACATCTGTCAGGCAGCTACGTGGGCTTCGCTGCACACGTTTGCGAGACACTACTGCCTGGACAGCCAAGTCCGGAAAGATGGCTTTTTCTGCCGTTCCGTTCTCCAGGACTTTCTGGTGTGATCTTGGTTCGCAGACCCACCACCCGGGTTGGTATTGCTGGGGTATCTATTCTAAGGTAAGGAATCAAACACTAACCTGTTTCTTTCAGATGCACAAGTTACTTACCTTCGGTAACGATATATCTGTAAGAAACAGTAGTTAGTGTTAGATTCCTTACCGCCCCACCCATCGTCCCCGTTCTGCGAAACAATATCTAGGGTTAAGGTATCTCCCTTTGAGGGCCCTAGTTTCATGGCACCAGTGTCGGTCTCTGGCATGGCTCTGCGTTCCTGGCGCGGAAAGCTATGTACAAGAACTGACGTCAGTGCACGAGGGCGGCGTCTAAGTACTCCGACCTCATCCCGGCGATCACGACGATGACGACGGACGCGGAGCCGCAGACGACGCGCAAGCGTACTGCTACGCAAAACTTTCCGGATCCAGTCTGACGCCTGGGGATATTCTAAGATAAGGAATCTAACACTAACTACTGTTTCTTACAGATATATTGTTACCGAAGGTAAGTAACTTGTGCATATCTGTTAACTTCCATTTGAATAGATCTCATTGATATAAATGCTAAATCCGATAGTAGAAGTGAGAATATAGTGCTACTGTGGAGATGTGAGCCTTCTGTATAATGTAGAATCGTTAAGGGAGGTTAAAACCATGAAGAATATTTTGTTAAGCACGTGATACTAATACATATCGCCATCTTCTAACTTAGGTTGTTGAGCAAGTACAGATCCAGTTGGAACATTTCCCCTTTGCTCTGTATACTCTGGGTTTCCGACCCTGGCACCGCTGATTACTGCTAAACACAGCTGATATATTAAGATCACCACAGATAACCAGAGAACAAGGTTAGGATGCCAGTTCTACCTCGAGGTCTTCAAAAATCTCTGGGTCATCTTGGTTGACCCATATATTGCACAGGTTGTGTATCCTAGCTCTAGTTCGACCACTGCCCACCACCCTAGTGTGTCATACAATTTACGCTAAGCCTCCTAGATAGCAACCTTTGCAAAAATCGCAACCTCCTGAATATTGTAGTTCTGGGAAGTGCAGGCCAGCATATTATTTCCCCCATACCCATCAGATTCCTTTTCCCCATGGGATATGTATCTCCTGTACACACACAACATCAAGCGTATTCGATCTAACAAACTCGGCCAATCTTTGCCTCTTGCTTCTGTCATTCAAGCCACCCACATTTATTGTGCATATATTTATCCTACCCATTTAAGACTGATTTAAACCAGCCTGGTATACCTTCACTTGCCTTAATTCACTCATAGCATAACAGTTTTGCAATAGCCTTTGTTTCATCCATGGGTATATATATTTTAGAATTTTGCACTCCCACCACCATCCCCCTCATCCTTGCCACCCCTACCCCATTACCCCCCTCCCACCACCCTTGAGAAGCACTCAGACTGAGGTCTGCGCGTGACATGAGCATAGCACACATGACCAGGAGCTATATATTAAAAACAGCCTTACATATGCTAACCTGTGATAGTTCCTACCAATGCTATGTGATTATTTATTTGTATTTAGATATATATTAATGTTTATTTATATTTTCACCTTTATTTTCCCGTGATTATAGTCTTATCTTATTTTGCTCTGAAATAGTGACATATTAATCTGGTCCGTCAAAGCAGAATTAAACGTCTCTTTTGTTTTAGGTTTTTAGGCGTTACAGATATTCTTTTGCCTTAATTTCAGAGGAAAAAAATTGCGATTGCCCCCTCAAATCACTTTTAGCTGTGCTGCAGTAATCGGGAAGGCTTGTGTGTTCTTGACTTGAAAGGGCTTGATCAACTGTCTTAGCCGCCAACGTCTTTCCACCGTAGCGTGGCAAAAATCCGGGCGTACATGTAAAGATACCACCCCGCTGGTACTCTATGACTCTGCAAAAAGAACAATTGATGGACATCATGCAAAACATTGTCATACATTCACCCCAGTACAGAGATCTGGGCCTAAATCCATCGTTTTTTTGCTCACCATGTCGTAGCAAGCCTCAGCCAGGCCCGCTAGTGCAAGGGGTTCCCCCTTCTCCGCACAAAGTTCTTAGACCCTACGAAAGAAGTTGGCACAGGAACTGGAAATAGAAAAACATAATATTTATTACACCTCATGAGGTGGTGCTACAATTCAAACAGTACCCTGCGGCATTGCAAGAAGTAGCACCCCGAACTAGGGGGCGTGGTTTATTTATACCCAGACAGGGGCTCAAAGAAGGTGGTACAAAGCACAAAAGCACATTTTATGTACATATAAGGTAATATCGAGAAGCACAATCGATCAGTGTGAGGAGATAACAGTCTTGGGGGTTTCGGCGAACACATTCCAATCTAGGGCTAATCACTAACAGATGTGGACCCTAACGGTCAGCGGCAAAACACTGGGACGCTCTTAATAGCCTGTTGCTGGGCAGAAAGATAGGACAAAGCACATGGTCGACACGAAGTAGGTGTGGCAGAAAAAATGGCTGCCATGAATGCAAAATGGAGTCCGCTAAACGCCAAGATAATGGCTAGAACTAAGATGTCTTTCGCTACCGCTCAACCTAATCGCTGTTAAATTACAACAGACGACCCTTTTAGCGTTAGCTAAAGACATACGCTCTTTTGGGGTAATCTAAACACTCATCTCATATATCTATACACATTATGCTAGTCACTTCCTTATCCAACATGTGTTGTGCTTTCACAGCATTTCTTTTGGATGGTATACAAGCAGTTATGCTCATAGAACATAGCATTGGGCCACAGTGGATACACATACAACAGGTGAAAATCACTGCAATTGCAATACATAGTGCAGTCAGTAACTTTCAACCCCAAGCAGAAACTAGAGCCCAAAACCATCCAGCAAAAGTTCAGGTGCCATTTTTAGTATGGATATCTGCAGCTATCTTATGCAGTTTAAGAATTGCTTCATACACTGAAGGCGAATTATCAGGGATGAAAACAACAATTACTACCGATAACTTTACATGCTCCTCCTCTATCTGCTAACATAACATCTAAAACCATCCTATTTTGGAGAGTTACAATTCTAGCAATTTGCAACTCCTCTGTAATATTGCCAAGAGCTATAGCAGTTTCATTAGTGACAGCTTCCACAACTCTAGTCAATCGTCGTATTTTCCTGCTATTTAATGCAGCACCCACAAAAGGAAACAGGCCCAAATTAAAATCAACATATTGCTGTAGACTAGTATCAGTCTGATCCACGTCATCAATTCTTATTGTCCTTTTATAACGATTCATTGAAATGTTTCAAAACAGTTTAAAATCTCGGTGGTATGAAGCAGGTGCCAGGAAAACAGGAGGCAATAGGAAAGAAACATAACATATACCTGACCACCCTACTGGTAGTCTATGATACCCATGACTTCCACATACTAGATATGTGTTATGCGAAGCCAAGAACGAACTATCATTTATTCCATCTATATTTAATACAGTAACACAATCACTAGTTCCAACTGGAATTCGTCCAGTACTTTGCACACACAGGTCCGCCTTAGTAAATGTAAATGTAAATGTTTTTGAGCTTGTAAAGCGCACTGCTACCCGTCCATAGGTCTCCTGGCGCTGTATAACTCTGGGGAACCCGTCCTGGCTTTCCCTGTGGGATGGTCCCTTGCTGGGAGTCCCCAAGGTGGAGCCAGGCATCCCCGGAATTGGTGGGGCCGTTGTGGAGATTAGGCAAGCTAATGCCCAGAGCTGCCGAGTGGAACCCCTGATTAGAGTAAGCACCGAAGCGAGAATTATCGAGTCCGCTGACCAAGGTCCACGACCCTGCCGCGTCGGGAATTGAACCCTGGTCCCGGGCCGACTTCTGCTCTCGGGCCTGCCGCCTCTAACCAGTGAGCCACACTACTGCACAAGTAACAGTCCTTGTAACAGTGATTACAGACTGGTTGCTTGTGGTAGAGTCTCCCGTATGGGTGAAAACATATGGCGTAGAAGCATTGTCCGGTCGGTTTTCCTCCCATTCCCATATAGTTCCATTTGCTTGAGGATACCCATGTTCATCTTGATAACACTCTTTATTCAAACGAAAAGAAGTCCACCCACTGCAGGTTTCCTAGTCGCAAAGAGAAGAGTGTACCAGGCTCGACAAGAACCATTATGTGAAAAAGGAAGTGGAATAAACAGTGTTCCACCTTTCTTTTGATGTGCATTGTAGCATTCGTTGCATTGTGGGTGTAGTGGAGCATCTGAACAAACGTATTATTGAGATAAGATTCTCGATGCTTTTGCTCATGATACGGAAGAGTAAAATGCTGATGCTCTTCTAGGACTGGAGTAGTAGGAACCACAAAAAACTCACGAGCAGGAATCATCGTTTCAATGGACCAAGTAATCACTGCTATAATTGTCAAAACTATTTACAACAAGGGGTGGTGATGGACAGAGTCTCTGAATTAAGCAGAGTACTCTCACCCTGTCAAGATATCAGGGCTAGATCCAACACCGTTTTTTAGCTCATTGCACCATCCCAGTTTCAGAACCTGGCTGTATGCAAATTAGTCTGTCCCTGGCCCAGTGCATCATGGGAACAGGGCAGACCAGACTACAAAAGCCAATTCTTACACAGGGAAGGAGACAAGCTACCGGGGACCGGTTTCTGGAATTACAGCCGTCTTCGGCCCGGCTTGCTTGAATCCTGATGGTGCAATGAGCAAGGGACTCACATCTGAGTATACCCTTCCACGCTTAGGGTGGACAAAATTATTTACAACAAGGGGTGGTGATGGACAAATAACGGTGATGGATCAAGCCCTGATCTTTGGACTGGGTAAGAGTGGTCTGCTTAATTCAGACACTCTGTTCATCACCACCCCTTTTCTGTATCATAATTGTCAAAACAGCAAAAACACCTAACACTCCTAAAATCTTTTTCTTAGTGGTTATCATAGCAGCAAAGTCAACTCTCTCAAAAATACTACAAACAACAACAAAAAAAAAAAAGTCAATGAGCTCTTCTCCCGTGGGTAGACGTTGTTTTCTTCACCACCGATCAAGGCAGGTGTCGCTACACTCCGCAGGGCTGATCCCCCTCCCTTGTCATATTGGCATTCCGTTTCCACTACCCAGGGCGGTTGCTCAACCTGTCTCTCTCAAAAAAAACTGTAGATCACTTCCTTGGTCTCAAATTATATCGCGTTGCTCCAGGAGTCGTCTGGTCCGGGAAGAACTCCGTAGATCCATCAGGTGATACAGCAGGGCCTTTCTCCGTAGTCAAGATCTCTCGATGATCGGTCAGCACAGCAGGTTCCACCAAGGTTGACAATACCTTCCGACAATGAGTGCTATGCACCCAATTCTTTTTGTTGGTGACCCGAACCGCCGTCCTCGTGGCAAGGAGCACCTGTTCTGGTCCACGCCATCTCGGCTCCAAGCTGCTTGACCTCTCAAATACTTTTACCATTACAAAGTCACCAGGACGGAGTTCATGGCCTTCACCTTCGGATTTATCGGGGAGCGCTTCTCGAACCTGTTGATGAATAGAAAACAAACTGTCGGTTAACTGTGCCAAATAGTCATTCATCAAGACACAAGGTACGTCATACACAGAACTCGGTTTCGGAACTCCCCAAATATTCATCGGCCGTCCAAATACCACCTCATACGGGGTGAGACCCGTTCTAGAATGTGGTACTGATCTGATAGACAACAATGGCAACGCATATGGCCAAGTCAAGTGCGTAGAAGCTTTAATTTTCGCAATTTTCAGCTTCAGAGTAGCATTATACCTCTCCACCAATCCTGCTGATTGTGGATGGAACACAGCATGGAACTTCTGCTTGATTCCTAATCCCTTCAAGACATACTTGATAACTTCCCCAACAAAATGAGGTCCGTTATCATTCCATAAAAGTCTGCAAACACGGAACCTCGGGAAGAACTCCTTCAATAGCACCTTAGCAGTAGTAATAGCAGTATTATCTTCTGTGGGGTATGCTTCAATCCATTTACTGAAAGCACAAACCACCACTAGAACATACTTCAGGTTATTACAACGCTCAAGCTGAATGTAGTCCATTTGCAGGACTTCAAAAGGTGCAGTCGGTGTAGCAAAACCTCCAGATGGAACTCGCGTTCCCTTTCCAGGATTGTATTGCAAACAAATCAAGCAAGACTGTACTACTCTTTTAGCTGTGCTAGCAATTTCTGGATGCTCCCAAACTTGTGTAAGCATTTTCGTTATTGCGGAAGCTGCAACATGTGCTAGCCCATGTGCCATCTGAACCATAAGTTGTACGAAAGCTATAGGCAGCTTCCATCTATCCATCTGTTTATTTCTCCAAAAACCTTCGTCATCTAACTCTGCGTCTTCAGACCACTGCTCACGTACCTTGTCAGAGGTTGTCCTCTGTATCTCTCGTACCTCTTGCCTAGCATCATGCCATCTCTCAGCTTGTGACTTCACTACATACATGGGAGTAGTGTTTCTCTGCATCGCAGTTTCACGTGCCACGTGGTCTGCAAAGGCATTTCCTTGTCCAATCTTGTCTGTCACTTTCTTATGCGCGCTACATTTCACTATGGCTACTTTCTTTGGGCATGTCAATGCAATCAAGAGATTATGCACTAATTCTCCGTGCATTATCTGCATTCCGTGAGATGTAAGAAAGCCTCTTTCCTTCCAGAGTAGGCCAAAATCATGCGCTACTCCAAAAGCATAGCGGCTATCTGTATAAATGTTCACACACAAACCAGCACTAAGCTCACATGCTAGTGTCAAAGCTATCAGTTCAGCTGCTTGAGCCGATTTCTGTGGTATGCGAGCTGTCTCCACACTATCAAGTACTGCTGAAAAATAAGCACAAGGATGTTGCTTATCGCCATGTAACTGGACTAAAACTGACAATGCACACCCATCTTTCTCATGTACGTAATGTGTAAAAAGCTTCGTGTAATCTGGTGTGCCTAACACTGGTGCTGAACAAAGAGCTTGTCGTAACTGTCGAAAAGCACTTTCACATTCATCTGTCCATGGAAGGGGTACTGGAGTGTCTTTCGTCAAAAGTGCAAACAAAGGCTTAACAATGTGTGAAAATTCCAAAATCCACTGTCTACAAAAGGAATTAAGACCCAAAAATGCACGTACTCCCTTCTGTGTGGTAGGAACTGGCGTGTCTAATATGGCTTGTATACGATCAGATGTCAATGCACGTCCCTCCTTAGACAAAAGGTGACCTAAGTAGGTTACCTTTGGTCTACAATAGTGCAATTTCTTTCAAGACATTTTGTGATGATGTGAAGCAAGAAAAGAAAGCAAAGACAGAGTAAATTTTTTACACTGTTCTGGGGTGTCGGCTGCCAGCAAGATGTCATCGACATATTGTACGAGAGCCACACCTTCGGTCAAAGCAAAAGAATCAAGTTCCCTTTTTAATGCTTGACTGTAAATACTCGGACTCTCAGTGTAGCCTTGAGGAACTCTACAAAATCGATACGATCTATTATTCAAAGTGAAACCGAACAGGTATCGGCTGTCAGGATGAATAGGGATCGAAAAGAAAGCGTTCTTCAAGTCTATTACAGAAAATGTAGTAGCAGTCATAGGAACCAAAGTAAGAAGTGTTGTGATGTCAGAAACCACAGGATACTGTGGTACAACAATCTTGTTCACTTCCCTTAAATCTATAATAAATCTGTAAACTCGTGTATCAGTGTCTCTCTTCAGAATTGGAAGAATCGGGCTGTTACAAACATTAAATGGGACTTCCTCAACAACCCTAACTTGGATGAGATCCTGTACAATTCGTATGAGTGCTTCTTCACCCTCCTGTGAGATCCTGTATTGTGGCAAACATGGTAACACAGCTCCCTCCTTGACACCAATCTGAACCGGTGGGATAACCATTTGACCCACATCACTGTCTGAGGTAGCCCACAAAGTTTTGGGAAGTGAAGCTAATGCAATATCTTCTTTAACTAAACAAATTCTTTCAGGCTCGGAGTAATTATCATTCAAAATGACACGCACTCCTTCAGGGAAACATCGTATCGTGGCTCTAAAATACTTCAACATGTAAAGACCCACAATATTGTCTGGTGTATTTGGGGAAAGCAAAAATGGACATGGAGAACTAAATTTATCAACATGGAATGCAAGTGGTTGTGACAATGGGCTAAGGAAAGGTGTTCCATCAAAGACTATCGAAGTAATAGTCGTGCCAGACAGGGGAGCCCTCGGAACCAATTGTTTAGATAAAGCGCTACGAGTAGCTCCTGTATCAACCAGAAACAGATCAGTAGAACCCGAAACATGTGCTGTAACATAGGGACCCGTCTGATCTACTGGGACTTCAACTGATTCCTTACCCCATCCTAGGCAATCCTATGCATGAGCAGAATCGTAGAGATCAGGCTGGACATAATGAGACATTTGATATTGATTTTGTCTATCAAAAGTGTTTCGATTATTCTGTGTTCGTGCATTCGTATCAAATCGGGCACAATCGTTCGTATGTCCCCTAGGCCCCAAAAACCCTGAGCGATTTCTCATTTGTCCGCACCATCGTGGATTCTGCTGGGCACGCAACACCGGGCAATCAGTCATTCGATGGCCAAGCTGCTTACAATACGCACATTGATCAATAGACAAATTCGTACAAGTGTAGGAGGTATTAAAAGATCCTCGTCCGCCTCTATCATAACTCCTATCAGAGCCTCTATCAAAGCCTCTTGAGGGCGGTCCGTAAACCTGGGCTAACATAACCTTTGTTTTTAGTTCTTTAAATTTCTTATCCTCACTACCCTTCGCTTCTAACTCTTCACGCTCATAATATTGAGCCATTGTTAAAACGGATGCAGGAGAGGATGTAGTCCAAGAACTTTCACTAGCTTTTAAGCGGCTGGCTATCCCTGGTAACATATTCGTGACATATTTTTTGACAAACA
This sequence comes from Lissotriton helveticus, assembly GCF_964261635.1. Taxonomy (NCBI): domain Eukaryota; kingdom Metazoa; phylum Chordata; class Amphibia; order Caudata; family Salamandridae; genus Lissotriton; species Lissotriton helveticus. Next base: position 1,116,345,030 of record NC_136061.1, on the reverse strand, counting down.
GATGTCTGCCGATATCATCCGTTAAAGACTGACCGCTAAAGTCATGAAAAGCTTACTCAAAACGTGTAAAGAAATCAGAAACCGATTCATCTACCTTTTGTTTACACGATGCTAAAATAGTCCAATCAATCTTTTTAGGGGGAATAACTGTTTTAAGTTTTAGTTAAAATCGCTGCAGGAAGATCTAATATTAACCGATGTGGCTTTTGGGCAGGCTCTCTTTCCGCGTCTATTTGTTCCAAATGTTTCCATTCGGCACCAAAAGTAACGCGGTCATCAATTTTACGAACAGTCCGCCACATATCTGGGGGCAAAATTAGACCGAAAAATAAATCTATATCACATAGGGTCATAGTACAAGAATTTAAAGCGCCTTCAACTTCCTCATAAAAGGCGGCTGGATTTTTACGCGGATCAGATAACGCTATTTTAAGCGCCATTACATCTGCTCTATTCCAAGGAGTATACACCCAATTATAAATAAAATATCCCTTAGCATCAACAGAAGTTTTATCGTCACTATCACCCGTTCCTTTAGGAGGAACATACGAGGGCGCGGCTTCCCGCATAGGTCTCATTTCGGCTGGTATTCTCTTATCTGTCACGAGGATAGGAGACTGCGTCTCTCCGGGCGGGTTGGACTGTGGAGCGACGTCCGCATTTTTTTTCTGCTCCTTCAGATGGAACGCCTCGTTTCGTAATTTAACCAGTCGTCTAATCGCGTCTTCTACCTGGGAAGAAACAAAAGAACCATCACGTAACTGTTTACGATCATATGCTATATCATTAGGTTGTAATACTGAAGAGTGTTTTCGAAACATTTCTACAACTTCGTCAGCAAATGTCGCAGAAAAATATATCTGCTCCTTTTCTAACCAATCTTTCATAATAGCTAAAAGATCGGGAGCAGAATTAATATTACGTAATGCTTTACGATCAGCTTGTCTGATTTCGGACGAACGCTCAGCAGACAACATGGATCGAGTGTCCCGCGCTTTCCGTTAATCTGTGTCAGAATCCTCGTCGCGTTCTGCCGGAGCGGACGGAACGGCATACGGAGGTGGAGGTCGATCTAATAACAAAAAATCATCTTGCGGTTTATTAAGGACAGGATATTGGCCAGATACCTGCAACCTAGGTTCTTTCTCCTCTCGCTCCTTTAACTCTTTCACTTCTTTCTGTCTCAACTCCAGCGCTTTCTCATACACATTCTTTCGCTGTTCTTTCTCAATCAACGCTTGCTCACGCTTCTCTTGCTGTTGTACTTCTTTTTCCCACATACGCAAACATTCAAACATATCACGTCTAGACTTTCGCTCAAATATACATCGTTCCACATACTCAACCTTTCGCGCATCAAATGACCCATACAGTGGCCATCGTAACTCAGGATCCTTTTTGGTATATTTGTGCCACCACGTGCTGTACATTATGGCAGAAAGACCAAACTTCACATACATATCCCTATTAGGCGTCCCTTCCGGGGGAGCCGGCTGTGATTCCTCAAGTCGCAAATTGGTACCCTTACAAAAGCAGCACAACCTTCGAAGTGCACTCGAAACAGGCATACCAAAAATAGTGCAAAATATGCAGTATTATACGTAAAGTAGCGCTTAAGGTACTTTCTTTGGGAGACGCTTAATCTTTGAACTGCTGACCAGGGAGCCCATTGTGTAATCCCTGCAACGTGTTTGCTTGCTGTAGTTACCAGCCCCGTGAACGCTGCACCTCGCGGTACCCGCTGCGCGGGTCCCGCATCGTTCGTCCTGCTGGGTGTCCAACAAAGGCAGAGGACCGTCGCTGGAGACATTTGCCGTTCCTGAGGGCGGGAGAGGAACACTCCTCCAGGGCTGCGAGCGCCAGGTGAGGGACAGGGACTCCATTTCCCAGGAGTCCCTGTGTTGCCATCACCTGCACCTGGACGCTCTCCCTGCTTGCCCCGCCCACGACCACCTCACCACCTCATTAGGAACGGCTGACCCCCGCTACGCGGGACGCGAGCGGGACGCCCGGGGCGAAGCCCGGGCAAAGGGCGGGCCCTCTACGGCCCTCATCGGCCAGAAGAGGCTGGGCTGGGCCGGAGGTCCTGGTCCCTGACTCCCGTAAGTTGTGTTCCATTTTATTATTGATCCTGCTTCCACTTTGCCACGTATGATGGCAACAGCTGTTACTAGCCCTGCCATTGCGGGTGTAGACAAAAATGTGGGCTTGTTAAATCGAACCTTGGACGATTACTTTTTGAAACCAGCTCCCGAGGGTAACAAGGAGCTGCTGCTAGCAGAGAGGAGGGCAGATCGCCGCCGCTCAATAGAACGTATAAAAAACAGAACTTTTTCTGAACCCATAATGTCTGTTACACTGGACAATGATCTGATTATTACCTCAGCAGACAATTTGTTACTAACAGCCAGCGTGCCCTTGCTCCTTCAAGAATGTTTAGCCCCAGCAGTGTCACCTATCCAAATTCAACAAGACTCACTAACTGTGTCGAATGCCCCCAACAACACTTCTAAGAACTTGATCTCACCTACAATTAGACCCGGCAAAGTTGTAAGAGGAAAAAGTCTGAGGCCACCGCCACTTAAAATGAATGGGCCCCCACCACCTAAAAGGAGACGGAAAACAACAACTGCAAACAAGTCCAAATTAAGCCACTCAGAGTTTGGCAAAAAGGTGAATGTTGACGCTGTAACATCATTGGGAGGCCCCGTCACTAAACAAGTAATAGTAGCCGTTTCTCCTATTCCAAAAACTTTATCTCAAGCAACTACAGAGCCAGACATTGCCTATACTCAAATGGAAAAAGATTTACAACCGGCTTCCTTTAAGTCTCTTTTGGACAATATTGAGCTGATTGTACGTACTTATACGCTTGCAATGGCAGAAAGATTTAAAGGGTTGGAGTCAAGGTTGGGTAAAATAGAGGGGGACCTGACTAAGTTAGGGAACTTTGTTCGGTCAGAAGGGCCTTTAAAAGTGCAACAACAAAAAGTTATTACAAAAACATACCCTTCCTCAAAAAATGTTGTCGTCCCTACACCCCCTTTATTCCCCAATTGGCAAAAGTCAGGCAGCAGTAGCAATTCCAGCCGCCCTTAACCGTTCGCACGCGGTTGTGATAACACCTGACGGCAACAGTTTAAATAAATCTCTGTCAACAGAATTAATAACAGTTCAGGGAAGATCAACTGTTGCAACCTCAGACAGTAATGCTGCCATTACAGTCAATACCCATATCAGGGAACCTAGTACCCTTCCGGATAGACACCTTAGACCCGATGGGAATGAGAATACCCGGGGAAGAGGGGATCAGACTAGGATACCGCCTATGGAACTTCCACCAGAAGCATTACCGTATGTGGTTGTACTCACTGGGGTCCCAGAACTGATTAACGGTAAAAGAGAGGGATACTTCCAATTAAAAAATAAAATAACGCACTGGCTCTCTTTGTATAGACCTAAACCCAACCTGGTAAACTGCGAAATAGTTCATGTCCGGCGCATGTCTTGGTTGGGGGGCAGAGCGAAGGATATAGGGGGAGACGTTGTGGTCATAAATTTTAGGGATAGAAAAGCAGTACAACACATATTGAATTGGCCTTTTGCCAATGAAAATAGTTGTATTGTACCACGCCCTTTGACGTACTTTTACCCCAGATCTGCTGTATTTCCCCCACAATACCCAACTAATAGCACCTATTTTACCCCCCAGTCCCTAATCATGGAGTCTGCACTGAATCCTGCATATATGCCTTATTTAGCTCCGACACCTGCAATGCAGGGGTGGAATACTATACCTTTAACCCACAAAATAGAAGCAAAGGGTAGTATGTCACATCTGATGCCATTTACTCCCCTAGAGCTTTATAATAGGTTTGAGGCCTTTAGCGGCCTGGAGGAATGTGACTGATGTTTAAGGTGTGCAGAGGGTGTTGGGGAGGGTGAAAATGTTCCCTGTATTACAAGGTTACAGGAAGAGAAGGGTATTTGTTGCCATGAAACAGAAACACACAGTGTTGTAACATATGCTGATATGACTGGTAGTTCACCCGCTGTTCTACCCACAGTGCCTCTTAGGATTAACGAGGTGTCTTTACCATCTTTATCTGTCATAATGTCTAATAATAGTGTCTCTGTAAGTGATGTTGATAAGGGTGTATGTACGATGGGTTGCCATGAAGATCTTCCTAGTATGTCATTTGTATCTTTGGACCTTCCACCCATAGTCACCAACTCTCCTGTCTCGTATGGGGTTCATGTTCCTATCCGGGAGCTATTAGAACTGGTTGCAGCAAGTATTGTGGACACGGGGATCATACACATTGAGATACCAACCCCAACTCCCGCACCAATTATTAGTGACAGTCTTATATGTCCAGCATTAGCCGATTGTGTGAACTTAATTTCATGGAACGTAGCTGGCTTGGCCGACAAGTTATGTGACCCAGTCTGGTTATCATTTATTAAAAAAAATTCCATTGTGTGCCTTCAAGAGACGTGGTTGGAGGACAAAAACGTCCATATAGAAGGGTTTTTAAGCTTTATCACTCCAGCGGTTGCCTCGATTAGGGGCAGAGCAAAGGGGGGCCTGGCCACCTTTATAAACCTGGGCTTGCTCTGTAAAATCAGCATATGTCATAACGATAACTTGAACATTCAGATGCTAGATTTAAAAAATGGCAAGAATGCTTTGACTCTGGTCAACTTTTATAATGCTAATAACAGTAATGGTGGTTGTAACATTATATCCCTAACAGAATTATTGAGAAAAAACGTACACACTTCATCCCGGAACCTGTTGATAGTAGGTGACTTTAATGTTCACCCATGTGGTAATCCAGGCTCTACCCCAATGGGCTCCCTGGGATGTAACAGTGTTGAAGGTTTTCACTTTTCTCATACCAGGGGTGGCAAGATCCTAAATGACCTAGTGAATGATAACAACTTAATAGTAGCTATGTCCATGGTTCCTGATACTAAAATCTTTGACATTCCAACCTTCAAAGGACACGGTCAGGGATCCTTTATAGATCATATACTACTATCTTCAGATCTTGTACAACGGGTTTTGCAATTTACCATTCTCCTCAGTGTATATAGTGATCATAACCCCCTAGCTATTAGCTTGGGTGGGTTTCTACTCACCAAACGACCGTCTCGCATTGACCGAGGCACGCTGAGTTGCATAAATGGCAGACGCCGTATTAAATGGACAATGATAAACCAAGACAGTTTATATTCTAAAATAAATAGTGCATGTGAGGAGGAGCTGTTAGCATGCTCATCTCTTGATTCATCCTCCATGAATATTTTGATTGGGTTTGAAGGACTGGCTTCTAAAATTGGCGCCATGCTAACAGCACCAATAAAGGGGCAAAGGAGAACACATGTTAAATGGTTTGACCTTAACTGCTCAAAGGCAAGCAGAGACTTGAAGAACGCCTTAAAAATTAAACCTAGAGACCCTGACTTGATAAAAAATCTTCGTGTGTCTTATAGGAAAGCATTAGCCGTAAGAAAAAAGGAAATTAAGGCTAATACGATAGAATCCCTCCTTGATCCTACAGTGTTGGGGAACAGCAGCAAGTTCTGGCAAATTATCAACAAACCATTGTTTGATAACCCAAATGACACAGTCCTAGGTACAAGCATTTTAGAAGGGGAGTGGGTGTCTCACTTCAGTACAATTTTTAAGAGTAACGAGCATAGGGTAGAAAATGCCTTTTTAACTCCATCTGTAAACCCATTACGCTTTACAGCAAATGAGGTTGTAAGGGGGATTCAGGGTCTAACTAGCAACAAGGCCCCGGGTCCGGATGGTTTACCACCGGACCTGTTTAAGTCTAGTATCCCCTTTTGGGCTCCCGTCCTCACGGCGGTAATAAATGCAGCTGTTATAACGGGGTGCCCAAAAACGTGGGGTCTATCGACCATAGTCCCCGTTTTTAAAAAGGGCGATCGCAGCAGTCCATTATGTTACAGGCCGATATCTTTAATAAATTCAGTAGTTAAAGTGGTAGGGGGGGTAATTCTTAATAGGCTATCTACATGGGCTAAAGACAATAATATTCTGTCACCTATACAATATGGGTTCAGACCTGGCCATTCGACCATCACACAATGTCTGAACCTATACTTGATTCTAAGTAAATATACCCTGGCTAGACAAGGAACTGTCTACATGGCATTTATGGACCTGTCGTCCGCTTTCGATTGTGTGGACAGAAGCTTACTATGGGCTACTTTGTTGAGAATGGGTGTAGAGAGGAATCTTGTCAACTTCCTAGCCGACTTGCACTCAGATACTAAAGCTAACGTCCGTTACACCCGAGACCTTAAAGTAACGGACGAATTTAGAATAAATCGGGGAGTACGACAGGGCTGCATTTTGGCCCCATTTCTCTTTAACCTGTATATAAACGAACTGGAGGAATTTCTTTTAAAAACAGAGGCAGACTACCCCCTTGTTGAATGCAAGGGGGTGCCTGTGCTACTCTACGCAGACGATGCGGTTCTTATATCTAGGACAGCAATCGGTCTCCAAAAATTACTAAATTCCTTCTTTAAGTTTATGGAGTCACGTGGCCTTAGCATAAATAATTCCAAGTCCTACGTCATGAAAACAGGAAAGGGTTCCCGGAAAACTGACTCCTTTAGCATAAACGGGGAGAAAATCCCCTTAACTAACTCTTTCTCATACCTTGGGGTCCTTTTAGACCATAAATTAACGTGGGGCCCCGCAGTGTCCAAAAAGAAGGGCGAAATAACAAGGGTAAATGCGGCCATTCTTGGCTTTGGGAAAAAAATTGGCAACTGCCCTACGGCCGCACTGCTCAAACTTTATCAGGCAAAAAGTGTCGCTGTTGCCTGTTATGGTAGCGAGCTCTGGGGCTATCGTAGGATAAAAGAGCTAGAGGTTGCAGAAAATAACGTCCTGAAAAAGATACTGAGGCTGCCAAGGGGTATTGGGAATTACTCTGTACACGAGGAGTTGGGGGTCCCATATCTAAGTGACAGAATAGTAGTAAACCCGGTTTTGTGCTGGCTGAATTGTTGGCTTAATACCGACATTCCACTCACACATGCCCTATTGAAAGATGCCCTATTGTTAGACGGTAGGTTTAAAATTCCGTGGGTAAAATATATAAAGGATTGTTTGTCGGCAATTGGCCGCTCTGACTTGTTTTATGCTCCCAACCTGATTACAAAACCTGATGTTGTTTCGGTAAAAAACGCCATATTATTGGTAAGATGTACTGACAGAGAAGAGGTTGAGATACAGAAGGATAGTGTCAGGAAACACTTATTACTTAAAACCTGTCCACAAACGGAGCCTTATTTGACATGGCCTATGACTAGTTATGAACGGTTTTTGTTAATAAGGTTCCGTTTTGATCTATATCATCTTCTACTGGCGGTACCAAGTGGGGCTCAACGGGGTGAAGTGTTGCCAGCTTGTGGCTGCGACGGTAAGTCTCCTCAAGACTTGGCACACTTTCTTTTTATTTGCCCTTATTATTCTATCCCACGGAAATTATACCTTAAACCGTGCCTTAAAAAACTGAATTTTTTTCAAATCAGGCCCGCACTCTACTACCTACAACTACTGAATTGTGACTGTACTTTATTTGTCTTTAACTTTTTTTAAAAAGCCATTTGTTTTAGGAAAAGTATGGACGGATAATTATGCTGTGAATGTTTTAGGTGTTTTTTAAACAATATAGTAATTTATGTTTTTTAACCTTATATTGCTCATGCTTATAGTGCTCGCTGTACCTTCTTTTTCTTGTACTGTACACTGTGTCCTTTACTTGCCATATGAAACGTATTGTCTGGAATTGTTTTTAAAATGTGTACTTATGAATTGTACTTTTATGATTGTAAGTTTTACAATCGAATAAAGATTTTTGTAGTACGTTGCGCGGTTCAAATCAAATAGTTGAAGAAAAATCTTCACATTACCTGCCTATATGAGTTGCAACACATATATTCATACAAAATTCCTAATATGAATTCCAAATACAAATTAGACTAGTCTATTCCAAGTACAAATATGCCACAGTAAGTGTTCCTAAAACTACCTTACCATACAAGGGCATCCAAAACCTACAATAGGTGCCGCAAAATGGCTCTTACCAATCACAGGCTGTCCAGATTCCAACTGGCAAGTTCTAAATTCGACCAAACGGTCACTGCACGGCAGACCAACAGAAGAGATCTCAGTCGAGGACCGGCGCCGCCTGGATGGTCGGATCGGAAAGAAGGGAAGAAACGCCTCGGGTGCCAAGACTCGGGTCTCCTCTGGCAGCGATTGCGTCCTTAGCGAGGTTCCAAACCTTCGTCACGACCAATCCTTCGGGCATCCGAGTCACCGATGAGCCCCACGTGCCGGCGCCAATTTGTCGTAGCAAGCCTCAGCCAGGCCCGCTAGTGCAAGGGGTTCGCCCTTCTCCGCACAAAGTCCTTAGACCCTACGAAAGAAGTTGCCACAGGAACTGGAAATACAAAACATAATATTTATTACACCTCATGAGTTGGTGCTACAATTCAAACAGTACTCTGCGGCATTGCAAGAAGTAACACCCCAAACTAGGGGTGCGTGGTTTATTTATACCCACACAGGGGCTCAAAGAAGGTGGTACAAAGCACAAAAGCACATTTTATGTACATATAAGGTAATATCGAGAAGTACGATCGATCAGTGGGAGGAGCTAACAGTCTTGGGGGTTTCGGCTAACACATTCCAATCTAGGGCTAATCACTAACAGATGTGGACCCTAACGATCAGCGGCAAAACAAGGGGACGCTATTAATAGCCTGTTGCTGGGCAGATTCGAGTGTCATGGACAGAAAGAAAGGACAAAGCACATGGTCGACACGAAGTAGCGTGTGGCAGACAAAATGGCTGCCATGAATACAAAATGGAGTCCGCTAAACGCCAAGATAACAGCTAGAACTAAGATGTCTTTCGCTAACGCTCAACCTAATCGCTGTTAAATTACAACAACCATGCCATTCCAGTTTGGACCCAGCAATATGTAAATCAGTCTTGAACCTGCGCCCAATGGGAACCGTCCAGCCCGAACTGCCAGGCCAGGTCCTCCCTGGACTGGAAACAAGTGTCCTAGGACCAGTTTCGGGATTTTAGCCCTCATCAGCCAGGATAGCTTGATTCCAGTGGCATGAAGAGCACGGGAATCACGTCTGAGCATACCCGTCCCACTCGGGATGACGAATGCAAAAACAACAGTTGATGGACAGAATGCTGAACAATGTCATACATTCACCCCAGTACAGAGATCTGGGCCTAAATCCATCGTTTTTTTGCTCACCATGCCATTCCAGTTTGAACCCAGCCATATGCAAATCAGTCTTGACCCTGTGTCCCTAGTTAAGTGGAACTACATTTACCCAGGGACAGTATATTAAATGCTTCTAGCTGGCCTGTAGCACGTATTGTGTGATCTCCTTAAGTAGGCCTTTGTCTCAGGCCTGCAATTACAGCCTGTGTGCATTTTTTAAATGCCAATTTTGCAATGCCTAAACCTCCCTTTTTAATATGTATAAGTAACCCCTGGTGTAGGCCCTAAACATCCCATTGAGCAGGGTGCCTTGGCATTAAAGGATAGGACATGTGATTTTAAGTTTTACTTATCCTCGTAGTAAAAAACTCCCAAATTCGTTTTTCATTACTGTGAGACCTATCTCTCCCATAGGATAACATTGGGTTACCCTTTTACATTTAAGTGCTAATGTTTAATTGGGAACCGGTAGAAATGTAATCTTTGCATTCAAATGTATTGTAGTTTAAATCCTGTTTAATGGTAAAGTCCAGTTTTAGATTACAATTTTGAAAATGCAATCTTTAGAAAGTTGCCATTTTCCTGCCATAAACATTTAGGCGTTCTAGGAGTTTCCAGCTGCCTGGTCTTTAATTGTTCCCCCATCAAGAATTTGTATTGGGTCTTCAGTGAACAACAGGATCTTGGGTGGAGCTGGGAGAGGGCTACTCTTCCAGAATGGGAGGCACAGGGTTGTTCCGTGCCTCACTTACATTTAAACGGGTTGCCTCCAGCCCACTCACAAACTAACTTGACACCAACCTTTTGTCACTCTAGACATTTTGAAGCCTGGGCAAGGGAGCAACGGAAAGGGAGAGCTTTCCAGAACCTGATGTGGGGGTGGATTAGAAGTTTCCCCCAAGTCGAAGGTCAGCACCAGGTATAAGTATTGGTTCTCCTGAGCCACTCATAAGTACACTCCTGGAGCTGTGGACAATGCACGAGAAGTACTGCCTTGTTCCCTAGAGGACTGAACATCTGCTTGATGCCTGCCTTGCCTTCAGAGGTAGCCTAACTACCAGTGGGTTAAGTCCAATTTAATTTAGTGACTTTTGTGGTCACCGTGACAAGGATTGTGGTTGTTTCTTGAGAAGGGAGTTCACTCTGATCAATCAAAAGCTCAACTTCAAGCACTAAGTTTCTCACCTGTTTTCAAGCTGTTCTCTCTAGTTCTTTCCTAGTTGTAAAGGGAAAGCAAATGTCTTGACAGTCTTGGTATGTGAGCTGTGAAACAGAAGACATGTGGTATGAAGCATGTAGAAAAACATTTTTTATTATTTATCATTATTATATGCTTTTGAGTTGTTATATCAAAGACGGAACAAGAGAACACTTTCCTTTTTTTATGCATGTATTGAAGCTAACTACTGAAAAGAAAGGTGGTCTTGTTTAGAAGTATACAGACATTGCAAAGGAAGAACATTATAGATCTGAATGAGATATCTAGCCGCAGATTCCTTAACTTGGAATATCCCAGGTGTTAGGCTGGAAACCTTTGCTCGAGCAATACCCTTGCGTGCCAGTCGGCTTTGTAGGACAACGTTGGCGTTGTTTGCACTGGAAGTGACGTCTGGGTCACCTATATAAGCTTCAACTCACTGCGGTGGCGTCAGTTCCTAACTTTCTGCGCCAGCTAGCACAGAACTGTGAAGAGTGCCACCCTCTTTTACTTTTTGAAAGGCTTTTTTCAATGGTTTGTCAACTATTTTTGGTTTGTAGGTTTTTCTCTCTTTGTCGAAGAAGTATTTTGAATTCAAACCATGCGGCGCCTGCCACCGTGCCATGTCGGTGACAGATCCACACTTACTTTGTCTTGTCGTGCTTCGACTGCCGGGCCATGGCTCTGAAGGCTTTGAGGGAGCTTTCCCGAAAGCTGCTTGTGGCCTGGCATTCGACTCCACGTCGCTGGCTCCGGAGGTCTCGTTCCCGGGCTGAAAGGACGGTCTGTGCCCAACTCCGGGAGTCCTAAGTCCTCATCACCCCACTGGAAGGCATCAAGTTGGTCAGATAAGAGGCACAAGAAACACAAGAAGTCGAAGTGTGCTTTCTCTTCTTCCCATCTGTCGGCCGACGCGATGGAAGAGCCTCAAAGCTCTAGGTCTCATTCTGTGGAACCTGTACCTGGGTCAGCTCCGCCCCTCCCTGCATTTCCAGGAGTGACCCCTGCAGAGCTTAAAGATTTCTCTGACTCCATCTTTTCATGTTTGGGAGATCCGACCATCCCAGAGAGCCTGAAGGCTCTGGAGGGACTTCATCGGGTTCTGTGCCGGCAGCTCTATTTAATGGCCCCAAAAGGAACCGGTGGTGAACAAACCGGCACCATTTGTACCCCCTGCGGCCTTCGCCTGCTCCAGCCCCCTCATGGAGATTACCAACAACGCAGGTCAATTCCTCAGCCTTATTTTGAGCTGCTAGGAATGGAGGAGGATTGGGAGGGGTCGCTGGACCCTTTACACAAGCAGACTGAGCACGACATGGACTGGTAAGAGGAACCGAGTGAGGTCAGTGGACTGGATACCTCGCTGGATTCTGGTCTGCTTTCTCCACCTACCGTGACTATGGAGGAGGGAGCTACCTATGTTATGGTGGTGATAGGGGCAGCCAAGGTTCTGGACCTTCAGCTCCCTTCACTGGACATCCAGCCGAACATCTTGACAGAGGTTCTGTAGCTGGGTGCCTCCTCCTCCAAACCCCTCCTACCTTACAACAGGGCCTTAACCGATGTTCTTCTGGGCACCTGGTCCAAGCCCAGCACAGGGGCTCCTATAAATCAGCCATTCACCCGCCGCCATTGCCCTGCATCGGGTGACCCGAAATTGTTCACCAATCGCTCTAGTCCAGAGAGCTTGGTGGTCCAAGCCTCTACTTCACAAGGCGTGCTCCCTTTCGCACCCTTGGACAGGAAATCAGTTGGGACCAAAAGATTCTCTCTTCTGCCAGCCTTGCTTTGCAGTGAGTGAACACTGCATGCCTCTGGGGCCGTTACGCCTACTCTTTGTGGGAAACGGTTGCACAGGTGCTGCCACAGGTTCCGAAGTAGGCCGGGACCTTTCTCTTCCAAGTGGTATCGGACAGGCGAGATGCGGGCAATTTCGGCATTCGTTGTAGGCCTGACACTACTGACTCGCTGGGCAGAGCATTGTCGCCAATGGTGGCCATTCAATGCTTCACCTGGCTGAGGATTTCTGGCTTTTCTAGGGATGTCCAGGCTTCCCTTATGGACATGCCTGTTGATGGCACCCGTCTCTTCGGAGACCAAACAGACATATCCCTGGAGCACTTTAAGAACTCTCAGGCTACGGCCAAGTCGTTGGGCCTCTCAGTGACCAACCATCCCCTGTCTGCTTTTCGACCTTTTTGTAGCCACAAAAGAGGCTTTCATCGGCACCAGCCGTATTCCAGCCACAAGACTGTGTAAGTTCAGTAACCTCTGCACAGCTGTGGGCTTGGCTCCTTTCGACCCAGTGGATCAGGCTGCCAGCGGTCCAGTCAGTTCACTCCTTCCCCTGCAGCCTCTAAACCATTTTCGTCCAGCCCTTCAGGATCACGGGTGGCCGGTTGGTGGCAGAATCAGCCATTATGACCACAACTGGTGAAACATCACATCGGACAAGGGGGTTCTTCAGATGGTCCGGAAGGACTACTCCCTACGTTTCATGACTACCCTTCCCTCCATGCCTCTGACTTAGGACCAGATGACGGAGGACTACCTGACCTTGCTTCAGGAGGAAGTCAAGGCTCTCTTGGACAAGTGAGCCATTAAAAGGGTTCCAACACCAGAAGTAGTTTGTAGTTGCTATTCCCACTACTTTCTGGTCCAGAAAAAGGACAATGGCCTTTGTCCTATCCTAGATCTGCGAACCCTCAACTACTTCCTCAGAAAGGAAAAGTTTAAGATGCTCACTCTGGCTCCGGTCTCATCTGCCCTAGATCCCGGAGACTGGGTGGTGGCATTGGACTTGCAGGACGCCTATTTTCACATTTCCGTTCTGCCTGCTTGTTGACATTATCGACGTATCCTGGTAGGTCATGAGAACTTTCAGTTCATGGTGCGCCCCTTTGGCCTTACCAGCGCCCCTTAGGTGTTTACCAAAATGACAGTGGTGGTTGCAGCTCATCTGCACAGATCAGGGATGCCAGTCTTCCTCTATCTCGACAACTGGCTGTTGAAGGCGAGCTCGCCCCAGGCTGTTGTCTTGTACCTCCAGACTATAATGAACCTCCTGCTCTCCTTGGAGTTCATTGTCAACATACCGAAGTCACACCTGACTCCCTCTCAGACTCTCCCTTTCATCAGACCTGTTCTGGACACTGCAGTTTCTGGCCTATCCTCCTGAGTGGCGAGTCCAGGATATTCAGGCTTTGATACTGATATTTCAGCCTCTATCTTGGATTTTGGTGAAAATGACTGAGGCTGCTGGGCCTCATGGCCTGCTGCATCCTGCTAGTGTCACATGTCAGATGGTATATATGGGCTCTGCAGTGGGACCTGAAGTTCCAGTGGGTGCAGCAGCTGGGGAATCTCTCCAACGTAGTCTAGATCTCGGAGAGGACTGCACATGATCTGCAGTGATGGCTGACCAACCTTGATTGGGTCAGAGGCAGGTCCATCTCCCTTCCCCAACCAGATCACTCAGTATTGACAGATGCATCACTCCTGGGATGGGGTGGCCATCTGGGAGGGTAGAGATTAGAGGACTCTGGTCTCAGGCAGAGTCCAGATTCCACATCAACTTGTTGGAACTCCAAGCGATTTGCTTCGCATTGAAAGCTTTTCTCCCTTCCATTAAGGGAAAGCTGGTTCAGGTGTTCATGGACAACAGCACCACCATGTGGTACTGCAACAACAGGACTGGGTATGTTCCTGGACCCTTTGTCAGGAGGTCCTGCATCTCTGGGCATGGCTGATACAGTAGGACATATCCCTGGTGGTTCAACACCTGGCAGGTTCTCTGAAGGCCATGGCGGACAAACTCAGCCGTCGGTGCCTAGCGAATCACGAATGGCGTCTCCGTCTGGAGGTTGCGCAAGGTCTCTTTCAGAAGTGGGGAGAGCCTGGTTAGATCTGTTTGCCTCCACCGAGAGCACCCAATGTCAGCGATTTTGGTCACTAGAGTTTGCAAGGCGGCACTCGCTCGTTGACGCTTTTCATCTCAAGTGGAGCTTAGGCCTCTTGTATGTCTTTTTCTCAATACCACTCCTCTCAAGATGATAAGAGTGATCGGGCCCAAGTCATTTTTGTGGCTCCGGACTTTGCTCTGAGAGTCTGGTATCTCGAGCTTCTCCAACTGAGCATTGATCCTTAGATCAGGCTGCCCCTTCGGGAGACTTTTCTGTCTCAGCAGCATGGGAGGGTCCTCCACCCGAACCTGTCAACTCTACACCTTCATACATGGAGTTTGAACAGTGGCAGTTGACAGCATTCGACCTTCCTCCCGGAGTCTGTGATGGAATTTTGGCAGCCAGCTGTTTCTCTACCAAGACTGTGCATGGCTTCCGGTGTAGAAATTTGGAAAATATTGTACAGACGTCTATTGACCCTCTTTCTGCTTCCCTCTCTCAAGTCCTTCTCTTTATTTTAACTCTTTCCCAGCAGGGCTCTGCTCTGGGTTCTCTATAAAGGTACCTTTTGGCCTTGTCTGCCTGCTTGAGGCTGCCAGACCAACACTGTTTTTTTAAACCCCCTATTGTGAACAGATTTCTTAAGGGGCTTGTACATATGTTCCCACCTGCCCCATTCATCATGCCTCAAGGGGTCCTTAATTTGGTTCTCACCTTCCTGATGTGCACTCTGTTCGAATCTCTGCACAACTGCGCACTCCAGCTGCTTTCTATCAAAACAGCCTTTTTAGTGGCAAGAATTTCTGCCAGGAGTGTCAGGGAATTACTGGCTCTGTCGTCCAAGCCTCCATACCTGACCTTCTTCCTTGATAAGTTGATGCGTCGCACTGGAGCCTATTTCTTACTGAAAGTGGTAACACCATTCCACGTGCGGCAATCAGTCATCTTGCCCACTTTCGATGCTCCTCCGCACCCCTCTAAAGAGGAGGAACTACTCCACTGTCTGGCCCAAAAAGAGCGTTGTTCTACCTTGACTGCAGTAAGGAGTTCTGGGTGGATGACCAACTCTTTGTGGGGTACATTGGATCAATGAAAGGTTGTGTGGTGCAGAAGTGGACTATCTCGCGATGGGTTATCCTCTGCATCAAAATTTGCTACACTCTGGCCAAGAAGCAGCCTCCTGAAGGCTTAAGAGGTCATTCCACCAGGACTAAGACTGCAACTATAGCGTTGCATTATGGTGTTCCAGTCCTTGACATTTTTCAAGCATCAATGTGGGCATTACTGTACATGTTCACTAACACTACTGCCTGAACAGTCAAGTCAGCAGGGATGACCTGTTTGACCGCTCTGTCCTGCAGGACTTCCTGGTCTAACTTTGCTTGCAGTCCCTCCTCCGGGGAGGGTATTGCTTGGGTGTCTATTCTAAGACAAGAAATCTGTGGCTAGATGCCTCTATCTCAGCGACAAGTTACGTACCTTATGTAACGCCTTATCTACAGAGAGATAATCTAGACAGATTCCTTACTGCCTCACCCATCCTCCCAGCACTGCAGACAGGTCTTTAGGGTCAGGGCTGTTCCCTTTCAGGGCCTTATTTGTTTTACACACACCACTGTCAGTGCACTTCATGCTCCGCGCTCCTGGCGAGGGAAAGTCATGAAAAGTAACTGATGTCAGCGCGCCAAGGTAGCTCCGCTATAGGTGATGCAGACAGTGGGATATTCTAAGGTAAGGAATCTGTTATGTCTCTACCACATAAGGCATTACCGAAGATAAGTAACTTGTCCTTTTGGTCTCTTAGAAAGACCTGAAGCATTCTTTAGCAACAAGAAAATATTCCTAAGTATTTTATATACGCATGTCTGAATAATTAGCCTTTATGCTCGACTAATGAGATTGCATGTCTTTTCACCCAAATGCCTGGGGTAGCAAAAGTGACATGCACTTCTTGAATCCTGATGACATCACTGAATTGTCCTAATGAGCTATATTAAAGGCAAGAATTGGATTCTACAGAGAGTAAAATGGATGCATGAAGTTTATTTACTTACTCTTCTACTTGTCACCTTCATGGCTCCTCAGACGAGTAGTAGCTTGGTCATTGCCATGGTTTCCAAAGGGCACACCAAATGTAGCATCTGCCACCCTAGTTAATTGATGTTCCTGCTCATGAGACTTTTCATGCTCAACTAGTCCTTGTCCTATTTAGTGTGTGCTTTGCGTAGACGGATGCAAGTGGTGGGGTTTCTGGTCTTGAGTTAGACTATTGGGCATGTTTTTTCAAATATCTAATAGTTTATGCCAAATTACAAATAATCTGACCTACATTTATGTGTTGAGGAGATCTCTAATTTAACGTAGAGCGAATTCCTTTTCTAGATGGGATTATGTTATTTAGAAAGCAGTGCAGCAGCTGGCTGGCTGATTTTATTTTTCCTTTTGTCGTTCTTCTACCTCTGGCATGAAGTGGACGAGAATAGGTGGATACAGGAAGTGTCCACATGAACCCCTCCTCCCATGTTCTTGTTACAACAAGCTCTTCCATGTGGTTAACTTTTGCTCATGAATTGGGAGTGTCTACTAATGTATTTATTGCGTTTTGTCTTATATAAGGTGTTTTCTTAATAGATGTATATGAGTTATTTTGCGATTTTTGATTTCTGTCCACTTAAGCTCATTTTGGTGCAAACTCTTCTCTCATCACAGTAGGCATAAGATTATCATCTTTAGATTGTAATACAATAATTGGTTATCCATATTGGTTTTTATAGATTTCTTCAGGTATAATTGCTAACACAATTATTTTTATAGACTGTGTAATGATGAAGTGATGTATAATCATTCTGCTTTCCATGTTTTATGAGAAAACGGCCTGAAATGGCCATGTACTGAAATGCACGTCACAGACCTTTTTGATTTCAGTAAATAAATAAATAAAACATAGTTTGTAAAGTAACTATAAGTAGCTGTATAGTATATTTTTGTACACTCACGCTGTACTAGAAGTAATATCACATATTGTTTATTTCAGATACAAAAAACGATTTCACAAGTTCGACAAAGCAAAGAAAGGATTTATTACAATACTTGATGTCCAGCATGTTTTAGAGGTAAAAGCTTTTTTTCTACGCAATAATTTGTGTTTTTCTAATTTGTCAAATGTTTCATTAAATAATTTCAGTTGTATTTTGTATTTAACTAGAACATCAATGTCCAAATGGATTCTAACACACTACATGAAATTCTCAACGAAGTGGATTTAAACAAGAATGGACAAGTTGAACTCAATGAGTTCTTGCAGGTTAGTAGTTTTCCCATTTCTTTTTTTCCATTTGACATCAAGTATAGTGTGAAGACTGGAGATAAATAATGTTGCGTTGGCTACTGGTTCTGTTACTGGAATTCACATGTTTTTGTTGTTAACAATTTCCCAAGCCCAAGAGTCTTATTTAAACATAAGTTTTTCTGATAAGCACAATAGCAGAGCTTTGATGATCTAATAGAGACATCTAGCCGCAGATTCCTTAACTTAGAATATCCCCAGGCGTCAGACTGGATCCGGACATTTTTTTGCAGCAGCACCTCTGTGCGCCGGGGGGATGGCGCCACACGACCTCGCCCTGACGTCGTCAACCTACGGAAAATCAGCGAGGTCATATAAGTCCCTCCCGCGCGCTGACGTCAGTTTCCTTCTTTTCTGCGTGCAACGCGGATCCGGAGTAAGCGATTCCTCTGGCCTGTTTTCATGCCCCTTTTGACGCTTTGCTTCTGGAACAGTGTGCGATGCCTTCGGGCTTTAAAACGTGTACTTCCTGTTCGCTGCAAATGTCCACAATGGACCCACATCTTCTCTGTATCTGGTGTCTGGGCGAACACCACGACTCGACGGACTGCGACACCTGCTAACACCTCAAGCCGAAGTCCCGGCGGGATCGCCAGATGAAGCTTCTTTCGGCTCACCTGTCCCGGTCGGAGTCGTCTAATCCCCCGGCATCTTCGTCGCAGGCAGGCCCCTCTGGTTTCCAGTTGCGCCGTTGATCGTCCTCTGGGGCCCGGGGATATCGTTCGCCCCTTATTGGTAAGTCGTGGCACATGTCGCCGAGGTTTCCGGAACAATCCAGACATGTGCCCCCGACAGTCGCCCCCCCCTCTATCCGCCCTATCCCGGCGCGGTGGCTTCTTGGACCCAGATGGAGGCCTATGCCGCAGCTCTGCAGGCCGCCCTCTCCTGTCCCTGGGGCATCCTCGGGGCCTCCGCTACTTACGGGGTCCCCAGCGGCCTCGCCGGTGGGTTCGCCCTGGCGCCAGATGATCACTTGCCCTCCAGGGACATCTGAGATATGGTGTCGTCAGGGTGCTGCCCGGCTAGGTCCCCCTCTACGATCCACATAGTGTCCTCAGGGTGCTCTAGGACCCATAGCACCCCTGCCGTGCCGCATAGCCCTGTGGGGCTCCCTCTTGCGTTGCAGGTGGTTGCTGGTGCTCGAAGCCTTTGAGCACACCTCGGCCTTCCGGGGAGGCAGCCGCCTGTCCGGAGCCGGGGTTGGCGCCGTTCCGACGCTGTAAACTCGCCTCCCCGGCTCCAACTCCACTTCTTTCTTCGGAGTCGGAGCCTGTTGTGGTTGAGGCTGAGTCGGCGCTGGTGCGACGCCAGAGGCTTGCCTCCCCGGCTCCGGCTCCATCTCCTTATTCGGAAGCGGAGCTTGTCGTGGATTCGGCTCCGGATGGGGCCGACTCGGTGCCGGATGGAGTTGTTTTGGCGCCACATCGACGCCAGGTTGTTTACTCTTCTCCGGAAGCTTCTGGAGAGAGTTTGGCGTCGCCCTCACGCCCGGCGACGCCAGATGTATTCTTGCCTGTGCCCCACTTAACATTTGTGGACCCGGCAGGATCCCCGCCTCCTCTGGAGCCCCTGGACCCGGCAGGCTCCCCGCCCCCTCAAGATTCCCATCAGGACCCTCATTCGTCAATGGGGCTCCCTTCCGTTGGACATTGGTCACACCTCAGTGTCTTGGAAGGCTTAGTTTACAGCCCTCACCTACAGATGAGTTTCTGTCCCCTCCACGAGGGCTACCAAGGCCGGTGCGGCTTTTCTAAGAGTAGTCTCCTTGGCCACTCAGATTTTGAACATGCAGTCCCCTTCAGTCCCCTTGTCTGTGGACCCTCTGCTTGATGTCCTTCACCGTGGGTGAGGAAATGTGGAGCCGCTTCTGCCCTTTGAAGCTTCTCTTTATAATGCTCTTTTGGGCCCCTGGGTTTGGCCAGCTTCCGGTGATCTGGTGACTCGTTCTGTCTTGCACCGCTACTGTCCTGCTTCACATGATCCAGTTTGCTTATTTATCCAACCTTACGTGCAGGGGTATTGCAAACTGCCTTCCCTTCCTTACCTTGGATAATGCTAGCTCCCATCCGGGAGTCCAGGTGGCTTGGTCGTGGGGTTGGTACATCTTTGCCTCTACTAGTTCTGCCCTACGGTCACTAAATACAGTGTGTGTCCTGGCTCGGGCTTCCACTGCCCTGTGGGACTCTGCAGAGTCTCTACTTTCCGCCACCTCTGAAGGCGCTCGTGTTGACCTCCTTTATCTTCTCCGGGATGGCTGTGACCTTGCTGAATTTACGATCCGCTCGGCCTTGGATACTGCTGATTCCTTAGGTCGGGCTATGGCTGGTTCGGTTGCCTTGCGGCGCCATGCTTGGTTGCAGGATAGTGTCTTCCTGGAGAATATCCGGGAGCGACTTGTTGATCTACCCTTTGATGGGGTTTTGTTGTTTGATGCTCATGCCGAATCATCTGTTCAGCGCCTCCTTCCGGGCCTTCACCCTCCCCCTTATTCCTCAGGCCTCTGTTCTAGGGTGGTACCTTTTTATTTAGCATCCTTTCGATGTATTATGTGTTTTGAGCTGGCAGTTAGCCTACTGTGGCGGTGTTCCACAGATTGTTGAGTCTGGTCCTCTGACTGTGGTTTGCCCTAAAACTGTTCCCTGTTGTTTGGGGTGTGCCATACTCCAAGTGGGGTACTTGTATGCTATTATATGGCTCTGCTTTATGTCAACTGGGCCTAGAGATCCCTTGGGCTCTATGCGTCACCTGGTGGTCTTTTCTTCCATTGTACGGTGCTCAATGTTGTGCCTTGGCGGCGTTTTCTAGAAGTTATTGGTTGTCTTGCTTCTGCCTCATTCTCCTGCTTGGGAGGTTTTCATGGTGTTTATCACGCTTCAAATGCGGCTTTCGCCTGCCAATAATGCACTGGGTGTGCTCCTATAACAACCATGTTGCATGGTCGTGGCTTGTTACCCGTCTTTGCTATATACATATTTGTGTGTATATATACAGGTTGCCATGGATACTCTTCTTCCTACGTCTTCACCTCTCTTCGCGGCTGCGAGAGCTGGTCCAATGTCTCCATTTGTCAGGGAGCTTTTCAGTGGTGCATGCGGGATTGCCAATGGGGTCCTTTTTTACGTTCCACTTCCTGGGGTGGTTCCCCAGCTTTACACTGCTCCCTTCTTAGTGTTCAGATACTGAACGATATCTGTCTTTCTGGATAAGGGTTACCTTACTCCCAGTCAGAGGGTGTGGTCTAGAATTCCGAGATTCTTCCTCCGTTTCTACGCCTTGGTACTTGGTGACTCTGCTGCCACTTCCTTCAGATGTTCCCCCCCTTCTTTTTCATTAGGGTTTACACCCTGCATATCTGTATTTTGTGAGTTTGTTCTCACCTTAGTCCTATGCTTATTTTGGCTATGCCGCCTTGCTGTCTCTGTGGCTGTCTGCTCTATGCATGTTTCAGTGGTGGCCCGCATCAGTGGGCTTCCGATTGTTACTGTTTGTCCCTGTTCCCCCTTTGGGTAGCCAGGTGTGCACTTGGCATGTTTATTGTTCCCGCCTGCGCTTCTTAACACATTGCTCAGTTTCACCTCTTGCCCTTTGGTTCCTGGCTGTAGCCTTTCTGGCCTTCCTATCGTGGGCTAGCCTGGTAGGCTCTGGTTGCATCTCTTCATGTTTTTCTCAACCTTTGGTTGGTGTCCACATAGTGCGTCATTGAGCTGCGAGTGGTCCTTCTTTCTCTCTCTCTTTTGCTCTGGTATATGGCTGGTACCTTTTTCTGCCTTTCATGCTTATACGGGTATGGTGTAGCACCATTCTGGCATTTTGGGGATGTCTTGCATCCCGTTATCTTTTGCTCTTCTGAGCTAATTGTGTTGCTATCTGGCTGTTTCGCCACAGCCTCCCCCATTGTCAGTCATTCTGTTGCCGGCTCAAGTGCTTGGCACTTCTGTTGTTCTGTCGCAGACCCACCTCCCCCTTGGGGTATGGCTGTGGTATCTATTCTAAGTTAAGGAATCTGCAGCTAGATGTCTCTATCAGATGTACTAGTTACTTACCTTCAGTAACGATGTATCTGGTAGAGACGTTGTCTAGACGCAGATTCCTTAATGCCCACCCATCCTCTCCGTTCTGCGAGGCCCTTGCCAAGTGGCGTTCTCTACTTGCCTCTTTCAGTTGCCATTGGTTTTTCTCTCACGGTTGCTTACATTATTGCGCCTCTTTGAGAATTGTCATATTCAGCTGACTCCTTCCAAGAGGCTTCTTTCCTGTAAAATGGTGCCTTCTGATTCTCCTTCATCAGGAGATTCATCTTCTTTTCTTCTCCTTCTGCCTTCCCTACCTCCCGCCTTCTCTATTGACTCAGGGTTTTTGTCTCCTCTATAGTAGTCTTGTTTGGAAATCTGTTGAGCTCTGTTTCAGTCCTCCATTACTATGGGGGAAGTGCCAGTCTTTTATAACTTTCCTGCAGCAGACTGTTCTTTCTGTGCTCGTTTTTGCTGGACGGCACAGTTCTACGTGGTAATGACAGTCTATTTCTGTCTGTTGAGATATTCTTCTCTTGTTGCACTTGGAGTAGGGCTTCACGTTGCTTGCGGGGCTCTTTCTCACAGCTTTTTCACTTATATGTAGGCAGTGTCTAATTCTGTCTTTTACGTTGGTGTCTTGTACCATCCTCCTTCTTGTTCACGGATTTTTCATCCTCCGCACACTGTTCCCATACTTTCACAATTTTTTGTTGGGGGCTCCGCGTTGTGCAGTGGAAAAGTTTCTCCGAAGAAAACGGACGTCAGCACGCGGGGAAGGACTTATATGACCTCGCTGAGGTCACGTACGTGGACAGTGTCAGGGTGGGGTCATGTGGCGCCGTTCCCTGGCGTGTAGAGGTGCTGCTGCAACAAAAGAAATTCCGGATCCAGTCTGACACCTGGGGATATTATAAGTTAAGGCCTCTGCGGCTAGCCAACATCTCTACCAGATACATCGTTACCGAAGGTAAGTAACTCCTACTTCTATGTATAATTATCAGTGTCCATTGGGTTGTATTATTGGAAAAAAAAATTTTAGGGTAAATATTGTAAAGCTGACTATCACAGGTTCTGTTTCATGGTTCATCGGCTATGGTTTGAGTAAAATTGATCCATGATCTTTGAGGTTACTTATTACATTTTTATTAATCACCTTACCTCTTAATATCTAAATTATCCATATTGGCTGGCATCCCTTATTCATAAACTGCGTATTTTAAAGATTTAAATGCAATATTTCAGTGGTTTCAATAGTTGCCTGTAAAAAAACAGGAACAATCCTATTACAATGGTAGAAGCTGTTCAGGAAAGGCTGTAGATAAATGAACATTTCCATTTGAACACATTTTATTGGTGTCCCCCAGTGTGCCTTTTAAGCCCACATAGCAAGGTGATAATATATGTAAAACAAAATGGTGCACACTATATATTTTTGTTAGTGTGCTCTTTTAGTAAAATAAAACCCACACGCTTTTTCACTATTTAGGCTTCCCTGAACATTTCTAATGGGATTAAATTATTTGTTTGCTATTTCTGCTTGAGAAAATGCTAGAAAGTGAATGTTTCCTACTTAATTGTGAAAATCTGGTTTAATGGTAAAATCAGATTTTTGACAACTCAAGTGGAAAAGTAATTAGCTGTATAAAAATGTATGTCAGGCTGCCCTAGCTAAAACTGGAGTAAACCAGTTCTGACACTCATCGCACCTCCAGGACTGGAATATACATCCTTGGCAGGGAGAGTTAACAACTCTTGCTCAGAAGGCAATTGCTTGCCTTTGAGTCCATGAAAAGAAATTAATTTAACTCCTAACCACTTAGCATGGAACAGCCATCTAGAAATGGCAGAAACCATTGGTAGGAAAAAAGGGCAGCTTTAGCATTACCTCTTTTGCCTTGGAAATGCCAGGAAAAGATTCCTCTAATCATTCCCTGAACCCTTCTTAATAGCTAGGCTCCAGTCACTGTAAGGGAGAGACGCAGTTTTCCCACTGTCAGATAGGAGGAGAGCTCATTTAAGAAAATAGGATTGGGTTGTAAAACATTTCCAACACTGGTTACCGTGCAATATAAAACTGCTACTTCAACCCCTCCATAGAACATTACTGGAAACTGGGAAGACTCCTCCTGAATAAGAAGGCTTTGCACGAATAAGACTCCTTTTGGAAGAAGAAGACTCACTAAAGAACTTGACAACTCCTGAATCCTACTGGCATACAGGGACTGGAACTGCTTTCCATGAGCGAAGTGGTTGTCCTCCTGTTTTCCTGCTTCAGGGACATGAAAAGCAGATTTACTCCTGACTCCAAGAATTCAAGCTGACCACTAAGGACTGCACTCTGCAGGGCACTTGAATGGAGAGAAACCCCAGGACTGTCAAGGAAGGAACCTAACCAGATGTGTGAGAACGTTGGGGACCTAGTCTTTTTTTTCTACTTCTGGACAAGATGCTGAGGCATGTTCAGGAAGGTCACAATCAAGGCAGGCAAGAAAACAAGGTTTATCCTAGTGTTAT
Source organism: Lissotriton helveticus (assembly GCF_964261635.1). Classification (NCBI taxonomy): domain Eukaryota; kingdom Metazoa; phylum Chordata; class Amphibia; order Caudata; family Salamandridae; genus Lissotriton; species Lissotriton helveticus. The sequence goes on along the minus strand of NC_136061.1, from coordinate 1,116,320,755 downwards.
TCTGTACTAAAAAAGTGTTCAAGGGTAACTCGCAGTAAAGGTATACGACCTTGGGGAGCATTACCTGACTACAACCGCCAGTCTTGCTGGAGGATTTAGACTACCAAAAAAGTGTTTAAGTCTTAAATGAAAACATTGGGCTGGGGTGGGGTAGCAAATCTAACCAGTCTGCGAAACAAACTCTCTGCCTATGAAATCCAGGTTTGTTCATCTCAGAATATTTGGTGCCATAATGAACCAGAGGATTTCGTTGATAATCTATATGACTTCCAGGAATCCTTGTCAAGCATCCACCTTTTACTTTGCCATGCTGGAGAATTTCGACTTCCATTTCAGAGACTAAGGGCCATATTATGAGTGTGGTGGTCCGATGGACCGCCAAAGCCACAGTGGCGGTGCGGCAATCTGCACCAGCAGTCTGACCACTGTGTAATGGCTTTGGTAGTCGGACCACCATAGGACCACTGTGACCGCCAGGGATCTGCGACTCCCTGGTGGTCTTGAAGCGGTCTGAGGCCACAATATGCTGGTTGTGCAGCTGCTGCACTACCAAGCATATTATGAGTTTCCTCACTGCCCTCCTGTAGGAAAGTAAGATCTGCTTCTATGGTTACCCCCACTTTTTGCCTGGTGCTAAGCTGTTATTTACCAGTCTGACTGGGATCCTGCTAATCAGGACGCCAGTCTATCTGCTTTCTCTCAGAATTGTAATTGTTATCTTCAGTACTTAGGTGCATCCCAGATTTGATACTGGGGTACCCTTGCCAGTCCCTAGTATATGGTACCCAGGGCATAGGTACCCCAGAGGTCCCCCATGCGCTAAAGCATGCATTATGCCACCCATTGGAGACCATTCAAAATGGAACTACAGGTCTGCCATTGCAGCCTGTGTAAGCTGGTGCTAGCACTACTTACTAAAGATGTGGGTTTCCTATATATAGGGTCACTGCACTTAAAACCTATAAGGCACCCCTATAGCAAGCCTTTACAATCCTGAAGGCAGGGTGCTTAGTTCTAAGTGAGAGGGTGCCCCTGCATGAGCAGGACAACCCTGCAGCCCACAGAGTCCATTCTCCCTGGTTGTCAGTGAAGCAGCCATATACCATATAGAGGGGCACAGCTCAATTACGCAATGACCATCTCGAAACAGGCTGCAACAAATCCTATCATGTTTGGTATCAAACATGTTGGAATCATACCTCCCACACCGTTTGGGAAGTATGATTCCAAGCACTGGAAGAGACCTCCGTTAGGCTCTCCATGTCCCGGTACCAGTCTTCCAGACCCGGACAGCACTAAATGGTTGCTGCCAACCAGAGACACGATTCTGCCCTCCCGCTGCTGGGCCAAGCTCGAGCAGGGGAAGGCAGAACAATAGGCATCCTGTCACAGGGAGGTGTGACCAACTCCCAGACAGGATTTAGTCTATTGGGGTAGGGTGGGTGCGCTTGACAGCGCCACTCAGTCTGCATTAAGGGCACTTTCGGTGTTACATAGTCCAGTTAAAACCAGTCCTGGGAGCCGTTGGCTCTTGCTCTGGCATGAAACTGGACAAAGGACATGGGAAGAACCTCCCCACTGTCCAGACCCTCCCCTGGGAGGGTCCCCTGAATCATCCCAACCCTTTCCCTAGGGTACTTAAGGGCTTACCTGGGTGTAGGTCCCTAGATTCACAGTGGGATAAGATTCAGATCAGACTCCACTTCTTCTACTGTCTGGACACTCTGGACTTCGTTTGGGCAAGACTTTGTCTCCCTTACAGTCTTCTCCATCACCTGTGCACCTTACATGAACCTTCCAAGGCCTGTGGGCATCAAAGACACCTGAAGGAATCTCCCTTGGTATGAAGGAGTCACTCCCCTGCATTCGCAGGCATCACAACTAAGTCGTCCAGTCTGCTAATTGTGAGCTCCTCCGGACTCCGAAAGGTTCTGCAACACAGGTGGTGGTTTTCCACAGCTCCCGAGGCCTGCCCTCTCACCAAGTTTGAGGCCAGTATCCCATGTATGTAGGCCTACTTATATAGCGCAACTGTCACCCAAAGGGTATCCTGGCGCTTTGAACCACAGACATTCCTACAGATGACAATTACACTGCCTTTGGAAAAAGGTAAGTTTTAAGGTCCTTTCTAAAAGACAGGAGATCCTGCTTACACCTAAGTGCCAGAGGTAGAGAGTTCCAGAGCTTGGCGGCCGTAAAGCTGAATGAGCGGCCGCCCATCCTCGCCCTTTTTATCTTGGGGACAGTCACCAAGAAGGCCGAGGAGGATCTCAAGAGTCTGGCGGCAGAGTACCAGGAAAAGAGACCTCGCAGCACCACGGGACCCAGCCCATGCAAGGCTCTAAAGACTAAGCAAGCTGATTTAAAACCGATCCGTTTTTGCACCGGTAACCAGTGTAAGTCCGAAAGGGCAAGAGAGGACGAAGCAGACCAAGGCCGCGAGAGCGCCAACTTAGCTGCCATGTTCTGTACCCGCTGTAGCTTCATAATTATAGTACTGGGGGCTCCCAGAAGCAGTGCGTTGCAGTAGTCTAACCTACTGAGGATGATACTACGCACTGCTTCTGTCCTTGCTGCGTGAGGGAGTAGTGGAAGAATCTTCCGCAGCATGCGTAACAGCAGCATGCAGGTCGCCGTGGTTTTATTAACGAAGGCGTCCAGCTGGAGACTAGGCCCGAGCAGGACACCTAGGTTACGGACTGAGTCTGCCGCTGTGACAGTGCCCAAGGTGGAAGAAGGCCAAAGACCCTCTGGCAGAGAGCGAGGCATACGATCTGCCGAACAATAGAGAACTTCAGTTTTTGCCCCGTTAAACTGTAACGAGTTCTGACGCAACCAATCCGCGGCTGCCAACATACAGTGGTGAAAGGATTCTAGGGAGACCGCATCCCTGCCCTCGATGGAAAAAATAAGCTGAGTGTCATCGGCATAGTTGATGACAGACATGCCGAATGACTTAATCAGACTTATTAGAGGGCGAAGGTATACGTTGAAAAGGATCGGGCTGATTGCAGAGCCCTGCGGTACTCCCTGTCTTACATCTCTCACCACCAAACGAAACGGCGGCATAGCCACAGATTGCCGCCTGTTACAGAGGTACGATGCCAGCCAGTCCAGGGCTAAACCAGTTACCCCGGACTCCCGGAGCCTACCCAGTAGAACCGCATGGTCGACCGTGTCGAACGCGGCCGACATGTCAAGCAGCACCAAAAACGCTGCTCCTCCCATGTCGACACGCGAACGCAGGTCATCCAAAACGGCCACCAAGGCAGACTCCGTATCGTGGGCTGGCCTAAAGCCAAATTGGGCCACGTCCAACAGATCGTTGGATTCAAGGAAACTGGACAGGACCCTAGTGACCAATTTCTCTAAGATTTTTATTGAGAAAGGCAAGAGTGAAATAGGCCTATAGTTGGTCGGACATAAAGGGTCCAAGGTGACTTTTTTTAGCAGTGGGGTAATCACCGCCAGTTTCCAGCTATCCGGGACCATGGCCGTGGTCAAAGACTGGCAGCAGATGGAATGAAGCGGGGGAAAGAGTTCTACCTGGAAAACCTTCCAAAACTTGTGTGGCAAGGGGTCTAACGGGGAGCCGGATGACACACCATTCGCCAACAGACAGAAATCCTCCAGGGAAGGAGTTTGAAAACAGGTCAGCCGAGGTTGTACTGCTACCTCCATAGTCCCCTCCCGAGCTACTCCGCTGACTCGTTCCAAGGGGCAGGAATCAGGGTGGCTAGACCAGTTGGGGGCAGAAAGACCCGCCAAGATGGTATTAATTTTTTCCTCAAAAGCCGAGGCTAATGAGTCGCATAGTTCCTGCGAGGCCGGGATGGCAGGTGTAACACAAGCTGGGTTGGAAAGATTTTTAACCAACTTAAACAAGGTTTGTGACTTGTTTCCAGCTTTAGCCAAAGTGGCCTCGAGAAACTTAGCTTTAGCCAACCTGATCTGAGTTTTATACTCCTGGAGGTTTTTTTTATAGACCAATCTATCTGTTTCGGAATAGTGTCGTCTCCAGACCCGTTCCGCCTGTTTACAATTAAGTCTCTACTGACGGGGCTGCAATAACTGGACCCCTGTGCACCACGTCAACTTGCAGTTGGAAATGCTTGTTGACTTCCTTCCAAGAAGCTCTTCGGGCTCCAAGAAGCCCCAACCAAGAGCATCTCCTGTGACCAAAATCTTGGGCCACATCGCATTGTGTGCATCTTGGCCTTCATAGTTTGGTGAGCTGCTTGAGATCCTCTCACGACTCAAGTGCCTCCGGCCTGTGGGTCCATATGAGGGTCACCTTTGCTTCTCTTGGGCTCCCCTGATTGCTCGGGGCCTGTACAGACTTCCCTGCTTGTGGTGAGTCCCTTGGCCCTTGCTGGTTCCGACATTGCTCCTTCTTCAGCTCCTGAGTTGGTTGCCTTTGCCTAGGCTTGTCGGTGCTCCCGCTGGACACCAACCCCTCAGCACTAGACATCCTACGTGGGACAGCTTGTGCACGGCTCCTGGATGTCCTCAGTGTCGCCTGGTCCTCACAGCTGCAGAGTCAAGGTCCTCGTCAACTCTCCTGCAACACACGACATCGGAGGGCATTCGTCTTCCAAGTCTCCTGGTCACTCCTGAGTGACATAGACTCTGTACTCTCTGCTTACAGGTACCTCTCAACTTGAATCCTGCTTCGGATGCACCAGTCACCTTCTCCTTCTTCAGCAGCGGCACTTTCCTTAAGTCCTCCATTGGGTTCAACAGCGGTTTCCGACACCATTTCATACGTATGCACTCGGCTTCCCTGGTGTAGGTAACGTGAGTACTAGGGTATCCACGGGTGGTGTGGCTCTCCAACCTTCTGTCTTGCTCTTGCACGTGTTTCCACACTGCACACGCTCTCTGTGGGGTTCCTAGTCACTCACTTTGGGTGGTTCCTTGGATCCCCAGTACTTCTATGTCCTCTCAACATTGTCTTGACCCGGGTCGTGGTTCTTATACCACTTTCTTAGTGTATGGTTTGCCCCCACCTCCCCCAGTGTCCACTGTGCAGTACGTGCTTTTTACTGTGTTTCTTTGCAAAGTATTGTTTGCATTGTGCATAACTCCAGGCAGGAGATATTTGTATGTGTTATAGAGTATTATATAATAAATAGATATCTTTATAAATACCTTGTGTGGTTCTTTTTCACTTAATCTATAGTATAAGATTGCATTCTGGTAAAACAAGCTGCTTTACACTCCTTCTGGACTAAGCCTGAAGGCTTCTCTTCACAGCTACCACTTAGAGAGCTTTCTTACGTTGTCTAAGAACTCTTAAATCCCCATAAGGGTTGTTTGGACTGGTGCAAGGTGTCCACTTATATAGGTTTACATCATATACCAGGCCAGCATCTCGCACCTCCTTTTCATAGTGATGAGCTCCCCATGAAAAGGGTGGCGGTGAGGAACCTAAGGGAGCCCTACAGGACCTCCTGCTGCCTTAGTGCATGGGGGTGCATGCAGGGGGCACATGGTGTGCCCCCCCTGTCTTTCTGCACCCCTTGTTCCTGCATGCTGCCTTTCTAAGGCTCTCCTCTAAACCTATGAAAGACAGTGAGGTGGGCCAGCCGCCGCAGGACCGTCCGCCCAGATTACAACTTGTAATCTGGCGGACGGTCGGTGATGGAGTTCGGAGGTGTGGGAGTGGGGGGGTGGCATCCCACCCCGCTCCCACATCACCAAACTCATAATCTGGGCCCGAGTCCCAAGGTCAGAACATTGACCGAGGTGACACTCTTGGTCTATCTGACCTCCATTCCATCACACATAGCCTGAAATCGTGATCCTGAGCAACATTTATTTAGTGCTAACTACCCCTGTGTGAGGTCATACTAGTGACACAATGAATACACCACAAAAGAGACTCCACAAAGACTTGTATGAAAACATATTGTATATTGTGCATATAAACGTAGACCAACTGACATCATGAAAATTGTGTATACTATGCAATCCTGAGATAGTACTCACTATCCTGACTGTGCAAGAATCAAAGTGTTATACAATATTACATCAGGGTATGAGATGCAGCAGTCTAGTTTAGAAAAGTTACATGAATTACAAATGAACAGCAACCCAAATCATAGTAGGTATACATGGGCACAGGATCACCTGCGCTCCTATGATCACTTATACAGTATTCATAGGGCTGTCTAAGAAGAAGACAATGAAACTATTGCACATGTACAGTTCTTAATTATCATGATACTTACCTGAAGGGTACCCCATGTTTTAAATCTGTGTCCGCTTCTTTGAGAGATGAAAACCCCACGTGAAATTCTGCGCATGAACAGCAAGCGCCCCAACACACCTTGGCTTCCCACAGGTAATTGATGGTAATTAGTGGAGGGACAACAATCCCAGTCAGGCTGTCACCATAACAACCAGGCGCCCCCTCAGGTGTGTGCCAACACTGGGGGCACCTACTGCCTACTTCTGTGAGGGGGCCTCACTGGGTCCCCCTGCGGATCTCAGCAGCACGGCAGCTGCCCACGGTGTGTCGCAGCTGCTACAATAAGCATGGACTCTCCTTAGAACAACCAAGGGCCCGGGCCGGCCGCAAAAGGAATGCAGTACAACGGTACCTCCTCGCCCTATTTTCTCATGTGAGGAAGGCCAGTGTGGCTTCCCCAGCCGTGCGGATATCCATGAGGCTGAAAACAGTGAAGCAAGGGGCCCTTCCTACTCCAAGGAACGCGCCAGGGCTGGCAGCTTGAAATTCAAAGCCCGTGTTGCTCAGGCAACGCATCCTTAACGAGAGGAGGGGCTGCACAGAGAGGCACTGCAGCAGCTCCTCAGCCTGCAATATTGGCGGGCCTCGGTAACGGGCCCCGCATCCTTGAGGAAGGACCGCTGCATGGCGTCACGATGCACTCCCCAATGCCTAGACCTGCCAACAGCATGCAAACTGAAGCGCTCACCATGTTCTAGTCTTCTGACCAAAGGATCAGTACACAAATGCAGCGCCCACCATGCACTCTCTTAAAGAGTTACGAGTTGTCAACCTCAAAACCCCACAGGCATGGGGTCTCTGAGGGAGCAGGGGTCCTCAAGCTAGCCCCTGGAGAACACTAGGTGCGGTGCACAGAGGGGGGCTAACAAGTAGCAGGCCATCACATAGAGCAGGTAGTCCTGACTGTAGTTTCTCCGAGTAGCAGCAGTCCTCTGGCAAACCAGAATCGGGGAGCAGCTGGCAGCAGGGCAACAAACACAAAAGCAATCCAGTGAGTCTTTTAGGCCACCCTGCAGATAGCAGGCAGCAGGGCAAAAGAGAAGTCTAATGGACAGAGATTGTGTCCCGGTTCCAAAAGTGCTCTGAAAAAATCGGGTCAGAGCCCCTGTACTTATACTCAAAATGTCTTTAATGTAGAGGTAACGTCAGAAGAGTTTTAGAAGTGCACAACACCCCCATTCAATCTCAGACCTGACTCCAGACACACTGCAGGGGGGTGGAGACCGCATTGTGAAATGACTGGAACAGCCCCATTCAGGTGTCAGTGACAACTCCTCCCACCACTCTAGCTCAGGAAGACCCATCAATCAACCTGGTAATGGTCCATCAGGATAGGCAGGGCACACCTCCGCTCCCTTTGTGACTGTCTAGATTGAATGCACCATCAGCCCCTGTCAGTCTAAACCAGACATTGATTGGAGTCAGGCTGCAAAGCAAGAAGAGTCAAAAGCACATAGAAATGCCCACTTTATAAAAGTGACATTTCTAAAATAGTAATAAAAAATCCACCTTCACCACTATTCCAAACATACCATTTCAGATCGGAAATTAGCACTGAAAAACTTATCTGGGAATTCCCAATGCAAATCTCCGAGAAGAGAAGGCCTCACAGCAGTGAGAAACTAAATATGCTGTTTGTCACTACCTGGAAAATGCACACAATGAAGGCACATGTCCTAACTTCTACCTACACAGCATCCTGCCCAGAGGGCACCCTGCCCAGAGGGCCTTCCTTATACTATGACCCATATGTAGAAAAAGGGGAGTTTCAGGCGTGGCAAGTAATTTTATATGACAAGCCAATGTGGCAGTAATCTGTGCACGCAGGCCCTGCATTGGCAGAGACCTGAGACTGGTTTGAAATGCTACTTATGTGGGTGGCGCAATCTGCGCTGCAGGCCCACCAGTATAATTTTGATTTACAGGCCCTGGGTAAATGTGATTCCACTGTACAAGAGACTTGCATGTAAATTAAATATGCCAAGCAGGTGTAAACCAAACATACCATGTTTTGTGGTTTGTTTGGTTTGGGGTGAGAGCACATTCACTTTAACACTGATTAGCAGTAGTAAAATGCCCAGAGTCCTAAAGCCAACCAAAAGAGGGTCAGAACAAATATGAGGAAAATGGCAAAAGGTTTGGGTACAACCCTGAAAAAAAGAGCCAGATCCAACAACAACCTACATGTTTTGCAAGAGGATGCACATGTGTACGTATGTAGTTAGTTGGCTTGTCAGAGTCCTCCTTCATGGTGCATGTTGAATCTTTTCAAATTAGTAAATTGATAGTTTTTCTAAATGGACAGATCAGTCGTTAAGGAAGTCCTCCATGATGATCAGTGATTCTCAGGCAATGAGCAATTTTATATTACCATTCTGTTATGGAGAGTGTTCTATTCTTGTAGCACATGCTCTGGTATTTCATCCTTCACCAGCCTACTTTGGTGTGGTGTGGTTGTTTCAGAGTGTTCTATGCCCCATTGCTTTTTTATCTAGGTTATTTTGTTCTGCTATACACGCCTCCAATCAATGCAATATTATCAATAGGAAAGTGACCTCTTAAATTCAACAATTCCTGTGCTTAGTTTGATCATCATGGACAATGAATGTTGTACAGAGAAGGCAATCAGCACGTGGATGTTTATTTTCTTTGTCTCCAGAAATAGGAGTGGTTCAAGGCAGAAGGGGTCATATATATCTTGCAGATTTTTTAACTGGCCCCTTTTTACTGAAAACTCACGGTTCTCTTCCTTTGATGGCCATCATAACTTTTTTTTAAACCTGGCAAGTTCTTATCTCCAAGGATACACTTGCTATTATTACCTTGCTACTATTTACCTTCATGTTGAAACTCTGAGTGTTTTTTTCTGTTGCTGAAGGGGAAGTTAGCAGTATATGACTGACCCACAGTCCAAGTAGGACAAATGAAGAGCAGCTTCTGAAGTTATCAAGCACCAAGGGGCACCAGTGGAGGTAGGAAACATCCTTTACACCGCAGATGTTTAAACGCAGTGCTGTTACGACGCATCCTTTACAATGCAAGTCGTACCCACGACTTGCGCTGGAGGGCGTTACAGGATTAAGAATAGTATATTTACTATTCCAACACCTTCCCTAGTGTCCACGGGGACTGGTGTTAGAATAGTAAATTATACTATTCTCGATCCGCGCCCCCAACGCAAGTCGTTGTCACGACTTGCGTTGTAAAAGACGCATTGTAACAGCACGCGTTGTGACGGTACGCGTCGTACCGTCATACATCCAGTGGAGGTATATGGTCCTGGGTGGAGTAGACTGTCTCTTTTGTTGGAACCCAAACACCTAGTGAAAACAATAATGCAGGCTTAGCTGTTCGTGGACTCTGCCCATGCGTTGAGCCTCCAGAGATCTAGAGATCAGTCCAGTCATTGCTTGACATCCAGGAAATCTGTTGCCTCAAAAGCACTAATTTCACTGGAATCCTGCTCACAATGGATGTGTGAGAGGACTCTGCATCATCTTAATTGATGGGTGGCATGAACCATAAGAAGGAACAGTCTTTGAAGGACATGTTGGCACATTAGGTGCAAGCCAAAGGTGGTTTACTGAAAAAGCCGAAGGAGGACAGTCAGACGGACACCTCCTCCCAAAAAAAGAAGGTTCAGGCTCGGAAGGATGAACTTGTGTCCCTTCGGTCAGATTTTAATAAATACCCTATAATGTACTGTAGAGATTACTTTATTCCATATATTTTGAGCCGCTTGCAAGTCTGGTGAGCAGTTATGTATTCCTGTATCCACTTTTCCATACTGTTCCGTTATATTGACTGTTGTTAAACTGAAGAAATTGGTTGTGATAAGGTGTTGGAAATTACCATCTTTTGCGTGGTATTCGCCCAGATTTTTGCCTTTATTAACTGAACCTGGTTTTGTTGGCCATGGGTCTCTGCACACTTTACTTCTGCTAACCATTGGTAAAGTTCTTGTGCTTTCTCTTCTAAACATGGTAAACTTGGTGTACACAACTGATTGGATAATGTAATTTACTTACAAGTCCCTAGTATTTGGTAGAACATGTACCTAGGGCCTGTACATTAATTGTTACAAGTGGGCTGCAGCGCTCATTGTGCCATCCACTAAAGCATGGGTACTCACAAACATTTTCTCAAGGACCACAAAGTTTTGTCTGTGATGTGACCGAGGGCCGCATCAATGCTAGCAGGGTGGCGATCCGGGGACGGGAGGTGCACTTTTCGTGCAAGATAGATTTGAAAATAAAGGTGTTTCTAAAGTTAACTGGTGCAGGACAACCTAGTTAGTTCCTTTCTAACTCCAATTAACCTTTAAATAAAGTCTTGCCTGTATATTTAACAGCTTTTTTTTAATAGTGCTGAGTCGAGTGAACAGCAGCCCAGTGCTGCTGTTGCTCAAGAGGCTGCATATAAAGGTCAGGAGGGCCGCATGCGCCCCCCCCAGGCCCTACTTTGAGTATCACTGCATTAAGGTATCCCTGTAAAACATGTCTCCAGACCTGCCTTTGCAGCCTGTGTGTACAGAGACACTCTGAGGCTTTGGCAACATGGTCAATTGACCAGGTCCCCTGGGAACTAAGCCTTTCCTCTATGTGACATTTGTATATTCTATCCTTTTGTCTCAAACTAGCTCCCTCTCTGTTTACCGTTACCTCTAACTCACTCAAAACTAGTGTAATCTTAAGGATTTATAGCAAACCAAGCATGACCTATTTCAACTGTTTGTGTGGCATGTTAAAATCTAACATATCATTTAGTATTGTTTGGCATCATATGGGCTTAAACCGGTAACATAATTCAAATTTGGGCCGTACAGTCAAAATATGTTTTGCCCAGGGCCTCCAAAATCCTTAAGATGACACTGCGTGTGTGCAGTAATAAACTGCCACTTCAACCTAGCATACAACCTCCTAAATTCCTCCTCTCTGGGGTCACTGAGACCGTGAAGCGAAGACCAACACAAACTCGATCTTGTTTTATTGTTTCAGAACAATTGCCACTGCTGCTATTCACCCGTACTATTCACCCAGACCCTTTTCCTATATGCTGCTACATTTATGCTATGTTTTTGTATACAATGTTTTTCACTAATATGTTTTACACCTTGCTCTTTATGTAAAGTGCTTGATACCCTACTTTGGGTCTGGTTCGCGCTATAGAAAACTCTAAGAATAAACAAAATAAATAAATATACCCTATTGGGTAGGGAGCGGCCAGAAGATGCCCCCACCCACAGGTTGGCACTGGGCATAAATGTGGCATCCTCAGTACCCTCCTCAGAACATTTCTGGACCTGTGAAATTCAGAAGTAGGACTACCCTGCTGTCTGAATTTTGAAGGAAAGCTGGATCTGCTTTCTCAGAACCCTAGAAGTGTCGCATGGGGTCAGTTGGCTGACCTTCTGTTTGAGCTACAGGGACACAACAAGCTTTCAGATGCTTTTTCCAGCAACTGACCAGTACCAACTGACCTGCTTTGTATCATGTTGCTGTCCTTTGTTGGAGTGACTTCTAGTAGCCCCTCCCACTCAAGCCATCCAGTGTACTCCTGCCCAAACTGCAAAAGCTTGGACTTTGAATTTTTTTTACCAAATGTTCTTATAAAGAACCATCTGGAGACTGGTACCGATGTCAATTTGCGGTCAGATTCAACTTACTAGTTTGCCCTGCTGAAAGATATTTGACTTCCAGAAAAGTTTCCAAGTTTTAATGTAGGAAGCTGCATAGGGAATCCTATCAACAACGAGATCCCCTAGGGCATGGGCTTTGTACTTTGCCTGCCTGAGGCTTTCCTGTCTTCATCATCAACCTCACTGGGGCCCCGCTATTCAGCAACCCTGTATTATTGAGCTCTCCTTTGGGTGCACTTTGCCCCACCAACGAGTTTTTGACCACCACTTTTCTCTGGTAAACGTTTTAGTTCAAAGGTAAATTTATCACCAAGGTGAAGCTGGTCCCTGTATCTCCAGGTCTATTGATTGGAGTTTTGTTATTTTGGTGTAATTTTATTTTTTCACATATTCTCTATTTTTCTAAATTGGTTTGGGATTTTTCTTGTATTGTGTTTTCACTATATTACTTTTGGATTACTACATAAACACTTTACACTGTGCTTTTAAGTTAAGCCTGACTGCTTATATGCCAAGCTGCCAGAGAGTCAAGTGCAGGTTAATTTAGTGACTTTTGTGGTTCACCCTAACATGAATTGTGTTTATTATTTGAGTGGGGCTTCCACCCCTCTCAACTAATAACTCAATTTCCTACAGAAGGTCAGAGACCCTGAATGACCTGGAACCCACACTTTGAAAATGTTAAACATTTTATATGCCCTCTCCAGCACAAGTTTCCCCCCGTACCCCCATTTCTAGAAACAACAGAAACACCTCTGATCGGGCAGCATATTGACTCATTGAAATCTGATACTCTGGTTTGAATTAACTGCAAATAGGTGCCCTGCAGTTGGCAAGACAGTAAGCTTTGGACCCCCTGAGTCCCACATATTAATTTTTACAACCATTGGCAGATGTTTTCTCATAGCTCACCATCCCACCCAACTCACTTTTGAAATGTTAGTCCTTGTGCCCGGTACAGAAGCAAAATGATGGCTGTACACACTCTACTACAAGGTGGTTGGGAGACTAGGGAGCACCATGCTGTGTGATTTACTTTGACATTTTTTGTTTCGTTGGCTGGTCCTATGGCTGTGTATAAGACTGTTACTGTGGGAAATAGTTTGAGTAAATGATGGTGTTTATATCTACATTATATGTATCTAGTGAATAATGTACAGCCTTATTAATATACACTTATGTTATAAGAATACATTGATTTTCAGTTGATGCCACATCCCTCTGGCTTTACTGGCGTAATAAATGGTTGCTGGTACTCTTACCCATGTATGTGGTCCACATTCTGTTAACATTGGTAAAAAGGGAGACAGGGTAAAGTCGCAGGAATTCGAGAGCTACTAGTCAAAGGCACGTCTCGCCTGTTGCTACATTATCCCTCCGAGCTCATGCATTGCCTTTTACTGGTATTTTTAATCATTTTACTGCATGTGTAACTATGCCCAAAACAAGCACTGGAAATTCAATGGGTCTCGCCTTTAGTTTGAGTTAGAGCTATTGACATTATACATGGCAATGTCTTTTACCTACGTGTTATGGAGTGTATGTTTGTGGTGTGTAGTGGAATTATGTTAGTAGGATTGTATTCGCTAGTTGTGGAATTGTGTGGCATGGAATTGTGTGATCTGGAGTGGATTTTTGTAGTCAAATTATGTGGCATGGTGTGCTTTAAAATTATTTGGATAGTAATGATGTGGTATTGAATGTACTGGAATTATGTGGAGTAGTATTGTGTGTTATGGTGTGTAATTATGTGGAATGGTATTATGTGTTTTGGAGTGGTATGTATATAGTGGATTTTAATTATATGGTGTGCTGTTGAATATTCTGGCATGATGTAGAAGTGTGTGCTGTTGATTGGAGGTATGTGTAGTGTAATTGTATTGTAGAGTTGTATTATGTGGTTTGGTGTTGTATTATGTTGTGTGGTTTGGAAATGTGTGGAGTTGAATTGTGTGGCATGGAACCTTGTGGATAGCTTTGCCATTTTGCAGTCTAGCGTAGAACTCTAGGCCAAGTCCCAGCACAAAACTGGAACACTGACACTAGGTAACGGTGCTCTACTGTACCACAACATTAATCAGAGATGGCATGAGTAGGGGCACTAAAAGAATCATCCTGAATGAGGAACACGCCAGTGGCTGCTAGGATGCAGCACAAATCAGCCAACAGGCAGAGTACTCTGTTGCCCAGACTCTGTTGAAAAAGATGCCACTGACTGCATTTTAAGAAAAGATGATTGGTAAAATAATCTAATGTGACTTTTTAATTTTTGGAACATGTGTGGCTTCTATAAGAAATAAAAATATTGTGTCCCACTAATATGTAATAAGGGCACAAGTGTCTGGTGAAGGAAACAAATGGCCAGTGCAGTGGGATAAGCGCTAAAATCTTTGAATAAGCACATTGTTGCAGAGGCATCTTGAATGAGCCCCATGGAACAAAACTCAACATGGACCCAAACACTCTTAAAGGTGGTTTGAGGAAGGAGTATCCCAGTTCCTATCCAAAGGATTAGGGGGAGAGGAGACAAATGTGGTAGCTCGAAATTCAAAAGCCATCACACCATCTGGCACAAAAACAGTGACACCACCTGCTTATAATGCTCTTAGTACAGGTCATGTGTTGGAAGGTTCCAAACAGAAAATAGGTCTGGTTTCCACGATAACGTATGCTGGCTCCATGATGACCTAACAGCTGGAGCAATGGTCACCCTCCGCATACTCCAGGTTCAAACTATGGGCAATGCGTTTACTCTACATTTGCACGTTTAAGTGAAGGTGCGGGGAGATGTGGCATGTGCACGCATACTGCACCGTACACCGCCAACGAACCAGTTCCCAACCTCCTAGCGCATGCTTATCTGCTGAACCTCAGTAGGATTTCGAATCCTCCACAGTTTCAACACAGACCCTATCAAACATGCAGCTGTTAAAGCCAACAGAACTCTTAAAGGATCTAAAAGTAAATGCTGTGCATCAATTCAAATAAACAAAAAAAATCAAGAAAAGAAAGAAAAGGCCAGATTCAATCTACAGCAAAAACTAGCTCAGAGGGCCAGGATTGAATAAGGATAGGGCTTACCACTTGGTTCATACCGCCGCTGAGAGTGGGGAGGCTTTCTATGCATTAAGTGTCCCACACACACACACAAAGACAGCGGGATCACTTCAGCGGCACTTCCGAACAGACCCTGACTGAGAGGGAGGGGCAGATAAATACTTAAAGAAAAAGCTGCGCCTGAAGTTCTTGATGTTAATGTAAAGCATGCAGGAGGGAGGAGGTAGCTGCAGCCGAGGAGAGGGAGCGCACAGGGAGAAGGAGGCAGCTGCAGCCTGAAGAGAGGGAGCAAGTGTGGGCTGTAGCGAGTTCCTGAGTCTAAACAAGCAATAAGAAAAAAGTATTGTGAACGTATCTAGGACCCTATTTAAATATTCCCGATTTATGCCCTTATGGAAAGGGGCGACCGCTCGGTCCCCCCGAACGTATGGATGGGTGACCCGAACCTCCCGGGAAGCCATTTTGGGCGAGGTGGGCGTAGCCCGGCTGGTATGCCCAAAGCGGCATAGCCGGGGAGCGCCTTCCCCCGCCCGAGAGGGGTTGTCCTAGACACCTCGACGGAAGACCACGCCCCGTAGGCGTATTGGGGACGGGTACACGCCCTCCCACAGAAGGATAAAGGAGCGGGAACCCAGAAGATCGTCCTCTTGTTCCTCGGATCGGAAGGCTGCACCCACTCGTTGCTCGTGAGCCCTCGACGGAACAAGCAGCAATTTTGAACGTGGTAATCCTGTTTTTTCTCTTTCAGTTTCGACACAGATTTCAGGACCTCGTGGATCGACCAAAGGCGGAGGACTCGAAACCATGCCTAGCAAGCAAGCAGGAAAGGGTTCCGAGACGGAGAAGGTGTTACGCCTGTTGTCGAACCGGATGGCTTGTATGGACCGAAAGCTCGGTCAAGTCCAATCGCTCGGTAGAGGTTTGGCGGAGGTGAAGAAGCAATTGGCCGCATTGAATGATCCAGGTCAGCCGAAAAAGGTAATAGGTCCGGCCTTGCCGGGAGTTGCCCCCAAGGTTGGAGGGAAGAGGGTCAAAGAGAGGGCGGTTTCGGGGGGGGGCACGGTCCCAGAGGTACCTCCCATCACCCCCCTTATACCGGCTGAGAACCCAGAGTTAGGCCAGCCGATCCCAAGAGTGATCACCCCGGCCGAGGACGATGAGATGCCCCGAGAATTGGCCGCACAGTTGACGGCATGGCTCAAGACAAAGGTGGGGGGCACAGTGACCCTGGGAGATCCGGCCGAAGATGCCAGGGTACTAATAACGCAGTTACGGCAATCGAGAGATGCCGCAAGGGCGAGTGTTCCTCTTGTTACCCCACAGGTGGCGCCTGGAGTACCAGCAGCTGGTCAAGAGAAGACGGCGGCAACAACAGCCGATCCGGGTAAGCTCGCATTGCCGATGGTGGGGGAGGGCTCGATACCCTCAAGGCGGGAAAAGGTTGCACAGCACATTCCCATGGCCACGAAAGAGTTAATATGGGGAGACAAGTATGTCAACATGTTTTCATTGTTAACGGACCATCGTGAGATGGAGTATGCTAAAACGCAGAAAGATTTGTGGCACCCTAGTGTCTGGCGCGCCAAGATGGCCGAGTTCAGGGTGGACGAGACAGTGACGAACTGGGTTAAGGCCTTCTCTATATTTACCGCGGTTATGGGGGAACGTAAACCTGAGGTTATGACTGAGTTGGTTTGCTATCAGAATCGCATTATGGATTTTTATTCAATGTATGAGGGGGAAGAATGGAAAGGCTATGACATGAAGTTCCGTAAAGCAAAGGAATATGATGCTTCTTTGTCTTGGGATTGTTTGGACTCGGTGTCATGGCACAAGCAACTCCTGCCAGGGGCGATAGGTACGTCCTCGCCAGGCGGGAGCGGGTCCGGAGTGGTCCGCCAAAAGCCCGGGGTGCCCTTTCGAGCAGGGACAGGCGGGGGTTATCAGCCTAGAGTTGGCGGGAATGGCGGAAAAGGGGGGGTCTGTTGGGGCTTCAATCGAGGAAACTGTAACAGACCGCAGGGGACATGCAAGTTTAAGCATGTGTGTGCCGGCTGTGGGAATTCCTCACACCCGGAAAGTGCATGTAGATCAAAAAATGGCGGGACGGGAGGAAAAGGTGGGTCTAAGCAGGAGTGAGGTGGACCTTTGTGACCGATTGCCTACACCCGTTGATCTCATGGTTATGATTCCGTGGTTAAACAAATACCCTGATCATGTATCCGCTGGGGTGTTGAGGAAGGGATTCTTACATGGCTTCCACATCCCAGCGGGGGACTTTCGGGGGAACTCCTTTTGTAGAAACCAGTTATCGGTACGACACAACCCAGGCGTGGCAGAAAAGAAAATAGCAAAAGAGGTCAGTGTGGGGCGAGTGGCTGGCCCCTTTTCTTGCCCGCCGGTGGCCGAGTTCATCTGTTCCCCGTTAGGGGTTGTCCCGAAGAAAGATCCGGGGGAGTTTAGGCTCATACATAACCTTTCTGCTCCTAGGGGTTTCTCGGTGAATGATGCCATTGACCCAGAAGTTTGTTCAGTACGATACGCATCGTTCGACGATGCCGTGGCCATGTTGAACCACCTAGGCCCTGGGACGCTGATGGCGAAATGTGATATCGAATCAGCATTCCGGTTGCTGCCGGTGCACCCGCAGGATCAGCGCCTGCTAGGTTTTACATTCCAGGGAAGTTATTACATGGATAAATGCATGCCCATTGGTTGCTCCATTTCATGTGCATATTTTGAGATGTTTAGCTGTTTTTTGGAATGGGCATTTACCGAGGCTACAGGACATAGACATGTTATGCATTATCTGGATGACTTTCTGTTTTTAGGGGCAGCCGGGGATACCAACTGCGCACAGGCGCTGTATGATTTCTGCATCCTCATGAATGAATTTGGTGTCCCATTGGCACCAGGTAAGACGGTTGGACCATCTACTTCACTGGAGTTTCTGGGAATTGAGCTCGATTCTGTGGAGGGGTGTTTCCGATTACCAGTTGAAAAAGTGATCAAGTTCCGGGCTTCCTTGATGCAATGCCTGGGTGGGGAGAAAGTGACCCTGCACCAGTTACAAAAAACAGTGGGTCAGCTTAATTTTGCCTTGAGGGTGATTCCTATGGCCCGCCCGTTTCGCGCTCTATCGCGCAAGCTATGGGAGGTCTCAAAGAGGGTCACCACCGTACGAGACTGTCTGGAGAGGTTCGCCAGGATATGCGTATTTGGTTGGCATTTCTGGCGGACTTCAACGGTCGAGTCGTCTGGAACTCCCCGCCAGAGTCTTCGGAGGAATTAGGTCTATGGACCGACTCGGCAGGGAGCGTGGGTTTTGGCGCCATCTTAGGTGATCGATGGTCGGCACAGACATGGCCAACATTGTGGCACTCCAACGGGCTCACAGGTAACATTTGGTTCTTGGAGTTATTCACCATCTGGGTTGCTCTGATGACATGGGCGGACGACTTCAGGGACCGCTCAGTGGTGTTTTGGTCTGACAATATGACTGTTGTCGAGTGCATTAACCAACAGGCAGCACGCTGCAAAATGATCTTGAGATTGTTGAAAGAGATTGTGCTACTTTGCATGAGACTGAATGTACTGTTCAGGGCGAAACATGTGCCAGGTGTACTGAATCATGCGGCTGATGCACTCTCTCGTTCACATATACAGGCATTCAGGGGTTATCTGCCCACAGCAGACCCAGAGGCAGCACCATTCCCAGAAGCAATGTGGCTAATCGGTGCCTCGGATTACAAGACCTCGTGGCAGCGAGTCTAGCCCCCAGGACAAGGAAGGCATACGAAGGAGCGTTTCGTTCCTATTGCACATATTTAGGTCCCACAGGGAGTCAGAATTGGGGTCAGGAGGAATCCTTCCTGGGGTACCTGGTAGCACTACACAGGGAGGGCCGATCAGTGGCAACGGCAGGTAGGCATAGGGCGGCCATTTCCTTCATGGCCCAGGTACACGGCATAAAAGACCCTACAGGTTCCTTTTTGGTGAAGAAAGCCCTTCGCGGCTGGCAGCGCCTTGAGGGTTGCAAGAAAGATACGAGGCACCCGATTGGCTTAGACAGACTGTCTCTGCTTTTAGCAAAGCTGGATGAAACGTGTTCCTCCCATTACGAAGCAGTTCTGTTCCGGGCAGCGTTCACATTGGCATTCCATGGGGCCATGAGGGTGAGCGAACTTGTCGCAAAGAACAAGAGAGATATGGAGGGAGGTTTGTGCAGGGATCACATCCAGATAAGGGGTGATTCGATGGTAATCATGATAGCCAGGTCCAAGACCGACCAGGGGGCTATGGGAGATAGTGTTGTCGTGCAGCGCAGCCGTGGGTCCCCCATCTGCCCGTTGTAAGTGTGTGGAAGACTATTTGGCGCTAAGAGCGGCCGCTTGGGGGGGGAGCTTGCTCCGACACAAGGATGGCACCCCACTGACGAGATTTCAGTTTCAGAGGGTGCTAGCACTGGCAATCGCTGACGCGGGCATGGACCCGTGCGATTTTGGGACCCACTCCTTTAGGATAGGGGCTGCTACTGAGGCTACAGCCAGGGGTCAGAGTGCTGAGGAAGTGAAACAATTGGGCCGTTGGTCCTCGAATTGCTTCAAGAGGTATGTGCGTTTGCACATGTTGTAAGTGATCAATTGACATGCACTCACGTTTTCTGTCCTTTGTTTACTTTGCAGTTTCGCGAGCCTGCCACGCAGGGCGGAATTGGAGGTCGACCCAGCATCAAGAGACCAGCGGTCAGAGGTCACCGTCTGGAGAGAGGATGGTATGGGTCGTGGGCCACTCATACGTGAGGCGCGCCGGTGACGTATTCAAGGAAGGTGACGCGATTCACGCACCTGGGGAATACGGGTTCAGAGTGGCCTTCCATGGGAAGGGTGGGCTCATTTTTGACAACTTCGAGTCATTTTTCGAGGGACTTCTAGGGCGGCATAGGTCACCGCCATCTGTAGTCATAGTACACCTGGGAGGCAACGACTTGGTGGCACTGGGTAGACGAGTGTTACTTGAACGTATCTTGTCTGCTGTTAGCTGGTTGGCTAAAAGAGTCCCGGGGTGCACGATTGCCTGGTCCCACATGATTCCTAGAAGGAGGTGGCAGGGGGGCCTTTCGGTGTCAGCTCTGATCCATTCAGTTAAACGGGTCAATAATAAGATTGGTAGATTGTTCCGTTCTGCACAGTTGCATGTCATTCCTCATGGGTGTATCCGGGGTGACCATATGTATCTGAACGATGGGGTTCACCTGTCCAGGGAGGGGAAGGATTTACTCATAGGAGACTTTGTTGCATGGCTAAGAGGTTTGAGGAAGCATGACCTATAGGAGGAGTAGGGGGGGACCGGATCGTCGGTCAACTATCCGGTCTGTGGCGGTAAGGTCATGATCGGTGAGCAGTAATTTCAAGGTCCCTAGAGTGGGGCGCCACCCACAATGGATGGGAGCGCCCGGGGGAAGACGGCCATTGGCCCCTTCCACGGGGAGGCGGCACCCACTAAGGATGGGGCGCCTATGGGGAGATGGCCATGGGCCCCTCCCAGGGGGGGAGGCGGTTAGATGCCCCTCCTTACTAATTTCCCGGGGGCCGGATATCCGCGACGGCGGATAGAGTGTGTGGGGTTGGGGGGAGAGTCCACGCTGTCCTTCCTACAGAGACCTCATACGGGAACTCGAACGACCCTTAAGATGGCGTCGAGTAGAAAGGGGGCCCCCACCACGACAAGGGAAGTTACAGTTGGCAATGAGGGTAGAGCCCTCTGCGCATGCGCCGCTCACACAGTGAGGGCGGGAGTTTGGTAGTAGGGATCTGACACCGGTTAAGACCTTGCCGTTGGCCCTTAATGCTAGGATGTACAATTTGAGTTAGAGTGTATGCATTTTCAGGATGTTAGCCAAAAGTACATGACTGCATCGAAATGTAATAAATGACAAATTGTACATAATGCATAATGATGAAACTTTTATTTAATGTTTTACATTTTGTTTCATATTTTAATAAATACGGCCGGGAGGGTGACTCCCTCCCGCCTTCCAAAAGTTCAACTATTGTCTGACTTCCCATCCTTGGGGATATGTGTTGGGAGGGGGTGGCGGGCATCCCGGCCATATGTGGTTATAACAAACCATATCCTTATAAAGGCATAAGAATCATATCCATATTTAGTCACAGCCAATGCAGTCCAAATACGGCAAGGCAACTCCCAGAGACTCCTAGAAAGTACAACGCGTTCTTTAAACAAACCAAGCCTCCAGCAGCCCGGGAATTCCCCCTGCTTTTGTTTTGATTTGTCCAAGAACTCCTGGAGTCCTGAAAGAACTGTAAGTTCTTAGTGATATCTTATGTCCAACCTTATGTCAAACTCTGCACCTTCCAGGTATAAATATACCAGCGTTTGCCTTAAGCAAACACACGGTGGTTTGGAGCAGATCGGCTATCTACTTACCCGAAGCCCAGCTGTAACGAGAGCCGAAGGAAGCCGACCCTTCCATTGACGCACTGAGAGAGACGCTGTTTTTTCTCCTGCCGAGAAATCCAGCCCCAGTGTTTCCAGTCACCCTTGCGGGTTTCTGGGAGATCGAGTCCTGAGAACGAGATACAAGACCTCCTTCATTCTATAACCAAGGTACGGAGCTGATTAGATCCTTAGAGAATTCTTGATTCAGATTCTTGGCAAAAACTAACTTAACTAAAACTGCAGCTCACTTACTCCTTCCCACGTACTATGCTTAGGTTAGGTACACCGAGGTAGGCGTATCTTAGAAGCACCAGTTGAATACGTTTAGTCAATGATTTTATGTATGTATATATTTAATCTATTTTAAACTCAGTATGGCTTAGAAACTGTACCATGCTTGTACAGTATTATTTCATAATACTCCTTTTAATGTACGCACTTTACTTTATGACAAGTATTGCAATTGTGGCAACTCACTTCTCTTGCACGAGAAAGAGGACTGCTCAATAAATAACAACTTTTATTAAAAACGCCCGTCTCTCTATTTCTCTGCACTCCTGGTGAAACGAAGCATGCACGATTGACTGAGTGAAATAGTTGTCTATTGTTTTCCACGACTCTGGGGATACACTCCTTATTCTGAGGGGAGCAAAGTTGTCATGTTTATGCGGTTGTCAGAAACGAATCCCTTCTTGTCTATTCAGGAAAGTTAACTCCTTCCTGTTCACTCGAGAAAGTTTCTAGTGACCTCTGAGCTAGCTGGCATACCTAATTAAGTCTAACATATTCAATAGAGACCTAGTCGACCTCATTCCTACGTCTAAACTATCGTTTATGTTATTCCAATGTGCCGAGCCTATTGGGAATATAGGAACTACACTACATGCCGCCCAACGTCTGGTAAGGCGATAATCTTACGCTAGATACTTGAGTAACTCAGTCGTGCTTTTCACACAGACCCCTTTTTCCCGTAAAAACTCCAATAGACGTCTGGAGTGGATAAACGGTTAATATCCGCCAGAACTTAGTAGGAAGAGATTCCTATGTATTAGATTTTGGTTTAGTCAACGTTAAAGGATACAGTGTTCCAAAATATTGTGCACCTAATCTTTGTTTCCTTGAAACTTGCTCTGCAACAAAAAACTTTCTGTCAGTAAAATGGTGGAAAGTGACGATGAAAGGGAGATCGCTAGAATAGCAGCTCAACTTCTAGCGGATGACACAAGTCCCCAAAATGAAGACCCGAATGTTATAATCATTCCGGTAAACGTAAGAAAAACTATAACTATTAAACTTATAGAAAATGGACTATCATCAAGAGGTGATACAGTCATATTTGTGGTAGAGGCCCATGAATATCGGCAGACAGAGGTATGCTATTCATGGATACATTTTCCTGAATCCAATAACACACGATTTCCACTATTACAAAATAGAAGAATCTCCAACTGAATATGCCCCTTTCGAGGACGTTAAATTCCACTAACATACCAAGAGCACCTGCTCTGGTTCAATGGCGCCCTAAAACATCAAAATCACATTACCAGGCTCGGTCCACTAGGTAGACCAGGAGCCACATGTTCGGTTCTAGCCAGCTATACACCACATCCTGACATTGAAAAGATGTCAGATCGAGAACTTTTAGTTCAGCTAAAACTACTAATTAAAATACATAGACAATTGGTCCAATAAGTCATGCGGACTTCAACAGTCCAACCAGCAATAAGAATTCCACAACACACCCCTCACCAGGGGAATACAAATAAAATCACACCACAGACTATACAATCAGTTATTGGCAAAATACCCGCAAAACGGGAACAAATTCCATTCTGGTTAGCTCAAAAAATCACTCAAATAGAGGCAGTATTTCCTGATACTACTCCTAATGAGAAACACAGAATTCTGACTATCTGTCTTCCAATGGGGATCGCACCACATGTGGAGGACTGTGACACTTGGGGCACAGTCTTTGCTTCGATTTACTCAAAAACACATGGTGTTCCGTCCATGGCGGTTATACCAGACGTACTAAGACAGATTCAAAATGAATACGGTCCAGAACCTGCTTTAACTCTAGGTATGAAATTACTGAAAGACTTTAAGCAAGTCTCAGCTATATTACTAGCCAACATAAAAGGAGAAGCAGCATCTGTGGCGATTTGCCAAAAATTGAAAGAAACAGATATAGCAGAACAACCATTTGAACTTGCCAGAATAATTGAAAAATCCTATGAAGAATTAGGTAGAGATAGTTTGGGTGGGAAAACACTAAAACCACAACTAACTGAAAATCCTGAAAAAACCTTTATTAAAAATAATCTCATTACTTCAAAAAAGAAGTGGGAGGGTAATAAACAAACTACTCCCATAGAAAAACAGTTCCAGTCCAGAGGAAGGTCTCCTCAACGGAGAGAAAGATCTCCAGAACGAGGAGGCAAGTCTCCCCACAGGGAGCCCTCTGAGAAAAGATACAACCTTAGAGATAGGAATAAATTAAGAAAACCTGACAGATATCAAGATATTGATACACGTCCCTCTCGATCGTTTCAGACTTCCTCACAGAAATCGGAAAGAAGAGGACGGTCAGAACACAAAGAAGAGCACGTCAAGTCCAAAGACAAGGAACCTGCTCATCAAAGTAAAACATTACAATTTCCAAAGAAGAAGGTAGCTAGTATTAAAATAAAACTCACCGAGGATTCTGAGGACACAACTGAAAAACGGAGAATGGGCCCAGACAATGCTAGACAGCGCAGCAGAAGTGACCATAGCTCGCAAGATCCTGATGAATCTTCTGGAGACAGTGGACACGAATGAATACATTCAGGTGGAAACTGCAGACACCAGAGTTAGCGTGCCTCATAAAATATATGAAATAACATTACGTATAGAAGGGGACAAAACTAGGAAAATAACAGGTCTCTTTTGGGAGAACCTATCTAAAGGCTATGATATCCTTCTAGCAGAAAAAGACTGGCCACCCGAGTTTGTCAGGGAGTGCCCACATGGCCACATGGCGAAGAAATGATTATGCCTGCCTTCTCAAATCACATTCCAATTCATAAAAAAAACAGATTTGCTAGAAAATGGGCAGTAGCCCAAGCCCCTGCATTATATAAAAATCATGTAGGATGGGATGAGGATTCTCCTCACCATAAAATCCAGTTAAAAGATCAACCGACTGCACAAAGTCAGTATCCTGTTAAGCAAGAAGCTAAAAAACAAGTCAGGGAGATCTTAGATCAACTAGAATATCAGAGGGTGATTGAAACATGCACCTCACAAATGAACAATCCTTTGTTTCCTGTCTCCAAGCCGGACGATTCATATCGTCTAGTTTTGGACTACAGACGCCTAAACTCATGCTGCAAAACATTTGCAGTACAAAACTCACACAGTGCAGCACTAATGAATAACATCGTGCGCAAAAAATATAAAACGACATTAGATATCTCAAATGGTTTCTTTTGTCAACATATTGCACCTGAAAGTAGGTACTTGACCGCTTTCTCAACAATGGGGGCAAAAAAACAATTCTGTCGACTCCCACAGGGATTCACGAACAGCCCAGGATTATTCTCAGCAAGGGTAACAGAGTTACTACAAATGTATGTTGATGAGGCATTATCTTATGACGATGACATTTATCTTACAGACGATGACCTGGAGACACACTTGAAAAGAGTGAACACCATTATACTTGGGTTCGCAGCTGAAGAGTACAAATTCAACTTTAAAAAGTCAATAATTGCCCACCTCACAGTCCTGTTTTTAGGATATGAATTATCAAGTGAAGGCAAAAGCCTAGCAGACAACTTCTTGGAGAAGTGTGCAGTACTGCAAGCTCCAAAAACGCTGAAAAACTTACAATCAATTCTAGGTTTCCTGAATTTCAGAAGAACATACATTCTAAATTATGCAGAGAGGGTTAAACCTCTCTATGAATTAATAAAACCTGATTTCAAACCAATTAATTGGACTCAGAAACACACAGAGATTTTATGATCATTACAAACAGACATGTTAACTAAAACAAAACTGCAAACATGCGCAAACTAACGCAACCTTGTAATCCGAGTCATCCCAGGAAGATGCGGATTCACGTACCTGACCTCTAATGAGGGAGAAACGGTACCAATAGCTTATAAATCACACTTGTACACACAAGCTGAAATGAAATTCAGTTCTACTGAAAAAATTCTGACTGCGGTTCAAACTGCTGTAGCAAAAGAAAGAGCCCTAGCCCAAGGCAAGAGCATATCTGTTTTAACAGCAGTATCAGCCCTTGAGGCAGTAACAAGACCACGCATTCCGAATGCTATGGCATTAGATCCAAAATGGATACAATGGGAAAATGATCTTGCTGCAACAGACGTGAAACACGCATTTGCTCCAAAAATGAAAAAACTAGAAAATCTGGAATACGAACATGAATGTCCTCTGTCAATCGAAATTCTGCCTCTCGAACAGTACACCTGTGTCATATACACGGACAGATTTGCACAACACTATGTTGTGGAAAAACAAGTTTACAATGCAGCATGCGCAATTGTTAAAGGTCGCTGGCGCTTAGGTAAATTCAGACCGATGGTCACCAAAACTGAATCACTCAGAAACTTTACAGCTCAGGGAGCTGAAATAAGATCTTTAAAGATGGCGTTTGAAAATGCCGATCGCGAATTCCCCACACTAATAGTGTGCGATTCGCATTACTGCGTCCAGTCTTACAATAATGACATGCAGACCTGGATCAAAAACGGTTACAAAGATGAGACAGGTGCCACAATAAAGCATTAAAAACTTTGGGAACAAGTAGTTCTTTTGCAGAAAGAACTACAAAAGACTCACGTGATACATACACTGAGTCATCAACGTGATGGCGTTCACTTTGCAGGGAATTCATTGGCTAACAGAGCCACAGCGGCAGCTGTCAAACCAGCCTCCGTAGCCACAAAAAAGCGTTCTAAAAAACAGATAGACGGTGAAACGCCACTAGCAGTAAAAGCCTCAATGGAAGGCAACTATGCGGCGTTACCTCTAAATTATCCACTCAGAAATATATACATAATTGATGCGAACTCCGTTCCGTTTGCTCGAATCCCTGGAATGGGGGATAGAGTAATTCCAAACACGAACCGGAGAGCTTACTTGATTCAAGAAGCACACATGGGAATGGGTCTGAGGCACCAAGAGATCTTGAAATCTCTAATAGAACTACAATCACAATACTGGTGGCCGGGGATGAACGTGCAAATGTACAACTTTGCAATGAATTGTCAAGACTGCAATAGAGATTGCAGTTGTGAACCGGACCAGACACCAGCCAAGATACCTTTATTAGAAAGCATTAGGCTATCTATACGCAAAAAATCCAGATGGAAAAAGGCGATCCCATAATTATTAAGACGAGATTAATTTAGATGAGACCCGAGCGCTCGGCTGACGCCAGAACTGTTATAAAAGATTTGCGAGTCTTTATCGGCACATACGCAATTGGCATGCTACATTCTAACCAGGGTCCTGCGTTTAGCTCTCAAGCTTACAAAGAGGCCATGACCAGCATGGGCATTGCATTGCGGTACTCTAGTCCATTCCATCCCGAGGGAAATGCGGTAGTGGAGATAAAAAACCGGGACATAAAGCAATCTATAACAGCGAGGGTATTAGGTTCGGGTGACGGGTGGGTCAAACATCTAACAAGTGTCCAACGTAGTCTTAATAATCTGCCAAGAAATTCTCAAGGAGGTATCACTCCATACAAACTTTTGTTTGGTACCAGAATGATCATCAGTGACCTTGATCGTCAGACTTCAGTGGTGAAACAAAAAACCTTTGATATCAAAGATCGTTTCGCTGTTTTACAGGACTTAAATGGAACAAGAAGAAGTCTAAGTAACATAAAGCTAAAGCCAACGGCCACTGAAGAAAAACCACCTGTCCCAGCAAGATCTGTCTGGATTCCAAAGATTGGGGATCTGGTCAGAGAAAAGATCGCGGTGAAGAAGGAATTTGGGCCTTCTTACAGAAAAGCAGTACCTGTCTTAGCTGTCAGCGGAACAATATCAGTAGTACTACCGCCCCTTGCTGGTAAAAAGGAGAACAGAGTTGTATCAATCAACCTGGTAAAACCACAATCATGTGGCCAATAATAAGTAGTAGGCCCAGTGGACTCCCAAGAAGTAGCAGAAGACCAAACCTTGCTACAATCCAAGAGGTTCAAACTGAGAGATTAATCACATTTGATAAACCTGGAGTGAATAAAAAAGGACTATGCAACAAAGCCATGGAACTTGTGCCTCTTGAAACCCAAATTACAACAATTCGTCAAGAAACACCAATCTACAATGATGTAGCCTCTGACTACACGAGTGCAAAGATTAATAACAATCCGGAAGCTATTCCAACAATTGACAGAACTGCATCTAGCTACTTCATCAATTTCCATGACTTTTCTGATGATCCAAGTGAACATGAAGAAACGCCAGCAACTAAAACTTACAAAGAAAAAATTACAGAACTCTTTCATCAACTCAAAGAAACATATCTGATTTCACCATGGATTGAACTATGGATTGTGTTAGGTGTACGTTTCCTCCTACTCTGGCTCATTTTAGTTTTAAGCTTGGGAAAATTCATTGATGGAAAATATAGTACAATGGACACAGCAAGTCAGAACATCAACTTGGTCCTAAAGCCTCACAGATCTTCTCACATCGAAAAAAGAGAACTATCATCCGTGAACATCACAGCCATTCCTATACCTGGTGGTGTAGCATGGGACACAACTGATTATGAAATCTATGGCCCGATTGAACTCTTGAAATATCCACATCAGTTCAAGGTTTCATTAAGTGACTTTGTATCACCGAGTACTTTCTCTGATGATTGGGACTTTGAAAATATTAATAATATGTTGTCCGATTTAGAAATGTCAGCAAAATTCACAGAGCATGATTATTTAGAAGACTCATCAAATTATGAAGAAATGTACTGTTTTAATCATTATGGTCATCACTATTTGCAAAAATCTGCTAATCCCAGAAATGTTTTTACTTATAATCAATGGGAACATTGCCCAACACCGCCAAAAGGCAGCTCGAAAACATTTTATGAGAAATTCCCATACTTCTCAGGGTTTAACAACACAGATCCAGAAACGTTTTATTTTAAAATGTTAAATAAGACAGGAATGAAAAACATGTTGACAAATACTAAATTGATTTATTCTGAAAAATTTTATGAAAAAATGTCTACATTTGGTTTTGAATTTTGGAAAAACAACATAGAAACAAAAACCATTTGGGGTACAAAAGATTGGCAGGTACAAGGTCTAGAATCATTATTTAGAGCCTGCATGATCCCAGAACAGATAATGTTCCTGAATGACACCATTCAACAAACAACCTGTCTTGGCTTAGCCAAGATAAAGGACTTAAACAAACCGTCTATTCCAAAGCCCATATCTGATAGTAATAGCACTACAGATGTGGAGATACACGTATCCCATATTTTACACCAAAACAGAACAAATCCTGATTGGAAAAAATGGTTGATCTGGCCAACAGACACTAATAACTGTCAAGATAGATTCCTGAACAAAACACAGGGGTACAAACAGACCAGGCCAGACCCAAGATATTCACGGAGACAATATCCAGGGATAGTTACAACATACAGTGTAAGAAAACTATGCCTCGAATGGCTACAGAAATCCACACTGCCAGAAATTAAGCAACACTTGACTTTACTTAAAGAAGGTGCTGACTTGCGAGATTTTATATTGGGACCTCGCAAACAGCGTCAAAAACGTTTCATATACGCCGGTATATACGCTGCTTACAACAAGGCTTGGAAAGTAATGCAAATTGAAACTGCTGAAAAAATACGAGAAATTGATCGTATTCATTTGGAAAAATCACTGTCTGTAGTGGACAATGGGTTAACGACTCTGTCCTCCAGAATTTATTCACTGGACAGCATTGTATCTTCTGCTATTGATATAATAGAACAGGATATGCTAATGTTACAACATGGCCAGTCCCAATTACGTTCTATTGTACAGCTAGGCTGGACGTTACAAAATCTGCGCTCAGGTCACGTGCCATGGCGTCTAATCAACAAAACGTCATTCAATTCTATCTTTAACCTTACAGATAAACAAATCTCTTTGTCACAAAAAGGAGCAGACTATACGATACTGAGCATTGAAAAACTTGAAAAGTTACCATTGACAATGTCAGAACGACCTGTCATTGAATGGATAATACATGGTACAATCACAATTCCGATAACGTCTTTTCAGTTTCAATATTGCCAAAAGTATATACCAGCAGGCCTGTATGAAAGGTTGGGTAAAGGATACATCAAGTCAACCTGGAATTTACCTTATACACATAGATGTTATAGTGAAGGGAAAAAAGAAGTATTCCTTAGTGGTAACAACTGTAAAAATTCACTAAGCGGTACACTTCTGTGTCAATGTATTAACTTGCATGGAGCCTGCGAAGGTTCATCAAATAACCTTTCATTTCATCTGCACGGCACCCCTGCAACACAGATAGAGCCTTTTTTCAGACAGCTTTCCAATGGCAGCTAAGTTCTAATAAGTGACCACAGCTGTTGTGGCATGGTGCCAGGAATAGCCTATCTCGTGAGCGTTACTTCCAGGGTCATTTGCTGTATGCAAGTATTGTATCCAAACAGCAAACCAGACAAGGAGGCAGCAATATCGCCTTCTCTGAATATCTCTCCTATTCGAATTGATACTTTAAGCAGAATGAAGTCTATTCTTTTACAGACAACTGTGCCTTTAACCTCGTCCAAAGAGACGTATGATCTGCAAGTTGCAAGGACAGCGGCAGAGATACATACACTATTATCGACAAAGTGCCCCGTGCATTTAGTAGAAATGTTAGGTCAAATTTTAAACATGTCAGATACCAGTGGCATCGCACATGTATTTAAGACAATTTTTTCGGGACTATTAGCACCCTTTGAAGCAGTCCTGAACATCTTCCCAAATTTCGTGCACTCTGTGTTCGGTGGCCTGCCTCTTCTTTTGGGACTCGTAGCAGGAATTTTATTTTTATTTCTTCTGCTCCGATATGGCAAGTCAAGTCACAGACAAAACCCAGGCAACAATGGAAGAAACGATCCTAGCGATGAGATACAGAGAAAGGATTACTAAGGTCCTCGGCTTGGCGAAGCTAAGAGATCTGAATACTACCTGGTTTCTTTCATTCAGACCAATCTGGCAAGATTGCATCTTAACTGATCTACGATGCCTGCTATGCAGGAGAAGAATGCGTGTTGGACGTCTGTCCTACACTACCATCAGCAGTACCTATGGATATTGATACTTTCCTTGGTTCGGTAACGGCTCATGCAACGTGTTGTCCCCAGCGGTTACCTATTCTGATGACGGCATTCGTTGAGACCTCACCATTACGATTAGGTGGCGGTGAGGTACGAGATGAAAGCGGCACACAGGTACAACCTTCTGTGAGCATTGCTGATCCAGACATCGATGATGGCAATGAGTCTCACATATGCACTATTTCTACTTTTTCGGACCTGGTCCATATTTCACCTACTGTTGTAGACTAATTCTTTGCCAGCCTATCTGAGTTAATGTTCTCTCCTAGCAACGAGAATAACTTTTGAATAACTCTTGAAAACACGAGCACACAGCTTTCCCTGAACTTTGAATTTGGCCTTCAGTTTTGATAAACAGAACTCCTAAAAAACTATTGGAACTATTTTTTGCCCTAAAAGCGAAATTCTTTTCCCGTTCCCAAAATATTTACTTTTTTGGCACATGGTACTCTGCTTAAAGTAGAACTATTCTTAGAGAACAAGATTTCTATTTTGAAACTCTAGAGACAATATTTTGATTCAGCCTCTAGCACATGTACAGTCTTGTATATATATGTGATGAAATGGTCTCGACCTTCTCTTCTGTATTAAGAGCCATTTCATAAATGTAATTTTCGCAATTAATTCAGCCAATATTTATGTATGCATTATCTGAATGATACACCTGCTTGAAAAACGTACAGTACAAATACTCATTTTTCGTGTATACACCATATACCATTTCAAATGCAAGTTATGTATTTTGGGGTGGGTTGGAAAACACATGTATCGTTATATGTTTAGTCTTGCTTAGTATTTAGTAATGATGGACATTATACGTGGAGTGGGTGTTGTGAACGTATCTAGGACCCTATTTAAATATTCCCGATTTATGCCCTTATGTGGTTATAACAAATCATATCCTTATAAAGGCATAAGAATCGTATCCATATTTAGTCATAGCCAATGCAGTCCAAATACGGCAAGGCTACTCCCTTAGACTCCTAGAAAGTACAACGCGTTCTTTAAACAAACCAAGCCTCCAGTAGCCCGGGAATTCCACCTGCTTTTGTTTTGATTTGTCCAAGAACTCCTGGAGTCCTGAAAGAACTCTAAGTTCTTAGTGACGTCTTATATCCAACCTTACGTCAAACTCGGCACCTTCCAGGTATAAATATACCAGCATTTACCCTAAGCAAACACACGGTGGTTTGGAGCTGATCGGCTATCTACTTACCCGATGCCCAGCTGTAACGAGAGCCGAAGGAAGCCGACCCTCCCATTGACGCACTGAGAGAGATGCTGTCTTTTCTCCTGTCGAGAAATCCAGCCCCAGTGTTTCCAGTCACCCTTGCGGGTTTCTGGGAGATCGAGTCCTGAGAACGAGATACAAAACCTCCTTCATTCCATAACCAAGGTACGGAGCTGATTAGATCCGTAGAGAATTCTTGATTCAGATTCTTGGCAAAAACTAACTTAACTAAAACTGCAGCTCACTTACTCCTTCCCACGTACTAGGCTTAGGTTAGGTACACCGGGGTAGGCGTATCTTAGAAGCACCAGTTGAGTACGTTTAGTCAATGATTTTATGTGTGTATATATTTCATCTATTTTAAACACGGTATGGCTTAGAAACTGTACCATGCTTTTACAGTATTATTTCATAATACTCCTTTTACTGTACGCACTTTACTTTATGACAAGTATTGCAATTGTGGCAACTCACTTCTCTTGCACGAGAAAGAGGACTGCTCAATAAATAACAACTTTTATTGAAAACGCCCGTCTCTCTATTTCTCTGCACTCCTGGTGAAACTAAGCATGCACGATTGACTGAGTGAAATAGTTGTCTATTGTTTTCCACGACTCTAGAGATATACTCCTTATTCTGGGGGGAGCAAAGTTGTCATGTTTATGCGGTTGTCAGAAACTAATCCCTTCTTGTCTATTCAGGAAAGTTAACTCCTTCCTGTTCACTCGAGAAAGTTTCGAGTGACCTCTGAGCTAGCTGGCATACCTAATTAAGTCTAACATATTCAATAGAGACCTAGTCGACCTCAGATCTACGTCTAAACTATCGTTTGTTATTCCAATGTGCAGAGCCTATTGGGAATATAGGAACTACACTACAAAAGTGCTCAGAAAGCAATAAATAATGTGACTAGTAAGAGCACATGTAACGGGCAGTCCTCATGGGCGGTTACAAAAGTAAACAAGCATTTACAATGCAATGGTCTCGGAAGTATTATAGTTAGAGCTGTTGGCATTGCTCTTTTTAAAAAAAAAAAATGTTTATCCCTAAATAAATGGCATTGTCATTTCTATTGGCAATAGCTTAATTTTTGCATATGTGAGGCTTATTGCATTAGCAGAGAGAGAGTGAGGTATTTAAATAGGGAGTGAGGTAGTGAGAGAGAGTGAGGTAGTGAGAGAGAGTGAGGTAGTGAGAGAGAGAGAGGTAGTGAGAGAGAGAGTGAGGTAGTGAGATAGAGAGAGTTAGGTAGTGAAAGAGTGAGGTAGTGAGGGAGAGGGATGTTGTGAGGTAGTGAGATATAAGCAGAGAGTGATGTTGTGAGGTATTGAGATAGAGATAGACGTAGTGAAAGAGAGAGTGAAAGTGAGTTAGTGAGATAGAAAGAGAGTGAGTGAGGTAGTGAGATAAAGAGTGAGTGAGGTAGTGAGATAGAGAGAGAGAGAGAGAGAGTGAAGTTGTTATGTAGTGAGATAGAGAGTGAGGTAGTGAGAGGGGTGGCAGGCAGGTGACCACAGACCTCTTACCTTGATCCTAGCTCCTATGCCTCAATGCCTCACAGTTTCCGTGGTGTGCCAGTGAGGCTGTGCAGAAGGTGACCAGCAGGAGACCAGACCCTAATCTCTTGAGTGCAATCATACACGGACAGCGGGGCAGAAGGCAAGAAAAACACGAGTGCAATCAGGGGGAAGAATCTATCAATGGAGCAACACTCGCCAACGAAAACAGTTAGCAGTGCAAGCTTGTGCATGTACCTTTATGGAGGGAAGCGCTCCGCAGATAGGTATATGTTGCACCATGCCTCCGCTTAAACGCACACCTTGCCAAAGCACCTAAGAATAAACGCAAGCACTGATCCCAGGCTATGCATGTGCAAGCTGGCCTTGAGCATCAAATGCAAGGAGGAGCGGATGCACAAAGGCAAAGTAGGAGAGCAGTGAGGTACATACAGCTCTTGCAGAGCTTCACATGTACATGGCCCGGGGTCATGCTTTCGCTGAGTGTATCCTGAGAGCCGTCAGAGAGGCAGCACATGCTCATTACACTCATTGTGTGATACGTCACAGCATTGCACTGATCACTGGAAGGTTGCATGCTATGCTGAAGCGATGACGGGCGCCAGTATCTGGAGGGAGGGGGAGCGGGGTTGTGAAGAGCATTAAATTGGAGGGGGGTACAGATGTTCCAGGGAGGGAATTCCAGATGCAGGCTCCACTTTCACAGAAGCACCCGTATCCCGCGTCTGACACTGTTCCCTTGGTTCATCGGCGTGAGCCGAGGGTTGGCAATGTGGCCTCAGTGCCTGAAAGTGAGGGTCTTTCTGGTGGGCGGGGCGTAGAATCATGAATAACATCCTGCAGTGCACGGTCAGTCAGTGAAGGCTTCCCCGTCCCTTCAGAGCTGGCCCACTGATGCTTCCTAATTGCAAAACTAGGAGTACCGCAGCTGCTGGGAAAGTGCACATCGAACCAGATGGATTGGGGAAAGAGGCATGTGACTCACTGGATCGCAGACTGGGGAGGGGTGTCTGCAGCTGCACAGTAAGAAGAAGGGAAAATAAACGAACATGCGGAGAATGACGGATGGGCTATGGGCAGTTCTCCAACATGGTACACAGGGAAAGGTCGTGCCGATGTGCCCTGGTGGTTGAAGTGAACAGGGCGTGACTCGCCAACCCATGCAGCTTTTTTCCACGGGTGGCTGTACCTGAGCAGTTGATCCCTTTGCCGCCCTGGCCTGCTATCTAGAGGCGAACTATGTGTCCACAACAACCTGTTCCCTCGGCGCTGAAGAGCGTGCTGCTAATGGAAGAAATGCGAAGAACACCCAGGCGTGCTAGGCCTAGCCGCTACACTGCCTCTAGGTGCTAGGTGCAGCGCTTAAATGCCACTAACCCCGGGACTTCTAGCTGTTCCTTCCAGCCTGGATCGGAAGGTCGAGTACACACAGCAAGAGAAGAAAGGTCGACTGTGTGCCTGTAATATGCCATGCGCAGGTACGGGGTGGGAGTGATGTCGGCATGGCGTGTACAACTCTCATCAGCCCAGCCAATGCTGCTTCCTGGAATTGTGCACTCAAGGCCCTTGACGAGTCTGACACAGGCTTTCATTTCCAATCCCGTGAAAGGCTCCCAGGCCAAAAGTTGAGTTTCAGGCACTATACCTCACCCTGGCATTCCAGCCGTTTTAATCAAAGGTGTTGTGGCATTCATTGTTGGACGCCAGGCTGATGGACACGCAGGACACGGCCAGCACCAGAAGCAACCAGGTGAGGCACAGCGGTGCCTCCGCCATGGCGGCCCGGAGGTTGGGGCGGGGCTGTGGGCCTTA
Source organism: Lissotriton helveticus (assembly GCF_964261635.1). Lineage (NCBI taxonomy): Eukaryota > Metazoa > Chordata > Amphibia > Caudata > Salamandridae > Lissotriton > Lissotriton helveticus. Next base: position 1,116,285,407 of record NC_136061.1, on the reverse strand, counting down.
GGGTCTCAAGCTGAGCACAGAGCGCCACCGCCTGTCTCCTCCTGCACAGGGTGGCCCTCCAGTATGCCCGGCCCACGCAACGTCCTGTGTCCAGGTCTGCCCTCAGCACCCAGTGCCTCTCAAGGGCATGTTGTGCGCCGCAGCTGCAGATTTCCTGTCCCCGTCTGGGAGCCGAGGTTTGGGACGCAGAGTCCTGGCACCGCTTTGATACTGTCACAGTAAGCGAGTGCAAATGAGCAGAATTCCCAAACTCTTGTTTTTGCCACCCTCTCCCTTCTGCCGCCCTAGGCGACCGCCTAGTCTGGCCTAATGGTGGAAACGGCCCGTGCTTTGAAGTGGTAAAATAAAACCAGCCTCACAGAACACCCACGCAGGTACACATAATATGAGTGGCTTGCACAACATTAACCACACAGACCTGATCGGTGAGAACACGCACATGCGGAAGACAGGCACCACCCAAGTCTGTCTCCGAGATAAAATGAACTTATGTTCCGCTGAAATGCAAAACGGAGGAATCCTCAAGGAGAAGTGGACGCATTATCTAGTGTAGCCCCAAAAGTGAGAAAAAGACCAGTGGGGTTACTACAATGGAGTATCAAAAGAAAGCACATTATTTTCACATGTAAATAGATTTTTAATACGTTCAGAGCGCTTTACATAGCACCAATTACGTTACACAAGGACACACATTCATTTTGTGAGGCACGGGGATTTGCCCAGAATCACAGGAGGTTTTCGCGATATTCCCAAGACTCGAACCGTGTTCCCCAGGTCCGAGGTCGAGCGCCCTAGCCGTTAGGCCAACTCCTCTCTTCTTACCACTGAATGCAGGAGCAGGTTAACTGAGTCATGCCTTTCGTTGCAGAAGCAGCATGTACTATCTATGTTTGGGTGATGCTACAATGACCCATGCTTATCACATGTGGTTTACTTGTAGGAAGAGAAAATAAACTTAAGCACTTTCCCTCCCTCGATGCTTCGATGCACCAGAAATGCTTTAATATCAACGGGAGGCAGGCGAGCGTGGGTGAAATAAAAGAACAAGCGTTTGTCGGGCGATCCGCCCATCCTGCATAAAGAGAAGACTGCGACCTGTGTACTTTTGAGAAGATGGAGGAACACTACAAGCTGCTCTACCAAGTCGCACAGATGAGAGAGTGCGTGCCCTGGGAGCAGGCGTGAGCACAAGCAGCGTTCTGAGTTGTGGGAGGCTGCTTTCCAGGAGGATAGCACCTGGCCACTGCGAGCGCGTGAGCGCGCGTGTGGCCGGCCCAAATCGCCTCCTTCGGCAGAAATGCGAGTGGCCAGGTGCTGTCCTCCTCGGAAGCTGAGTGCAAATGAGCAGAATTCCCAAACTCTTGTTTTTGCCGCCCTCTCCCTTCTGCCGCCCTAGGCGACCGCCTTGTCTGGCCTAATGGTGGAAACGGCCCTTGCTTTGAAGTGGTAAAATAAAACCAGCCTCACAGAACACCCACGCAGGTACACATAATATGAGTGGCTTGCACAACATTAACCACACAGACCTGATCGGCGAGAACACGCACATGCGGAAGACAGGCACCACCCAAGTCTGTGTCCGAGATAAAATGAACTTATGTTCCGCTGAAATGCAAAAAGGAGAAATCCTCAAGGAGAAGTGGACGCACTATCTAGTGTAGCCCCAAAAGTGAGAAAAAAACCAGTGGGGTTACTACAATGGAGTATCAAAAGAAAGCACATTATTTTCACATGTAAATAGATTTTTAATACGTTCAGAGAGCTTTACATAGCACCAATTACGTTACACAAGGACACACATTCATTTTGTGAGGCACGGGGATTTGCCCAGAATCACAGGAGGTTTTCGCGATATTCCCGAGACTCGCACTGTGTTTCCGAGGTCGAGCGCCCTAGCCGTTAGGCCAACTCCTCTCTTCGTACCACTGAATGCAGGAGCAGGTTAACTGAGTTATGCCTTTCGTTGCAGAAGCAGCATGTACTATCTATGTTTGGGTGATGCTACAATGACCCATGCTTATCACATGTGGTGTACTTGTAGGAAGAGAAAATAAACTTAAGCACTTTCCCTCCCTCGATGCTTCGATGCACCAGAAATGCTTTAATATCAACGGGAGGCAGGCGAGCATGGGTGAAATAAAAGAACCAGCGTTTGTCGGGCGATCCGCCCATCCTGCATAAAGAGAAGACTGCGACTTGTGTACTTTTGAGAAGAGGGAGGAACACTACAATTAACAACTAGGACAGGGGTATAAGGTAAGAGAATTGACTGCACTACAGCCACTTTCTTCTGGTCTAGTTTTGTTTGTGGGTGCCAGAAACCTGAATCCACATACCCCTAGGCTTCCAAAGCTAATGCCAAAGGCACTATATGCAATACAACACAATGGTTCAGCACACCATATACTGTACAATATTAGCAATATTAATCAAATTAATGATGTCAGTAGGCCATAGGATTTTCTTTCTTGTTTTATTCCAAATCTTCACATACAAGTAGCCAGCGCGTTTTGTCCGAAGGGACTTCTTCAGGGCGAAAATTGTCAGAATTGCGTCACGGATTACGCGTTCCAGGGCTTATCATTAGGACAGATCTTCGCAATATGTGATAACAAAAGGGTCTCCTTATTTTAAAATAGACTAGTCAGTTCTCTTCCAATATTGGCGGAGTCGATGCGTGATTGGAAAGATGCCTTTATTCACATCCTTTACCAGAGGTATCTGTATTCACCTTGATGGTCGTCACATCTGGATTCTCCCCGGTCGCAGCTTCGAGTTGGAAGATCTGTCCTAATGATAAGCCCTGGAACGCGTAATCCGTGACGCAATTCTGACGATTTTCGCCCTGTAGAAGTCCCTTCGGACGAAACGCGTTGGCTACTTGTATGTGAAGATTTGGAATAAAACAAGAGAGAAAATCCTATGGCCTACTGACATCATTAATTTGATTAATATTGCTAATATTGTACAGTATATGGTGTGCTGAACCATTGTGTTGTAGGGAGGAACACTACAAGCTGCTCTACCAAGTCGCACAGATAAGAGAGTGCGTGCCCTGGGAGCAGGCGTGAGCACGAGCAGCGTTCTGAGTTGTGGGAGGCTGCTTTCCAGGAGGACAGCACCTGGCCACTGCGAGCGAGTTCACGCGCGCGTGGCCGGCGCAAATCGCCTCCTTCGGCAGAAATGTGCGCGGCCAGGTGCTGTCCTCCTCGGAAGCTGAGCCGCTAACTATAGGTCTCTGGCGAGAGCGAGCTTCGCTCGCTTCTAGCCGAGACCTAAAAAGGAGGTACTACTATGCATATTATCCAACGCAAAGCAGATATTTATGAAGGACAATAAAAGGATCAAGTAGCATCTCCTGGTGCCTGTGCGTGTACTTAAGCTGGCTGGTAAGTGTCGCGGTGAGAGTTGTGCAATAAGTGAACATGAAACTTTACGAATTGGTGGTGAAAAAAACGCTTAACACTAGAGTGACAGACCATAAGAATTGCTGTGGTGCACTACGAAACGGTTGAAACAAAAGCTAGTGCATGTCAAACCAATGAAAAACCAAGTGAGATGAAGTTTAGGTGAGGTTAAACCCACGTGACGGATCTAAAAGCTATGTTTGCCGCTGCCTGTAAATATCACGTTGATGTAAATAAACATCACAAATTGAACAAATTGGTTGAATTGGAGAACTTTTCAATTTTGTTTGAACTTTTACCCAACTCCTATTGGGAAGTATAGGTTGTGCACAGGAGGACAGCTCCTAACCAGGAGATGCTACTTGGTGATTTATATATTTCACGCTTTTGAGACTAGAAAGATCCTCCGTCTATTTAGTTTGCCTGCTCCCCCTCGCGCGCTGTCTAAAGCCCTGTGGCAGAGGGCAGAGGGCTTCGCGCTGAGCGCTGGGAATAGTTTTTATGCTATTTTAATCCTGCTTCACTCGCGCTGCTGACTGCTAGCAGCTTAGTTGCTCTTCCTACCACCGTCCCGCTGATTACAAGCGGGGAACGGCGACTTGCATTTTTTAAATCTCACGACGCCCACCCCGCCCTCTTGACCCCTCCCCCACCGCGTCACTGTCTATATAGACGCCCATCATGTGTCAGCGCAGCGGACGAGCGCAGCGGGCGCGACGTAGGCGCGCCGGAGTTGCGCCAGAGTTAAGCCCGTCTGCGCCCGTCCGCGGCCGGCTGGGGCTAGGGGCGCTCCACTCTGCCCCTCTTCTTATGTATACCCGCGCATCACTTGTTGCATGTCACAATTCTGCGCTCCCTCCACCTGGGTCAGCTCCTAGGTTGGTCTCTTTAGGCCTGCTTACCACCCGTAGCTCCTTTCCCGAAATAACACGGCCATCCACCATCTCGAGGCCTCTGGCCTGTGACCCCAGACCTGATCCTCACTTGCCGTCAAAATCTCCCCATCACTCCTTCTCAATCTTTTACCTCAATACCCGGTCATTGGTCAGTCACCAACTTGATATTTTCCATCTTCTGGAGTCAGAACAACCTGACATCCTATTTCTGACCGAGACCCGGTTAACTGACGACTCTGCCCCCGATATCTTGGCTGCCACCCCCCCCCGGTTATCATATATTACAAGCTAATCGTGCCTCCGGCAAAGTCGGAGGGGGAGTCGCCGCCCTTTTTAAGCATACGATTCGCTTTTCTACAGTGTCCACTACCAGCATTCCCTTAGTAGACTGTCTGGTAGTTCGGTTGGAACTGTCAGGATCCTCCCTTATATGTGCTCTGACCTACCGTCCTCCCTCATCCATGCCCAACTTTCCTGCTCAGTTTGGGGACCTGATCGCCCAGCTCTCCATTAATAATTCTAATATACTAGTTTTAGGCGATTTTAATTACTGGCCCTCGGACCCCCATGAATCCCCTAGTTCATTAGCTTTTACGGACCTCATGCTGGGTCTGAATTGCATCCAGCATATCTCCTCGCCTACGCACTCAAAAGGGCATATTCTAGATCAGGTGTGGTCATCTGGCGTGGATATTTCAGCTCCCCTTATTCTGCCATGCCTGTGGTCAGACCATTCTTTAGTTACATTTACGCTAGGGATTCCCTGCCCTACCGTCAAGCCTCAAGAGATGAACTTTTTGGCCCGCAATTGGAACAGGTCTGACTCAAATATTTTTCATTCTATTCTTGGTTCCTCCGTTCCTTTCACTTCTGACCCACCGGTCTCTATTGACACCCAGTCACTAAGCCTCAATCGTTGGCTTACCTCCGCCGCTGACGTAGTTGCTCCACTAAAATTAGTCAGAGCCAGACGCGGCCACGATGCTCAAAGGTGGTTCACCGATGACCTGAGAGCCCTTAAATTAGGCCTCCGCCAAGCAGAACGACGCTGGCGTCGAGGTTACCTCCCTCAGAATAAGGAGGTATTTTCCTCTTTACTGAAAAAGTACAAAACCGCTATAGCCTTTGCTAAGTCCTCCTATTTTTCCACCAAAATTACGGACTCTACAAATAAGTCGAAAGACATATTTGCCATTGTGGAGGAACTATCTAATCCAGCCAGACTTACACCAGGGCCACTTCCCTCCCAAATCCTGTGCGATTCCCTGAATGTTTTCTTTATCGAAAAAATTGCTAAAATTAAAGCTAGTATTGCTGCTCAAACTTTACCTACTCACTCCCTAACTCCTGAGTCTCCTAAATACTCCAACTCTCACACTCTCACCACCATTCCCCCCATTTCGATGACTACTTTTCTTTCGCTTCTGCACAAAATTTCTTCTGGTTCCCCTCGTGACTGCTGCCCCCCACTGGTTCTTCGAGCAGCATTCATCTCTTGTCCTGAGCCCCCCCTGGCCCTTATCAATAGCTCTCTGGTTATTGGGGCTGTCCCCTGCTCTTTTAAACAAGCTGAGGTGGTTGCCATTTTAAAGAAACCTTCAGCAGACCCCTCCATTCTGAGCAATTACCGCCCTATATCTCTTCTCCCCTTCCTTAGCAAAGTTCTTGAATCGCACGTGACTTCTACGCTTAGTTCCTTTATTGAGGACTCGTGTGTCCTGGATCCTAAGCAAGCAGGGTTTAGACCTGCGCATTCAACGGAGGCTGTCATTCTCTCCGTGATGGATGAATTGCGCAGAGGGGCTGATGTTAACATCCGACAAGCCCTGGTCCTTCTGGATTTATCGGCCGCCTTCGACACGGTCGACCATGGGATCCTGGTCGACCGTGTCGAGGAGGCCGGCATTCGAGGGGCCGCCCTTGACTGGGTTCAGTCCTTTCTGACGGGACGACAACAAGCTGTCAGGCTCTCTCAGTTCTCCGCCACTCAGGTTGAGCTATCCTGCGGCGTCCCTCAGGGCTCTTCATTATCCCCCCTCCTTTTTAATTTGTATTTGGCCCCGCTACTCCGTGCTCTCCGCGGGTTGAACGTTATTGCGTTCAACTACGCGGACGATATTCAACTGATCTTTAACATTGACTCCTCTGAGGATTCCATTTCCACTTTTCAAAATACACTCTGCCTTATCAGTGACTGGATGAGCTCAAATCATCTAAAGCTCAACCCCGACAAGACTGAATTAATTCTTGTCGGGGGAGCCTCCAACCCATGGCAATCGTCCATCTGGCCTGCCAGTCTTGGAAACCCCCCCTCTCCAGTCCACTCCGTCAAAAGTCTGGGTGTCATTATCAGCAATGATCTTTCAATGACTCCCCAGATCAGCGCAGTGGTGTCCGCCAGCCACTTCCAACTCAGGAAACTCCGGAAAATATCTCGCCTTCTTACCACCGAAGCGCTTACGTTAGCACTCTTGGCATTAGTGATCAGTCGGCTCGACTATGCCAACGTGCTATACGTCGGTATTCCTGAGTACCAACAGAGAAGACTCCAGCTGATACAAAATCAGGCTGCTCGCCTGATTTTTCACCAGCCCAGAGATCAGCACGTCCGTCCACTCTTAAAGAGTCTTCACTGGCTGCCGGTCTCTGCCCGCTGCCAATTCAAGCTAGGTTGCACCATCTATAAGTCCCTTTCTGGCTCTGGTCCCGCTTTTATTTCTTCTCTTCTTCACTCTTATACTCCGTCCCGTATCTTACGTTCATCCCAAATGGCCCTGCTATCCACCCCCAGGTTCAAGAGGAAAAAACATGGGGGCCTGAGGTTCTCTTTCTTGGCCCCATCCTTCTGGAACTCTCTGCCTCTCTCTCTTAGACTAGCACCTTCATACTCTGGCTTTAGATCACTTCTCAAAACCTTCCTCTTCACTATTTCATATCCTTAGATCTTCCTCTCTTTCTATCTATTTTTCCACGCCCCAGCACAGCGCCAAGAAACCTAACGGTGTTAGTCGCGCTTAACAAGTTCTTTTCAAATCAAAATCAAAATCAAATCAAAGTGAATCCCCTGCAGCACACCACACCTTGAATTATGCTTGCAGCACCTCTTAGTGCGTGTCCTATCATCTCTTGTTTGGACAATAAAAGGAGCCAATTAGATGGGAGGTGCTTAAAGCCCATATTCTAGATACAGCATGTCTCCAGAGACAGCGCATGTGCTGCCTGGGCTAGACCTAAAAACACATTGATTTTTCTTGAGTGTTTGAATAAGGAAACATGACCTATGTCCGGTGATATAAAGTGGACATTCCTTTGGAGACCTTGTCAGAAAGCGGAGGCAGCAGGTATGTTTGTCAACACATGCATCGGAGCACTTGTGAAAACTTTTTAAATCTGCAATAAATTAATACAACACAAACTTTTGGAGAGTCGTTGTATAGGAGTCAGGGACATCTTAGGATGCACACTACTTTGTAAGAAAAAAATATCCAAGGTAAGATTGGACATAGCGACTTCCTGAGACTAACTGCACTATTCTGGCCAACTGTTAGTTTACTTAAAACAAGCAACAGTGGCCTGCTTTTACTTTGATTCATAAAGGGGGCTGGTGATGGACAGAGTATCTGAATTAAGCAGAACACTCCTACCCAGTCAAAAGATCAGGGCTTGATCCATCACCGTTTTTTAGCTCACTGCACCATCCCAGTTCAGAACCTGGCTACATGCAAATTAGTCTGTCCCTGGCCCAGTGCATCATGGGAACAGGGCAGACCAAACTACCAAGCCAATTCTTTACTGGAAAGGAAACAAGCTTCCGGGGACCGGTTTCTGGCATTACAGCCGTCTTCGGCCCGGCTTGCTTGAATCCTGATGGTGCAGTGAGCAAGGGACTCACATCTGAGCATACCCTTCCACACTTGTGGTGGCCAAAACGATTCATAAAGGGGGGTGGTGATGGACAGAGTATCTGAATTAAGCAGAACACTCCTACCCAGTCAAAAGATCAGGGCTTGATCCATCACCGTTTTTTAGCTCACTGCACCATCCCAGTTCAGAACCTGGCTACATGCAAATTAGTCTGTCCCTGGCCCAGTGCATCATGGGAACAGGGCAGACCAAACTACCAAGCCAATTCTGTACTGGAAAGGAAACAAGCTTCCGGGGACCGGTTTCTGGCATTACAGCCGTCTTCGGCCCGGCTTGCTTGAATCCTGATGGTACAGTGAGCAAGGGACTCACATCTGAGCATACCCTTCCACACTTGTGGTGGCCAAAACGATTCATAAAGGGGGGTGGTGATGGACAGAGTATCTGAATTAAGCAGAACACTCCTACCCAGTCAAAAGATCAGGGCTTGATCCATCACCGTTTTTTAGCTCACTGCACCATCCCAGTTCAGAACCTGCCTACATGCAAAGTAGTCTGTCCCTGGCCCAGTGCATCATGGGAACAGGGCAGACCAAACTACCAAGCCAATTCTTTACTGAAAAGGAAACAAGCTTCGGGGAGCGGTTTCTGGCATTACAGCCGTCTTCGGCCCGGCTTGCTTGAATCCTGATGGTGCAGTGAGCAAGGGACTCACATCTGAGCATACCCTCCCACACTTGTGGTGGCCAAAACGATTCATAAAGGGGGGTGGTGATGGACAGAGTATCTGAATTAAGCAGAACACTCCTACCCAGTCAAAAGATCAGGGCTTGATCCATCACCGTTTTTTAGCTCACTGCACCATCCCAGTTCAGAACCTGGCTACATGCAAATTAGTCTGTCCCTGGCCCAGTGCATCATGGGAACAGGGCAGACCAAACTACCAAGCCAATTCTTTACTGGAAAGGAAACAAGCTTCCGGGGACCGGTTTCTGGCATTACAGCCGTCTTCGGCCCGGCTTGCTTGAATCCTGATGGTGCAGTGAGCAAGGGACTCACATCTGAGCATACCCTTCCACACTTGTGGTGGCCAAAACGATTCATAAAGGGGGGTGGTGATGGACTGGGCCAGGGTCAGACTAATTTGCATATAGCCAGGTTCTGAGCTGGGATGGTGCAGTGAGCTAAAAAACGGTGATGGATCAAGCCCTGATCTTTTGACTGGGTATGAGTGTTCTGTTTAACTCAGATGCTCTGTCCATCACCACCCCCTTTTCTGAATTGCTTTTACTTTGGGCGTTTGCTGGTGAAAAAGTTAGATATGAAGTTTGGTCATGTGCTACCTGGGAGCCATTATTGGTAACTGTATACTTCATTATACAACAAATGATTGTAGCATATTTCACAAAGTAATTCTTGTGGGAATTATTCCAACAAATGTATAGCACTAACATATTTATTGAAGAAACATGATGCATAATCGTTCTGTTTTAGCTGTCAAAATGCAGTGAACAAAACGTGTATTGGGCGATGTAACAGAGCATACTGCAGCAGTGGCATTGGCTATGACTGGGGATGCCTTTGTAACTACTACCATGAAAGCATTGTGGAGTGACAAGAATGTAAAGATGCACACTGGATACCTGACATACTCGGTTTAGAAGTACATCTTACAGTGTAGTGTAGTTCCTATTATCCCAATAGGCTCTGCGCATTGGAATAATATCTTCAATAGTATAGACGTAGGACAGAGGTTAACTAGGTCTTCTATTGTCGATATTAGACTTAAAGTTATGTGTGTGCCAGCTAGCTCAGAGTTCACTAGAAACTTTCTCGAATAGACAAGGAGGAGTTTAACCTCCCTGGATAGACAAGAAGGGATTTAGTTTCTGACAACCATAGAACATGACAACTTTGCTCTCCCCTAATCAAGAGTGGATCTCTAGAGTCGTGTGAAAACAAAAGACAACTTATTTTACTCAGTCAGTTCAGTGCATTCTTAGTTTCACCAGATTGTAGAGAAAAGGAAGAGACGGGCGTGTTCAATAAAAAGATGTTATTTATTGATCAGTCTCTTTTCTCGTACAAGAGAAATGAATCGCTATTATTGCAATACTTATAGTTAAGTAAAGTGCATACAGTAGTAACAGAATTATAAAATAATACTGTAAAAGCATTGATATGGTTTCTTAGCCATATGATACTTAAAATGGATAAAATAGATACATACATATATACATTGACTAATCGTACTCAACTGGTGCTTCTAACTACGCCTACCCCAATGTACCTGACCTAAGCCTAATACGTGGGCGGGAGTAGATAAGTAGCAGTTTAAGTTAAGTTTGCTTTGCCAAGAGTCTGCTTCAAGAATTCTCTACAAAGGGTTATTCAGTTCAGTACCTGGGATTTAGAAGGCTGGAGGGCTGGTATCTCTATCTCAGGTCTTGATATTCCAGCTGCCTGCGAGGGCTGCTTGGAAGCACCGGAGCTGGATTTCTCGGCAGGAGAAAAGGCAGCGTCTCTCTCTCAGCGCGTCAGAAAGGAGGGGCAGCGTCTGTGGGCTTCGCTGTCAGCTGGGCTCCTCGGCAAGTCTCGCTGCTCCAATCTTGTAACCACCTCGTGTGTTTGCTTAAGGCAATGTCGGTATTATTTATACCTGAAAGGTGCCGGGATTGACGTAAGGATGGACATAAATACGTCAATAAGGATGTCATACGAACTGGCCGTTCGCACATTCTTTACTGAAGTTCTCGGCTAAATCAAAACAATGGCTGTGGGGATTTCCCAGGTCGTGGTAGGTTTGATTTGTTTTGAGAACACCGTATGCCTATTAGGGGGCTGGAGAAATAGTGCTTGCCTAATGAGTTGGCATGCGCTATGACCTAATCAGATAACGGGCTTCTGTGCCGTTGTCTGGCTAATCAGATAACGGGTTTCTGTGCAGTTGAATGGCTGCTAGTTAATTATTAACCAGACAAGGGTCAGAAATAGGGGGATCGATACAGTACCCATAGTAAATACACCACACCCACTCCACGTAATCTATGTCCATATTTACAATTCTAGGCATAGTAAACATACTAGCAGTGCATGTGTATACCGAACCACCCCAAAATACAATCAAATGCATTCAGAAAATTGGAAATGCAAATATAGTTACTATATGCACGTCAAGCAGTATAATATTGCTAAATCCAATACGCACATTTTTAAAGCAGTATGAACGAAATGCGGAAATTACACATGAAATGGCTCTTAATACAGAAAAAAAGGTCGATACCATCTCATCACAAAATCATGAATACTTGTGAACATGCTAGAGGGTAGCTAATGTCTCTAGAGTAGCTAAATATAGAAATGTTGTTCTCTAAGAATAGTCTTACTTTAAGCAGAAGATAAGTGTCCCAAAAAAATCATAAATATTTTTGGAATGAAAGGGGAAAAAAATGTCTCGCTCTCTGTAAAAACTGGTGAGAAAATTTCTTATTGTTTTATTTTCAAAGTTGAAGGCCAAATTCAGGGTGTAGGGAACGCCGTGTGCTAGTTTGCTCAAAGTCATTCTTTCTGCTCTGGTGAAAACATCATATTATTGAGACTGTCGAAAAAACTATCAACAGCTTCTTGCGAAAGTTCCACTAACTCGGAAAAAGTTGTTACCATGCATTCATGAGCATGATTGCCTTCATTGATGTTTCGATCAGCATAGCTGACAGAAGGTTGTACCCGATTGATGCTGCTTTCATCTTGTACTTCACTACTCTTCAATCGTAGTGGTGAAGACTCCACGAATGCCGTCATCGGGATTAGTAGCCGCTGGGGACAGTACAATGCATGAGCCGTTACCGGACCCAACAGAGTCTCTGCGTCCATTGGCACATCCGATTGTAGTGTCAGACAGGTGTCCAACACGCATTCTTCGCCGCATAGCAAGCACCTTAATACAGGCATAACACAACTTTGCCACATCGGTCTGAATGAAAGAAACCAAGTCATGTTTAAATCTCGTAGCCGTGCTAGTCCAAGGACTTTAGTTTTGCGGTCCCGGTAGCCAATAGCTCGGATTGTTTCTTCCATTGTCGCTGGTGTCTTGTCTGTGACGTGGTTTGCCATAGCGAAGTAACAGGATCAAAAATAGGATCCCTGCCACTAGTCCCAAAAGGAGAGGAAGTCCGCCAAAGATGGAATGGACAAAATCAGGAAAAATACCCAGGATGGCTTTGAATGGGGTTAAAGCTCCCGAAAACACTGTCTTAAATACACTCGCGATTCCACTTGTATCAGAAATGTTTAAGATTTCGCTCAGTATTTCTGTGAAATGTATGGGGGAATTGGTTGATAACAGTGAATGAATCTCAGCAGTTGTCCTTGCAACTTGGAGATCATACGTTTCTTTTGATGACGTTAACACGGTTGGCGTCTGTAGGAGCACTGTCTTCATTCTGCTTAAAGTATCAATTCGAATAGAAGAAATTTTCAAACTGGGCCATCACCTTGCCTCCCTGTCTCTGGCATCGTTTGGGAACAATACTCGTTCACAGCACATGACCTTCGTAGTCACGGTTATGAGATAAGGTTTTCCGGGCAGCAGACTGCAGCATCTGCGATCTACAATTAGAATGTAACTCCCGTTCGAGAGTCTCCTAAAGAATGGTTCTATTTGTGTTGCAGGTGTGCCTAGCTGGTGACATGAAAGGTTATTTGAAGTCCCTTCACATGCTCCATGCAAACTAATACCCTGACACAGAAGTGTACTGCTTAGTGACCTTTCACAATTATTGCCACTAAGGAATACACTTTGTCCTTTATTACTAACACATGCGTGTGTATAGGGCAAGTTCCATGTTGACTTAATGTATCCTTTACCCAACCTTTCATACTGGCCTGCCTGTATATATTTTTGACAGTATTGAAACTGGAAAGTTGTTATCGGAATATTTATTATCCCATGTATTATCCATTCAATGACAGGTCGTTCTGACATTGTCAATGGTAATCTCTCTAGTTTTTCAATGCTCAGAATCGTATAGTCAGCACCCTTCTGTGCCAAACTGATTTGTTTATCAGTAAGGTTAAAGATATTAAATAGTGACGTTGTGTTGATTAAACGCCAAGGCACATAGCCTGAACGCAGATTCTGTAACGTCCAGCCAAGTTTTAAGATAGAACGCAATTGGGACTGACCGTGTTGTAACATCAGTAAGTCTTGCGATTATATATCGATTGCTGAAGACACAATACTGTCCAGTGAATATATTCTGTAGGACAGAGTCCTTAACCCATTGTCCACAACAGAAAGTGATTTTTCCAAATTAATACGGTCAATTTCCCGTATTTTTTCTGCTGTCTCAATTTGAGTTACTTTCCAAACTTCATTGTAAGCTGCATATATAGAGGCCGCTATGAAACGTTTTTGACGCTGTTTGCGTGGTCCCATAATGAAATCACGCAAGTCAGCACCCTCTTGAAGTAAAGTTAGGTGTTGCTTAATTTCTGCCAGTGTGGATGTTTGTAGCCATTGAAGGCAGAGCTTGCCCACACTGTAAGTAGTTACTATCCCTGGATGTTGTCTTTGGGAATATCTAGGGTCTGGCCTGGTCAATTTGAACCCCTGTATTTTGTTCAGGAATCTGTCTTGACAGTTATTAGTGTCTGTGGGCCAGATCAACCATTGTTTCCAATCAGGATGTGTTCTGTTTTGGTTGAAAATATGGTTCATGTCTATCTCAACATCTATAGAGCTATTACTGTTCGTTGTTGGCTTTGGAATAGACGGTTTGTTTAAGTCTTTGATTTTGGCTAAGCCAAGACAGGTAGTTTGTTGAATAGTGTCATTCAAAAATATAATTTGTACTGGGATCATGCAGGCTCTGAACAATGATTCTATACCTTGTACTTTCCAATCTTTTGTACCCCAAACAGTTTAAGTTTCAATGTTATTGTTCCAGAAATCAAAACCAAAGGTATTCATTTGTTCAAAAAATGAATCTGAATATATTAATTTTGTGTTTGTAAGCATGGTCTTCATACCTGTCTTATTCGACAATTTGAAATAAAATGTTTCTGCATTACTTGTGTTAAACCCTGAAAAGTATGAATATTTATCATAAATTGTTTTAGAACTACCCTTTGGAGGAGTAGCACAATGTTCCCATTGGTTATAATTTAAAACATTTCTAGGTTGTGCAGATTTATGGAGATAATGGTTACCATAGTGGTTATAGCAGAACATTTGATCATAATTAGACGAACCCTGCAAATAATCATGTTCTGTAAATTTAGCAGACATTACTAGGTCAGACATCATATCATTAATACTTTCAAAGTCCCAATCATCAGCAAATGTCCTAGGTTTTACAAAGTCACTTAACGAGATCTTAAATTGGTGTGGATACTTAAGGATTTCAACCGGGCCATAGATTTCATAATCAGTATTGTCCCATGCTACACCGCCTGGTATAGGATTGGCTGTGAAGTTCACTGAAGAAAGTTCTCTTTTCTTGACGTGTTAAGATGTGTGTGGTTTAAGGACCAAGTTGATTTTCTGGCTTGCTGTGTCCATTGTAGCATATTTTCCCTCAATGAAATGTCCCAAGCATAGTACCATGATGAGCCAAAGTATGAGGATAAAAGCACCTAGTGTCACCCAAATTTCAATCCATGGAGAAGTCAGATAGGTTCTCTTTAGTTGATGAAAAAGTTCCTTTGCTTTGTCTTTAAAAGTTTTTGTTGATGGCTGTACTTCTGGTTCGCTTTGTCCTTCTGAAGAATCATCGAAGTTGATGAAGTAGCCGGATGCTGTTCTGTCAATTGTTCCAATTGCTTCTGGATTACTTTTTGCTTTTGGCTTTTGCTTTGTTTCATTAGAAAACTCTGTAGTTACATCATCGTAGGTTGTTGTTTCTTGATGAAAAGCTTTGATTTGGGTTTGAAGAGGTTCAAGTTCCATTGCTTTGTTGCATAGTCCTTGTTGTTTCACTGTCGATTTTCCAAATGTGATCAGTCTTTCAGTTTGAACCTCTGTGGATGTAGCAAACTTTGGTGTTCTGCTACTTCTTGGGAGTCTACTTGGCCTACTATTTGTTATCGGCCACATGATTGTGGTTTAACCAGGTCGATGGATATGACTCGGTTCTCCTTTTTACCAGCAAGGGGCGGTAGCACTACTGATCTTGTCCCGTTGACAGACAAGACAGGAACTGCTTTTCTGTAAGAAGGCCCAAATTCCTTCTTTACCGCAATCTTCTCTCTGACCAGATCCCCGACTTTTGGAATCCAGACAGGCCTTGCTGGGACAGGTGGTTTTTCTTCAGTGGTTGTTGGCTGCTGTTTCAACTTTATGTTGCTCAGGTCTTTTCTTGTTTCACTTAAGTCCTGTAAAATAGCCAAGCGATCTTTGATATCAAAGCATTTTTCTTTAACCACTGAAGTCTGACTATCTAAGTCCTGGATTAACATTCTAGTCACAAACAATAGTTCGTACGGACTGAGTCCTTTCAGAGAATTTCTTGGCAGGTTATTTAGACTACGTTGGACACTTATTAAATGTTTGATCCACCCAGCTCCTGAACCTAATATCTTTACTGTTATACATTGCTTTATGCCTTGGTTTTTTCTTTACACCATCCTGTTTCCCTCAGGAAGGAAGTGAGAAGAGTCCCGCAATGCAATGTTCATTCTGGCCAGGCACCCCCCCATAAGCTGTTTAGAGCTAAAGGAAAGATTTTGATCAGAACGTAACATGCTTCTAGCGTATATGCCATTCTAGACTCGCAAATCTTTGTATAACAGTTCCGACGTCAGCCGAAAGTTGGGGTCTACATTATAAGTGAAGATAGTCTCTACATGTTAATACGACGCATTATTCATACTGTGTTTTTATTATTTTTTTGTTGATTTGATACATTCTGGAGTGAAACGCCATGGTAGTAAACCGTTTCTCTCGCCATTGCGATCTCTGTTGCAGTCTGGGCAGTTTTTTACAAAAATGTGATGATGCAGGCTCATGCCTGGCCACCAGTACACTGATTGTAATTCTTCCAGATAATCTTTTAGCTTAAGGTGTCTGAGACCCTCACCCATATGTGCGTCTGCTATTAACAAGCCTCTCCTGTCCGTGTTTGGAATTACTCTATCCCCCACTCCAGGGATTCGAGCAAAAGGGACTGAGTTTGCATCGATTATGTATGTATAATTGAGTGGGTAATTGATCAGTAGCGCTGAGCAGTCGCCTTTTGATGACGTTTTCACTGCCAGCACAGTTTCTCCGTCAATGTATTTTACTGCACGCTTTTTTGTAGCTACGGAAGCCGATTTAGTTGCTACCGCTGTGGCTGTCTCAGCCAATGAATTCCCTGCAACGTGAACGCCATCACGCTGATGACTCAGTGAATGTATCACGTGAGTTTTTGGTAGTTCTTTCTGTAAAAGAACTACTTGTTCCCAAAGCACTTTTTGCTTTATTGTTGCACCTGTGTCATCTTTGTAACCGTTTTGAATCCATTTCTGTAAGTCGTTATTGTATGATTTGACGCAGTAATACGAATCGCACACAATAAGTGTCGGGAATTCGCGATCGGCATTATCTAGCGCCATTTTTAACGCTATTATTTCAGTTTGTTGTTCTGAATTATTTTCCACTGAGTGTGTTTTTGTAAGTAGAGGTCTTAATTTACCTCCGCGCCACACTTCTTTTACAATTTCGCATGTGGCGTTGTAAGCCAGCTATCCCCAAACCGAGGGTTGAGCATGACCGTCTGTATATATTACACAGGCGTATTGTCGTAAAGGCAGAATGTCGATTGGCAGAGGGTATTCTCTCTCATATTCTAGATATTTTAATTCTTTCATTTCCGGGTCAAAATAGTATTTTACTTTGTCTGTAGCAACAGAATTTACCCATTGTATCCATTCTGGATTCAGTGCAGTTGTCGGTAAATTACATGGTGTTGTTAATGCCTCAAAAGCTGATTCTGCTGTTCTGACTGTAACCTGTCTACCGTCGGCTTGGTATTTTTCCTTTGCTACAGCTGTTTGAACCGCATGAACGATGTTTTCCTTAATGCTGAACCTTTTTTCAGCTTCTGTGTACAAATGTGATTTGTATGCAGTTGGTACATTCTCTCCCTCATTAGAGGTCAGGTATTTGAATCCGCATCTTCCTGGGATGACTCGAATCACAAGGTTGCGTGTGTTGTCACGTGTTTGTAATTTTGTTTTAACTAACATATCTGTTTGTAAAGATCTCAAAATTTCTGTGTGTTTTTGAGTCCAATTGATTCTTTTAAAATCTGGTTTTATAAGATCATAGAGAGGTTTAACTCTCTCTGCATAATTTATAATGTAAGTTCTTCCGAAATTTAGGAAACCTAGAATTGATTGTAAGTTTTTTAGTATTCTAGGTGCTTGGATTACAGCACATTTCTCTAGGAAATTGTCAGCCCGGCTTTTGCCTTCACTTTATAGTTCATATCCTAAAAACATGACTGTTAGATGGGCAATTCTTGACTTTTTAAAGTTGAATTTGTAACCCTCTGCTGCGAACCCAAGTATTATGCTGTTCACTCTCTTCAAGTGAGTATCCAAGTCATCATCTGTTAGATAGATGTCATCGACATAAGATAATGCCTCATCATCATATATTTGTAGTAACTCTGTTACTCTTGCTGAGAATAATCCTGGGCTGTTTTTAAACCCTTGGGGCAAACGACAGAATTTTTTTTGCGCGCTATTTATTGAGAACGCGGTCAAATATCTGCTCTCTGGTGCTATATTTTGACAGAAGAATCCATTAGAGATGTCTAATGTTGTTTTGTATTTTTTGCGCACTATGTTATTCATTAGTGCAGCACTATGCGAGTTTTGTACTGCAAAGGTTTTGCAACATGAGTTAAGGTGTCTGTAGTCCAAAACAAGACGATATGAATTGTCTGGTTTGGAGACAGGAAACAAAGGATTATTCATTTGTGAGGTGCAAGTTTCAATCACCCCCTGGTATTCAAGTTGATCTAGGATCTCTTTTACCCGTTTCCTAGCTTCTTGCTTAATTGGGTACTGCCTCTGTGCAGTAGGTTGTGATTTTAACTGGATTTTGTGAGGAGGAGAGTCCTCATCCCATCCCACATGGTTTTTATATAATGCAGGAGCTTGGGCTACTGCCCACTTTCTTGCAAGTGTATATTTTTTATGAATTGGAATATGATTTGAGAAGGCAGGCATAATTATTTCTTCGCCATGAGGGCACTCCCTGACAAAACTCTGGTGGCCAGTCTCTTTCAGCTAGAAGGATATCATAGCCCTTGGAGAGATTATCCCAAAAGAGACCCCTTATTTTCCTAGTCTTATCCCCCTCTATACGCAATGTTATTTCATATATTTTATGAGGTTTGCTAACTCTGGTATCTGCAGTTTCCACCTGAATGTATTCATTCGTGTCCACTGTCTCCAGATGATTCATAAGGATCTTGCGAGCTATGCTCACTTCTGCTGCACTGTCTAGCATTGTCTGAGCCCATTCTCCGTTTTTCAGCTGTGTCCTCAGTATTCTCGGCATGGTTGATTACTTTAATACTGGCTACCTTCTTTTTTGGAAACTGTAATTTTTTATTTTGATGAGCAGGTTCCTTGTCTTTCGACTTGACGTGCTCTTCCCTGTGCTCTGATCGTCCTCTTCTTTCCGATTTCTGCGAGGAAGTCTGAAAAGATTGAGAGGGACGTGTATCAATATCTTGATATCTATCAGGTTTCTTCAGATTATCCCTATTTCTAAGGTTGTATTTTTTCTCAGAGGGCTCCCTTTGGGGAGACTTGTGTCCTTGGTCCGGAGATCTTTCTCTCCGCCGAGGAGTCCTTCCTCTGGACTGGAATCTTTTTTCTTTAGGAGTGGATTGTTTATTTCCATCCCAGCTCTTTTTTTGAGTGTTTAGATTATTTTTAATAAATATTTTTTCAGGTTTTTCAATGAGTTGGGGTTTCACCGGTTTTCCACCCAAACTATCTCTTCCTAGTTCTTCATAGGATTTTTCTATGATTCTGGCAATTTCAAATGGTTGGTCTGCTATATCTGTCTCTTTCAACCTCTGGCGGATCGCCACATTTGCTGCTTCTCCTTTTATATTGGCTAATAATATTGCCGAGACCTGTTTGAAGTCTTTTAGTAATTTCATACCAAGAGTTAAAGCAGGTTCTGGACCGTATTCATCTTGAATTTGTTTTAGCACATCTGGTATTACTGACATGGATGGAACACCATGTGTTTTTGTGTAAATGGAAGCAAAGACTGTACCCCAAGTGTCACAGTCCTCCACATGTGGTGCGATTCCCATTGGAAGACAGATAGTCAGAATCCTGTGTTTCTCAACCGGGGTGGTATCTGGACATACCGCCTCTATTTGAGTGATTTTTTGTGCTAACCAGAATGGAATTTGTTCCCGTTTTGCGGGTACTTTACCTAGACAGGACTGTATGTTCTGTGGTGTAATTTTATTTGTGTTCCCCTGGTGAGGGATCAGCTGTGGAATTTGAATAGCTGGTTGGACTGTTGAAGTCGGCATTACATATTGGACTAATTGTCTATGTATTTTAATTAATTGTTTTAGCTGTACTAAAAGATCGGGTGCAGACATTTCTTCAATGTCTAGATGTGGTGTGTATCCGGATAGGACCGGCCACGTTGCTCCTGGTCTACCTAGTGGACCGAGCCTGGTGATGTGATTATTATGTTTTAGGGCGCCATTAAACCAGAGCAGGTGCTCTTGGTATTTGAGTGGTATTTCCACCTCCTCGAAGGGAGTGTACTCATTAGGAGGTTCCTCTATTTTGTAATAGTGGAAGTCCTTTGTTACAGCGTTTGCTGCTGGAAAGTTTATCCATGAATAGAATACCTCTGTCTGCCGATATTCGTGTGCCTCAATTACGAATATGACTGTACCACCTCTCGGTGTCAGACCATTTTCTATAAGTTTTAAAGTTATAGATTTCCTTATGTTGACCGGGATGAGTATTGCCTCCGGGTCAGTTTGTAGCAGAGTATTGTCAGCTGCTACTCTAGCTGTCTCCCTTTCTTCTTCAGTTTCTGACATTCTAATGTCAAGAAAGTTATTTTATTTATTTGCAGATCAGGTTTCTATGGAAACAAAGATTAGATGCACAATATTTTGGAACAGTGTATCCTTCAACGTTGAATAAACAAGAACCATAAATAGGAGTCTCCTCCTACTAAGTTTGGCGGATATAACCTTTCACCCACTCCAGACGTCTTTGGAGTATTATGGGAAAAAAGGGGTCTGTGTGAAAAAGCACGACTGAGTTACTCTAATGTCTTACGTTAGATTTATCGCCTATCCAAACAGTTGGGCGCCATGTAGTGTAGTTCCTATTATCCCAATAGGCTCTGCGCATTGGAATAATATCGTCAATAGTGTAGACGTAGGACAGAGGTTAACTAGGTCTTCTATTGTCGATATTAGACTTAAAGTTATGTGTGTGCCAGCTAGCTCAGAGTTCACTAGAAACTTTCTCGAATAGACAAGGAGGAGTTTAACCTCCCTGGATAGACAAGAAGGGATTTAGTTTCTGACAACCATAGAACATGACAACTTTGCTCTCCCCTAATCAAGAGTGTATCTCTAGAGTCGTGTGAAAACAAAAGACAATTTATTTTACTCAGTCAGTTCAGTGCATTCTTAGTTTCACCAGATTGTAGAGAAAAGGAAGAGACGGGCGTGTTCAATAAAAAGATGTTATTTATTGATCAGTCTCTTTTCTCATACAAGAGAAATGAATCGCTATTATTGCAATACTTATAGTTAAGTAAAGTGCATACAGTAATAACAGAATTATAAAATAATACTGTAAAAGCATTGATATGGTTTCTTAGCCATATGATACTTAAAATGGATAAAATAGATACATACATATATACATTGACTAATCGTACTCAACTGGTGCTTCTAACTACGCCTACCCCAATGTACCTGACCTAAGCCTAATACGTGGGCGGGAGTAGATAAGTAGCAGTTTAAGTTAAGTTTGCTTTGCCAAGAGTCTGCTTCAAGAATTCTCTACAAAGGGTTATTCAGTTCAGTACCTGGGATTTAGAAGGCTGGAGGGCTGGTATCTCTATCTCAGGTCTTGATATTCCAGCTGCCTGCGAGGGCTGCTTGGAAGCACCGGAGCTGGATTTCTCGGCAGGAGAAAAGGCAGCGTCTCTCTCTCTCAGCGCGTCAGAAAGGAGGGGCAGCGTCTGCGGGCTTCGCTGTCAGCTGGGCTCCTCGGAAAGTCTCGCTGCTCCAATCTTGTCACCACCTCGTGTGTTTGCTTAAGGCAATGTCGGTATTATTTATACCTGAAAAGTGCCGGGATTGACGTAAGGATGGCCATAAATACGTCAATAAGGATGTCTTACGAACTGGCCGTTCGCACATTCTTTACTGAAGTTCTCGGCTAAATCAAAACAATGGCTGTGGGGATTTCCCAGGTCGTGGTAGGTTTAATTTGTTTTGAGAACACCGTATGCCTATTAGGGGGCTGGAGAAATAGTGCTTGCCTAATGAGATGGCATGCGCTATGACCTAATCAGATAACGGGCTTCTGTGCCGTTGTGTGGCTAATCAGATAACGGGTTTCTGTGCAGTTGAATGGCTGCTAGTTAATTATTAACCAGACAAGGGTCAGAAATAGGGGGATCGATACAGTACCCATAGTAAATACACCACAACAGATAGTTATTTTGTTACAAGGAATCTTACGGATTACTGTAGTAGGCAATGGTTTGGTGTATGTCACCCCGCAGTGTGACAAACCTTGGATATAGAAGGTTTTCTGTCTGAGAATCCTTGATAGGCCATTTTTAGAGAGATACTATTTTGCCTGGGTCTACTAAAACCGTTTTAATGTTATGACTTCGTGTCTGAGGTTGCCATGTGGAAATGTTTACTATCAAAACTGGAGGCCTCATTTGGTTATGATAACCTAAATGCTTGTTTGGTGAACTGTAGATGTTCTGACCAACGCCATAGGTCTGGTGTGCCTATTATGAAACATCATAACAAAGGCAGAAGATCTAGCTTATTAATTGTGAATAAATATGTTCAAGCCAGAAAGCCTTTAATAGTTAGTTGTTATCATATTGTGTTACAGGCTATAGACAGGTAGTTTGTTAAATGTAATCGCACAGTTTACTGTTGTACACAAAGGTTTTGGCATTGCCCAGACTGACAAAAACTCTAGGGGTTTTAACTGTCAAGATTCCTTTTAGGCCATGTTGAGAAGGGGTGTATTGTTTTTCTAGCTGTATTTTTCGACATATTTTTTATTTTATAACTGTATGCATGATGGTTGCCAGTTTATGTACACTTGAAAGGGCCAGTGTTGGTTAAAGGTGTAGAGCCAACGTTAAAGGATAAAGCCTTCATTGGGAAAAGGCATGCCAGATTTCATAGGTTTGATCTGTTTATAATTAAATGTTATTACAAGGTGACGTATTGTGAGAGCAAGTGTTTAAGACAATAGGCTTTGAAGGATGCATTGTTATTACACTGTGCTAAAGGCTATAGGCAGGTATTTTGTTAAATGAAATTTTACAGATTACCAAAGTAGGCAAGGATTTTGTTATTGGTGAAACACATAAACACACTGTGGGGATAGAAGATATACAGTAATCCTTGTTAGGCTCTCTTCAGGAAGAGAGAGGGTATTTTACTTTGCTAACTGTAATTTTGTGTACGTTTAGGACTGTATGCCAGATGATTGCCTTGTGGAAAGCTATGGTCAGTACTGTGGGCTTGAGTTGGTTATGGTGACACAGGCAATGATAAAGGCTATATGCTTGTTTTTCAATATAACACGTTATGATAAAGGCAGTGGGCCAGGCTTATTGATTGTGAAAAGCACATGTTTAAGTCAAGAGGCATTTAAGTGTTGGTTGTTATTACTCTGAATTAAAGCATACAGATTTATTTTTATTACATGTAATCTCACATATTACTTTAGTATACAAGGGGTTTGGTGTTGGTTGCCCCCTCTGTCAAACCATGAGTATAGATGATTTGCACTGTGAGAATTTTATGATTGTATGCCTAATAGTTGCCTTTTGGGGAAGCCTACTCCGTACAGTAGGCCTGAGTTGGTTATGCTGCTGACAGGCCAGTGATAAACGCTATAGGCTTGAATGGTTTGCAGGGAAATGTTATTCCCACTGCCATATGTCAGTCCTGTTTATTATGAAAAGTTATTACAAAGGCAGTAAGTGTGACTTGTTTATTGTGAAGAGCATATGGTAAAGCCAACGGGCCTCTAGCAGTAGATTATCACATTATGCTACAGGCCATAAAAAGGTACCTAGTTACATGTAGTCTCACAGACTACAATACTAGGCAAGTTATCTGGTGTTGGTCACCCACTCAGACAAACCCTAGCAGTAGAATATCCTTGTGATTACTCTTGTTTGGCCCTATTGAGAGGGATTATGTTTTGTCTTAACTGTAATTTTGTACATATTTCAAATTTTATAAATGTATGCGTGATGGATGCCAGCTTATGCACACTACTTTAGTAGGGCTGGGTTGTATATAGTGTCAAGTCATTGGCAAAGGCTAGAAGCCTTTTTGGTTCACTGGGAAAAAGTATGTCTGATTCCTACGGTGTTATGTGTTTATAATGGAAACATAAAACAAAGCAAGTGGGCCTTACTTACTGTGAAACGCATGTGTTAAAGAGTGTGGATTTTAATGGTGGATTGTAATTAAGCTATGATAAAAACTGTAGAGTAGGTATTTTTTTACATTGATTCTCACAGATTACATAGTGGGCAAGGGTATTGGTTTTGGCTATCCCACCTGAGCAGACTGGAGTATGGGGAATTTCCACTATTATAATTCTAGTTAGGCTTTATTAGTAAGGATTTTTTATTATTTTGACAAATTCATTCCGTACATATTTGGAATTTAGCTATGATTTACATCCCCAAAAGATGGATCAGGGACACCAAGAACCTGGATCACGAGAAATTGGCTGCTCGCTTTGCAACTGACCTCCCTCCCCCCCCAATCCCCCCCTCATATTACCTCGGTCGACAACCTCACTGAACACTATTCCTCAACGATATCCAATATAATTGATGACCTTGCCCCGCTAAAACTGAAACAAACACCGATCAAAGACAGGAACCCTTGGTTCAACGGAGAGGAGGTCTCTCCGACAAACATAACGGAGCTGGAAAAAGCACCCTACCGCCGACCATCTTAAACTTCTCCGACAGGCCAGAAACGCCTACAACAAAAAAATCATTAATTCTAAAAAAGAATTCTTAAGAGCTAAACTGGATAACGTGAAGAATAGACCTCGCAAATTATTCGAGCTGGTCAAACGCCAATCAAATAAACTTGCCAAATCATCCAAAGAAACCCCTATTTCTACACTCACATGCGAACAATTCTCCTCCTTCTTCTGTGATAAATCTCCTCCCTAGGAAAGGAACTCATATCTGCTACCAATTCCCAAACCCCGCCTGTACCACATCCCCACTCAGCGCTGCCCCCGCAGTCTTCCCCCAAAAACCAAGCTTCATGGTCCAACTTCAAAGTCTATGATGAACACTTGATCTCTAAAACTCTTTCCTCCCTAAGCCCCAACAATCACTTCAACGACCCTCTCCCTTCAAATTGCCTTGCCGCTGTTTCTCAGGCTTTCATCCCATCCTGGACTACCATAATCAACTCCTCTCTCCTACAGGGATCAATTCCTGACTCTCTCAAAGCCGGCCAGGTGGTCCCCATTCTTAAAAAACCCACTTTAGATCCTGCCTCTCCTGACAATTACAGACCTATCTCGAACATCCCTCTCCTAGCTAAAGTGCTGGAAAAATGTGTTCAGCAAGAGTTAAGCCAACGCATCGCTAACTTCCACCTTCTAGACGACTTGCAATCTGGTTTCAGACCTGGGCACAGCACCGAAACCACACTCCTCCACATTGTGGATGATGCCCTTGACCAAGGCAAAACCTGTCTCTTGATCCTCCTCGACCTATCCTCAGCTTTTGACCCGGTTAACCACGAAATTCTCCTGAATCGCCTCAATCTTAGGATGGGCCTTGATGGCACGGTGCTGGCCTGGTTCAGATCCTTCCTCCAGAACCGCTCGCAGAGAATCCTGATCAACAGCAACCTATCCGCCCCCTCTCCGATCACAGTTTGAGTCCCCCAAGGATCAACCTTATCCCCTACCCTTTTCAATCTGTACCTCGAACCGCTCTCAGAGGTGCTGCGCACTGCCAATATCTCCTACCACATGTATGACGATGACACACAGCTCTACATCAATATCTCTTCTCCTGAGGACATCCATTCCCTGAACGAGACCTTAAATCTAACTATTCACTGGCTCACATCCAACCAGCTCAAACTCAACGCCAAAAAAACAGAGTTTCTCTTAATCTCACCACCTAACGCCAATACAGACATTCAAGCTTGGACCAAGGCTTTCACAGCGCTAAACTGCTCTCCTACCATCGTTGACTCTGCTAAATCCCCGGCAATTACCTTAGACGGCAACCTGAACATGCGGGGCCATATCAACCTGATGGCCAAATCCGCCAGATTTCACCTGAACTACCTACGAAACTTGAAACCTTTCCTCGACCCTCCTGATCTAAAATCAGCTATCCAGGCCTTAGTCATCTCTCGACTAGAATATGGTTGCTCCACTCTCGCAGGCCTACCCAAGACCTCTCTGGCACCCTTGAAAGCCTGCCTCAACGCCGCCGCCAGACTCCTAACTGGCTCCAAGAATTTTGACCACATCTCGCCCCACCTTAAAGCTCTAAACTGGCTTCCTCTCGAGGCCAGAATCCAATTCAAACTGGCTTGCATCACCCACAAGGACCTCTATTCCAAGTCCCCTGCTTTTCTCGCACAGAAACTTGTATTATCTGGAGGAAGCAGAAACTCCCGGTCCGCCAGTGCCCTTTTGCTCCAACCCGCATGCTTCAAGAAAAAAAGAACATACATCCGGGCTTTCTCTGGGGCTGTTCCAAGAATATGGAACTCACTCCCACCCGCCATTAGAAGGATACCGTCTGTTGCACACTTCAAAAAAGATACCAAATTGTTCCTAATGGGCAAATTCCTCTCCTAAACCTCACACTACAATCACCCCCTCAACCTGCCTTTACCTATCATCATTGCACTTTTCCGTGGCTGTCTTCCCTATGTTACCCACCCTGCACTTCGAACTACCCTCGGGATGATGTAAATGTAAATGTATTGCGATTTATATAGCGCACGTATCACCCGAAGGCATCAAGGCGCTTGCCTTGGGAACCCGTCCTGGTATTCCCCTGTGAGATAACCCCAGCAGGGTATCCACAAGGTGAAAGCCAGGCATCCCGCCGCGAGGGGCCATAGTGGAGATTAAGCAAGCTATTGCCCAGAGTCGCAGAGTGTGAACCCGTGAGTCGAGTAGGCACCGGAACGAGAATTATCAAGTCCGTGGAATTTTTGAGCCCAAGACCCGCCGAGGCGGGGAATTGAACCCTGGTCCAGGACCGATCTCAGCTTCCGGGTCTGCCGCCTCTAACCCCTGAGCCACACTTCTCCATGATGAGACTGCTTTTCTAGTTCATCGCATTGCTTTTGCTCCTATCCCGTATAGTAGTCGATTTTTATGATTGTTTTGTTTTACCATATACTGTTTCTATTTGTTCCTTTATCCCTTGACTCTCCTTCCCCCTAGTTATATATTCCCCTGATTCTACTGTAAAGCGCTCTGATACCCTCACGGGTCTGGTTCGCGCTCTATAAAACACTAAATAAATAAATAAATTGCCAAAGTAGACAAGGCTTTTTTTGCTGTTTACCCTCTCCGACAAACCTTGGGCATAGAAGATTTGCACTGTCCTATCCTTGTTAGGCCCTGTAGTGGGAGTTTGTATTTTGCTTTGATAACTATCCTTTTTTATACTATGTAATTTTATGACTGTATGCCTGGTGGTTGCCTTGTGGGACCGCTTACGTCCAGTACAAGAGGCCTCCGTTCGTTATGGTGAGAAGCCAATGTAAAAGGGGAAAAAACATTTTCGATGCCATAGGTCTGATCTATTTATAATGCAAAATTAGGATAAATACAGTAGGCCTGATACATTGATTGTGAAAAGCATATGTTGAAGTCAATAGACATTTAAGGGTGGTGGGATAGTTCTCTGTTTTGAATCCTACAGATAGGTATTTTATTATGTTAAATATCACAAATTACCTTTGTAGGGAAGGATTTTGGTGATGGTTACCACGTGTGACAAACCATAGGTTAAGGTTTGCTCTGTAACAATTCTTGCTATCTCTTTTTTGCTGTCTGCCCGGATCTTATAATAAAGAATATCACACACATCCAGATATATAAATATAAATCCATTTAGGTACATAGAGGACTTTTGAGTCAGCTCTGTTCTACTATTGGTTTCTATGAACATCATTTACACTCTGCTTCCATCCTTAACCGCACATTGCATAGGATACTGGTTCAGTCCACATCCGGATCACATGTGTACTGTACATCCAGCTGAAAATCAGTGCGTTTCAGTGTAAGAGCTGGTTAGGCAGTCCTTTCATTTTCAATTTTCTCCTTTTATAGTTCCCCTTTCCTTGCTTCTCCTCTTTTTATTTTATTATTTCTTAAGAGGTTACTAGAGCGCTCCAGCAGTGCTAATAGATCACTTAGTTGCTGCTCATTTTATCTTCAGTGCGCCGCATCCCACGTGGCTACTTTCTCTAAACCAGGAGACCATTATGAAATGCTGTTGTCCTTAGTGCATCATTAAGTTACCATTCCAAAATGGCCCACACATTGGTCCTTAATGTGGCAGCCATACTGGAACTTTAAAATAATGATAGACTATTTACAATACCTATGCAAAACTGGCACCTGCTGTTAGTTTAAGTTTTGTTACGTAAAACGTGCCTGCTGTGTTTAGATGACAGCATGTTTTCTTTTTTTCTATTTGTATTCTTTTAATTTATTGCTCAAATGTTGGGTTTTCGTGTGTTCTGTTGCGGTTGTTAGTGTAATTAACAAGGACCCCCTGTTTACGAATGATAGTTCAAGGGACAGGGAAATAGACAACGTGTATAATATATCAACAATTATTACTAGCAAGGGGAAGAAACAGGACAAAAAATTCTATACAACTATTAAAACTCTATTCTCTTTAATGATGTTTTCATCTTTATAAAAAACATATAACAAGTACATCAACTTAACACAATAAACAGGTTTACCAACATTTCACAATTTTAAAAGAAATTTAAACAAGACCAAACCTAAAAGGCATAAGGAGGGTGACAGTAATATCTCAATATTTAAAAAAATAATTATATAATAACAAAACCAAATTATATCAAGAAAGTGGCGATAGTATCTCTGTTGCGGTTGTGCCAGAGGGTAAATGCGGGAATGAGTCAGTTGATAGCTGAATGAATGCATGAGTGCAAAGATGAGCGACAGAGCGCACATGTATATGGTCACTTTTGGGTGCCTGAATCCATCAATTTCACAAATGGCTCTCTCATTCATAAGCCAGACCTATTGTCATTGCCAATGCTTGTTTTTCACTGTTAGGTCACAGAGACCTGATCAAGGGTTACAAAATTATATCCGTCTCTCTCTCGATGGGATTCAAGGAAATAGCACTGTTGAATCAAACTTCAGGTTCTGTTCAGCTTTAAAGTAAAGGCTGTTTTTCCCCCACAAAACTGTGTCATGGTAGCCTACATAAATTGCCGTTTTATTATTTACTGGCAGCAGGGCCCTGTATTTTTTTTTTTTTAAATGAAATCTGTTCACGCTTATGATTAATGTTTCTGCGTTGACTTTTTCCAGGACTGATGGAACAACACCTTAAAATATAAAATGTGAAGTTGTAGACGTTTCATTCTTGTTGGCTACATTGGCTGCGCTACCATTTTAAAAGAAATTAATTTGTAAGTTTGACAAATAAACCAGCTTTTGCGCGTGCCGACAGTTGCAGCAAGTATTATTAGTCTAAACGTTGTTATATTGGGGACTTTCCTTTTCTCATATTAGTTTTCAGTGAGCTGTGAACTGCTTGCTCGCTGTCTCCCCGTTTGTGAGTGTGTGGTTGTTGCAGCCTACGCATCATATATTTGGATACTTTTATTTTGATTACACAGAAGCAGTAGTTTTAAAACCAGTGTTTCAAAGAGATGTTACCAAAGCCATAAACAACGTAACATATTTACCGAAATTACATAATTCCTGTGAATTACTGATTTCATTGAATTGGGTAGGGACTTACTATTTGTTAAATTTTGTTAAATTTTTTCCAATCTAGCTAATCAGGCTCTAAATATGGCAGTGGACATAGATAATTAACTCCCAAAACCTCACTGCTATCACTAAAATACCCAATTATTTTTCTTGACTGGCCAAAAGACTTTGAACAGTATATGCAGCCTACATGAAAATCTTCACAGTCAAATCAGCAAACAAAGGTAAAGAGACTCTTTTGCCAAATAGGCAACACCCCTCTAAAATGGTGATGACATTTGAGTTTTCTTTTTGATACCCCCCAGTTGTTCTCAGACAATTGTAGGATATGAATAAAATTATAGCACAAGGGCAGACCCAGCTGGTGGGTAATTCAAAGGAGGATGTATTTTAGGCCTACACAATGTACCTCATAAACACTAAAATAAATAAAACTCCCATAAGGAATAATAAGATCATAAGAAAGGATGAAGAGAGACTGAAAAAGAGAAGAAAAAAATAAATAAATAAGGAACAAAAGACTCATCATGTTTAACCAGTACATAGGGTAACCCTACTCCTCTTAAACGAACATATAGCACCACAAGCATACCATCCCAAACACTAATCCTAAAATGAAAGCACTCCAAACACCATCCTGGTTTAATGGGGATAAAAATACAAGCAGTAGTCACATGCCAAGGAAAACAGTCAATGATCATAAAGCCACAGAAAAGGACCCCAACCATCGTCAAAAACATATATTTGAGCTTAAACCCTGTGAATTCGCCGATCATACATAGCTAATCTAAAAAAGCTCAGCTATCCACTCTTGATGCGTGGGTGCCAGTGCAGTACGCCAATGCCTCAAAATACAGATCTTGGTCACCATAAGAACTGTTGACGTCCATCTACACCAATGAGAAGTCTTATTATCCAAATCAGCAGCCATGTAACAGAGCCATTTTGTCTTACTCCTCAAAAGTAATAAAACTAGTTGAACTTAGTGTTTCCCATATACAGGGCCAATATGAATCTAATGCAGGACATGGGCAAAGTACGTGGTACAAATCACATGCTGAACTAGAGCACCTCCAGCATGCCGCATTGTGGGATTTGTATAATTGGGAGCTTTGTACAGTTTGAAAGGAGATTCCCTTATGTGGCAAATTCACTGACCTCAAATAGTATGCACTGAACCAAATCACGCACTCCAATACTAAATGTCTTGACAGTCTATTTTAGAAAAAATTAATTTTATTACATACAAGGCAAAAAAGATCTGCTTTTGATTTCAATATTTACAATCTGTTAAAAATCATCATAATGATGCATCTAATTAACCACAATGCATGTTCATCAAAACTTTTCATAAAACAATTACATGTGTCTAGTTCCCACATCAATTTTGTACACATGAGAAACAAACACTACAATCAAAAGGACAATGTATCAATACATTGACTCAGATAATAGTGTTAAAAGGCAAACAGAGATTCTGAAAAAAGTGTAGAGAAGCGGCATCAAGAATAGGCCTCTGAACTGTGAAGTGCTGAGAAGAAGCTTGCAAAAGTTTCTGTGATCTCCACTGGGTGTGTGAGTAAACCGCGAGTTTCGCTATGAATGGTGGAATAGCAGTGTGTGCCTCTAGCTGACGCAATTGAGCAGCAAGAAGCCTACCTGCCTTTTCACATTGTTCATAATGACGCCACTTCAAATGAAGGAGGGCATATTGTGGTTGCATAGGGAAATGCAAATTAAGATTATATTCTGCTCGTCCTAATTGACCTAAGGAAACTGTTGTGGGCTGCCGCACATATGTTAAGATCACGTACTTCCCTCTCCAAACAAGATTGCACAAATTTCTCGCTTGAGAATCGCTGAATCCTGCATGAGCAATCAAGGTGGCCCTCCCTACTGCACTTAAAATCTGCATTGATTGTGTAGAGGATTCATTATTATCTATTGAGAACTGACGTACATGGCCAATAAGATATTGTTTACTCACTGGGGTATTATAATGGGAGACATTCAATCTCCAACACTTTGATGCTGGGGACACTTGTCCTAAATTTAATTCCTAAACTGTTAGGGCATGGTCAGAGATTCCCCCAGGTACAATACAACAGTCTCTCAGGAAGGCTAACGAGTCAGGGGACATAAAAAGAAATCTATCAGGGAGCAAATCTCATGGACACAGGAGATAAATGTACACTCCCTATTCCTAGGGTGTAACTACCACCAAGGGTCCTTAAAAACATGATTACTCATCACATCATTCAACATTGCCCTATACCTTGCATTAGCCCAATCCATTGGCCCAGAATGCTCTAAATGGGGATCACGTGCTATATTCCAGTCTCCCCCAATAATTGTCTTGGTGGAACAAAACTCAGTCAACAGTCTGGATAGCGTTGAGAAACAGGTTATCTGTTCCTAAATAGGGGCGTTCAACCGACCCCACAATCAAAATCTGATGAATACTTTAAGGTTTACGAAAATGTAACATCCCAATGATCCGTCCATGTTTTCAGGACAGTTACAGGTACAGATTTATGAGAGACGATGGAGGCCCCACAACTTTTCAAAGAAGACCGAGAATCAGAAAGGGTGGGTAGAGGGCAGGATACACCTACTAATAACATGACCTATCCAATCTCTCCTTAATTTACTAGATTCCAGATCTAAAAGATGCTTTTCTTGCAATATTACTATGTCTGGAAATTCAACATAATGTACGACCGAACCTTTTTCTTCTGAATGAAGTGGGTTAGGCCATTAACGTTAATGAATTGTACGTGCAAACTTTTGGGCTGTGACTTTAAAGACATGGACAAATGATCATGTTAAGCTATTCATAAACGAGAAGGCGATGGACTAAAAACAAATTGAGAGATAACTTTTTTTTAATACGTTTTTATTCATATTTTGACCATTAGTACATTCCCCCCTCCCCCCCTTGAAGACCAGGGCCATGAAACAAAAAATGGGTTAAACCCCCTGAAATATAACTAAGTAAAAGAAAACAAATTTCCAAAGCAAATTGACTCATACATAAACTGTAGAGATTGACGCCTAGATAAAGAAGGGTTATAGAAGCATACAACATCGCATTCATGAAGAATAGACATAAGACAAAATAGCTAGGCTCAGAATCTTAGTCCCTCTTTCTCCTTTGGCAAACCCCCTTTGACATATTACCCTTAAGCGTGAGTTTGTATCCACTGTCACAGAGGTTCCCATATCAGCATACCTCTTTGTTTTTTCGTAATCCCTTTATTTTTATATATGGCCACCTCCACACTACAAATTGCCAGTAATCTAACCCTCCATTGTGTGAAGGATGGCGGCTGGGGGTCCAGCCAAGCGGAGGCTATACACAGTCTGAGTACAGCCATAGCGACAAAGATCAACCCCTGTTGGTTTATTGGCCGCTCGGTTCCAGCCACTCCTAGCATTATTTCTTCAGTGGATATGGTCATTTCTACATGAAATATGTCAGATATAACTTTAGAAACCTCTATCCTAATATTTTTAAGTCCTGAGCACGAGGCGAACATATGAATATCGTTAGCTGCAACCAATGAGCAGCGTGGACAAGCAGTGACCAGACCGCTGGCCCATTTGGCCATTTTATACGGTGTGTAGTATAGGGCAAAATATGTTTTATAGAATTGCGCCAGCAATTTTATTGACATTAGCCATGTTTGTGCGAGCTCTAACGCACGAGCAGGCGTTCCTTGCTGCACCACTAGGTTAGACTGCCACCTATCAAAATGTTTGTCTAGATCATCAGGAATAGAGCTATTAAGCTCCTTGTAAATTTCCCCAATTTTAGTGGTCGTTTCCATACATAAATTATCTTTTGCTGCAATATTTTGAAATTTGCCTCGCCCCCCCATTTTCCTTGACAAGAAACCCCTAATCTGTAGGTATTTAAAAAAATCCCTATTGCTGATATTATAGTCGTTACGAAGCTCTGAGAAGCTTTTCATTCGATTTGCAGTAAAGAAACAACCTAGTTGGGTAATCCCTGCCCCGACCCTCCAGGACATGCAACCATCTAGAAAAATCTCTGGAAGATCGGAGTTGCCTTTAACAGGGGTGTAGCAAGAGAAACGTCCCAGCTCTAGGAGTTTGCGGATATTAATCCAAACTTTCCAGATGCTCGAGATAGTCTTGAGTTTAGTTTTCTTAAAAAAGTTATCATTAATATGTCGCCATAAACACCCTTTACTTCTATCCCCTAGAATCATCTCCTGTGGGGTAGGGATTAAAAGATTGCGGGAGTCACTGGCTATCAGGATCGCACAATATTTAGCAACCGTAGCCCAATAGTAAATCCTGAAATTTGGCATAGCTAACCCCCCTCTTTCTTTCGGTAGCATAATCCATTTGAGTGCCCTTCGAGGTTTCTTAAATCCCCAGATAAATCTAGAAAACAGAGATTCAATATTTTTTAAGTAATACGGGGAAAACTCAAGACAAATTGTTCTAAAAAAATATAAGTAAGAACAGCATTTTAATCATATTACATCTACCACCGATATTCAAATGTAAATTATCCAATCTGATCAGATCTTTTCTTGTGCTCCCTATTAGTGGGTCGAGATTTATCTGTACAATTTTGTCTACCTGGGCGCATATGGTGACACCGAGATAAACAGCATGCTCCACTACTCTAACATCTCGCATCTCTACTTTGTCATTGATAACAACCTGAGTTTTCCCTGTATTCAGTTTATATCCCGAGGTGTTGCCAAATCGTACTGCTTCCTCCTCAACAATCTTAATATCCTCCCTGGGGTTGGTGGTAACTAGAGCTGTATCGTCTGCATAAGCAAGGACTTTTGTGTCATAGTTATTGATCCTAATAGGTGACACGCGAGGATGGCTGTCAAGTTTGCGGATAAATTGATCGATGTATATCGCAAATAAGAGAGGCGAGCATGGACACCCTTGTCTAGTTCCCCTCGTGATCTTAAAGCTCTCGGACATACTCCCATTTATCACTACGCTCGCGCTTGGGTTGACATAAAGTCCTTGGATAGCCTTAATAAATCCCTTCGTTATTCCGCGGTTTGACATAGCTGCCCATAAAAACTTCCAGGAGACCCTATCAAACGCCTTTTCAGCATCCAGCAGAATAAGGGCCATAGGGTCTCCTGTAGCTTCAGCATAGTCAAACAGGGAGATCACTCTCTGTATGTGATCTGTTGTCGATCTGCCGGGAATAAATCCATGTTGTCGAGCTGACACAATCTTATGGATTATAGGTGCCAATCGCGTAAATCTTAGAGTCTCCATTAATCAATGTTATCGGTCAGTGTGAGCCCATCTCTAATGGATTTTTATTCTTCTTCAGGAAGATCATAATCTTTGCCAATGACCAAGACGGAGGTGGGTTCCCCCCCTAAAGTATGGATTTGAGGAGCTGTAACATGATAGTTTTCCGTTGTTCTGCGAATTCGACAAAAAAACTCTGTAGGAATCCCATCTACGCCTGCAGCTTTGCCAGAAGTCAAAGATTTCATGGATAATAATATTTCGTCCCAGCTAATGGCAGAGTCCAAATCATCCTTATCCTCTTGTTCCAGGCGCTCACCCAAGTCTTCACCTAAATAATCTCTCGGATCCTCTTTCTCTCATGGTGGTTCCTCATACAATTCTAAATAAAACCTTTAAAAAGCAGCTCTAATTTCGTGTTTTTCTAATCTCAGCACGCCACTGCTATCATTAATAGCTTTGATCATATTTCCAGTCATCTCCTCTCTTCTACGTACTGCCAGCTGGTGCCCCACTTGTTCGCTAAGTTCATAAGCTTTTTCTTTATAGATCGTTGCTTTGGTTATGGCTTTTTCCGTAAAGATCTCGGATATCCTATTTCTAGCGATTGCAACTCGCGTTAATCCCTCAGTTCCCTGACCTGTTTGTACAGCAGCGATCAGATCTGTCTCCGCTTTATACAAGGTCTGATGTAAGGATGCAAGTTGTTGTTTGCCTTTTCTATTGTTGCAAACTGAAAATTGCAATGTCTCCCCTCTAATACCAGCCTTCATTGTGTCCCATACTACCTCAACAGGTGCACTACCCACGTTTATTTCTAAAAAGGATGGAATCCACTCTCTCATATGGCTACAGTATTCCTCATTTCTTAAAAAAGCTCTTTCAAAAGTCTAAGAACTTCTAGTGCGAGTAGTGCTGCTGCATGATATATTAAGTTCTAGTGGGTTATGGTCCGATAGTACCCTTGGGAGCTTCCTTATAGTGCAACTGTCCCTGACTGAGTTAGATAAGAGTATGTAATCCAACCGGGCATGGCGGGAGTGGGGATGGGAAAAGAAAGTGTAACCATGATCCCCATGGTGTCCCAGTTGCCATCCATCCAATAAGCCATGCAGTTCGCACGGATCTTTGAATGCTCTAAAAACTTTGGGTTTTCTCCCTTGGTATTTGAATTCCGGGGCTGGAGTCCAATCTCCTGGTAGGTCAAGGTTGAGGTCACCGCACACAATAAGAGGCAAGGGCCAATGTACCAGTTCATTAGAAATGCTTAGTAAAGTATCTGGGTCATCGCCCAGATTCCCATACACTGTGCATAAGGTCACCGTATTATGCCCATTATTGTAACGGCACTCTGTGATGGCCCATCTTCCAAAATTGTCTGCAAGTGATCTATTAAATTATAAGTCGCCTCCTTTAGCAAGAATGGCCACTCCCTTAGTGCGAGTTCCCTGAGTAGAGGCGGTTATAAGTTGGAACCCTAGGGATTTTAACAGATGTTGTTGTACCCTCTCTATATGTGTCTAAGCAGACTATGTTGGCCTCCATCGCATGTAGGCCTTCTGCTACCATTTGTCTCTTTTTTAAGTCGTTGAGGCCGCAGATATTTAAAGATACAATTCTTAATCTAGCCATCCTTCTTAAAGATCTTTCTTTGAGTTAAAGCCATGTTTGTTATTTGTTTTTCCTTTTGCCCCTTCTGACCCTTGCGTATTGATATATTAGCCATTTTCCAGACACTACATCTCTTTACATGCGTGGTTATCAGCTCTTTAAATCCCTGTTGCAAATTTGCTCTTTTTAAAGCCCTACAATTAATCTCTTTGGTGACTATCTTCCCTTGGTCTTCCCCCATTCCCTTCCTCCCATTTATCCCTACCCCACCCCCTCTTACCTCCCTGTGAGGCGTCCTGGGTCCTGGAGTACCCAGGTGTGGGCGACCATATAGTCTGTGCGCCTATGCTTGCCCTTGGCCTGGTGATATGTACCCTAGTTGTATCGACTGGATGCCGGTTGATATTCATTTGTCAGCTCAGCCATTTCGCTAGCCACTTTTCACACAGGGCCAAATATTAATATCATATTTAATTAACAAGCTGTTATCCAGTTCCCACCCTCGCCCCCTCTTCAAGCTGTGGCCTATAATATTTACACGTTCTGGGTAGTAAACAGTTCACATTTTTGCGCCACAATGCTAAAGTCCTTAAATTTCTACTTCCCGTGATGTCCCCCTTATTTGCCGTAATTTGATTTCACTCTCTCTGATATTTCCTTGAGGTAAGTCTCTGCCTGGATTTCACTTGTGAAGCTTCTCGTTGATCCCCTGAAGCTTACCTTTAGGCAAGCTGGATTTTGCAAGAAAACTGTAGCTCCAACTTTCTCGAAGGGGGTGAAAAGTTGTCGCATTCGCCATCTGCGTTCAACAGTAGCGTGTGCAAAATCCGGTCTAACAAAGAACATAAATCCCTTGTGTTCTCTTTTGGTAGTAGGTCTAGCTATGTCGTATATAGCATCACGTAGTATAAAATTGACCAGCATAGCCCTAGGATATTGTGGTGATTTATCTGAGCGTTTCGGTAAAGTCAGAGGAAAACGATGTGCACGGTAAACTTCCCTGTCCATTTCCCAAGTGTTGAGTTCCGGGAATGCAGATTTAAGAAGGTTGGACATGAAGCCCCTTGGATCACTTCCTTCTAAGCCCTCAGGAATCCAGAGAAAACGCAAATTATTTCTCCTTGCCCGGTTTTTTTGGTCTTCAACCTTTGCCATTAAGTCTCTTATTATGCCATCTTGTTCCTTTGCCTGTGCTTGAAGCTTGCTAACATCAGATTCTAAATTTTCTGTACGAACTTCTACAGAGCCCATTCTGTCAGAGATCTCCAAGCAGGTGTTGCCCACTTTGTTAATAGCACCTTCAAGTTTCTGGATAGCCACATGGTTCCGTTGACTGTCTTTTTTTACGTCTTGGTGGAAGATTTTAATTGAGCTAAGGACTTCTCTCAGTGAAGGCTCTATAGTCAGTCCAGTGCCATTTCCATTTCTGTTTTGCCTTTGCCCCCCCTCTTCTTCGGGTGCGTCCGTAATGCTCTGGTTCCGTTCTGGTTCAGCATTTGATTTTGAGTGGGAGCTTTTGCGTACTAGTTTAGTTCTCCCTGAGGTTTGCTCCGTGATGCTCCACGGATCTGTAGTTTCTTCGTGGGTTAATTTGGATTTCCTCTTGTGTCTACTTCTTTTTCTTTCAAGCTTTTTTGAGAGAGAACTGATAGAATAAAAATAGATCTATTAAAGTATACGCTATTTGGTCTTTAACGGTAGATGAGCAAAAATGGTGGGGGGGTGCAAAACACCAGATGTAAGTAAAAAAACTTACATCTTTTTGGTTTTGGTTTTTTTGGTCTTCAACCTTTGCCATTAAGTCTCTTATTATGCCATCTTGTTCCTTTGCCTGTGCTTGAAGCTTGCTAACATCAGATTCTAAATTTTCTGTACGAACTTCTACAGAGCCCATTCTGTCAGAGATCTCCAAGCAGGTGTTGCCCACTTTGTTAATAGCACCTTCAAGTTTCTGGATAGCCACATGGTTCCGTTGACTGTCTTTTTTTACGTCTTGGTGGAAGATTTTAATTGAGCTAAGGACTTCTCTCAGTGAAGGCTCTATAGTCAGTCCAGTGCCATTTCCATTTCTGTTTTGCCTTTGCCCCCCCTCTTCTTCGGGTGCGTCCGTAATGCTCTGGTTCCGTTCTGGTTCAGCAT
Source organism: Lissotriton helveticus (assembly GCF_964261635.1). NCBI lineage: Eukaryota > Metazoa > Chordata > Amphibia > Caudata > Salamandridae > Lissotriton > Lissotriton helveticus. The sequence goes on along the minus strand of NC_136061.1, from coordinate 1,116,246,949 downwards.
TTGATTTTGAGTGGGAGCTTTTGCGTACTAGTTTAGTTCTCCCTGAGGTTTGCTCCGTGATGCTCCACGGATCTGTAGTTTCTTCGTGGGTTAATTTGGATTTCCTCTTGTGTCTACTTCTTTTTCTTTCAAGCTTTTTTGAGAGAGAACTGATAGAATAAAAATAGATCTATTAAAGTATACGCTATTTGGTCTTTAACGGTAGATGAGCAAAAATGGTGGGGGGGTGCAAAACACCAGATGTAAGTAAAAAAAAATATATATATATATGTATATATAACCTCCAGTCCTAGTTAATACAATACAAACAGGCGCTGACCGTGGATATCCAACACCAAGTTTAGTGTCCGAATAGACCCTGATGCGTTTCGACGGTCAGCTGAGTGGGCTAAAGAATGGTGATGGATTAAACCCAGATCAGTTGACTGGGGGTGAGTGTTTGATTTGCTCAAACGCTCCGTCCATCATCCCCTTTTGTATCGCTTTGTTCGCCCTAATTGTGGCAGGGTATGCTCAGACGTGAGTCCCTTGCTCACTTGGCCACTGGATTCAAGATAGCCTGGCTGATGAGGATTATGAATCCGAAACCGGTCCCAGGATGCTTGTTTCCGGTCCATGGAAGGCATGGCTTGGCAGTTCGGGCTGGACTGTTCCCATGAGGCACAGGGTCAGACTGATTTGCATATAGCCATGTCTGAAATGGGGTGGCTGAGTGGGCTAAAGAATGGTGATGGATTAAACCCAGATCAGTTGACTGGGGGTGAGTGTTTGATTTGCTCAAACGCTCCGTCCATCACCCCCTTTTGTATGGCTTTGCTCAAACAATGGGCGCCAGTGTCTCAGGTCTACATATGCATTCCCATACAGAATTTCTGTCATGGCAACTCAGTAGCCGCATAGACATAGAATTCAATTCCTTGCTGATGAACATAAAAATGTGTAAAATAAATTAAAGAATAAATAAATTCAAAGACTTAAATTCAGTCATGCAAAAACATGTGCTGGTGATAAAAATCTGCAGTTTTAGGGCATGTGAGTGCCCATACCTCTAACATATAATGCACATGGGGCAAAAAATGATTTTAAATATATATATATATATATATATATATATCAGGACTGCAGGTTATATTTACGAAGGATCCGGGCTGACACACCTTGGTTTGGTGCACTGTGTCTCCGGATCTTTGGTGGTGTATATAGATGAAAATAAGCATTTGAGCCCTTATCATGTGATCAAGGCAGGGATCTGCCGAAACGCGTTGTGATGGCGGCTGGTGGTGTTTCTGAAGAACAAAATTAAAAATCAGCACCAAACCTGGGTGTACGCTAGTCTTTTCCTGGTTGATCAAACTGCATAAGGTGCGAGGCTTGTGGCATATTGACGCTGGACGACTTTCCCCAGTGACATAGACCCCCTTCTCAACTGTTCAGCTCCGTGGAAGAAGGAGAGTTGATGGCATCCGTACCCTGTGAGACTTGCCGGTTTCGTGGGAGTGGATGCCGATTTGGAACGACCCGGAAGCGGAAACACACGGAGCCCCCGGCTGCACAGAAACGCTGTCCCCCGTGGGTGAGTCGGAAGCGGCTGGGTCTCAGGCTACCAGAGCGGACGCTCGGAGGAGCGGAGAAAGGAAGCTGGAGCAAGCGGTGACTGGCGAACAAGGAACGGGGCAGATTCCAGACAAACAGCAGGTGAGGAGGTGTGCACGATACAGTCCCGACGCGAGACAGGCTTGTCGGTGAAATTTAAACGGGACTGCATATTTATAATAAGTATACACTGAAAACACCACCATGTCGGCCACAACATTGCGGGACCGAGAGACTGCCGCTGAAGAAATGTTTGCGGACGTGGCATTAGAACCACGAGTAACTATTAAAAGTGCCGGTGATAACAGCAATGCCGGGGGGAAAAACCTAAAAGGAAAGTACAGAATGCTGGAGAAAATGATGTGTCAAGAGACCTCTAAATAGTGGGTATCCAAATCTCTACGAAAATACTTAGATGTCGGGCGCATACCTAGGGGCCTGAGAATAATGATAGCACCCAGTTACGATACGCCCAACCCCAACATGGTGGCAGAATGGGCCCAATGTAACTTGGACTCTTCGCGAAAATTAGTAGAGTTACTGGTCAAATATGCTGACAGCTATAGAGATGATTTAATACCCAAAATTGAGGCCCTGAAAAGTGAAATCCAAGCAGTATATGAACCACAACTACAGAAAACAAAACTAGAAGATGAAATGATGCAAAGATTGCAAAAGGAGGAAGAAAAAATTAAAGCCCGTAAGACATATAAATTTAGAAGGGACAAACAAGACTATGATAATGGGCAAATATGTACCTTTGCTAGAAAATACGATACATTCCGTAATGCCACTCTAGAAAAAAAGCCAACAAGAGGGAAGCATATCCATACCAATAGCCGATGAGCCGGAACCTTCATCCATATCAGAATTAACCTCACCTGCTGAGAGTGAGTCTGATCCAGAAGGACGTGAGGAGCAGCGTAACAAAATAAAACTCACAATGGGAGAGAAATTAGAATATATAAGACAAAGTAGGAGGGAAACTCTTCGTCCTAGAAATAAACCGGCAAAAAATGACGCAGAAGGAGGGAAGGAAGGAGGGCCGCAAAAAATCATCAAGAGCAATCAAGGAGGACGAGGCCGGGGGACTTGGAAAAACAAACAAGCCAAGGAAAGGGAAAACCCCTGTACAGCCCACAGAATGCCAATACCATGATCAATTTGATAAGAATAGACTTGTCTGCCGCGAAAACCCAACTGCTCTCTTTGGGACTTTCATACTGCCCAGAATCTATTTTTGAATACACTCAGACCAGGGCAGATGTTTATCAATACATTCGGAAGCTCAAACTCCAAAAAATTCACAAACTTAAAACGCAATCAAAGGTGGATGTGCATCAATTCCCCGACAGGTCAGATACACCGAGACTGCCTGCAGGGGACTATGACATTTGTCAGATCTTCAATCGCTGGTTAATCTAACCTCACCATCCCAGACCCCTAATCCCCCGAAGGAATGGGGGAACAATATGGAGGGATTTCCACAAAGAGATATGCAGGAGGTGACAGCAATGGGAAATAGGAAACCAGAAACCCCATTTAACCGCATGCGCGCTAGCGGTTTTCCCGCTGTGCGCTGCGTTTTAAAAAAAGCCGCGTTACATGACGAGCTCAGCTCGTCATAAGCATACGAGCGCCGTAGCTGATGACGAGCTGAGCTTGTCATCAGCATCGAAGGGGTTAAAAACAAGTCAAAATTCACTCCTATAACGGCTAAGGATTCAATAGGTGTCTTCAATGAAATGATAGTGGCACATGTAAAGAAATTAAATGTAACAACAAATATGATTAAAAGAAAATTCACTAATCAGGAAAGAAAATTTGGTCAACTAATGGACAAATTAAAGAAGGAAAACAACATTGTGATAAACTCCGACAAAGGGGGGAATATTGTACTTTGGCCTCTTTCAGATTATATGGTAGAAGCATACAGCCAATTGAATGATAAGGAATGCTACCATATGAGTTACCCCATCAGCTATAAAACCATGCAGGAACAATTGCACAAGAAATTGCTGGCTTGGAGGAGTTTAGGTCTCTTGAGTTTAGATGAACTAACATTTTTTAAAAAGGAGCATCCTAAAACACCTGTCATATACTTTATACCAAAGATTCATAAAAACAAGGACAATTATAGCAGCCTGCGATGGACCATTAGAAAATGTATCTTAAAGTATCTAAATATATAGATTTTTTTCTACAAGAACATGTCCAAGGCTTAAAATCTTACATCAAAGATACAGGAAGCTTTAAATGTAAAATTGGTAAGGTAAGGTGGCAAGAAGTTTATCAACTTATCCTCATTATACACCTGTATAAAGAACTGTGACGGTTTAAAAGCTGTAGAATTTTTTTTATCAAGGAGACCAATCGAATTTACCCAACACAATAGAATGTTGATGGACCTGTTGACTTTCTGCTTAGAAAACAACTTTTTTCTTTTAAAAAACAAATGTTCCGACAGATTCAAGGTGTTGCGATGGGGGCCAGCTTCTCCCCCAGTTATGCCTGTATGTTTATGGGATGGTGGGAGGAGCTGGTCCTCAGGATGCAATACCAAGACATTTATGAAGAAAAGGTGGTGTTTTGGTTAAGATATATAGATGACCTGATTATAATCTGGAACGGGACAGTAAATGAAGCAGAAGATTTTATTGAATGTATTAACAGCAATGATGTGAATTTGAAATTTACGTCCTGTATAAGCAGTCATAGTGTCCCTTTTTTAGATGTAAAGTTTACTATAAACAACTGTAACATAGACACCTCTCTCTTTCGTAAGGAAACTGCGGACGATACGTTGCTTCATGCAACAAGTGCACATCCTCCGCATTTAATACACAACATTCCCTATGGGGAGATGCTTAGGTTTCGGAGGATTTGTAGCAGCAATATGGATTTAGAAAGACACCAACAAGAAAGTAAAGCTTGCTTCATTGAACGAGGATACAGTGCCACAATCATAGATATAGCTATCAAAAAGTCTAGGCTCATGGATAGGGAGGACTTGTTACAGGACAGGGTACTGTCCCAGAATACTGCAGAGAATAACTTGGCAGTCTCTGGAGACCCCCCATAGACTAATCATTACCTATAGTAGACAGCAGAAGGAATTGCGCAAGATCATCCAGCGCAATTGGTACATTGTCAAAGACGATCCCATTATAGGCAGTTCGCTCCCAGATTTCCCTCTGATAACATATAGGAAATCAACTTCCGTGGCGGATATACTGGTTAAAAGCAGCCCAGAATATAAGGAAGAAGCTGGATGGCTTACCGCCAGGAAAGGGTTTTTTAAATGCTCGAATTGTAAGGCCTGTAATTATGGGTGCAACAAAACTTCATTCCTGACAGCTTTTAGTTAAAAAATGCAAATGATAAAGTGCCACCTTACCTGCAGAAGTGAATTTGTAGTATATATTTTAGAATGTAGCTGTATCTTAAAATATATCGGGAGCACTAAGTTGGCAGCGCATAAAAGGGTGCTACAACACATTAGAGCTATAACTAATAATGACCTTAATTATCCGGTAACACGTCACTTCAGGGAATACCATGGTGGGAACCCAAAGGATTTGAAGTGTTATGTCATTGACACTGTACCAGTACAAAGAAGAGGAGGTGACAGGGAAGGAAAATTAAGACGCTTGGAAACCCACTACATATTACAGTTAGATACAACACAGCCAAACAGACTTAATATGAGTGAGGATCTGTATACATACCTAGAATAAAAATCCCTGCGCCCCAATATTGATAGCAAATACTAACATACCATGTGTAACTGAGAAAGAAAAGAGAGAGACAAGAGAGATAAAATAGTTCTTTCCTTTGCTTGGTTTTAAATCCTATGAATTATAATGATCGGATTTTTAATCAGAAATATATATATATTTTTTGCCTAAAACTACCTTTTGCACTTTGAAAATCATGAAATATTGAATGAAAAATAGTTTTATTTTAGGAGTATTTTTTTATTGTTGATTTTTTTAGGAAATTTTATTATGAATGAATTATATTTGTGATTTTTATTGTATGTATTTATTTTTTAAGTACTTATGATGGATTTTTAGAAAGATCATATTTATAATTGTGGGACTCATATATCAATGCATACTTTTCTGGTCAAAACCTCCGATATAGGAAAATAAATGACAATTTATACATGCTGGTTTTCTGCACATATTCCTGTGATAGTGGCAAAAACTGAATAGTCATATGCCAATTAAACTAAGGCAGGAGTGCAATAAGTCAAAATATATACCATCAAATAGGCACTATAGCACTTTTTATAATTTTTACATTTGCACATATAGAAGTAGAGCAAGGTTGCTACAATTCAAACACATTTTGCACTTTACTGTTCTCTCATTTGGGAATTTTTTAGGTTCCACATATTCACTTTTAATTGTTTACATTAACATGGACACTAACATTATGGGGCATCATAGACATTTTATGCATTTGAGCAAGAAATTGTTAAATACAATTGGTTTACTGATAAAGATTACACATTATGTGGAAAAATAACATGGCCACAAAGTATTATGTTAGCAAAACTTCTGTTTCCTGTTATAAAAAGTATTTATACTTAACATTTTTAACTTTGTCGTGTATATAGATGAAAAAATGAAAATAAGCATTTGAGCCCTTACTATGCATCAGTCTGGTATGTTTTTCATGTCTATAAATGCACTGTCACTTTAAAATGGAGGTGGAACACAGCAATGTTATCATGTGATCAAGGCAGGGATCTGCCGAAATGCATTGTGATGGCGGCTGGTGGTGTTTCCGAAGAAGAATAATAATAAATCAGCACCAAACCTGGGTCTACGCTCATCTTTTCCTGGTTGATCAAACTGCATAAGGTGCGAGGCTTGTGGCATATATATGTATATATATAGTAGCAGAGTTTTGCTGCTCTCGGCTTGTGGACCCTCCCACGATTAAGAGGCTCAGCGTTGGCGCAGCTGTTTGCGTTTCGCATCAAGACTTCGATTTTAGAATCTGCTTTTTTGCTGAGCCCCCCGCTGAAAACCTACGTTGCACGTTTTTAAAGGTAGGCTGTGTCTAAAAACGGCATGGTTGCTGTGGAGCTAACCGGTCGGCTGACTGGCAGGCAACCCGGCACCGATTCCGGCGGGACACTCCTCTCTTTTTTCTACGTGTACTTGGTTGTTTTATAAGTCAAGTAAAAGCGGGTTGTAGGATAAACCTCATAATTGTAACTACGATGACAAGGAAGTTTGTTTAGCAGAAGCTTCGGTGAGAATATACAAAAGTTTTATTTATAAAAACCGAAGAGAGACAATATCAATATGATATCCAGTGACGCGCTCAGGAACAGAGAAGCCACAGCCGAGGCGCGGTTTGACAGTCTTCCAGCTCCCATTGTTAGTCAAACCAAAGCTACATCAGCTAACATCGCCAATGACACTAAAACACTACTAAAGACGTTAGAAAAACTGCTCCGTGGTGAGATTTCAAAATGGTGGGAGAAAAAATCTCTAGAGAAATACAGAGACGCCAACAGGGTTCCACGTGGCCTTCGGGTACTAATTGTACCCACATATGATGATCCTGATCCTCAAATGCTCCAGGAATGGGCGGAAGATAACTTAAAAAGTTCAATGAATATGATCCACATACTGATCAAATACCCTGAGTCAGACAGAGAAAAACTTTTGGTGGAAATCGATCGTATTAATAGTCTTCTTGAAGCCACAGGCGAAACCGACTTCATCACCAAAAGTAAAGCGGAAATTGACATTCGTGTTAAAAAATTGGAGGAAACTATCATTGAAAGAAAAATCACAAAGTTTGCACAAGATAAAAATGATTACGCCATGGGTAGAATCTTTACCTTTTCTCGTAAATATGATAATTTAAAGCGTAAAGCCCTCTTGAAAAACAACAGTTCCACAATGGGCCAAACTTTAGACAGCAATGATACTTCTTCCATCCCTGCTGATAATTCCGATGTCTTATCCGTAAATTCACTGACTTCCAACAGCGATGAGGGTGGATCTGCTACATCATTACCAGGCCCAAGCTTGCGTGATAACTACTCTCTAGTTGAGGAACTGAATTTTGTAAGCGAGGACCGTCGTTATTCCCTGCGCTCCTGGAATCCTCAATTAAAACAAGGAAATCAATCAGTCAACGCAGGCGCGCAAGGAAGCGGATCTGTAAACAAAAATACCTCTCAAAACAAAGCAAAAAAGAGTTGGAGAAAATAACAAGCACAATGGAGAACACAGTAATCAATCTCACTGATCTTGTCTTATCTAAAGCTGAGGAACAATTACTTTCATTAGGACTTTCTTATTGTCCGCCAAATAGGTTTTCATATAATCAAACGAGGATTGATGTTTTTAAATTCATTCGCAAAATAAAATTGATCAAACATTTCCAACTGGAATCTAAGCGAACAAAAACAGTCAACATGCCTACTTGTAAAGATTCAACATCTACTCTCCAAGTACGAGATATCACAGGCTTACAAAACCTTTATGATTTGGCATATAACGATGATTCACAGCCTCCACCGATAGTAAGTCAAACTATCAATGTGAATTGTCCGGTTACCAGTCCTTTCCGTCCTAAATCCACGTTTCTACCTTTAATGCCAAGAGACGCGGTAGATGTGTTCAGCGACAGAGTCATCACAGAATTGAAAAGTTTAAACAGACCAGTCATGATTCAAAACATACAACGGGATTATAACAACAACCAATACCATCAGCTTGTAAAAAAACTCCAAAACAACAAGGATGTGATAATTAAAAATGCGGACAAAGGGGGAAATACAGTCTTATGGCAGTTAAAGGACTACATGACTGAGGCAGAGAGACTATTATCAGACATTTCATGTTACTCAAAATCTTCACAATCCATCATGTTTCAAAGTCATGAAAAAACCCGTAAACAAATTTCCAATTGGAAAAGACTTGGTTTACTGTTCAAAAACGAAAGTAAATTCTTAACAAATGATCATCCCATCACTCCGAATTTATATTTCCTCCCTAAAATTCATAAGCAAGTTACACCTACTCCCGGTCGCCCTATTATATCTGCGATTGGTAGTATGAATGAAAATATATCCAAATATGTAGACTTTTTTTTGCACCCACACATGTCCAATCTAACATCTTACCTAAAGGACACTACAGACTTCTTGGCCAAAATTGCAAGTGTAAATTGGTGTGACAAGTATCTATTCCTTGTAATGGATATCGAGTCTTTATATACATCCATTAACCATCAACAGGGTATTAATGCTTGTAATTTTTATCTGAGTAAACGTGATATATGTTTCCGTGATCATAATGTAATGTTGATGGAAATTATCAGAATATGCCTCACTACTAATTTTTTCCGTTTCCATGGCAACATCTACCAGCAGCTACGTGGTGTGGCAATGGGCTCGTGCTTTTCCCCCAGCTACTCATGTCTACATGTGGGTTGGTGGGAGGAGCACGAGCTCAGAACCACACACCGGCGCTGGTTAAGCAACATCGTCAATTATTGGCGATATATAGATGATGTGTGTATAATCTGGAAGGGGACATTGGATGAGGCGTCATCTTTTGTGTCTGATCTTAATACCAACACATTGAATCTTAGATTCACGGCCTCTATCACCTCAGATACAGCAGATTTCCTTGATGTACAGTTATTTATAAAAGATTCCAAACTTGAAACTCGATTACACCGCAAATCTGCGGCGTGCAATTCGATTTTACATGCCCGAAGCGCCCATCCCCGACATACTATTAAAAGTATCCCCTATGGAGAATTCATTCGCATCTGTAGAATTTGCAGTGATGCCAGATCACTTGATGAGTGTTTAATGGACTCCAAATGCCGATTTTTAAATAGGGGTTACTCTGAACCAATTTTGGATCAAGCGTTAATTAGAGCTAAGGCGCTAGATCGTAAATCCCTACTTGCACCAAACAACTCTGATAATGTTGTTTCAGAATGCTCAGTAAGATTAATCACAACCTTCTGTGCACAGGAACGCAAGATACGGCGTATCATCTGCAGGGAATGGCCAATTGTTTTGATCGATATTATTCTAGGTCCCATCTTACCTGCCATCCCTGATATTACCTTCAGGAGGGCTCCTTTAATGCGAGACGCATTGGATAAACCATCACCTGAGGTTCTTCCTAAAAAACCTTGGTTCCACAAAACAGGATTTTTTAAGTGTACTTCCTGTCGTGCCTGCACGTTTGCAAAAAGCACTACCCACTATATGACTGCATTTAGTGAGGTCCCTGTACCTATTCGAGAACATTTGACCTGCAGGTCAGAATATGTGATCTATAAATTGAGAGGTACCTGCGATCTCGAATATATTGGCAGCACGAAACTTCCTGTGCATAAACGCATTCTGCAGCACATAAGAGCGATTGTCAATAGTGATGAAACCTACCCTGTGGCAAGACACTTTTGATCTGTTCATAACAAATTCCTTAAAGATCTGGAATATACTGTCTTGTGCAGAGTGCCCCAGCCCGGACGGGGTGGGGATAGGGAAAAGCTATTACGACAAAAGGAATAGCACCTCATATTAGCATTGGATACCAAGGCCCCTAATGGGTTAAATTTAACGGAAGACCTTAATAACTTTTTATAAATCTGACCAGAATACTTGTTCTATTTGATAACGCTGTTGGTACTGTTTAAGAAATTAGCATATTCTTTTTGTGGAATGAATTTATATATTTTAGGTCATCGGCTGATGATCACTATCACTTTAATTGGTTATATGTTTGTATTCTGACTTAACCATATTTCTACAATTTGATATGCTTTTTATCACAAAACTGCAAGCTTTATACAACTGCCTTTACTGCTTACTCGGTTGTGAGCAACATTTAATTTTAATTTTAATTTTAATTTCACTTAAATGTGGGTGTTGATTTTATGACTTAGATTTTTCGGTAACAATATGGCACTTTTTGAGCACTAATACAGACACACCATATGAATGAATTAGATGTCCACAAAAAATATACTATTAAATGTGACCCTAACATTCGTAATAGGCAATTTTGAAGGTTTACGGATTGCGTGACAGTTGTAATGAATTTATTGCTATATATATTCTATACAGTGACATTTGTCAAAGTATTGTATTTTTATGTGCAATTTTTAAAAGTATTATGACACTGTCGTTATTATAATTATTTTCATTATTTGCAATCATATTTACTGATTATTATAGATTAACTATTCATTAACTGTTTTTGCTTCTATTTCTTCTAAAATACGTTGCTTTACACAATTTTACATTAAGTTGTTAAAAATGTCAATTGAATCTTTGGTCACTTTAGTCATTTAATAATGGCGTCTGTTTGTATTTTTCAAACATACCTTTTTGCATTGGTCTGTCTTCTATTTTTATTATTATCACTGGGTGGTAGTGCACTTTTTTTGATTAGTCCCACCACTATGTCTATTTTAAGTTGATTGTTCCTTCTGAGCGCGTTATGTGAACAAGCTCCCTTGTGGAGTGAAACGCGTCGTCGGATGGACACTTGTCCTTTATTTTCATTAAAATAAATATCTTTATTCTGCTAAACATCCGAGAATTGGATCTTCTTTTTGTTATGGCTGCATCGTAATAATTGAGGTTGGTGTGAGGTTCGCACCTGAAGGAATTCCGGCTTCCATCGTCGGAACAGGATTGTTGTCGTTTTTTTTTTTTTTTTTAATACAATTTTCGAACAAACGTTCTTGATCACGGCAGATTTAAGACAGTTTGTCCCTTTTCTCTTTCAGTATTTATACACACTTGGTCCATGCATTGCGGAACATGTAGTTTGATTCATAAACATTCAACAAACTTTATTTGCATGTTGTTTGGTTTACAAAGTGCCTTTTCTCCGTTCATCTTTGTGAAAGTGTTTGTCTTTTTTTATACATCTTTTTAACACTTAGAGGGGCTTACGGTGTTTGGTGCACAATGTGTTTTTTCCGTCTAAATGGCTAATGCTGGCGGTGCGGTTTGGTTTAAACTTCCACTGTTTGCTTAAGGCAGTTTTTTCCGTGGATGCACTATTGCCCGCTGCCAGCACCTCCCATGTTTTGTGCAGTTTATTATGTCTCTGGCTGAGTGCCCCGTTATCACCACTTGGCTCCCTCACATCCTTCATTTGTCTGTGTGCGTGTGTGTAAATTCTCCAGCCCTTCTCTAACCCTGTATACCCTGGGTTGGTCTAGCGGTGCAGCTCACACCCTCTACATACCTGCAAGATTATATGCAGTTTACATGGTCCCTGACATCTATTTATGTCTAATGGGTGTCCGTGAATGCACGTGTCGATATGGGGGTCTGTGTGTGCTCTGGTGGTTTTTGAAATATTGTGGCTAATATTCAATGGTACACTGCCCTGGTCTCGACGGTGGCACCAGCTAACAAGAGTTCCCCCTGCGACAGGACAAGTTGTGGAGAAATAGATATATATATATATATATATATAAAACAGGACTGGAGGTTATATTTACGAAGGATCCGGGCTGACCCACCTTGGTTTGGTGCACCGCGTCTCCGGACGGAACTTTGGTTTGCGATAGATATATATATAGATATATATATGTATATATGTATTTTTTTATATATATATATATATATATATTTTTTTTTTTTTTTTTTAAGAAGGCAAGAATGCAATAGCTTAAAACAAAAACATTGATTTTCAAACTTTGTTTACGGTATCCCAGAGCTATGATGACAATTTTTACCCCATTTAATCTTGATGAATATTTGGCTGCTTTGTATGCCATTGGTAGAATCCCTGAATATGTCTTTAATGCTGGTAATGTAAAAGCTTGTGGTTATACATCTGTTTTAGGCCAAACCGCCTTAGAAGCCATTTGTTGTCGCTTACCAATAGCATTGAAAAATATAAGCCATCATTGTGTGCCGTGCCCAATTGATTACATTTTCATATTGGCCGGTTAGTTTTCAGTTTGTAATTGTTTATTTTTATTTTAATGCTTCATCGAAATGTTCAGAGCAAACATAATAAGAAAAAAATCCATCACAGTGAAACATACACTGTCTAGCACATCATAGTAACAAAGAACTTGCAGCTATGCCAACGTGTCCAAGATTCTGTGTGTGGTGTCAGTAAATCTGAACATATCGGCACCGAAGTCCCAGTTTGTGATTGTTTAAGATTGTTGATAAGGAGGGACCGCTTACCATTGAAAGTTAAGCTTGAATTGGATTGTAGCACATCACATAACACATCATACCATTGGCAAGACACCTACGAAGATGGTAGCACGCTGCGCTGTGGAGTATAGTTGGAAGAGTGAAATTGCAGTACATCCTACGTGGGAAGGATTTGATGTCATACATGAATGATCATAGTGGTTGTCTTCTACTATGTTTTGTCTTGTACGAAGTGGAAGAAAATAGTATAGATAATGCATAGCATGCATGTGTTTAGCCTTAAATTTATAGTTGTTTCTGAGATGAATGCTCAAGTTCCCTCACGTGCTGTCTGTTGTTCTAGGTTTTTGCAGCTGTCTTGATCTAGATCTTCTGCAGCCCTGTATTCTGCTCTGGCTCACTATGTTCTGTCTTCTGATTGAATGTTACAATATGAAACTATAAATGAATGGATGCACATTGCCACACTGATTTCCTGTCGGATACATCCCTGCAACACTTTGGAGATTTACAGGGCCCTAGAAGTCGATACTTTTACTTAAGGCGATGTCTCCCTTTAATGGAGCTCACTTTCCTTTCTAAGCAAACAAATGATGAGGTAGGGGCTCAAGAATTAAGGCTCAGAAGCAGAGTCCTTTCCAAATAGGTTGTTGATAGCAACGCATTTACAGCCCTGCAAAGTACCACGCATCAGGGACTAGACTAACACATTTTAGTGCTGTTGTGCGCATCACCGCACTGAAATGCATTAGTCACGCATTTGCGGAGCTCCTCAACCATGTGGGGATTAAAGAGGCGACTGTGCGCTGCCACGGCGCTTTGCATTTGGCCGTTTGCCAGGCAGTTCATATGTTATTAACTTGTTGGCTGAGCCTGTGGGAACTCCCATGAATGTTGGTATGGTCACCCGGGTCCGGTGCAGTGTTAGACTCCCTTCTTCTGCACACTGTTTCCACCGCAACGCTGCGTGGCAAACACAAGTTTTCAGGTGCAGTCCCGGCCTCTCTCGGAGACACACTGATCATGTGACATTGGACTATCCAGCTGCGGGCAGTTTGGAGGTGCCTTTAAATATACAAACAGCAAGCTACAGGTTCAGCCTCTCGTGGATCCTGCCGCCTCTTTTCTGGCTCCCTGAAACTCGTGATGTTGCCATTTGAACACTGATCTGCATTTTACATTATACAACCCCCACCCCACACACACACACAAACACACTCGAACCAGGGTCCAGTGTGTGCAATACACTCTTCTGACAGTGCAGGTAAGGGTATTTGCGGTGCTGAATTTGTACCGGTGTTTGCGAGTGTGCGCCACCGGCACTTATTATTAGGACTGGTACTGTTTGTGCAAGCGGCAATCCCAATCGTAATTTTGCTTGTTTTATATACTTTATTTAATTTTTAAAGTCGTTTCTGGTTCAGCCCTAAGCATCATGGTGTATAAGTCACTGTCATTACGTGACTTTGGCATCATTATAATGATTCATTCCCTTCTTTACCTGTGTGCACTCTGCCTACACCAGTCTCTCCAATTACAATATGGACCAACTGTGAAGCAGCCATTAGGCAACAATGATCACTAAAACCACCGATCCATTGCCCTGCTTATTTCCAAATGTGCAATGCGCTGCTCACTCATAGCACTGCATTGTAATTAAGACTCCCTGTTTTCCTTTATTTATGGATTTTTACAGATAAATACAGACAGAAAACAAAGTGTTTTCGGTCTGCATTTATTTTTAAAAGTGGATAAATTCAGAAAATTGTGCTTCTTTTAAATGACTCTCCGTGCTGTTTTTCATGAATTATAGGCCAGCAGCTGATCAGATGGACAGCACGGGAAGTTAAAAATAGGATTACATTTCTGTAAATAACAGCATATTGTAAACATACATTTATGGAATAATGCTAGTATTTACCAGAGGATGTATTGTTATATAATATTGGATAGCTTAAATAGCTAAAACACCACAGACATCAAAGTATGAGTGCGCGTCGGTCAGTTAAATTAATATGGAAATGTACTATTTTACAACTTCGTTTATACGCAAAACACAAAATAAATGTGTAAATACAGATAAAATGGCCAAGAAATAAATAAGGATAAATACAGACGGAAATGTTAATAAAATCAATACCATAAAACCGGGAGCCCTAATTGGAAGTGCATGTATCGCTCATCCCGTGTTTCCCCCACCTCCCACGATTTAACAGGCCAAACTAATGTTGATCTCCAATGTACTGCCCATGGGAGAGGTTGCAGGCCCCTTTCTAAAGTGAGGGCTCGGGGACAGTTAGTGACACCTGTGCACCGTGGAGCCAGCCATGTACAAATAGAGGCGGTGCACAGTGATTAGGACACTATGCCAGCATCAGCTTGTTAATTAGGTGCCTTCAATGGGGTTTGGGAATCTTAAAGCAAGACCTCCTTTTAAAGCAACAAATTGGTAAATTGTCTTTGACACAATCGCTCTGTATATTTCTTGTGCTTGATTCAGGGCTTTAAGTGGGCCGGGTCCTTCTGTTGCTCACCACATGCAGTTCTAAAAAGCTGGTACTAAGACGAGTCCCTATCGGGCTCTCCATTTTTACCCTCACCGGCAGGGTGAAAAAAAAAAATCTTAACTGCAGTAGGCTCACCCTTCACTGCCTTTGATGTAAACTTCACAGAGACTCTTTATAGTTCTTTCACAGTCTCATCATTTCAAAACTGAAGCATTTTGAATATTATATGCAACGAAGAAATAGTTGCTTATTTATCTTATGCAACTAACAACCATTGACAAAGCCAACAGTCCTTACTTGTTGTAGGTGTAATGTTACTTGTATTATATAACTAGATGCAATGACAGAAGCAGCAAAATACCATTCAGACAGCACACTACTCTAAGCACATATGTTTAGCTTGTGTGTTTTTGGCTGAAAAGAGGCTACGCCTGCCTTTGAAAAAGGAAAGTGTGTGTTGTGATTAAATGTAGTTCGGTAATAATTTGTTTTACTCAATTTTGAGTCACCATTCTGTGTACCTGAAGTGTTTTGTAGGTATATTTTTTTTAATTTCAGAACCATAATATACATGTTAAGGGCAACCATATCATGAGATGTAATGCATGCTTTATAAACTAGAGTATACAAACGCAACACACAGTAAAATCAGATGGGAAAGGTCAAGTTCTACATTATATAGTGCAACGTTAATATGGATGAAAAATGTGTTAATTGATTATAGTATTGGTTATGGACCATAGTGCCGTTGGTAAGAAATACACTGGGACGTGTCACAGGGATTGAAATGGCACACAATAAACACCCGGAAAATATGGAAATGTCACACACAAGAAAAATTACAACGCGGCAGCTGTGAATTTTAAAAGCGGGTGAAATCTAATGTGATGGTAAATACCATGGGCTGTTGAGAGTGTACAAAAAGTGAAGAGGCCCATACGTGAGACTGTTAAAGTTTTAAAGAGAACCCAGTGCCAGGATAGCTGCCGAGGAGTGCATAAGGCCAATATTTATGACAATATCAAATTATTTGTAACTATTGAGCAAGATATTCTTAACCAAAAATTTGCTATTGACAACAGGGTGGTGGAAAAGGAGTGGATTAAGTATGTAGGAACGGTTTACTGGTCCTATTTTAGGATGGTTCGCTACAAAATGTTTGAGACCTAACGTAAATGTATTGCTATTCTAGCTGTGCCACATTGTAAAAGCACTGTTTTCTATATAAAATATCGCCATGCTTCTGAGCCAGATGGTATTCACCTGCCACTGTGCTTCCTAATCCACCTTGGTGAGATTTCTTAAAATGGTGGTGACCCATTGTCATGGGAGAGTGTTGTTCTACATTAATGCTAAGTTTAATGTATTTTGGTTCACTTTTGTTTCTTGAAACCCATGTCCAAAAGGCATTAGGTAGTAAATTAAATACTTATGTAAAATTGTTCCTATGGTGACTGGAGTATTAAACCCATGCTGCTGATTTTAGTCTCTGTTGAAAATGGTGGCTTTTGGGCTGATCACAGATCGTAAGAGCATATTTTATGATTTAGCTTTCTTACCCAGAAATCTAGTGATGGCCATGTTTTGTAGATTTCAGCAAAGTATTTGAGTTAGTGTACCGGGGGATTTTTTGTAGAAAAATATTTGTGCCACTTTTGATTAGTCATGACTTACTAACTTTAGTTCAAATCTGACATAATTGTAAATAAACTAAGTCAGAAATGTGAACTAAATTAGAAAACAGTGATGAAACTAATATGCAAAACAGTCTCTGGAAAGGTTTTGGTCTTGTCTCTAATATTTACTTTATTTCAATCTGGTCTTCCCTCCAGTCTTGCATTTTCATCCTCTAAAAACGGTCCCAAAGTATGTAACGCTTCCATTCTACGCTGACTTATTGGTACTTTGTGCCAAGGAACTTGAATGTAATTGGATAATATGTATCACCACTATTATGCAACTGTTTATTAACGTGGATCAAATAAAAAGTATGTATTTGTGGCCATTGGCGACGTGTCCTTAAAGCCTGGTACCTAACTGGATGTTGCTTAATTGTTATAAGTATCAGCGTGTTATGTAATTCAGGCTCCATCTAGTCTCCACTTGGACAATGTGAGGTTATTTACTACTTTAGCTATGATGGCTTTTTTAAATGTTCAATAAAAACTTTGGTGACTTTCCTTTTGAGCTGATTGTTTAGGTCAACATTGTGAAAAATCATCCTACTAATTATTTGTTAAAAGTAGGGACGGGCTGAATTGCATTATTTTATGTGAAATTCAGCAAAATTTCATGGAAATTTTTCAAATTGTACTTGCAAAATTATGCCGTAAAACGAAGCATAAGTTGCCAGTATCGCCTGTGACTTTTTTCATGCAAATGCATATTTTGCATAAAAATATCAACTGAAACACCATCACCAAACCTGTGCTCAGACCAATTACAATGCTACATTGCAGTGTTGTGATTGGCTTAGGGGAGGGAGCTTGGGTGCTTCCTGTTCCTGCATCTGCAAGAAAAATGGAGGAGATGTGACCGCCGGTGAGGTAAGTTTTATGGGGTTTTTTCGATTCCCTCTCGTTTTTTTTTTACAACTGATGCCAGGTAGCAACAGCTACGGATTAACCATACAAAAGCTGAAGAATGTAAAGCCATCAGGCAGTCACGATTAAGACCACTGAATCTATTTTAATCTGAATAAGGGAGTGAGCCAGCAGTCCTAATTCCCCTTAACCTAACAACTTGATTGACCAAGGTCCTGATTTAGTCCTCTGTCTCCTTCTTCCACCAGCTCTTTCCACGCTGGTTTTTCAAGGAGTTTAAAAGGCCGAGCCTGAGGCCCCGTGGGGAAACCAGCAGCCTGAATCAGCAAAAAAGTCGTCTTCTTTCGTTTGTAAAACTTCCATTAGTAACTTTTCTGTAGACGTGACTGCTACTGGTGCTGACCCTGCTGCTCCCTGCCAGACAGGCCTGCCTCTTACCAGACCATGGTCATGCTCCTTGACAGCCTTCCAATCTGAATGGATATTTTGTACTATCCTTGACTTGGATTTCGCTCTTTATACACATTATATACATAGATTTATTGAGCACACAAATCATCACTGAGGGGATCTCTCAGTGCTTGAGTAGCCCGCAGAGGCACAGTTCGATAATAATATTGAACATTAAACAATCATGTTTTCAGAGATTTCTTAAATTAAGGTAGGTCTGGACTAGAACGTACCTGGAGAGGTATCTGGTTCCAGTTTTGAGGGGCAAAAAGAAAAAGAGCTGCCCCCATGCCAAGCTGTACGAATAAGACTAGGACGGAACTGTAATAATTAGCTAGATCTAAGTTGTCAAGCCGGAATATATGGCAGCAGTTTGTTTTTGAGATGGCATGGAGCATTCCCATGCACATATTTGAAAAACAAACAAGTTTGAAAGCAGCAATTTTTTTTTTTACTGTAAGCCAATGAAGGGAACGTAATAAAGTTTCAGAAGGAGACCAAGGAGGAAGGTTGCAGACAAGGCGGGCAGTCGTGTTCTGCGCAACCTTAAGTTTGGAGAAAAGGCATTCATTTATTTCAACCATTAAGGAGTTCCCATAGTCCAGGTGGCTCAAAATCAGTGCCTGGACTAATGTTTTCCTGGTCTTCTAAGTAACCCAATGATAGGCTTTTCTGAGCATGCGCATCACACCAAAACATATCCCAGAGATTGAATTGACATACTCATTCATAGAAAGATTGTCTTCTAAGCATACACCTAGATTTTTAGCCATTTTTTTGGGAGTCGGTGCTCATCAGTCGTTGCGTCTTCCTTAAGAGTAGAATTTTTGTTTTAATGGAATTAAGCTGAAGAGAGTTGACCGTCATCCAGGAAGCAATTTTTAACATGCAGTCCCTAACTTTGTTTGGTGGATTCCAGATTTGGCCGCATAGTGATGACAAGTTGGTTGTTAACATATGAGATGGCATCACAGCCACATGACCTGATAACCATAGCCTGGGGAACCACATATATATTAAAGAGGGTAGGGCTTAAAATGGATCCCTGCGGAACGCCTTTATCTAGGACCATGGTTCTGGAGTTAAAAAGGTCTACTTGTTCTGTGTGGGTTTGCTCCAGCCGAACGTTTTATAGCCATCCTAGCACATTGCCACTAACACTGATGTCCCCTCATCTCTGTATTAGGGTTGAGTGAGAGACTGTATCAAAAGCTGCTGTTAGATCCAGGAGAACTAGCATGGCAATGCTGAATGGATTATTACGTTAACGTCTTGCTTGCTGAATTGAATATTACGTTAACATCTTGCTTGCTATATGATGCACCAAAAACATTCATCTATATTGCAACCTAACAGTTGCCAGCACTTTCATTACACTATTTTCCTTCTCACCCTGTGATTTAACAACTAACCAAGCCACAGTACTCATTAAGCTAACATGTTTGAACCTAACCCATGTGGCACTAACATGTCACACTCACTATCATCATGCTTAATGCGCCATCTTTTAGAGAACGATTTATTAATCATAGAGAATACTTTTACTTAGTGCTTTTGAGGAACTATATTCACTTCAGCACCTGGTGGAGGACACATTTAATTTGACAAGAACCCTATGATTGAATATATCTATCATGTTTTTGCAGCCATGAGAAAGCCCAAGGCCAATGGGCAAATATATGGCGAAACACGTGTCGGCTGCCCATAAAATATCAACCTATTGACAAATACTACGACTATGATAAATCTGTATTTAAGAACAATATAAAGCAACACGTTGAATGTTATAAGATTCAACACGTTTCTTTGTAAGCTATGTCCATATGAAGAAATAACGTAAATATTTATACAACAATATTCCAAATTTACGGACAAACTCAACACCCATACATTTATATTTAACAAGAGGCAAGGAAGGTCCATACCTCGAATAACGTCCTATGAGCTTGAAAAAAAGAATAAGGCATTACAAACCCAGGGAGCGAGTACTTGGACCATAAAATGTAAAAACTGATTTTTTACATGTGGCTGCTTTTGCTAATGTGGCGACACGCTGACAAAGCATGTAGGCCTGCCTTATGTATAGTGACATCTCCTTGTATTGTGATGTTGTATCCAGTATAGATGGGGGTACTATGATTATGATGTTCACAACCCAGTAAGAAAAAGCACTGACTGGACAATAATTTGAGTGTTGCATACCAACGAATTGGGGTTACTAGCTGACACCACCTCCCCCGAGTAGGACTTGGACTGCTCTGCATGGCTACCCTAAGAGAATCAAATATTGCAATGGGTTAATTGGCTACCAGTAAAAAGACATGGAGTCAAAACCTTTTCAACTGACGACCCAATGTCTTACTATGTGCAATTATTTAATCAACTGAAAAGAACACAACTGTATAGTTTATATGATTATCTCCCCTCTTTAAGGTCCATAACCACTCATTATATGAAAAGGCTCTAACCAAATCTTTATTAGTGAGTTACAGTCGAGATCCAAAGTAGAATTCTTTTTGCATAAAAGATGTCAACTCATCCTTAACAATATAGATTACTTCTGAGTAATGGGCAAAGATATGATACCACAAGCAGCTCCTAACTATAAACAGGCAGCAATATATGATGAATGCGGATCACATAGCACCCTCTACATATAAAATGCAACACCCTGGAGTCTGTCCAAAGTGAGGTAGTTGCCAAAAACGAAGTTTAGAGTAGACTGACCATCTCCAAGAAGTATGGTGTAGATTGGAACAAGTATGGCAATCAAATAGCTCTAATGCTGCCTAAAATATTGCTGCAGAAAATTGATCATGGCTACCAGCTGTCGTCGTAATTACCCCATACAAGAAATGTGAATTATATTGACTGGTTGCATGACATTATAACGCGTGCATTTACAATGCATGCCTTTACGACGCATCCTTTACCATGCATTGCCTTTCACAGATTTACCTTTACCACTCATGCCTTTACAGTGCAAGGTAAGTAAATATAAGGAAAGTGAAACCCCTAAACACACACAGACATATTTTGTTGTATCAGGGAACCCCTAAACAAAACACCCTTATCACCCTATAACCATCCCCAAATCCTAAAGACACCCATACCACCTTATGCCCCTACCTACATTCTATATCCTAAAAACACCCTTACCGTATACCTATACCCACCCCATAATCTTAAAAATACCCTTGCCACCCATTATACTTACCCACCCCTAAGCCCTTAAAACACCCTTACCCCCATACCCTCACCCACCACAAAACCCTAAAAAACGTACTTATCACATTATACCCCTAAACCCTAATAAAAAAACCTTACCATCCATTACCCACCTCTAAATCCTGAAAACACCCTTACCACCCTATACCCACACCTAGACCCTAAAATACCCTTACCACCCAATACCATTACCCACCCCACAACCCTATAAATGCCCTGTATAGTGGAATGTGCATGCTTGGTTAAAGAAGTTTGAAGAGTTCCAGAGTAAGGAATTCCTGAGAACAGAAAAAAATGTTTTAGCTCTTTATTGTTAAACGCTGGCATGTGATTTTTAAATGGCTGTGCCATCTCAGATTGCCTTGCAAAATGCACATTTACGCTGCAAAACGGAGGAAAAGTCAGACTATGTCCTAATCAACGTTGAGGCTTGGACTAGATTACTCTGTTTAGAGATAAAGCACAGGCCTGAGAGTGATCATGATGCATAGCAAGCTTGGTATATGACTATTTCAAGTTCAATGCACTATAAAGTGTTACTCCAAAATATACAATAGCACTACTAAAAATCTTAAACAGAACGTCTGTATAGTGGAATCAGAAGGAAAAAAGGAGAATACCTTCTTTAATTGGTTTGATGAAGAATATAAGGCATATTAAAAAAGTCACTCTCGTCTGCTCTTGGCAATCGGTGATGTTCAGCCAGCGATGAAGTATATTTTCTGAATCAGAAAATAAACTATAAGAAATGAATACTTAAGGAAAAGACAGCAGTACCATCTAAACTATGCTCAAAACTTCTTGATGTTGTAAAATCAAAGACCCCATATGTTTTTGGAATATGCTATAATCCGGCTACAATTAACAAAATCAGAGATGAAGGACTATGTTGGAGCAAATTTGTGGGTTTCTCACTTCAAACACTCATACAATTAAGAACCCTGCTACAGATTGGGCCACATTAGGAACTACGAGACTAGGCAGTATGGAAGTGGTAATCAGCCTGGTTATTCTCGCCCCAAGATGGCCTGAGCAATAAAAGAACGGAAGACCAACAAAGCTCTAGGCCCAGATCTGGTGCCTGTAGATTTTTTTTTTAGCTGATCCAGAATTCCGGTCAGATACCCTTACCAAATTCTGTAATGTGGCATTTAGGTCAGATTGTATTCTGATGTCTTAGCTCTGCTAGGGAAATTATCTTTGTGTTGCAGGGACAAAGATTTTTCCATCAATGTGAATAAAACTAAGCCTGTGTTGACGAAAGCAGCCATACCATCCAAAATATAATCTAAAATATATAGCATTGGACCATTTTGATTTCTTAGGTATGCGTTTTAATCCTAAACTCAATTGGTGTACTCATCCGGATAAGATAATACTCAAATTCAAGGCATGGTGCAGAGTAGGTACTCAACCATATGTTCTGACAGAAAGCGGTTGCACCAGCACTTTAGGGAGCTGAAATTTGGGGATATTGTAAGTAGAAAACAGTTTTCCTCACACTTTTCTAAAGCTGGTCCCGTGTAACCCACTGATTCCTTTGAATTTAATTTGAGCTGGACATGAAACCATCTGTGACCAAATTTCCCTTTACCCAGTCACTGTACTGGATTAGATTAAATATATATTGCCTTGCGAATGTTTGCTTAAACTCAACAATGAAGTTAATGTCTCTAAAGCAGTATAAAGGGCATCACCTGCAGAAGGCACATATGTAGACTGCTTAATGAATTAAATCTGAGCCAAATATGGATGACCCAGGCCAAATCAATATTTGAGAATAGTATATCTGTAAAAGAGGCATATTGGCAAAGGAAGTCTTCTTTGAAATAAAAAATAAACAGGCTTCTTGACTGCCAATTATTATTTATATAAACTGGGGCTACTTAGATCCGCTGCACCCATAAATGAAATCCTCCTCAAATTTACAATTCAGACTAGGGACCGTCCCAACTAAAGTTATCACTCACAATGAGATGCAGAGATATCACAGTTCTGTACTTGCATGTTAGGGGTCAGAGACTCAGTATTGCTTTTTTGCTCTTTTGTTCCAAAACAGATGCCCCAAGACATGATTGGTGTTAGAAATTAGCCTAATAGTTAACTGGGGTATGAGCCTTGGTCAAGCAGCAACCACAATCCTAGTCATGGTAAGGTACAAGCAAAACCCACATTAACCTGTGCTCACCCCCTCGTAGCTTGGCACAGAGCAGTGAGGCTAAACTTGGAGGCAATGTGTAAAGTATATGGGCAACAGTTTAAACAGTGAAAACACCATACAAAAAGTATCCCACACCAGGTTATAAAAATAGATCTTAATTTAATAAATAAAAAAACAAGACCAGAACGATCAAAATCCAATCAGTAGTACTGGAGTTCAAATTTTTGAAATAATAAACTGCAATATAACACCTAAAATTCTAAAGCACCAACCGTGGCTTTTTAGTCGAACTGGACTGAGTCAAAGTCAAAAGTTCAGGCCAACCACGTCTGAGTGCGGGTCAGATACAATCTCAGATTAGTCTTGCTGAAGGTTTACCTTCTCACGTTGTGTCCCAAGAGTTCAATTCACGTTGGGAGGGGGGTGTTGCAAGGAGCACATTGCAGCATGTGGTTGGCGTGGTGTAAGGAGCAGCCGGGTATCACAGATGGGTGGGCTGCTGCTTCGCACTGGCGGTCCCCTGTGATTGATCGATGCTGTGTGCAACGAGATGGGCTGGCGCAGCGCACTCAGATTTTCGGTGTGGCCAACACAGTTCCAGTGCAGACTGGCCTGGTCGCAGAGGGCCCAAAAGTTAGAATTTAAGAGTCACACCAAGGGTCCGGGACCTAAGAGGCACCACTTGGGAAAAGGAACTCACTGAAGATGGGTCCAGGAGCTGTTAGGGAGCCTGTTCTGTCCCTGAGGCTCAGATCAGGAGGCCAGCAGACTAGCCATTTGAAACACTCTCGAGTCCAGAGTTCAAGATAGGTTGCAGGTCCAGTTCTTCCTCCCCAGGCAAGAGGGCAACAGGTCAGCACAGCAAGAAGGTCCTTGTAGCAGCACAATAGTCCTTCTTGGCAGAGTATCCACAGGTCCAGAAGAGTACTGAAGTGGTGAGGTCTGAGGTCCTTTTTTTATACACAGTTGTGCCTTTCAAGTGGGGAGAAGCTTCTAGAGGCATATCTTTGAAGTGCACAAATGCTGTGCCTTCTTGTCCCTGGCTTCAGACTCACTACAGGAGGGTATGCAGCTCTTTGTATGGAGGCGAGACACTGCTTATTCAGGTGTAACTGAGGCTGAGCCTCCTACCTCTCTTCCTGCTAGTGACGGTTCATCCAGTGACACCTAAGCTTCCATTGTGTGTGGCTGTCTAGGAGGAATACATGAGGCCCAGCTGTCATCTTCACCTAGTTAGGTGACCAGAGACAGGCTGCATATAACGGGTTACCTCTAGTACCATTGATTTGTGGTCTTCTTTCAAAAGAAGGACCTCACTTTCCTACCTGTTGTGAACATACATTATCTACAGTGCATAACTAAACACCAAACATTTTTTTCATGACATTATATTAGTGGCGAAAAAGTCCTACTACATTGTCCTTATTTATCGGGATATACATTACTTAGCCTCAATATTTTATCTTTTTCTAGTTATGCACTGTAGATAATGTTTGTTCACAATTGTCTTTTCAAACTAGTAGTACATGTAAGATAATAGTGTGTAACATTTTTCTGAAAAATAAAAAAACTATTTTAAAGTAAAACTAGTTTTCTAAAATGAAGGGTTATGGAGTACATATTGTGTATGCCTACAAAATGCTATAAAGATATGTATATGCACAGATTGATGTGATAAGGAATATATAGAGAGACCAGTTCATTAATTGAACAACACAGGTAGGAAAGTACGGTCCTGCTTTTGAAAGAAGAGCAAAAATCAATGGTACTAGAGGTAATCCGTTATAAGCAACATATATGTGATTCCAGCCCTAGGGTCCTTAAATGAAACAATCCCCATATTTATATGCAGAGACAGGCTGCAGGCACCAAATGACTAAGGCAACAAAATGCTAACATTCTAAAAGTGCAAAACAACAGGTGATGGACAGAATGCAGAACAATGTCATACATTCACCCCAGTACAGAGATCTGGGCCTAAATCCATCGTTTTTTGCTCACCATGCCTTTCCAGTTTGAACCCAGCCATATGCAAATCAGTCTTGATCCTGTGCCCCATGAGAACAGTCCAGCCCGAACTGCTAAGCCAGGTCCTCCCTGGACTGGAAACAAGCATCCAAGGACCGGTTTCGGGCTTTCAGCCTGGATAGCTTGATTCCAGTGGCATGGAGAGCACGGGACTCACGTCTGAGCATACCCGTCCCACTCGGGGTGACAAATGCAAAGCAACAGGTGATGGACAGAATGCAGAACAATGTCATACATTCACCCCAGTACAGAGATCTGGGCCTAAATCCATCGTTTTTTTGCTCACCATGCCTTTCCAGTTTGAACTCAGCCATATGCAAATCAGTCTTGACCCTGTGCCCCATGGGAACAGTCCAGCCCGAACTGCTAAGCCAGGTCCTCCCTGGACTGGAAACAAGCATCCAAGGACCAGTTTCGGGCTTTCAGCCTTCTTCAGCCTGGATAGCTTGATTCCAGTGGCATGGAGAGCACGGGACTCACGTCTGAGCATACCCGTCCCACTCGGGGTGACAAATGCAAAACAACAGGTGATGGACAGAATGCAGAACAATGTCATACATTCACCCCAGTACAGAGATCTGGGCCTAAATCCATTGTTTTTGTGCTCACCATGCCTTTCCAGTTTGAACTCAGCCATATGCAAATCAGTCTTGACCCTGTGCCCCATGGGAACAGTCCAGCCCGAACTGCTAAGCCAGGTCCTCCCTGGACTGGAAACAAGCATCCAAGGACCGGTTTCGGGCTTTCAGCCTGGATAGCTTGATTCCAGTGGCATGGAGAGCACGGGACTCACGTCTGAGCATACACGTCCCACTAGGAGTGACAAATACAAAACAACAGCTGATGGACAGAATGCAGAACAATGTCATACATTCACCCCAGTACAGAGATCTGGGCCTAAATCCATCGTTTTTTTGCTCACCATGCCTTTCCAGTTTGAACCCAGCCATATGCAAATCAGTCTTGACCCTGTGCCCCATGGGAACAGTCCAGCCCGAACTGCTAAGCCAGGTCCTCCCTGGACTGGAAACAAGCATCCAAGGACCGGTTTCGGGCTTTCAGCCCTCTTCAGCCTGGATAGCTTGAATCCAGTGGCATGGAGAGCACAGGACTCACGTCTGAGCATACCCGTCCCACTCGGGGTGACAAATGCAAAACAGGTGATGGACAGAATGCAGAACAATGTCATACATTCACCCCAGTACAGAGATCTGGGCCTAAATCCATTGTTTTTTTGCTCACCATGCCTTTCCAGTTTGAACTCAGCCATATGCAAATCAGTCTTGACCCTGTGCCCCATGGGAACAGTCCAGCCCGAACTGCTAAGCCAGGTCCTCCCTGGACTGGAAACAAGCATCCAAGGACCAGTTTCGGGCTTTCAGCCTTCTTCAGCCTGGATAGCTTGATTCCAGTGGCATGGAGAGCACGGGACTCACGTCTGAGCATACCCGTCCCACTCGGGGTGACAAATGCAAAACAACAGGTGATGGACAGAATGCAGAACAATGTCATACATTCACCCCAGTACAGAGATCTGGGCCTAAATCCATCGTTTTTTTGCTCACCATGCCTTTCCAGTTTGAACTCAGCCATATGCAAATCAGTCTTGACCCTGTGCCCCATGGGAACAGTCCAGCCCGAACTGCTAAGCCAGGTCCTCCCTGGACTGGAAACAAGCATCCAAGGACCGGTTTCGGGCATTCAGCCCTCTTCAGCCTGGATAGCTTGATTCCAGTGGCATGGAGAGCACAGGACTCACGTCTGAGCATACCCGTCCCACTCGGGGTGACAAATGCAAAACAACAGGTGATGGACAGAAGGCAGAACAATGTCATACATTCACCCCAGTAAGAGATCTGGGCCTAAATCCATCATTTCTTTGCTCACCATGCCTTTCCAGTTTGAACCTAGCCATATGCAAATCAGTCTTGACCCTGTGCCCCATGGGAACAGTCCAGCCCGAACTGCTAAGCCAGGTCCTCCCTGGACTGGAAACAAGCATCCAAGGGCCTGGATAGCTTGATTCCAGTGGCATGGAGAGCACGGGACTCACGCCTGAGCATACCCGTCCCACTCGGGGTGACAAATGCAAAACAACAGGTGATGGACAGAATGCAGAACAATGTCATACATTAACCCCAGTACAGAGATCTGGGCCTAAATCCATCGTTTTTTTGCTCCCCATGCCTTTCCAGTTTGAACCCAGCCATATGCAAATCAGTCTTGACCCTGTGCCCCATGGGAACAGTCCAGCCCGAACTGCTAAGCCAGGTCCTCCCTGGACTGGAAACAAGCATCCAAGGACCGGTTTCGGGCTTTCAGCCTGGATAGCTTGATTCCAGTGGCATGGAGAGCACGGAACTCACGTCTGAGCTTACCCGTCCCACTCGGGGTGACAAATGCAAAACAACAGGTGATGGACAGAATGCAGAACAATGTCATACATTCACCCCAGTAAGAGATCTGGGCCTAAATCCATCATTTCTTTGCTCACCATGCCTTTCCAGTTTGAACCTAGCCATATGCAAATCAGTCTTGACCCTGTGCCCCATGGGAACAGTCCAGCCCGAACTGCTAAGCCAGGTCCTCCCTGGACTGGAAACAAGCATCCAAGGGCCTGGATAGCTTGATTCCAGTGGCATGGAGAGCACGGAACTCACGTCTGAGCTTACCCGTCCCACTCGGGGTGACAAATGCAAAACAACAGGTGATAGACAGAATGCAGAACAATGTCATACATTCACCCCAGTACAGAGATCTTTCTAAAAGTGGCATTTTCAGAATTGTTAAAATCCGGCTTCACCGTAATTTAGGATTTTAAATTAGGATTCCAGAAACACCAAATATGAAACATTTATCTCTTCTCATTCAGAAATTTCACTTATAAAATGTAATTAGGCAATTTCAAAGTTATCCTATGGGAGAGAAGGGTCTTGCAGTAGTGAATAACAAATTTGAGTTGTTCACTAACAAGACATATAAAACTAGTACATGTCCAATCATTTTAATACACTGCACCCTGCCCTGCCAGGGCCTACCTTAGGGTGACTTTCATGTATTAAAAAGTGTGGGCCTGGCAAAAGGTTTATTTTACCAGGTCGACATGGCAGTTTAAAACTGCACAGACAGGCTCTTGCAATGGTAGGCCTGAGATATGTTTATAGGGTTTACTTAAGTAGGTGGCACAATCAGTGCTGCAGGCCCACTAGCAGGATTTAGTTTACATGCCCTGGGCACTTGTAGTGCACTTTCCTAGGGACTTATAACTAAATTAAATATGGCAATTGGGTTTAAGCCAGTGTTACACCGTTTTAAGCACAGGGTGCAAGCAGAGTTCATAAGCCCAGCAAAAACGAAGTCAGCAGAAACAGGAGGTGTGAAGGCAATAAGTTAGGGGGAAACCTCGCCAAGATTGCCAGGGCTTGTCCCTTTATTTAAGTATAATTAAGCGAGGAACTACTCTGCCGTTTTATCTCGATGCTACTTGACAGATATTTTGTTTCCTTGGGCCGCTACTTAACCCCTTAGGTGCTGCGCACGTTCAGTGGCCGACGGCACCACTACCTCCGTAGTGCTGCCGTCGGCCGTTGAACGTTCGAACTGCACCTGCGCAATGAAACGTCCAGCACTGGAGATGGACGTTCCATAGCAGCTATGAGGTTATACATGGTCAGCATAGCTCATTCTAAGGAAAGACCCTTAACAAATGTTTGTTGTTAAGATTGGAGGCTAGTGTTTTTATTTTTGCCTATGACTTTTAATGAACTATTACACCGCTGGTCAGAATTATATATTTATTTATGGGTATTTTGTAATTGTTATACGGTATTTACTATGTTGTGGCTCAAAGCTGAAGCAATACACTTTACTTACAGCTGTGTTGCATGTTTAATGCGTGGAGCCGGTGGTGGTCACCGACGCTCATGTATTTTTTGGACCAAAACTTCTTTTTTCATCAGACTTTGACTCCGATCCAGATAGAGAAGTGTAGAACATAACAGAGAAAGATATAAAAACATTAACAAATTTAGAAAGTAGAAATGAAAGAAGAGCCTACAAAATTGCAATCAAAAGGCAGATATGCTAGACCTACTTGATATTCAGAAGTAGGCCCGTAAGGAAAAAAAAGCTTTGGGCCTCTGCGTTTTTATTTATTTAAAATGTACATATTAGGCTCTGGTGGTGTCGCACTGTACTTTAATCATAAACATAATAAGATGGTGTTTCCTTGCCAGTAATTCTTTGACAGCTGTATTTCAACCCGTTAGACTCTTTTGGTCTAACCATTCTGTTTTTTCTCCTTAAGCTCATGAGCGCTGTTCAGAAAGGATTTGTTTCCAGCAGCAGACTGGCGATGCTGATGAAAAGTGCCGAGGAGAACCTGGACCAGAGAGTTCCTGTTTCTGTGGACCGCAGCGGTGGAGGAGTGTGAGTCTTAACCGCAAATAAGGGTGCACAGGTGGATGGGCGCAACTGCTTCTCTGTGCTGAACATATTCCAAGCTTCTCAGCGTGGCTTCGCTCTGACATGTGCTCTTAAATTGGCACCCAGTGTGACATTGATTAGATGGAACGGTTTTATATGTTCGTGTTAATTGTTGCCCGTCTACATTGCTGTTCATAAATGTGTGACACCCTGGAATTGACAAATAATCCCTAAACTGTGAGGGGCTATAGTGGTTATTATTTCAAGTTTGGGGGCACAAAACTAAATTATGGAGGCCCGGTTCACTGTCACGGGAGCAGAAGGAAATGCGTGGCAAAATGTAGCTCCTTAGTGTGAGGTTTGAACAGAGCCCAATCTTAACCTTTTCAAGCTAAAATTGAATGTTCATATTGAGTAATAGAGCTACTCCCTAAAATATGGCCACACATGACAGTCTTGGTTAAGAAAATGCACTAGAATTCACGTCCCACATTTCAGTTTACTAGCATGTAATAAGAAGTTGTTAGGTTATCAGGTGGCCGACCACTTTTGTTAACACATACATTACCACACTTTTTTTGCTCAAACTATCTATATTTAAATAGTTCCCATCGGTCCTGAGCTTGACAACACAGTGTCCGATGAACCAAACGAAAACGGATTACAATACTACTGCTTACATACTCATGCGCCTAGACAAATCATTTTAAATCAAATATTTTTAAAAGACCAGCCAATTGTCACATATTCTATGATAAAAGAATCAAATCACACCACACGGTAACATAAACATACTGCGTAATAAAACGTAATTCTCACTTTTCTAATAACGCGTAGGATATTAAGTTGAAGCATAATTCCTTTTGCTGTCCATGTTCACTTAATCTAAATAAAATTACTTTACATCTAACATTAAACATGGTTCGGCTTGTGAAAGATGGAAGCATTCCTCCCCTCCTGAACCAAAAAAAAATCATGTTTTGTTTTTCCTTTCCTCTCTGAACTCTTAAATGTATTGACATTATTTTTTTACGAAGTTTTATATAGCGCGAACTTGTCTCGAAGGTATCGGTCTCTCCATTTTTTGTGGAGGGTGTTTTCAGGCTTTTATTTTATGCTTTGAGTTACTAGAAGCAGAAATCACACATTCAATATATTTCTTGTGTAAATAATAGGTGTGCGTACTATTCCATACTCTTGGTATACAGTCTTAAATTTTAGGAATACAAAAGCGATGTGTGGCGCACAGTGACTGTGATTTTCCAGTTTCATCGAAGGTGAATACATTTGCCTCAAACCTTTGTCTGATGAAGTTGATTTGTGTATTTGTTAAGCCATACATTGTAAGGCCACCGACATCTACTTGAAGCCAGTGCGATTACTTGGGAACTATATAGTATATGCATTTAAGGGTTAGAGACCCTATATTTTAGTTCTGGATCATTCTAGTGTTTGGTTCTGCTCAGTGGTTCTGCTCAGGCAGCGTCTGGTTGTAAGTTTTCATGCTTGATTATTTTCTATCTTGGTTTGTGATGGTGAGAATATATTGGGCTTTGACTTTTACAAGTATCTCAGGTTGTGTGTTCAATATTGAGAGTGGTCTCTAGAGGTTGTTAAAGTTGATAACCATTAAAACTAGCTTTTGCAGTGTTTTATCTTAACTAACTAGTCAGCTATTTTGTATTACTTCAAAGATTGATTTTGATATATTGTCCACTGTAATGTGTTTTGTGGAGTTTAAATCAAGTTGGATTTCACTGCTGTCTAGGCTTGACCAGCCTACTTTATTGAAGTTGTACATGCACATTAAAATGCTCAGTTGACAAGGCTGCTCTCTGTGGCATTACATGTGTATGGACAGTGTCTGATATAGTGTGCATAGATCCAGAGGTGTCTTAGAGAAGTGACTGAAAAAGTAGTTTGAGACGGTTTCTGGGATTGAATATATATCTTCATAGCGGAATAGAAGTGTACAGCATTAATGCTGATCGGGACTACTAACTAATGACAAAAGAAGAGGAAGCTTTCCTTTTTTTGTGGCTTTAAATTAGTTACTAATTTTATATGCGAATAAAAGTACATCTAAGTTATTACACATATGCTCTCTCCAACCCACTTTACTGATATCACCTAATAATTTGCACTTAAAGGAAAAACACATATTCCCTACCATCCTCACAATATTGCTAGATTAAAATTGAGATTGCATTAAAGGAAAAGTAAATGCGAGTAATCCTGAGAAGGACAAGAAAGTAGAAAGTTGAGATCAGGGAAATATCCTACAGAAATGTTTCATGCATATTTAGTTGTACCATTACAGAACTTTACGCTACATCCTTCCAAATTCTTCTTCCATTAAATATAGGGAGTTTGTGACTTTTCGCAAGGTTGCAGAGTTATTCAAATCAGATGTCCACTCCTCAGCTGTTAGGAATTTCTTACATTTCCATTTATGCAGTGTAGATGCCTTATAGTTGTACTTTCTCTAGCAATCACTTTTTTTGAATCCATGATTAAAATCCTTCATCCCTTATTTAGGAAGGCCATTAAGCATGAGAGATTTTGGGTTTTTACTTGAGGTTCTCCTTCATAACCCATTCTTTCAGTTGTTTCTTTCCACCGATCATTTCCAGCAATAGAAATTGGAACATTATCTTCTGATTGCGTTCCAGTATAATTGGTGATACATTCTAGGCACTTCTTGGATTCTTGTCACGTCACTATTGATTTCAGAATTGTTAGCAAAATTATAGCCCGCTTCTCTTTGGAAATAGTTTTACCATACTCTTTATTCCAATCTTGTGATGATTTCTTTTTTGTTAAACAACCAGAGCTATTCGAATCAGTGGGTACAAATTTAATAGATAGTCAGAGTTGAGTGCCATCATTTACTCAGATGAGAGTTCTTCATTTACATATTCTTACATCACGTATATTCATTTGCAAAACTTTTACCACTGCATGAGTGCTTTTCTTAATAGGAGATAATTCCTGAGATGAGAGACTCTCAGACCAAGATTAATATTTAACCATGGAAAAATGACTTTGGCTATTTCAGTTGAGTTGAATAGTTATAGAATAACACTGCTAATCCATTCCTACCAGCAACCTAATCATCTGTACTCCCAGATCATTAAAATGTAGAAATCAGAGGGCTCATTGAAGTGGCTTACTACATTTTTTTATTATGTTATAGATTTGTGACAGACACTATAGTTCTCAAACTTTTTAGGCTAGAGGATACAAAGATGGGCGAAATGGTCCATTGCATAAAACTCCATCTCGAACCAGGATTGGCATAACATCCTTGTCTTTTGTATAATAAAAGTCTTATAGAGGTATTTTGCAAAGGTGATGGAATAAGATAGTATTTATTTTGTACATTACCTTACAAAACAGCCTTAAGATATTTTTGATTTGGTTGTCTGTTAATAACGCCAAAAAATCTGAGGCCTTGTTATGTAACATCTACGTGTATGTTGTGGCTCTCAAGAAAACATAACTGATTTGTTCCTAAGATATTTCTATCTTTGAGTCTTGGCCAAAGAATACTAGAACACCATTATATGGGAAGCTCTACTTTGCTCTTAATTTCTTAAATGAACGCCTGTGCAAGTTCATATTTAATGCCTTGTTCTCTAGATAATTAGCCCAGGTGTCAAGCACAGTAATGTGCATTGATGAAAGGGTTAAAGATAATTAATGGTTTTACCGGTAAGAGCTGAATGATTTTGAGGACAGGGGTGATGTGTTCATGTCCTCTATGTCCAAGCTTGAGTTGAGAGAGAGCCTTCTGCTTTGTAAAGTATTTTTAGCTTTATATGATTCTGCGCTCTGTACAGTATGGTTCGGTTAAGTAGTTTTAGAAGAAATTGTAACCTTAGTCTTGCAATGGAATAGCCCTTTTTCAGAAATTTCACAACATTTTACCTTAACATTCCTCTGTAGAGCTGGTTTATGCATTTGAGCCTTTATCCTTTCTTGAGTAAGTGGAGGCTTCGAACTATAGAGCACTTTTAAAGGCATTTCTTCGATAGACCAAAGTAACCAGGATAACACGAGATATTTCTTTCACTTCTCTAATGTTTTTTAAATAATAAGTTATCTACTTGTCATGAGCCTAAAACTAAATCCCAGTTTATCTTATTTTTGTGGCCAGGCAAGGTTTAGGGCCTGCTTGTTAAAGCATCAGTCGATGTAGCTGGGACACTTGGACTGCCAGTGTTTGTGTTTTTCACCAAACTGCTCCAGCAGTTGTATATCATAACACATTTCTTTTTGCCTCTCGGCTGAAACCGGAATTACTAAACATGTTTGACCAGGATAAATTGTTAAACACTTAACCTAGAAGCAGTTTTGGCAGTAGTCAGCCAATTGTAGTATCTTTTGTTGTTTCATTTCCTTTAGTTTGGATCTCTATACTAAACAAATGTTTACCTTCTTTTAAAGTGCATTTTCCTATCATGTGGCTTATATGACATCCCAAATGTCCTCCTTCGGAGAATGTTAGAGGCTTTGCAAGTTCTAGAACATTTCTTTTATTGAAGCTTTAACAAGTACAGCTATGTGTATCGTTCTTGGTCTTAAGTGAAGAATGGTTAATTTTTTTTAACTAGATTCTAATTCTAGTGTTTTCATACATTTAACATTCTTTGGTTACCTCTCCATGGAGTAAATATCAGTTTCTGAGATAATTTCAAAAAAAGTGCCAAAATCTAGGCGTCATAGACACTTCCTACGCTTTGTATAAGTTGCCACATTTTGGGAGGATTTACAGAATCCTGTGAAAGTATGAACATGTTTGCAATTATAGATTCTGTTGTTCACGTTGTCTGCTATGTGTACTCAACCTGCATTTTGTGAACACCTCCAAACGTATGAGTTTGTGCTTTTCACGCTTCTTTACAGTGTCACCCAGAATGCCTCCTGTCCTTTTTCACTTTAGAATGTCCCCTGTAGCGAGTCTAGTTTTAAGTGGAAATGTTTGTGAATCTAGTAGAACAGCTCTGGATCATCTGAGTTAGCTATGTGCACTACATTATCTCTGTGGTGTTTTTTGACCACTCAAATCGTGGCCAGTCAATCACTATTTCCAACGTTGGAATCAAGGTACTTGGAGAAGAAAGGATTCCGATGGCCGCAGGGAGCAGCCAGGAACATATAATGAAAACATTTCTATAAGATCATTTGTACCCAATAGATGGTAAGCAAGGTGGACATGGCAGAGTGACTTAAAGGCGATTCTCTTTGCCACTGGAAGCCAGTGTAGGACATCCATTGCCGCTTATGAAGAGAGCGCAGTGGGCGAGCCAAAGAGCGTTTGGCTGCCACATTTTGTATGTGCTGCAGTTTCTTCAGTGTTCTCACTGAGATGCCCAAAAAAGGACAATTGCAATAGTGCAGAATGCTCAAAATGGTTGCCTAGACTACTATCCTGCGAGTGCCATTGGTAGAAAAGGAAAGATTTTCCTCATAACCTTCAAAAGCAGACAGCAAGAAGATTTCAAGTGATTCAATTGTCTAACCATGGAGAGGGTCAGAGTCCAGAAAGAACTAAGGTTTTTCACAACTTTAGAAGGTGCCAAGGCATAAACCAATCTGGGGTCCAGATGGTCATAGAATCCTACATTTTATCAGGGTCAAACTTTAAGCGTTCACGCCCAGCCAGGAAGTATCCACCTTCATACAATGATGAAAGGAATCAGACGAGAAGACACTGAAGAGTCCATTGCGATGATCAACTGGGTGTCTCTGCATATTTCACATAATGTAGTCCCTAAGCTCTTATAAGAATCAACAGAGGTCAGATATAGATGTTAAACAAAGTAGGACTAAGTGCTGACCCCGGAGGGAATCCTTGCTGTACGACTGTATATTTCGACTGATAAAGTGGAGGAAACACAGCCTGACACTAATCCATTAAGTATAATGTACACAACATTAATGCCCACTTTTTTAGGCCATTCTTCACCAGTGTGGAGAAGGGTCTCCAATGTGATACTGTGTCGAAAGCATCAGACAAATCAAGTAGCAAGCTTGTTTATTCACACCCAAAATCTGTCCTTCGTTTTCAGTATGTTCTCAAATATGCTTTTTAGGCCTTGGTTGGAAGTGCAACAGTCAAGTAGACCTTTAGCTTACAGTATAATAGTCAGGTGTGGGTCCAACCCTTCAACTGTTAGCATTTTTGGTCACCCTCTTTCAGCTATTGGCTTTAGACTTTATCAATCACGTGTTGGCTCAGCCAAAAGGACATTTCTTCTCACTAGATTCTATTTGCTGTTAGTGCTTATCTTTCTCCCTACTGTGCAGTGCATGCATTAAACTGCATGTGAGACTTTATTTCAGCTTTAGGCCTCTGTTAGCTCTTGTTTGCTCCCTCACATCCGTCCCTCTTTCTAGAGTGTGTCGCTCTGCCTTTCTCCCTCCCACCTCTCAATCCTCACTTATGTCCCTCACTTTTTTCACTTGTATGCTCCTCATTCCTCCATCCACTATCTTTCCTTTCCTCTCCCCTGGCCCTCTCTGTATTCCCTGTGTGCTGCTTATTCACTGTGGTTTCCATCCATTCGCCCTTCCTCCTACTCTTCCCTCCCAGAGGCTTCTCATTAGTTCCGGCAAAGCAGGAAGACTTTGTTTTTTATAGAAATGAAAGGCTATCTATAGTGAAGGTTCTCTTATCTTGCAATACCTTAAAGTCATACCTTACTATGTCATAGAAACCAAAAAAGGATTGTAATCAGGGGTCCCTTGCCATTTGCCTTTACTTGAGATAGAAACAAAGACAGGCATTGCAACCTTCAAGTTAGACAGCCTTACTATTATTTGGCTTCAATGTGCTTATGCTGTGTGATTAGTGCATCAAATCCAGACCTCTTGTCTGTCATTACTCAATATGGATTTGTGGCCCATTTTAAAGTTGCCACCATGCTCAATTTGTTTAGTGAGTCTCCTCAGTCACTGCATGGACAAGGAAAAGGTATACATTTAAAAAGCACTTATTTGCTCATTCACAGAAGTATATGTAATAATTTCTGAATACAAAAGTAACGCGAACTCCTACTTTTAGGGCAAACTCCTTTTTTTAATAACTTGATGCCTTTCATTCTGTTTTAAATATGGGACGGCACAGAAAAATCCTGGATGCATGTGTATAAGTTAGTAATGCGAGATGCATGTAGACTACCTGTTCTCTGAGCTAGATAAAATGTGACTGTAAGGGGTGTTGACAAAGTGATTGAAGAGCTATGTCTCTTAAAATTAGCAGTGGGCCTGATGTTAGAAATCTAGCAAACACCTTACATATGGTCAGATTTCTTTAATGTTTGTTGCCTTTTGCTCAGGGCATATTGTGTTAAAACAAGGAGGTAAATACTTTATTTAAAATGCTTGGAATTATTGAAATATTTAATAGTTCATTTGATCGTTCGTGAGGCCCAAACTTGTATGAAGTTCTTCTGCAGTGCAACATGCAGTGCCTTTGAAACATACTTAAGTTGAATTCAAGATCGTTGGCCTGTCCTATAATGCCTTGAGTGTGCAAGGCAGGTTTGGAGGAGGGGGGCACACCAGCACTTTTCACAAACAGGCATGTGCCTCTTCCGGATTAGGAGCGCTCTTTTATTTAGATACAAAAGTTAAAAGTATTGTCACCCCTGCCCCAATCGTGCCTCTCAAAATTTGCCAACGGTTCATATTTGGGAAATTAACCATATGAGCTTTCATTATTTTTGTCATCATGGGTGTGTACACATTTATGAAAATGTTTTTCGGTGTAAATTCTTGTCTATTTAATTCTGGTCAAAAGTGGTAACTCTGAATTGTGAGTACATGTAAAGTAACTGATGTCTCTGCCGGTAAGTCAGCCTTATCGCCAAAGCTTCTTTTTGGCACTTAGCAGGAATGGCTTGCAAGTCTATATTACCATTGGCTTTATGATCTGCATATGTAGAGTCCAAATCCCTGTTGGCATAGCAACAGTTCTAAGGTGTACTTGTCTCACTGTTCGTGCTTTAGGTTACAATAGCGATGGGGTTTAGAAATTAGCCCCGAGTGAACGTACTATCAGACTGTTCAGTCACATGTTTGTAGTCAGTTACATGAAAGACGGCTAGAATGTCCCTTGTATGTACAAAATGTAATTTTGGGGAGATTTGGGAACAAGGGGTTTCGATGGCACACGCCAAAGATTATTTTTTGAAGAATGGAGTAGGCATAATTCTGCCATTTTCTCAATCGCTGCTTCTTTTTCATGATAAAATACAAAATATATGCCTACCAGTAATGTACAATAGGCCGAATATAAAAGCATGACTGTTAAGATGTATTTTCACCGAATGTAATTGGTTCATACTGAAAGAACGCACAAATCACTGGTCAGTTTCATAATTAAACTTTTGTAATATATTCGTGAGGAGAAATTAACATGTACTATGCACTGAATTATTGTGGCGGCAAAGTTACATTGACAAGCTTTTTTAATGAGTTTATAAAAAAATCATTAAAGACAGACACCGAATCTGAACTGTGGCATGCACTGCATGTTCTCGTGCCATTTTATGTATTGTGCGAGGTTATTGTACTAGATTGGACTGTTAAATGCTATGTGTGCGACCGGATTATCATTTTTAAAACTGTCTCGGTGTTTTATTGCCATTATTTATTACTTTTGATATACAGAATGAGCTGCATGCATTTATAGAGCAGTAAGGGGATGTATTTAATGTGCCTTGTTTTTAACTGAATAAGAACTGAAAGCATGAATCAATAAAAGTGATTAAAATGGGCCACTCGTTGGCACTTTGATGTTACTGTCAATTTCAGATATAACTTTATGATAAGTCTTAAAGATATTTTAAAAATAAGTGTGATTTTCTTTATATTTTGTGTACCGGTCAGTGCGTGTATGAATTATCCTGTTTTATGTTGCTCTTTGTGGAACAGTTTTAAATTGGAAATTAGAATTGTGTGGTGGCATTGGCATAAATGTACATGAATTTGAAATGTCCCTGTTGATTTATTGTTTACACACATAAACTGAGGTGTAATGTACGTATTATACAAAAGAAATCGTGCTTGTTTTTCTTTCTAAACAAAATTGATTCAGGCCAAGTGCTGGAAATACGCTCAGAAATTGAGTCCTCGCTTGGGGTCCTGTCGGAAGTGCTGCAAAGTCTTTTCAAGGTCACCATTCAGAACTAATTTTGCACACTGGAATATTTAAAACCTTTCTCGTTGTCAGTGGATTACAAAAGAGGCTGCCAGATGAAATGCAAATCCGATCTCTAGGGGTTGACGTTTCATTCATCCGAAGGTCAGAGGTTCGAATCCAGGCACATCCGTGTTGCACTTAATAAAAAAGATGGATTCCATCTGGCAGCCTATGTGAAGTGACTGTTGGAGGGAGGGAACTTCACAGCAAGTGTTTGGAGGACCGGTGTACCTCCCATCACAGCCTTCACTTACTGTTGGTTTTGCTAATAGTCTATGCAGATACTTACATTGCGGACTACTTTTGGCATTCACTCTTCACATTGTACAGGTGATCCCTGGTTCTACTGGTATAGCCCATGGTTTTTGCTCTAAGGATGGAGTTTCTCTTTCATCTATGTGAAATTGGTACTTTTCTAAATCAAGATGCTCAGAGTATTTTGGCCATATGTAGTAGGTTTGTTTTAATCTTTGGTATCCAAGAGTAAATCACAGCTAAAATAGGAAGAAGACACTTCTATTTAAGCAGGCCCTCCTGCTTAGGTTAAGTGTGTAAACGTAATCTCTCCTCTTATACGTTAACCTGTTAATGTGTGAATTTGTGTGTATGTGTGTGTGTGTGTATGTGTGTCTGTCTGTAGTATGCCTACATATGAAACTAGTGTTCTTGTATTTGAGAATTTCCTTGATCTGCACTTTTATTTTCAAACCAATCGCATACCTGGAAAGGACCCGCATCCCACTTTGAGAATGCCTCCTTTTTTCTACTTTACCAGATGCACTCTTACTCAGCCACTTCCAAATGGTATGCAGCTCGGGTATTAACTGAATTATCTAGATCTCAAAAGCAAATCAATTAAAGATTTACAGATTTATAATGGAAAAAAGGTTACGGAGAAGAAAGTGTATAAAGTGCAAAATCTGCATTAATATTTTATTGCCGGTATTAAAACTGGGTGCTCCCTATGTCAAAGTTGAACTGATTATATTTGATTAGGCGAGAAAAACTGTGTGAGGTGCGCTTATTCCAATGTGTCTTTGTGGTGATAAAATGCAGTAGGCTATGTGTCAAAGAAAAGCGAAAGGCACTGTAATGATTTCTAGTATTTTTCTTTAAACTTTAGCCTACTCCCCTCTAAAATGGAACAAGAGCCCTGAATTTACACAGTGGTATGAAAGGGCTTTGATGACACGCAGGATATTTGCTCAGGTATCCAGACAGAGCTAATCATGAGCTTTACTTCACAATCCATACTTGACATGTTCTCTGCTGGATGCTGTGTTTAAGGTATATTTCCGAGATCTTCCCTGATCATATTTTACCCGCTTCCTCATACTGTGGTTAGTTGTGTGATCATGCAGCTTTTCAACAAACAATAACTTGGTGCATGGTGGTGTGGCCCCTGAAAGCTTTTGGATCAGTG